>NC_133517.1:97954000-98637500 GCF_049354715.1 Callithrix jacchus | reverse complement strand
CCTGACCAGAAGCAGATGCTGGTACCATGCTTCTGTACAGCCTGCAGAACCATGAGCCAAATAAACCTCTTTTAAAAATAAATTACCCAGTCTCAGGTATTCCTTTACAGCAACACAAAACAGACAAATACAAGGGCTGGCCATGGAAAGGCTCCAACAAGCAGAACAAAGATGAGTGTCTTGAATTTGCAAGGAAACTCATTTCAGCTCCAGTATCAGAAAACAATTTCTACTTAGAAATCTCCAGATAATGAGAGTGATCCAAAGCAGGACTGAGCTGACCCAGGAGGCAGAGAGCATTCACACAAAGTAGAGGAATCTCTCCTGGAGGATTGTCATGGGGGAAATTCAGACACCATGTGGAGGCAACACAGATCCTTACAACCTAAAGATTTCTGGATTCTCTCATTTACTCTTGGAGAAACTTCATTTATGCTTGGAATCACCTATGTATAGAAACCAAAACTCACCTGCAGTGATGGCACTGATTGTAAAGAAAATGTGATTAACTGGCACCACCGTTGTCATATTGTAGAGTTTCGTGGCTTGATTCAGGAACCTAGGGCAGAAGACACTTACTGGAGCTTTGGCTTTAAGAGACATTCAGCAATAAGTTAACAATAACTTCAAGAAACGCATGTTCTTTAGCTACAACTACAAAGGGAAAGGAAGTGCAGTGAAAGGGCATTTCCAATCAGCAGTCATAGCTTATATGCATCTGATGTATGAGATCAGATGTCAAGTTTTATGGTCTGTTTAAACCAACAACAGTAACAATGAAAAGCAATTAATCATATTCCGAGGCCACAGAAGTTTGAGTTGGAAGCGATTCAAGCTGCTGGACCAGTATCACACTGGGCCTGATTCATTAGGATAGATCCTAGAATCTGTTAAATATCATATCTGGGGAATAGTATAGCTATCCATTGACATGCCACGTGCCAAGAAAGAAGATGGAGAAGTAAAGGAATGTTTAATGTTTCAAAAACAATGCTCAGTGCTCCATCTGCAGAGCACATGTGCGAGCTCAGCTTCTCATTCTGGCCACCAATATGAATTCAGTTCCCACAACTGTGCTCTACTGCCCTGCTAGGGACTAGATTGTTTTTTTAAGCAGTGAATTGCACTATCACTGGGGTGCTTTTAAAAAGCACTAATGCTTAGGTCCTACTCTAGAGCAATTGAAAAAAGTACTTTGTGGGTAGAGTCTGGGTGTGTGTATACGTACACATATGCAGGTATATATAAATGCATGTATGTGCATGTATGCATGCATGTACATATATGTATAAAAGCCAGGTCATGCCGGGAACGGTGGCTCAAGCCTGTAATCCCAGCACTTTGGGAGGCCGAGGCGGGTGGATCACGAGATCAAGAGATCGAGACCATCCTGGTCAACACGGTGAAACCCCGTCTCTACTAAAAATACAAAAAATTATCTGGGCATGGTGGCGTGTGCCTGTAATCCCAGCTACTCAGGAGGCTGAGGCAGGAGAATTGCCTGAACCCAGGAGGCGGAGGTTGCGGTGAGCCGAGATCGCGCCATTGCACTCCAGACTGGGTAACAAGAGCGAAACTCCATCTCAAAAAAAAAAAAAAAGCCAGGTCATATACATGCATGTGTATACATATGTACAAAAACCAGGTCATTTTAATGGGCAACCAAGGCTGAGAACCACAGTTGTACAGTTGATGGGTGCAGAGATGAGACAAGGGTGACGGGATGCAGTTTACCTCCAACTGTGTCTGCCTGTCAAATTTACAAAGTATAGTATGAAGACAATGCCACTAATCCCAAAAGATACTGTGGCAGTCCCAATCAATTCAGAAGAAGAAAGAGAAAAACAAAATAGCAAAATTCAAGTATTAGAAACACAGGCTTTATAAGGAAATGGCAAACCAGTGACAAAACATCAGGTTTCTCCGGTAACTCTCCACAGACCCTGTAACAGGGCCTATCTTCAGCCCATAACAATTAGATGGTACTTCTCGCACCTACAGAAGGAACCACTCTTGTTCTGAGTTTGAGCTCTGATTTCTTATCTTGGATGGTGCTTATGCATAGCATTTGGGGTAAACAGAAAGCTTGTAGGTCAACTCAAGAAATCCCAGCAGGCAAAGGCACAATCCCAGTGTGAGATGGAGGGAAAGTGATTAGAGCCGATGGAGGTGGGGGCAGGGAAGAGCAGAAATTAAAAATGTTCCATGTCATCACTATTAGGCCCCAAGAGAAACATAAAACAATCATTTCACAATCCCATGGGTACAAAGGAAATTCTGGCCAAAGATGCAAAATTTTGGAGAAAGGATTTCCCTCCCGGCCAAACGTCTGGTTTCGTCCATCTCTGGGCAATTAGTGAGCATGAGCTAAGAAACTAAGGTGAAGGGTTCATGTGTGTCCTATATTTAGAATGAAAGCCTGGATGTGGACCTGCCCCTTTGATTTATTGCTAATGACAACCTGTGTACCATGGATATTAATTACAAGCAGAAGAGCATCAGGAAAGTATCAAAGTGCACTTAGCTGGATTAAGGCTGCGCTTTAGAACTCACAAGACATGAAGGCAACGTTTCGTAAAAACTCCTTATTAGATGCAAAGGGGCAAGCAAGGCATGTTGGCTGAGGACAAGCTGCAGGCCCTTCACCCTTAGAAATCAGTTGTAGCTCATTTTAATTATCATCTGAAGCCAATAAAGATTAATGCCCAGAGAAGCACAGGAATGTTGAAAGATTAGTGAGTATGCAGAAGCTAACTTACTTGACTTGGAAAACACAAGATGCTATCATGATGACAAACATGATATAGAAAATGGGATAAGTTAGTTGCATTTTATCCGTCACAGAAAAAGTGATCATGCCTGAGACGGCCTTTACTGAAATAACAGTCAATGAGGCTGAAAAAGAAAAAAAAAAGACACAAATAAAGAACATATTTGAGATAGAATTAACAAATAAATATCTTAAGCTTACATAGTTGTGTAGCAAATATACCAATTATGCTTTAAGAATGAACACAGCTGTGAGAGGTATAGGAAGGGATATGACATTAACCAAGCTGTGGCCTCATAGCTGGAGCTGTGCTGGATTTCAAATTTGCTTAAATCAGCTAAAGGTCTGCTGTGTGACTGTGTGTTTTTTATCTTTGGAGTAAGATGCTTCTTTTCCAGCCCTAACAGTTGAAAGAATGCTGTGGAGGTTATAATTACTAGTAGATGGGAAAGGCAAAAACAATGGAGGGAGGAGATAAGAAAAGTCAGATCGTCCATGTGACATTAATGAGAAAATAACTATTAAACTATATTGAAAATTTAAAAACCAAAGAGATGAGAAGACTGGAAAGTGAAATGCAGCTCACTTCTTGAGTTTACTTAGGGTTGTACTAAGTCATTGCTTCTCAGCCTTTTGGCTAAGATCAAGTGAGTTGTACTAAGTCTATGTATAAGCCTTTCCAGGCGATACCTGGAAGTTTCATTAAAAATATTTTTGACAATGACAATAATTGGAAGCAGGACCAGAGTCGAGTATTCATTTCTCAGGGTGACCCATACATTTAAGGTTTACATAAGCAATATCTATTTCTTTTCTATACTAAAGAGGAACCAATCCCTTATGAGAACAAACTTTTCATAGGTTCCAAACAGCAATTAAGAAAAAGTAACTTGGTAAGGTTATATCACTATGAAAGTAATAGAACATTTTCCAGCAACATCATCTTTCTGTAAGGAAGAAGAGAATGCCTTCTCTCTTATGTCCCTTGAAGTTACTGTTGCAGATAATTCCATAATTTAGCTGAAACCCACTGAAAGTTCAAAAATAATTTTTACATGAAATCAAAAAATTATAAGTCAAAGGCAATGCGAAGGAGAAATATTTCCTTTGTTGCTGTTGATCTGCTTGGTCATAATATATCTGAGTTTTCTTACTTTTATTTGAAAAGGTATATATATATCTATTTGAAATATATTTGTATATATTTAAAATAGGAAGTGGTGACCAGCCAAGAAGAGCCTCCCATAGTATCCTTATCCAAAAATTGAAATATGCTTTAACTTGAAGGGTACTAGGGCACACTTCTAAATAAGGCTTTTCTTTCAGTTAAAAATCGTAATTGACAAAGGACATCAGTAATAAATTATAAAAACAAATCCCCAATCCTCAACAAAGAGTCCCTTACAATCAGTCCTCTCTCCATCTTAAAAATGTCTTTTGACCTAACTCTTTTACCTATTTCTTACTGATTATGCCAATAGTAACATCTTAGCTAACCTAGGCATTTTAAATACCTATAGAGATCTGTGTGTCACTTGATGGTTTAAGTTTGTAGGTTAGCTCTTGAGGGACCTCAATTTCCTCCTAAACACTGACTGAAATTAGAGCACAATGTGATTATGATCTTGTGGTCTGAACAGCCAGGTTTCCCAACGGGATAATTAATGGAGGAGTTGAAGGTACTGTTCCATTAGCCTAAGAACCTTAGAATTGCGAAGGACCTTAAAGGTCATCTGATTTAACCACTATCTGATTTTATATTATACTTAAACACAAAACAAAGACAAAACTAGAATTCTCTGTTAAACTGCTAAACAAACTAACAGTTTCTATTACCAATCATATATTCAAAGCATGCACAATTGTCAACTGATTAATCACTATTTTAACTCTGTAAGTTATTTCTAGGCTGGTGTTGAGTACTTCTAAGTATTTTTGGGGGGTGGTTGATGAGGATAGGTGGAAATACAGAATTGTAATGCAGTGTTCTAACATTATACTTGAAAATAGAAAGTACTTAGGTATGCACAGAAAAAAAAAGGCTAGAAGAAACCACACCAACATATTGCCAGTGGTTATCTCTAGCACTGGGAAAATGAATTAACTTTAAATTCATGTAAAACAACCTGGAAAGGGAAACACATTCATTTAAAAATTTTGGAGAACGTGGAAAAGCCTGGAAGGGAAAATTAAAATCTCCTGTAGTTTCAGCACTCACACCAAATCATTTCTGACATTTGGACATGTTGTTATTTCCCTAAGTATGGATATGTTGCAACATGTGAATCATAAGTTGTATGCTACTTAGGAATTTATTTTCCAAGTATATGCCGCTTAGGAACCTATTTACCATTATGTATTTTGCATGCCATTAAGTATTCTGGTAAAGCATGACTTTTTTGTTTTTGTTTTTGTTTTTTTTTTGAGACAGTCTCACTCTGTTGCCCAGGCCTGAGTACAGTGGTGCGATCTTGGCTCACTGCAACCTCTGCCTCCCGGGTTCAAGCAATTCTCTGCCTCAGCCTCCGGAGTATCTGGGATTACAGGCACCCACCACCACACCCAGCTAGTATCAGCCTGGCCAAGATGATGAAACCCTGTCTCTACTAAAAATAAAGCATGACTTTTATTGGCCATAGAGTATGCTTTTGTATGAATATACAATTTATTTTGGCAGTTCCCTATTTTTGGATATTTAGATTGTATCCAATTTTTGCCATTAAAAACCGGGCTGTGATGAATATTCTTGAACACAAATCTTTGTATATCACTCTGCCTATTTCCTTAGGAAATCACCTAAAGGGGAATTCCTGTTGACAGCCACTGTGAAGGCTTGTAAAATATACTAGCAAACTGCCTTCCAGGGAGTAGCAGAAATACTCTGTCATACAGTGCTCAATTACGTAGATTTTTATATTTTTCTTTGTATCTTTCTCTATTTTCTTAATTATCAATAATTATCATATATACTTTCATAATTAGAATAACACCATTTTTTCTAAACATATGCTGAGATGTTTTTGAAATTTGGCCCTCTCAATTTCCTCTTAATTTTTCATCAATAGCTCCTTCCCAAATTTTTCCTAGGTTGCCATCAACGTTTCCTTATGAGAGCCATAAACATTTTACTTATTAATTTGTCTCTGACAACCAGAGTTGCACGGATACAGAAGGACTTCCTGTCTTTCCTGGTTTCCTGATCAGCCCAGAGGCTTTGGAATCCTTTTTTTTTTTTCTTTTTTTTTTTTTTGAGGCAGAGTTTTGCTCTTGTCGCCAGGAGTGCAACGGTATGATCTCGGTTCACTGCAACCTCAGCCTCCTAGATTCAAATGAGTCTCTTGCCTCAGCCTCCTGAGTAGCTGGAATTACAGGTGCCTGCCACACCTAGCTAATTTTTGTATTTTTAGTAGAGATGGGGTTTTACCATGTTGGCTAGGCTGGTCTCAAACTCCTGACCTTAGGAGTGATCCACCTGCTTTGGCCTCCCAAAGTGCTGGGATTATAGGCGTGAGCCACTGAGCCCTGCCTGGAGTCCTCTAAGAGTGATCACTGCCACTGGCAAAGGGGGCAGCTCACCAGAAGCCAGGTTTCTTTCTTCTGACTACCCTCACTTGCTATATTCTTTTTTTGATTCCATTTATTATCAATCACACAAGCAATATCATGACAATGAAGTAAAGAAAAAAATCCACCTATGTACTTTGCTACTTCTCACGCAGTTCCAGTTTTTGCCTCGTGTATGTTTTACTAATCACAGTGAAAGGTGGGTAAAATGTTGTGTGTTCCTTTTTCCATTTATATATCACTGTACATATCTTCCTAAGTTACAACATGACTTTCATAATCATTTTTTAAAAGCACTAATGTTCATTGTACAATATTCAAGATGAGCACACAGTCCAGAGTGAGATCTTGGTTCTTATTTCTTGCTGTAATAAGACCACTTCTGGTATTTCACCATCAACTTCTTTATTAGGGGTACATTATGAAACTTGGTGAACTATATTAATGAATTTCTTAAAGAATCCTTCTTTCATTCCCATAATTAACTATATTAATGTTTACTGTGTACTCACTGTGATCAATTCTATTTAAAGAATATATACTCTAAATAATAGACACAGTCTATGTCCTCATGTAGCTCATCTGGCCAGGAAGGAGGGGCTCATGACAACATATAAGTAGAATACGAAGTACAAATTGTTCTAAGTGTTACAAAGAAGAACCAGTTTTATTAAGACTACTTGGGCCAGGCGCAGTGGCTCATGCCTATAATCCCAGCACTTTGGGATTGTGAGACAGGAGGATCGCTTGAGCCTAGGAGTTTGACACCAGCTCTGGCAACACAAGGATACCCTGTCTCTACAAAAAAAAAAAAAAAAAAAAAAATTAGCCAGGCATGGTGCTACACATCTGTAATCCCAGCTCCTCAGGAGGCTGAGGTAGGAGGATCACTTGAGCCTGGGATTTTGAGGCTGCAATGATCTATGATTGTGCCACTACACTCCAGTCTGGGTGACAGAGCAAGGCACTGTGTATCTCAAAACAACCAAAAAACAAAATAAAGACCACTTGGTTACTGAGTATAATTTGCTCTGTGCTTTATTTGCTAATATTTTATTTGGGATTTTTGTATCAATATTTAGCAGTGACACTCATAGTGTTTTTATTCTATTTTTTTTCTATTTGGGATGTGAGTCTTAGCTGATTATGCTTTTTAAAAAGTAAAAGCTTTCTTATGTCCTTACATAGCTGCAACAACATCAGAATAATCTATTCCTTAAGGATTTGAAGATATTCCCTTTGGAACTCTTTAGGTCTGGTTCTTTTTTTAGGATACAGCTTTTCAACAACTCCTTTATTTCCTCCATAGTTATTTTCATTTAAAAACAAGCAATTTATTCAAAATTCATTTAAAAATAAGCAATTTCATTAATTTTTGCCTTTTAATTAAATGCTCTTTCTGCTTTCTTTAGCTTTATTTCAGTATTTTTCTAATTTCTTGAGTTGAGTGTTTAATTGACTTACATTTAAAGCAATTTCCTCTGAATATAGCATTAGTCATAAACTTTAGTTTTAATATTAAGTGCTTTAATAATAATTTTAAAATGCTGCTATTAAATCTTGGTTTCTACTTTGCACAGCTGCAGTTCAGGAGTAGTGTTAACATTTCCAGGTGGTAGGGTTTTACTGGTTTCTATTTTTGTTATTATTTTCTGTTTTTATTTCACTGTGATCTGAGGATGTGGTCTGTACTATTTCAACTTCCTGGAATTTATCAAGGATTTCTTCATGGCCAATTATGTGATCAACTTTTGTAAATGTTACACAGGCACTTGAAAGAAAGTTTATCCTCTGTTTTCAGGATTTAGATTATTTATTCCAATTAATTATCAGATCCTCTGTCTTTATACGGCTTTCTGTCTAATTATCTTCCATGAGTTGACAGAAGTCTCCTAATCCCCTTATATTTCTGTTAATGTAGTTTTGCATTTTCTGCAGATTTTCCATTGCATATTGGATATGATATTTTTGTGGATTGTGCTCATTTTGTCAGGATAAATCTTCTCATTTTGTCATGTAATATCTTCTGCCCTAATTTTCATTTAATAATATCATGATCTCGTGCTTTCTTTTACTTTCAACCTGAGTTACCTTGTTTTATTTATGAAAATTATTGAAAATTTATGTATGTAGCCAAAACACTTGGCAACCTGCAAGGGCCAATCAGAAAGGGTGGAGCCCTGGCACTGCTGGGAGAGCCCCTGTCTTAGTATTTATGACAGGGCTGGGGTTGAGAGGAGGAGATATTAGGAGAAAGAAGCATAGTGGCAGCTATTTTAATTACCCTTACACCTGTACTAGTGCAACTTGGCTGAATTCAATTTCAAAATCAATCTGGAAGTTTCTCTGACATCCACCTTGAGAATGTTTCTTTTTTGTTTGTTTGTTTTACTAGGTAAACTTATTCTATTTACATTTATTATCATCACTGCTATGCATTATCTTAATTCTGTTATCTTACATTCCTATTTAAAGTTGATTTGTTTTCAACATTTTCTTATACAAGGTACATTTTGTTTCTTAAGTGCGTGCTTTTGTTTTCCCTACTTGATAATTTGGAAAAAAACAAATATAATGTTCTCTTTCTCTTCTCTTGATCTACAGCATATCTAAATATAGCATAGGGTACATTTGTTTCTATAAGAAACTATCAAAAACACAAATCTTCCAGTACAAAAAAGAGAACTAGTTGATGAGATAGGAACAGGAATACCCAGCGCCTCATTAGCATGGAGGCTGGATGCTGCCCCGGGGGTATGAGCACAGCCTTCCAGGTCATGGCAAACAACACGTGATGCTTACGTCATTTGACTGGCAAAGAGGAAATAAAGGAAGAATTACAAATAAAATTTTAAAAAAGGAATTTCCTAAATGATTAGTGAGATCTCCTAGTGTTGGTATACATGAGTGTGTGTGTGTGTGTGTGTGTGTCTGTGCCTGCGTGGAGGGGTGGGGGAAAGAGAGAGAAAGAGAAGTAAAGAAAGAGACAGGGACAGAGAGACATAAAGAGACAGAAAAGGAGAAGGGAGGGAAGATATATTAAAAAATATATAGTGGGCTTATCTAAGCACTCATTTTCAACTCTAACAAGGTGTTTCTGGAAAAAGTAAAAGGATTGGTAAACAATGAATGAAAAAAATGTGGTGAAAATCATACTGCTTACATCGATGTTTCATATTAGTCACATTTTAAAGTTTTTAAAGAAAATATAAACAGTATGGGTCTTGCTAAACAATTCCTGACACGAGAGTTTCAACTGGGTTCATTAATTTCTTTTGTAAGATTTTCAATTACTTATTAACAAATATCTTAATTGTCAGGGAGCAAATAAGGTTATCAAGAAGCAGAAAATCCTAAAATGTATTTTTTAAACAATTAAATATATGTCAATTACAGTAACGGACAGGCAATGTATGCTTTTTATAATTTAGACTCAGTTTCTTTCTATAGATCAGAGCTGAAAAATACAAACAATGAGAAAGGAGTGGAATGCTCAAGTCTTTTCCTTCAAACCTCATTTATGACTCAGCGTAGCTCAATTAAGAATAAGAAAACAAAATACACCTTTACCTAGAAGTGCCACCAGGGTTAGCAGAATCACCATGTGCTTCACTCCTTTTCTTTTATAGAAATATAGGAGAATGCAGAAAATTAAGATTTCTAAAATCTAGAAATGAAGAAGAAAAGAGTAAGTTATTTTACACAAAGTCTTCAAAATGCCACACTTCTCATTTTGATTTTGCAGCAGTTCTCATATGAATGAGAGTTGAGGGTGGCTGAGATTCCTAGGGCTGACACAGGAGAGCAGTATAAGCACCTAGGCCTTCCAGACCCAAAGCTCAAACACCCCTCCCGCCAGTAATCTCCAGTCCTGACCTCCCTGGGAGTCCAGTCTCATTTCCCCAAGTATCTACAAGACATTTCCACATGCATGTTTAATAGACATGCAACGTTAATGTGAGTAACACCCACCACTCCATTCCTACCTTCCCAGCTTGTTCCTCCGGGGCCTTTGCCCTCCGGTTAGTGGCATTCCCACACTCCCTGTTGCACCCACCCTAACCCCTCCCTTTCCCCCATCCTCTCTAGATAGCTGCATTTGCTTCTAACTCATCTCTGATTTTACTCTTGCCTCTCTGTAATCCAGCCATTCCACAGCCAGAGGAATCATTTAAAAACACCATTTGGATAATGAAATATTTTATTCATAGAGAACATAGATGATGCACATCAAAGGGATTTAGAGTAATACGACAGGCACTCACAGACCCTTCACCCAACCTAAGAAACAGAATCTACTGACATCTCTGAAGCTTCTCACGTGCCCCTCTCCAGCTGCACCCGCCTCCTCCTTCAACCTCCCCAGGAAACACTACACTGAAAATGTGTTTATCATTGACTTTCTTTATAGTTTATTGCATTTTTATGTGTTCCTAAATGGTACCCAGTTTCTTTTTGCATGACTGGACTTTATACAAGTGGAATCATACTTGCTTTCACTTGTTTGCTTTTTTCCACTGTGCATTATATTTGTGACATTTGTCCAGGATGATGCACATAATAAAAATATAAACTAGACCCATTCATTCTTTGCTAAAACCTCCTGTGGTTTCCTATCACATTTAGAATAAAATCCAGACTCCCTCCTGGATCACAAAGTCCCAGGCAACTTCCTGGACTTTATTTTGTACTACTCACTCCTGGATGGTCCGCTCTACGCCAGCCTCAGTGGCAATGTTTTTAAATTCTTTTTTCCCCTAGTTCTTTGCAATCCTCAGATTGCTCCTGCCTGTGCCTTTGCATTGTTTACTCTGCCTGGAATGCTCTTTCACTGATCTTTACACAATGGCTCCTCCTCCTCACTCAGCTCACAGGTCAAATGCCAACTCTCTGAGAGTTCACCAGCTCTTCCTATCTGACAGAGCCACCCATTATTCTGACACACCCCCAGCTTCAGGTCGCTGTGGAGCATTTTGCCATCATCACTTCTCGTTCATCTGTTTATGTGTTTCTGGTCTGTCTTCCCTACTAGAATGCCAGCCCTAGAACAGGAATCTTACCCACTCTTTTTACCACCCAATCTCTGGTGCCTGGCACGCAGTTGGTCATTCAGTGAGTACTGATGGAAGTAATGAGTAAATCACACCTCAAATTTATTACAAATAACTTGCCAAAAAAAGACCTAATGTCTAATAAATTGACTGTTCAATAAATATTAATTGACTGCAAGTCTAAAATTTTCCTATCCTTTAGAACTCTAGTGTAATTTTGAGTTTTCAGTTTTATCTTTGTTTTAACATCTTTTTTTGAGATGGAGTCTTGCTCTGTTGCCCAGGCTAGAGTGCAATAGTGCGACCTCGGCTCACTGCAGCCCCTGCCTCCCAGGTTCAGGTGATTCTCCTGCCTCAGCCTCCTAGGTAGCTGGGATTACAGGTGCCTGCCACCACGCCTGACTAATTTTTGTATTTTTAGTAGAGACGGGGTTTCGCCATGTTGGCCAGGTTGGTCTTGAACTCCTGACCTCAAGTGATCCACCCACCTCAGCCTCCCAAAGTGCTGGGATTATAGGCATAAGCCACCACACCCAGCCCAAGCTATTATTTTTTAAGAGATGGTATCCTTGGACTGAATTTGTAAGTACGAATGTACATTTTTCTAACAGCAGACAGTACCATCACTAATTTTGTTTCTTTTTTTAACCACAGGGGTTAGGGACTTCACTATTTCCAGGAATGCATTCTACTTACAACATCCTCTCTAAATCAACTTAAATTTGTTTCCATTCAAGGTTTGCTTGTGGGTTTGTTTTTTCCTCTAATCCTCTGTGGGCATGGGAAACAGCAGGCCCTTCCTCATTTAAAAATCTTTTCATCTAATATGGAAGATGAAATCATCCCTTTGTCTTTTCTTCTTCTGGCAAATTAAACCAATTATTTTAACTTTCTTTTTGGGACTTATTTGCCAGACCTTTAATTTAAGTGAGTAGTGCTACAAAAGCTATTAAACTCCTCTCTCTTTGCCTTCCCGAAAACGGCCATCAAAACATTGAGTGTCCTAATTTCTGTGCAGCTCACCAATTGTTAACAGAAATATCCCTCTGGTTTCGATCTCCCCTCAACCACAGGCTTCCATTTCTCACATGAGAATTACAGACAACTCACAGCAGCATTTGGGCCACTGTATTTGTTGCTGGAGAAAAGAAAGCTCTTCCTGCGTGAACACACAGAGCCTGTTAGGTAAATCGATGATCATGCCGATTATTAATTTTTGCAGGCATTTGTTATCGGTTCTAGAAACCATGAGTGACTTTTTTTGTGTGTGGGCAAATTCCATCTCTGTGGCTTCAGATTAATAAAACATGAGTTCCTATTTTTCACAGAATAACTATAGTTGCCCTGGTTCTGCCTGTGGCAAGAAGTCGCACAGCTCCCGGTAATAAAATATTAAAGCAGTATGAGTGAATGTTAATTTGTTTCTAGCAACATTTTTTTTCCTCGTCCCTGAAAACATCAGTATTAAAGAAGCCGTGATGTCTGCAGGTTGCGGTGCCCCAGGAAGAGGCTGCAGGATTGATTGCCATCTCACAGGTTATAAAGAGTAACAGCACTTGCTGTGCGTCTCCCACATCCTGTGCACTGTTGTCAGGGCTTTCTGTGTACAAGTTCATTGAATCCTCACAACCACTTAGGAGGTAGGTGCTATCGTCAGTTTACAGGTGAGGAAACTGAGGCTCAGAGGGGCTAAATGATACAGCTCTGATAGGCAGCATAATGGCCCCTCATAGAAGTCCCTGGTCTAATCTCTGGAAGCTGTGAAGATGTTACTTTACATGGCAAAGGGGTTCTGCATTAGGTTGGTGCAAAAGTAATTACAATTTTCCCCATTAAAAGGAATGAAAAGCCACAATTACTTTTGCATCAACCTAATTCAAAGGGTACTGGCAGCTGAAGGGGTGTGTGGCAAAAGAGATAGACAAAATTTCAGCACTGGATGCCCCACTGCTGGTACCAATATCTGAGCCTGATTTTACCTCATTTTTCCTCACCAAGTTCTTAAATGCATAGCCTATGGCCACAGCATATGGCTTCTCTGTCCACAAGAAATGAGCTCTGCAAAGGTTCTCTCTAGGACCAGGTTTGGACAAAGATCTGATCCTTGGTAGTCAGTTTATTAATTCTGTAGAGAGAGGCATTGAGTAAGGCATGTGCATCCCAGAAGTGAACAAACTGGTTTTGTGTTCTGGCTCCACTGCTTAGTACTCATGCGACCTTAAACAAGTTCCTGGACCTTCCCCAGCCTCAACTTCTCCATCCACCAGATGCAGAGGATAACAGCACCCCATGTATAGGGCCAGTGGGCAGGTAAAGAACAGAATGTAGCCTGAGCTAGACGTAGGGCTCAGCCGCTCAGAGAGTGTTGGCTAATGCTACCGAAGAAGTGCAAACTTGAGTGGACACCCAAGTGATATGTGCATTCAGTCAGTAAAGCAAATAACATCATGCCATAGATACTGATGTCCTATAAAGACATACAGTTTTTGGCCGGGCCCGGTGGCTCACGCCTGTAATCCCAGCACTTTGGGAGGTCAAGGCGGGCGGATCACAAGGTCAGGAGTTAGCATGGCCAATATGGTGAAACCCTGTCTCTACTAAAATATACAAAAATTAGTCGGGTGTGATGGTGGGCACCTGTAGTCCCAGCTACTTGGGAGGCTGAGGCAGGAGGATCCCTTGAACGCGGGAAGCGGAGGTTGCAGTGAGCTAAGATCGCGCCACTACACTCCAGCCTGGGCGACAGAGCAAGAGTCCATCTCAAAGACAAAACAAACCAAAACAAAATACAGTTTTCTCCCTTAGGTTTCTAATACCTGATGGTGGGTTTTGTGGCAGCTTTGTTAGAAAGGCTGACTTAATAATCAGGTTTAGGGTATAGAATGACAAGCTTGGCCCCAGCATCTACTGATTTAATTTTTTTGTCTGAGAGAAAATGAGCACAGTGTAGATTATTTTGTGAAGTATTTTATGTTCACAAAAGAGGTTTCCATTTGAATAGTCTTTTGGAAAATCTGGGTGAGCGAAATGTCCATGACCAAGCCTGCCAAATAACATGAAGTAATTGAGACTTAGGGCTGCATGTTCTAATGTGGGTTTTGCAGAACACATTTGCTCATAGGTATTACTCAACAAAAGGTCCTTCCGAGAAAAGGGCCTCGTGATCAAATAAGCCTGGGGCATGTAGGATTAACAAAATCAAACCTTTCTCATTCTTACGGGACTTCTAGCTTTCAACATGCTAATAGAGATGATTAGTTTCGCAGGCCTTGTTATGCAGAATCTTTCTCACCTAGTTTGACATCGAAAACTTCACTCTTCTTTGTGTTTTGGCAAGGATGGGGATTGCCCTTCTGTGGCAGACAGGCCGGGAAAGGCTGCTTTAATGCGTGAGTGAAGGGCACTTTATTCTTCTCTGGCTGGTAGACACTGGGCTTCTCAAATCTTACTTCCTTTCTTTTCTGTACCAGATCAGAGGGAAAGTTCCTGGGCCTTGTCTCTGTGAGGCTTCCATTTAAGGTAAACCTTGAAGGAAAAAGAGACTTCCATCTGGGGCAAGACAAGGGGTTGATGTGAGCTAGTGGGTGCCGCAATATTATAATTCCTTTTGTGAGAAATATAAAACGTATTCAGGCTTATACATATCTTAGAAGTTATTTGATCAGTCCTGAAAGCCAATTCAGGTGCTCTTATTTATACTTGGTATAATGCATAGAGTTAGATGACTGATATGTCAAAGAATAGTCTTAATTACTGTAATTATTATCTTTGCAGTCAGGGTTGCAGAAAAGCACAGAATTTGCCACATCTGAGGATGAAATATTACTTAGGTGTTTAACAATTCAAACCAAACTTCAGCTCACAATCTTAGTATAAAATTCATCACTACTAGAGTCTTTAGAGATGCAATTGGGTAATGGATTAAATTACAAATGAATATAATAGAGACCTTTTCCCTTTAGAGTCTAATGCCAACAGTGTTATTTCAAATGTGACTTTATTAAAGGTTTATTTTATGCTATGTTTTAAATACCTGGAATTATTTATATTTTTCTCTGTGGTATTTACTTTCAAATATACTTTCTTTAACTTAATATGATTTTTCAGATATATGGGTTTCTCCCAGAATTTTAAAATTCCTGCTATGGGAATTCCTCTCTCTAAGCTTGGTGTCTAATCCCCACCTTAATGGATAAGTGAATAAATGAATGAATATGTTTATTTTAAGAGCTGACTTTGGAGAAATGCCCAACTGCAATTAATCTCAGTACTTTTTGTGGAAATATACAGTATAATGAAAAGTAGTTTGGATCTCTTCAAATGTTTTCTCTGGGGTTAAAACAATACAAGATACATCATCATTAAACAATGCTGTTTATTCCAGGAAATAAATCTTGATGCATCTTTAATATACAAAGAATTTAACTCAGGCCATTAATTTTCTGGTTTCAGGCTATGTGACCCTTTTCTTAGCTAGATGAAGAATTTATTTTGCCTCTAGGCAAAGAGTTAGAATTTGTTGATAAGGCTTCAAGTCTGGACTATCATGAAATTTTCAGTAAAGTATAAAAAACAGAAGTAAATCACAGAGACTAGAACCCCTTCTAGTGCTTATCACTGACTGAGGAAAGCTGTGATAATGAAAGAACTGAATGTGGCATAGAAGTAGGAAGATAAATGGGGCAGAGGGGTTGGCACAAAGTATGGCACACCCAAGAAAGGCGATCTGAGTTGGGATACTCAATCTTTATTATTATTATTTTTAGTATAATTTAATTTCTGGGGCACATGTGCAGAACGTGCAGGTTTGTTACGTAGGTATACATGTGCCATGGCGGTTTGCTGCATCCATCATCCCCTCATCTAAGTATTTCTCCTAATGCTATCTGTTGCCTATATCCCCACCCCTGCTATCCCTCCCCTAGACCTCCAGCTCCGACAGGCCCCGGTGTGTGATGTTCCCCTTCCCATGTCCATGTGTTCTCATTGTTCAACTCCCACTTATGAGTGAGAACATGCAGTGTTTGATTTTCTGTTCTTGTGTCAGTTTGCTGAGAATGATGGACGCCCAATCTTAAAGACTGATGGAGGGCAGGGGTGAGAGGAAGAGGTAGGAAGTGACAGCACCAGGATAGAGATAAGGACTATGAAAATGGATTGCAGGGCCGTAACATGAGGATCAGGGCTTTAAGTAGGCAGGACACTAGGACTGATGGCCTGATTGACTCATTGATCAACCAATACAAGTTCATGTCCTGAAGAAGTGCAGGGTCTTCTGGAACAAAACAGGCAAGTAAATAGATAAAGAGGTCCAATCTGAGGCGTGCCCATGAGGGTGAGTTTTCAGGGGTCATAAGGAAATGGGGCTGTGGGTCAAAGGAGGGAGGGGAGGCAGATAGATACAACAGCACTGTGTTATGTAGCTGGAAGGGGCTCACGGGTCAGATGTGTTTATTAGGAGGAGCTTGTAGCCAGTATTGGTGATGAACATCAGGGGAGGCAGCCTTCTTAAAAGGCGGCTGATACACTCCAAGCAAGAGATGATGGAAGCCTGAATTAATGCAATGGGAATGGCAATGTGAAAAAGGGGTCAAGTTCAAGAGATTTTACATTTCCAACAGGATCAGGGGTATGAGTGAGGAATGGGGATGAAGGAGGAGTCATGTGTAGTTTAGGTTTCCAGTATGGGAGGCTGACATGGAAGAGAAGAGAGAGTTTGGGGGGGAAGATAGTTCCGTTTTTGATATGCTACATTTGAGGGAACTATGGGAGGTCCAGGAAGGGATGAGTAATAAGTAAACACATGAGAATATAGATCTAGAGCTCAGGAGGGGCCTGGGAAGGAGAGGTGGGTCTGGATTAGGAAGTCTTTAAAAAGGATGCTGGTGGGTGGGCAATTGGATTCTTTTAGAAGACCTGGGAAGAGGGTGCAGCATGAATGGAAGCAAGGGAGAGAAAGAGGAGGTGCTCAAGAGCCGAGCATGAATTAGTGAGAGAGGAAGAAGAGAAATGGAAAACATTTGGAGGAAGCAAGGAGGAGAAAGGTTCCAGAAGATGATGGGCTAGGGAGTAAATGCTGCATAAGGTTCCAGAAGAATCAGGACCAAAAAAAAGCAATTCCTTTGACAATTCAGAGAGGGATTTACTTCTCCAGACTTCTCCACCCTCACTCGCACTCCTAGCCCCATTCCTGTTGGAAATGTAAAGCCTCTTGAACTTGGGCCTTTTCTACATGCCCATTCCCATTGCATGATTCAGGCTTCCACCTCTTAACAAGGCTTCCTCCCCTGCTGTGCATCGTCAACACTGTAGCTACAAGCTCGTCCTAATAAACAAATCGGACCTATGAGCCCCCTCCAGCCACATAACACAGTGCTGTTGTATCTGTCTTCTGTTCCCTCTGCCTCCTTTGACCCACAGCCCCATCCACAGATTGGAATGAGTGAAGAGTTAGTGGGAGCTGAGGAAGTGGACAGGGCCAACAAAAGTAGACTATTTGAAGGCATTTTTTGGTAGTAAATGGCAGGAGGGAAATGGGACAGTTTATTAAAAGGGTGTGTAGTATATGAGAATTTTTTTTTAAACAGAGAAACCTAAGTATCTTAATAGGGCAAGAGAAAGGAGTAAAAAAGGAAACGAAAGTGAAAAGATCTGTAAATATTTGTGTTCTAGTGGTCAGAATAAATATCAGAAAAATAGGATATATATAATTCTTGTCATATACACTGGGAACTGCTTCAGTCATGTACTTAGAGCAAAGTTCACCAGTAAACATATCTCTGTAAATGCCAATGTCACACTTTTCAACGCTAGGCATATAAAGTAGGATCATACTATTTTACCTGTTTTAATGGCAGAGGGCTAGACCAGTTAGCTTTTTGAGGTCATTTCTAATCCTAAAAATGTCTAGTTCTGTGTGCTTTCTTTTTTTTTTGGTCTGGAGACAGGGTCTCACTCTGTCATCCAGGCTGGAGTGCAGAGCTGTGATCATGGCTCACTGCAGCCTTGACTTCCTGGGCTCAAGATCCTCTCATCCCAGCCTCCCGAGTAGCTGGGACTGCAGGTGCCTACCACCATGCCTAGCTAATTTTTAAAATTATTTGTAGAGATGAGGTCTTGCCATGTTGCCAGACTGGTCTCAAACTCCTGGACTCAAGTGATTCTCCCACCTTGGTTTCCCAAAGTGTTGGGTTACAGATGCACACCACCATGCTCAGCCTTATTCTTTTTATTGATTTCACAACTATTTTACCAAACCAGTTCTTGGTTAAATGCTCAGCTAGACTATCCCAGCTTTCTTTTTATTACCTTCCCTTTGTAGAATATTATTATTCCCTAATCTATACCAACTTCTATGCATATCAACCCTTTCAATCATATTCTCTTTATACCTACAGATAGAGCCACTGCATCAAATGAGATATCCCAGTTAATGCCTTCACATTTATCTATCAGCTCATTTTTTTTTTTTTTTTTTTTTGAGATAGAGTTTCACTCTTGCCCAGGTTGGAGTGCAATGGTGAGATCATGGCTCACTGCAATCTCCGCCTCCCAGGTTCAAGCAATTCTCCTGTCTCAGCCTCCCTAATAGCTGGGTTTACAGGTGTGTACTGCCACTCTCAGCTAACTTTTGCGTTTTTAGTAGAGATGGGGTTTCACCATGTTGGCCAGGCTGGTTCTGAACTCCTGACCTCAAGTCATCTGCCTGCCTTGGCCTCCCAAAGTGCTCGGATTACAGCCATGAGCCACCGTCCCGGCCTCATTTCATTCTTGTACACATCTCTCGGCATTGTAGTACTATTGTGTGCTCCTCTCAGACAATCTACCTGTGTCATTGATCTCAACAAGGGCTTTTTTGAAGAGAACCTCTATTTTGAATCAAGTTCAGTAAAGCAAAATGTGTTAAGTATTGTCCCTTCAACCTGGAAGGGAATGTTTTATTTTACTCTGAGTTGCCCTAAAAATACGTTGCTCTGGAACTTGCTGGATTAATCAATGTGGAAATTGTTCCGGGAAAGGATATCTGGGAAAGTAAGGGTGCTTCTGTTGCTGACTGTGTACTTCAAATACCTTGGTATTGGTCAAATACATTAATGTCTTAATAAGATAGTAGTGCTGGTAAGGAAAAGATTATGTTCTCTAATATCTGCATGTGCCAGTGGACTAGATAATACAGCTTTGAGGACAGTAAAATACTTAGAATTCTTACCATATAGATCAGGAACTGCCATCCGACAAAGTAATACTGTACTGTTCTTGCTGAGATCGCCTGAGTTATATTTGGAGCAAAGCTCACCAATAAATATGTTCCTGCAAATGCCAGTGCCAAACCTTTAAATAAAATTGAAAAAAAAAAAAAACCAAATTGAAGCCAACCTAAAGCTTTTTGTTGATGCAGACATTTGCCTGGAGCCTGAGCCTTACTTGTAAAAGTGCCAATCAGCCGTTCCTATTATCATCCGTTTCATCAAACCATCCCTGGATAGCATCCCACATTCACCTGAAGGCATTCCCTTTACAGGGGAACAGAGCCAGGGGATGGATGGGGCAGGGCATAACTTGCCATTTTTCTCTGTCATTCTGGATGAACCCTGGCCTTTTCAGGGAAGCTTTCCCCAAAGATTGGGAAGGTCAGAGTATGTGCTATGAAGACATGAAAACACATCCCAAGCTGACTGTTTCCACACGGGCCATTAAGTGCATGATAGATCTAGACAGCACAGCTCAGAGGACAGGGAAGTCTGTCACATGGTGATCTGTGCTACACTCACTCATCTCAGGAGCCTTCAAGCACACTCAGGTGATTTAACAAGTTGAAACTCTGCTAATGAGCATTTTTAATCACTGCCATTTATTGGAGTCCTTATAGCAGCAATAACAAAGGTGAATGCTGACTTTGCTGTGGAGTTTAATTAATCCAACCTAGAATATGGAATTCCAAGATTAGTTTAGTAAAATAAAAATAAAATAGAAACCACATCATAAACCTATGTAAGGAGTGTATTACTGCCATGGGTTTAGGGTTTAGCACTACGTAAAACGACAGAAAAGAATGTGTGTAGGGGGTTAGGGATTGAGGCCACCGAAGGAGGGGTGAAAGGAGGATGTGCCCTTCCAAATAACGTTGAAAACTACTTATTTATATATAATTAGCAGTCTGGAAAAAAACACCCTGATATAAGTAGCGTATTTTGGATGGCACACTTGAAAGCATAATTCAAGTTTTTCATCACTGAGGTCAGTGCTATTGTGGATATAATTTATAACCAGCATTGACTCCAACCTGAAACAATTTGGTTTGTCTACAAAGTCGCACAATTTGAAGGCACTAATTTCCTGTTCCTCTTACCCAAATGACTTAGGTTTTGAACTCTTGTTCCTGGAAACAAATAGCATTTGATTTTTCACAAAAGCTAGACAACAGCAATTCAGGGTATTGTAGAAGCTACAAGGAAGTTTCCTCTAATGTAACAATTTATTCTGTAACACTTGGTGAAGACAGATTATATGTAATCTTTAAAGCTATTTCTAATGAGAACTTTAAAAACAAAAAACAATATACATTATCAAACACAGTAATAAAACAAATAATAAAACCATATATAAGAACTTGGGGGAAAATTATTGGTCAGTTATTTCTTTTCTTTAGGAAAAAAATTACATAATTGTTCAAAAGTAGGTTCCTAGAAGGAATAGATTCAAAAAACCTGTTTTCTAAACTTGGTATGGTAAAGCAGCATTAATTCATTTAATATACTTTAAAATGCCTCAGAGACTTCTGTTTGTTTTGTGAAATCCAAATTTCTAGTTATATCAAGCTCCTCTATCAGACACTTCTTTCTCTCTTCTAATAGTATCTAGTTTCAATTAACCTTCTTATATTTAAATTTAGTTTTGAGTAGGCAACATGTGTATATGGCAAAATTCCAACAATATGCAAGGTGATTAGTGAAAAGTTAAATCTCACCCACCCTGATGGCTCACTAGTTTTCCTCCTCAAAGTTAACTGCCACCGCTAGTTCCCAAGGTTTTCTTTTCAGAGATGTTTTATATGCGTGTGTGTTTAAGTGTGCATAAATTTTATTTTTTTACATAAAGAATTGCATATTATATAAAGTTTTCTGCATCTTGGCTTTTTTTCTACTTAGAACATCTTAGAGGACATTTCACATGAGTATATGCAGTCTACTAATATTCTATCTCATGGAAGTAATATTGTTACTGAACAACTTTCCAATATTGTCCCTGTTTCACATCCTGACATATTCCTCCATTTCAAATCCATGTCTGCATTTGCCTTCCATGCCTGTTCCTACTAATGTATATCTTCATTGCATTTCTTTTTTAAAAAATTTTAATTTGTAAAGAGATTAAAACAAAGAAAAAGAAAATTTTTAATTTTTGTGGGTATGTAGTAGGTGTATATATTTATGGGGTGTATTTTACTGCATTTCAAAACTTTTTAAAAAAATAAAATGGCTGATGCTTTGCAGTTATATTTTCTTTCTTTCTTTTTTTCTTTTTTGTTTGAAACAGAGTCTTGCTCTGTCGTGCAGGCTAGAGTACAGTGGTGCGATCTTGGCTTACTGCAACCTCTTTCTCCTGGGTTCAAGCGATTCTCCTGCCTCATTCTCCCGAGTAGTGGGATTACAAGCATGTGCTACCATGTCAAGCTAATTTTTGTATTTTTAGTAGACACAGGATTTCACCATGGTGGCCAGGCTGGTCTCAAACTCTTGACCTCAGGTGATCTGCCTGCTTCTACCTCCTAATGTTCTGGGATTACAGGCGTGAGCCATCGCGCCTGGCTACAATTATACTTTCTAAGTCCCTTTCACATACATTATTTCATTTGGGCCTCACATCACTGTGCATTTGCTAAGTAACTCTGTGTCAGTTCAGCAGGTCACACATTCTTGTTAATGATTTTTAATTCAGCTACCTGCAATCATTACAAAGGCAGTTCTGGATAGCTGCTGCCAGTTGTATGTTTATTTCGTGTCATTTATATTTAAGTGATTTACTGTTCCTTTTATGAGTTGTATGCACATTTTTCATAAGTGTTTAAAAGTGTTAAAGATAGTCATTTGCACTTCCTTAAATAAATTCCTTTTAAATTTATTTATATTTCACCTTTTGCTAAAAGTGGTATGAGACGTCAGTTCCTGCTATTTTTATTTCAGTAAAGCTATATATATTCCTTCTTTGGAAAGACACAGATTTCTGACTTAGGAAATTTGTTAGTTTACCTTCTGCTGGCCCATTTGCCAAAAGGAGTAATCTGAACCTGTAAGATCCTCTGAAAAGCCTGCTGCCAGATGTCTTGGAGCGCTCTTGTGTGTTATTTGTTTCTTTTCTCTTGCTGTTTTTAGGAGTCTCTTTATCCTTGACCTTTGGGAATTTGATGATTAAATGCCTTGGGGGTAGGCTTCTTTGGGTTAAATCTGCTTGCTGTTCTATAACCTTGTACACGAATATTGGTGTCTTTCTCTAGGTTTGGGACGTTCTCAGTTATTATCCCTTTGTATAAACTTTCTACTCCTATCTTTCCCTCCACCTCCTCTTTAAGGCCAATGACTCTTAGATTTGTTCTTTTGAGGCTATTTTCTAGATCTTATAAGCATACTCCATTCCTTTTTATTCTTTTTTTTTTTTTTGGTCTCCTTTGAATGTATTTTCAAATAGCCTGTTTTTAAGCTTACTAATTCTTTCTTCTGCTTGATCATTTATGCTGCTAAGAGACTCTGATGCATTCTTTGGTATGTCAGTTGCATTTTTCAACTCCAGAATCTCTGCTTGATCCTTTTGGATTATTTCAGTTTCTTTGTTAAATTTATCTGACAGGATTCAGAATTCCTTCTCTGTGTTATCTTGAATTTATTTGAATTTCCTCAAAACGGCTATTTGAATTCTCTCTCTGAAAGATCACATATCCCTGCCTCTCCAGGATTGGCTCCTGGTGCCTGATTTAGTTTGTTTGGTGAGCTCAGGTTTTCCTGGATGGTCTTGATGCTTGTGAATGTTTGTCAGTGTCTGGGCTTTGAGGAGTTAGATATTTATTGTAGTCTTTGCAGTCAGGGCTTCTTTGTATCCATCCTTCTTTGGAAGGGTTTCTGGGTGTCGTGATCTAAGTTTTTGGTCACTGTGGCCATATCTACATTAGGGAGCACTCCAAGGCCAGTAATGCTGTTCTTGCAGATTTGTAGAGGTACCACCTTGGTGGTCTTGGATAAGATCTGGATGAATTACCTGGATTACCAGGCAGAGACTCTTGTTCTCTTCTCTTACTTTCTCCCAAACAGAGTCAGTCTCTCTCTCTCTCTCTGTCTCTCTCTCCGCCCCCCACCCCCACCCCTCTTTCTCTCTCTCTTGAACTGCCTGGAACTGGGGGCGAGGGGTGGGATGACGCAGTCACTCCTGTGGCCACTCCTACTAGGACTGCACTAGGTAAGACCTGAAGCCAGCATTGGATCTTGCCCAAGGCCAGCTGTATCCGCTGCCTGGCTACCGCCTATGTTTGCTCAAGGCCCTAGGGCTCTACAATCAGCAGGTGGCAGAGTCAGCCAGGCTCGTGTCCTTCCCTTCAGGATGACAAGTTCCCCTGAGCCCTGAGTGGGTCCAGAGATGCTGTCCACAAATCAGGCCTGGAGTCAGAAACCCTAGAAATGCACCCGGTGTTCCATTCTTCTGCAGCTAAGCTGACACCAAAACTACAAGACAAAGTCCTTCCTACTTGTCTCTCCCCTTTCCCCAGACAGAGGAGTCTCTCCTCTGTCCACCACCATCAAGTACTGCCAGGGTACTACCAATAGTCACCTAAGGCCCAAAGGCTCTTTAATTAGCTTACGCTGAATGCTGCCAGGCCTGCCACTACCCTTCAGGGAAGTGGGCTCTCCTGTGGTTCAGGGTAGGTCTAGAAATGCCATCCAAGAGCCAAGACTTGGAATCAGGGACCCCAAGAGCGCTTTTGGTGCTCTACCCCCACCTGTGGCCAAGCTGGTACCTAAGCCGCAAGATAAAATGCTTTTTATTCATTCATCTCCTTTTCTTAAGTAGAAGGAGTTCTTCCCCAGAGCCACCACAGCTGTGAATATGCTGGGCCACCCCTGAAGCTAACATGTCTCTGAGTCTCACCCAAGGCTCACAGTGATTTGCAGAGCTTGAGTACTGTTTGGCTATCACTGTGGATTACGCAGGGCCCAAATGCTCTTTCGTCAGCAGGTGATGAATCCTTCTTGGACTAGGTCCTTCCCTTTCTGGCCCAGGGTGTGTCAAGAAATGTCATCCAGGAGCTAGGGCCTAGAATGGGGGCCTCAGGTCTCTGACTGATACCCTATCCTACTGTGGCTGAGCTGGTATCCAAGTTGCAAGACAAAGTCCTCTTTATTGTCTCTCCTCCTCTCAAGGGGAAGAAAGGAGGCTGGGGTGGGGGAGGGGGGGAAGTGGCGCCTGCGCTCCCTTGTCTGCCCAGCTGGTGTGTCACCGGATCAGATGCCCTTCAAGTCCACTGGTTCCAATCCTAGCACAGCACCAGGACTTGCCTAGCAGTTGCAGTTCTTATGGCCTAGACAGCCTTTCAAGTTTATTTAGGACCCCAGAGCCTTTTAGCTTGTGGTGGCAAGGCTGGCCAAAACTTGAATTCACACCTGTGGGGTGGTAGATTTCTCTCTGGACATAGCTGGTCTAAATGCTCCCTCTGTGGCCATCAGCTGAGTTCTACCCAGTGTTGGCAGCACTGAGTTCCAGTGCAAAGTCCTGTAATCACGGTGCTCTTCTTCCCCAAGTGCACAGATTCTCTGTGCCACGTGGCCACTGCTGGAGGATGTGGGAGAGGTGGTGTTGGTGATTCAAGACTGCCCTTCCTACCCTCTTCAGTGCTCTTTTGGCAATATGAAGTTAACATCAGGTACTGTGATTGCCACCTGAGTTTTGGTTCTTACGAAGGTGCTGTTTTTTGTGGAAATAGTTGTAAAATTTGGTGTTCCTGCAGGGAGGACGATTGGTAGAGGCTTCTATTCAGCCATCTTGCTCCACCTCCTTTGTCTGGACATGTCAAGTTCCGAAAGATAGCAGGGTATCACCAACATGTTCCTCACCCAGGAAAATGTTACATTTTAGGTCAAGACTTGGATCCCAGAAGTCTAATCCAAACTGAAATTGCCCCTACAAAATTCATATTTCACTGCTACTTGCTACCTGAAGAGCTTAGGCAAGTTATTTACTCCATTGTGACTCAGTTTCCTCATCTCTAGGTACAAATTAAGTCATCATACTTGCTAAATCCCAGGAATTTGGCTCTGCAAGAGGCCAGTCTAGGGAACAGAATATGCTTCAAAGCTCTCTGAGAGGCCTGATGTGACAGTGGACCCTGGACAGATGCATCTCAGGATGCTGACTGCCTGCCATGAGCCAATGGCCATCTGAGTTAAGCTTAAAGATTAATCCAAAATTGTATCTCTAATATAGCCTCAGGATGATCAGGGACCATCATTGGGGCTGTCTCTAAGGAGATAACCCAATTTGAGAATGGAAGGGATGGGCAGGAAGGAATTGGCTGGTGTTTTCTGAATCCTAAAAAGACATCTCCCTGTTGGTTTTCAAAGAAAACAGAAAGGAGGCCATGACATAACTAACAGACATAACAAAGAAGAAGGAAAAAATAGCAGTGCTATGTTTGCTACCCACAGCTAGCCTCGGGAAACTAGTGCACAGAGTTCCAAGATCTGGATATTGGAGGGGACAAAAAACAGCAGCCAGACAGCTGGGTAAGCTGCAGGTTAAGAGCCAATGTCTAGACGCTAGGTGCTACCCACAGTACAGGCATGGGATGCCATCCTCTGCCCTCATGCCCAAACCTGCAGCAAATACATTTTCTCATCATATACAACCCAGGTCACTTAGAAGTCTGTAATGGTCTGGTGGGAATCTTAGATTTAGCTTGATAACATACACAAATATCAAATAAGACCTCTCCCTATAAACTTGATATTTGTGCAAAACAGGTAAACAAGCAAATCCCTGCTCTCTATAATAGATACACTAGTTATACTGGGAGGACATATGCCATGGGAAAGTAATCGTTTTTGTTTTAAATATAGACACAGTCTCACTCTGTTGCCCATGCTGGAGTACAGTGATGCAATCATAGCTCACTGTGGCCTCGAATTCCTGGGCTCAAGTAATATTTTCATCTTGGCCTCCCAAGCAGCAGGAACTACAGGCATGTGCTACCATGACTGGCTAATTCTTTAATTTTTATTTTTGTAGAGATAGGGTCTGGCCATGTTGCCCAGGCGGGTCTCAAACTCTTGGTCTCAAGTGATCCTCCCACCTTGGCTTCCTAAAGTGCTGGAGTTACATGTGTGAGCCACTATGCCCAGTCAGTGATAATTTTTTTTAGGCCATGTTCTTAAAATTATTGAGTCTGTAGACATGTATGGCTGACATGAGTGTTATGGCATAATCAGCACCATGCTAAAATGTGATGCTAATGATAACTATAATAGTAATAATACTTATAAGCACAGTTCTAAATGTTTTATATATAATTTAATCCTTACAACAAATCTGTGAAAATGATTTCCCTTTGTGTTATTACACTGTTACGGTTTATACTATACGTAAGTTGTATAGTATATGACATATGAATATATATAAAACATCTACTCCTACTGTTACCATCTACATTTGACAAATGAGGAAATTGAGCCACAGAAGAAATAACTATGTCACCTGGGATTTTCCAGATAAGAAGAGGAGAGCTAGGATTGGAACCTAGGTAGTCTATTTTCTTAATGATTATACTCCACCACCTCTTACTTGCATTATGAATCAAGGCCACTGAATGGGCAGCTCAGGGCTGTCATTTACATTGAAGTCTATGTGAGTGGCAACCTTAGGAGCTGTGGAGAGCACAACCTGAGGCTGGATGCAGCATCCTCACTGGGGATAGAAGGAATTGATTCTTCCTGGCAGAGATCCCTGGGGTTCTTGACTGTCTCAGATAATTTTTCTGGCCCTCAGCTTCCTTTAGAAGAGTACTCCCAAACTGGTGTTCCCTGGAACCAGTTTCATAAGACAGATGCTCCACCAAAAAAGGTCCCAAGGCAAATGTATTTGAGACGAGGTGAATTCAACAAACTTAATTCTTTTACTGGAACACCCTTCAGATCCTAACGTATTAGCATTCACTGGACCTCTCCCAGAGGAGGATATGGTTGTCATATTTTCTAAACATATTTGACCATTTATATTGCACTGAAGTAGTGTTTTTGGGGGAATATTTTATTTTTTAGGAAATACTTGACATTTAACTGGATCCAGCTGTGAGTATGCCTTTGTTTCAGAGGCTACTAGTGTTATGTTGCAAAAATCTTCTATAGATACCTGTGCACCAAGAATGTGGTTGGAGGAAAACATCCCAGAATGAAGCTCCTTCTGAAGCTTCTGATCACTGGCACCTCTAACCTGTGGAGTTCCTCACCTGTGCAAGTCTTGGAATCTAAGATCTACTTGCACAGTTTTTCCACAACAGATAATATTCTGTTTCCCAAGTTCCTCTTTCCCTTAACTAAATCCTGAAATCTTCTTGAATATTGTCCACTTTCCAGCCGGATGCTACTTAGTATTAACTGCCCATCTGCTGACTTCTGGAATCTGGCCTGAACTGACTTTTAGGAGCCTTAAGAGTTTTTCTTATTCAGTTAACCTGACTGCAACGAAGATTGCAGTTGAATCCCTTTGGTCCCTGCAATATGTCTGCTGGTCAGTGGGAGTCCAGTTATTACTTTGGTGGGATACCAGGAGTCACAGAATAAACTGGACTCCTTAACATCAAAACATTTGGGAATACCCTCCCATAATTCCTCAGGCTTATGGTAGCTAAACCTTGAAGGAGCTCTCGATTGAAAATCTCAATGATGTGGTGAATCCAAGTAGTCCTGGACCTTCCATCAGAAAGGTTCCCATTCTTGAGGCAGCTCTGCCACCAAAACAGTTCATCTGTCTTCCCAACCAGAGACGACGGTTTGTTTAGCTTGTTTAGTATTCTAGATACTGGCCCCAAATCAAGCTGACTTCCAGTGTGGGAAGTGGAAGGAAGGAAATGGCCTTCCTCTCACTGTTAATCCCTTGACATTCTGTGTAGTGAAATCCTTTCTAGGTGACTTGAAGTAATCAAATTACTGGTCTCTGGAAGGTGCTCATGAGTTGACTGTCATTTTTATTTCTATAATGACACTATTTGGTCTTAAATCAACTAGGATCTCACAGATGATTCAGTACTTCTGATGTCTAAGGGAGAAGAGAGAAGAAAATACTATAGTTTTTAGCTGATGGAAGGAGAGAGAAATCTGGTGCTTTTTTTTTTTTAAAGAAAAAATAATCATTAAATAATTAATCCACTAAGAATCAGAACACACTCCAAAGCCTGTCACTGACTTAATAATACTTGGCGATTCCTTTCAGACATAGCTTTTGTGAGGTCATTTTTCGAGACTAGTGGTGAAAAGCTTCATAGTCACAGGGTAACATTTGGCAAGAAATTAGTTCAGCTTGTTTCCACATGGCCCCCAAATCTTCATTTGTTCCATCATGAAAAACAAACTTTCATTTGCTTGAAACAGGAAAAAATAAATGATTTTCCTTTATACATTTTGACAATTTAATTTTGAGCATGTTCATATGTTAATCTTTAAAAAACATCACTAACTACTCTTTTCCCTATTTGGTTTTGGTTTTAGTCCCTATAAAGAAAAAGATGCTTTTTTTTTTCTTTTTCTTTTAACAGAAAAAGCTACATTTTCTCAAGGCAATGGCAATAAAGGCCCAGAGAAAATGCATGTGATTTGACATATTTCTGAGAGGGGTTGAGGAAAAGTCCTTCCTTGGGCTTCCCTAAGTATGAAGTGTGTTACTACATCTCAGGTAATGATAAATCTTAGGATATCACTTGTTGGAGGCAAGGGTGTGGAATAGGTGACTAAGTCTTTTTTTTTAATTCCTCTGACACTAGATTAAAGGCAAAAATTGATCAGGTTTAACTATGATATGAAATAAATGTGACTTAGGAGTTACATACCCCTACTCCAAAAACATTAAATTAGGTAGGAAAAAACTAAACAAAGCACCCAATCAGAGTTGTGGGAAAGGTTACCTGGATCACTAAAGTTTGCAAAAATGTCCTAATCAAGGTTTCCTCTGATTAATTAGTAAAGTACAGTGGTGGTGGTAGTAATAATGACAATTATAGCTAATATTATTGAACACATTATATGATAGGCCCCGTTGTTAAGAGTTTTACATATATGAACTCATTTAACCCTGTGAGGTATGTAATATTACCTTTATTTTAAATATTAGAAAATTGAGGCTTAAAAAGCTTATTTATATAACTTTGCAAAGGTTACATAAGGTTCCTCTAATGTGATCTTACAAAAGAAAAAAAAGAGAAAGGTAATGTAAGGTTACATTACAGCTTTCCGATACTAAAGACTCACCCTAACTTTATGCTGTAGCTATACCAGATTGCCATTGTTAGGATACTGGTCCATCATGTACTTGTTATATGACCCTGGGCAGGTTACTTAACCTCTCTAATCAGATTTTGATTCTGTAAATGGGTTGTTCCTACATTTAAATGAGATAATCCATGCAAAACACTTAACATAGTATTTGGCAAGAGTAAATTGTTTAATAAATGTTAGCTGCTTTTAAAAGATGAGAAATTAGGCCAGGTGTGGTGGCTCATGCCTGTAATCCCAGCATTTTGGGAGGCAGAGGTGTGTAGATCACGAGGTCATGAGTTTGAGACAAGACTGGACAACATGGTGAAACCCTCTATCTACTAAAAATACAAAAATTAGCTGGGTGTGGTGGTACCTGCCTGTAATCCCAGCTACTTGGAAGGCTGAGGCAGGAGAACTGCTTGAACCCGGAAAAGGATGAGGAATTAGCAAATACTCCCAAATAGATAAAGGCTTTATTTTGTTAGTTTGTTTTCTTGGCGTGTGTGTGTGTGTGTGTGTGTGTGTGTGTGTGTGTATTTCCCCTTCCTTATATTACATTTTTAGTATTACCTCTTAGGAATCTCTCAGCAATGAAAGTGATAAAAGAAATTACAACAATTATATTGACAAAGCTTTGCATTTTTCAAAGTACTTATATAGGAATTATTTAATTTGATCTTCAAAACAGTCTTATCTATTTGTCAGGAAACTGAGGCTTAGAGAAGTTAAGTAATCCTAGGTTGCCCATGCAATTGATAGCAGGTGTTGAATCCAGATTTGAAGTTATAAGGGTCAGTTTAATTTATATCCTTTACTGTTGAGAGCTGGTTTATTGCTTCTAGTAACGTTTAGTTGATCACGCATTCTCTAAGTATATAATAAATCCACTGTACATACTGATATTTTTATTTCTTCCTTTCCATAGATACAACTTGCATTTATTTTTTCCTAATCCTTATAGGCAGGAATTGTGGTACAGTGTGAAATAGAAACTTACCTTACCTTTTCATACCTTTATTAACATTTCTCATGTTATTCCCTTCGTGTGTCCTCCTCCAAATTTTTAGATGTAGCCTATGCCTGTCCTACCCAGCTGTCAGAGCCAATTCAAATGTTATCTCTCCTGTAAAAAATTCTCTCTGATCTTTTCAGCTAGATAAAATCAGAGCGAAACCTGAGTAATTTTGTCCCCTAGGGGATGTTTCGGAATGTTTGGAGACATTTTTGATTGTCATCACTGAGTGGGAGAATGTTAGAGGGATCTAGTGGGTAAAGGTCAGGAGGGGTCTTAAAGATGCTACAGTACACAGGGCAGCCCCTGCAGTGGATAATGATCTGGCCCAAAATGTCAGCAATGCCGATTCAGAAACACTTCTAAACTAAAGACTCATGGCATTATGGCACATATTCTTTTCTACTTAAAAAAATCTTATTTATGAATATATTTCATCATGGACTATAAATCATTTGAGGGCAGGGATTCTGTCTTCATCATTTTTTTATCACTAATATTCAAAATTAGTCAGCAAATCCCCCTTTATATCTGCATTTTTTCATTTAATACCTTAGATTAATTTGATCATTACTTAACGAATAGCTACAAAAGATGACATATACTAGATAAAAGGATTTAAAGTTCCCTTAAGCCACTTGATAAATGAGAAAAATAATACATCTAAGTCCTAATTTTTAATTTATAAAACTCAGGCATTGGTCTTTTTTTTTTTTTTTTGAGATAGGGTCTCACTCCTGTTGCCTAGGCTGGAGTGCAGTGGTGCAGTCTTGGCTCACTGCAGCCTCAACCTCCTAGGCTCAGGTGATCCTCCTGCCTCAGCCTCCCAAGTAGCTGGGACTACAAGTACATGCCTCCACACCCAGCTAATTTTTTTTTTTTTTTTGTAATTTTAGTAGAGATGGGGTTTTGCCATGTTGCTTAAGCTGGTCTGGAACTCCTAGACTCAAACAATCCACCTTCCTCAGCCTCCCAAAGTGCTGGGATTATAGGCATCAGCCGCTGCATTAGGCATTGGTCCTTCTCATTTCTGAGTCCATACAACTTCCCAAAATGATTCTATCAACCACAACATATAAAAAAGGGTATAGAAAAATAATATGGTAGAAAAGATAGAATCCACATATGAATACATTTAGAAAAACATTAAACCATGAAAAATTTGACAGTGTTGACTAAAAACTCTGCTAGCAGAATCAAACCAAGGAGGAAAAGAAAAAGAGCAAACACTTTCAAGACATTGTGCTCGAGGGAAACATGATCAGGGAAAACAAATGCTCCACATACCAACACTGGTGTCACATTCAGAGCTCACATTTTTATAAAAATATGATCTCTCTGGAAGAGGGTAGGCATTGTTTTATTTTAAGTGCCTAATGTTTTTGTATTCATTATCATATGTCAGCAGCAATTCAAACAGGATTTTGTCACAGAAGAAAATAAGAATCTCTATAATTCTTCTCACCAATAATATGTCCAACAATAGCTGGAAAAATACAATACACAAATGATGGCTTTGCCATCCATCAGAAATGTTTCTTTTTTTTTTTTGAGACGGAGTCTTGCTCTACCGCCAGGCTGGAGTGCAGTGGCGCAATCTCGGCTTACTGCAACCTCTGCCTCCTGGGTTCAAGCGATTCTTCCACCTCAGCCCCCCGAGGTGCTGGGACTACAGGCATGTGCCACCATGCCCAACTATTTTTTGTATTTTTAGTAGAGACAGAGTTTCACCATGTTGGCCAGGATGGTCAGCCTCAGCCTCAGCCTCCCAAAGTGCTGGGATTACAGGTGTGAGCCACCACGCCCGGCCAGAAATGTTTCTTACATCCAGGAAGGCTACCGTCATTTTCCGTTAATAATGTATTTCCAAATCAAATATTTAAGAACAATCTTCTGTGGTACTTTTGGGAAAAGTCAAATACAAATTGTAGTTGGTACATCAAATTTTTTGTGGTTTTCATTTTTATGCAATACTTTCATGTAACAACATAACAAATATATCCTTTGGAGCATAATAGTCTATTAGGTAACACAGATGTTTTCATTGAATTTTATTATGTTTATATAATTTTATAACATTAATATTATTATAATAAACCATTATAAAATATACACATTCTCCACATTACCAATACTAGTGTCACATTTAGAGCTCAAATTTTTAAAAAAAATATGATCTCCCTCAAAGAGGGTAGGCATTGTTTTATTTAAAGTGCCTAAAGTATTTTATGATGGGTTATTATAATATTAATGTTATGAAATTACAATTCAGTAGATTTATATTATAATAATCTATTATAAATTATTTTATAATAATCATAATAATTATTAATAATTTGCTATAGCAAAAATTGATCACATTTAGCAGTGGTCACAATAGAAATGGAAGCATTTCATGTGAGAAGAGATGGCAGCTCCAGGACAGAATAATGCTTACCTCTAAATGAGACTTACACACATTTCAGTAATTTGTTTCCAGTTTTTATCGCACATATTTTTTACAGATAGTATTATTTATTTCCTGATCAAGCAATACTACAATTACATGAATTAAATAATTACTTACCTAGTAAATCTGAGGCTCTCAAATTGTCTTTCAGAAATGTAACAGAAATAATGGCACTACCTATAAAGAAAATGGCCATTAGTGGTAGTTTCAGTAAAAAAGTGTCTATTCCACAATGCCGTTTGAAAGAAGTTAAGCAATGTGTGTCTTATGCCTGATGAGCGATGTCCTGATAGAGACATTCAGGAGTTGTGGTTATAAAAAGGACTTTCTTACCCCTGTGGCTGAGGATACATGGAAATCGGTGTGGTTTACAATGGATGTGGCTGAGATAGTGTTCTGCCTATAGTGAGGGATTAATAAAAGTTTACTAAATGACAGAAGAAATGAATAGAAAGAAAGAAGAAAGGCAGAAGGAGCTGGAAGGGCTAGAAAGAGAGGAAGAGATAGAAAGGAAGGAAAGAAAGAAGGATGGGGCAGGGTACAGTGGCTCACACCTGTAAATCTCAGCCCTTTGGGAAGCTAAGGTGGGAGGATCACTTGAGTCCAGGCGTTCCAAGATAAGCCCTGGCAACATAGTGAAACATCAATCTCTACTGAAAAAATTAGCAGGGTGTGGTGGCATGAGCCCGTAGTCCCAGCTACTGGGGAGGCTGAGGTAGGTGGATTTCTTGAGCCTGGGAGGTTGAGGCTGCAGTGAGCCATGATGACGCACTGCACTGCAGCCTCAGTGACAGAGGGAGATCCTGTCTCAAAAAAAGAAAAAAAAAAAAAAAAAAGGACAGGAAGAACTTTAAATATATCCTAAACTGAAACTCATGATTTCCCAGCATCTCCTCCCATAATATCTATTCCGACAATTCCTGTATCTACTTACTAACACCAGAATCCCAGGACTCTTCCTATTCCTCTTCTATTTGACACTCCACATCCAACAGGTCACTGGGTCTAAATCTATAGTCTACTCTATAATTTTTTCCTTTTTTGAGACAGGGTTTTGCTGTGTTGCCCAGGCTGGAGTATGGTGGCAAGATCATGGCTCACTACAACATTGACCTCCTAGGCTCAAGTGATCCTCCCAAGTAGCTGGGACCACAGGCTCAGCCACCACCATGCTTGCTAATTTTTTTTAGTTTTTTTTTTTTTTTTTTTTGTAGAAACCAAGTCTTACTATGTTGCCCAGGCTGGTGTGAAACTCCTGGGCTCAAGTGATCCACCTGCCTCAGCCTCCCAAAGTATTGGGATTACAGATGTAATCCACCATTAGCCACCACACCCAGCCTTATTTCACTCTCTGTTAGGTCTGTTCCTCCCTCTTCATTCCTGTGATCACCAGCCTTGTCCCAAGTTCAGGGCAGCTTCTCCTCTGGCTTAGACCACCAGCTTCCCTCTGACCTCCTATTTCCCCCTTTTCCCCATCCTACCACCAGAGTAATTGCTCTAAAATGCAAATCTTATGTAAATCCACTGCTTTCACACCCCTAAGTGGCTGGTCTACAGGACAAAGGCCGCATTACCAAGCAGAACACTCAAAGAGCTATGATTTTGCTTCTGATGCTTTTGTCACCATATTAGTCTTTATTTCTTTTATAATCTGTAGCCCACCCTTGCTGAAATAATTATAATTCCCAGAATCCACCATGCAGTTTCATGCTTAATGGCTTTGACAAGTGCAGCTCTACCCCATCCTTGTGACCAGCTCTAGACTCAAGTGTCACCTCTGGATTCCCCTGGGCTGAGCGGATCACGATACCCTTATGCTCTGATTACCTCTGTGTATAGCTTTTCCATTACACCTAAGATTTATTTGCCTGTCTTCCCCTGAAAGACTATCAGTTCCTTTTAATGTGAGATATGTCTTCTTACTCTTCTAAGATCTCCAGTGAGTAGCTGTATCTAGCACATAAAAGTTGTTCAATAAATGCTAATTGAATGAAATGAAAGAGTGTGGGATCTCAGCCTTGCAGTTCTCTTTCCCATTAGTGACACTGCTGGACTCTCTCCCTCATAGTCGAGCCATGGCCTGCTACTATCACTTCGGGTACCCCAGTTAAACTGAACCTCTCCAAGTTGTTCCTTTTATGGGGCCCTTTCTCTGTAAGTATAGGTGTGGGAAAATTCAAAATTGCAATAATACAAAAAGAGACACAGCATAATATATGCTGTAAATTGTTAACAAAAACTGTTTGCTGGTTGTTTTTTTAAAAGTAAAAATACAGGAAAGAAAAAGTATTGCAAAATAATATTCTGTGAAGAAAATTGCAGTTAATATATTGGTGTTTTTATTTTCAGTTGAGATCAAACTTTAATACAACATTGATTTTCTGTTTCCTCAGTGAACACATTATAATTTGCCATGTCATCAAGAATTCTTCACAGACGTACTTTTAATGTCGGTATGATAATCCATTAAATAGATGCTGTGACTAAATTTGAATTGGACTATATCTGGTATTCTGGCAATTTATGGAAAACAAAGTAAGTCCACACCAGAAACCCTCATGGAGGATAATATAGGACACTGTTTGTTTCTGTTTTTTCTTTTCTTTTGTCTCAACTTAGCTTTTCTCATTCTGGTTGATCTTTGTCCTTCAAAACCTTTCCTGGGCAGGTTATTTATAGGAATGGAAGTTTCCCACAGAATAAACTGAGCACGGGAAATGTTCATCAAGCGTGAATTTGAGTGGTGTGGTTTAAAAACATTAAAGCAAGATTTTCTGTAGATAAACAAATGTATGAATTCCCAGCTCATTACATTAAGAAATGAATTCAGGATAGGTACATAAATGTGTGCAAATTTTCTATTTCAGATTTGGACCAAAATAATCCAGGGAAACTAATTTCACACAGTAGACTATGAGAAAAGGGATTAAAAACCTAAACCCCTGCCCCACCCTCCAATCACTGACTTCCTGTGTAATTAAGTAAGGAATGTTTCTAAGTAGAAGGAGATAGATTAGCAATAAAAAATCGGCGAAGTGTCGCTGCATTAACATCCCAAATGTGTTCCATTGTAACAATCGTTGAGATGACCATCTCACAACAAAGGATTGCAGTCAGAAGGGAAACGCTGCTTACATGGAATGAGATTCTAGGGTCGTAGGAGACAGGCAATCTACTCCAGGTTCTACACTTGATAACTGGGAAACTGAGGTCCAAAGAATTTGTTTGTCTATTCACTGATCCACCCTTTCATAACACATTTACATGGCAGCAGAATGGGGACTGGCACCCATATTTCCTTACTCTCAGTCCAGAGCTCCTTCTGGTACACTGTACTCCACTGGCTCCCTTCAAGTAAGGAAACACATTTTACTTTCCTTGTTGCCAAGCCACAGTTTCATAAATACATTTACTTTCAGAAGGAAAAGGGGAAAATGTTATACGGGAAATAATTTCATTGCTAAAAGCAAAAAGGACATGATTGGTAACAAAAAAAAAAAACTGGAAAAACACTGCTTACATCAAGTTATATCAATTGCTATAAAATAATTCTCAGAATTTTATGAAACATAAATATGCTACTCTTCATTTCTGAACGATATTAGAAGTCTAATGCACTTCCACATTCAGCCAATAGCATTTTTTCCCCCTGTTTTAAGAGAACATGAGATTTGCTACAAAAGTTTTAGGTAATAGAACAAGAAGATTTTTTAGTTTTATTTATCTAGTTTAAAAAGGCAATAAAAAAGAACATTCTATTAAGATACATTTACTTTCAACTCATTTATCTTGCAAAACTTGCTAAAATGAGAGCTGTGTTGAGCAAAATGGCAGTATCTGAGCAACAGCTAATACCATGCCTTTTAAGTAGAGCAGTAAATTTTTCAAATGAGAAAAACAAACTGAAGTACTCTCATATATGTTTGTAATCAGAGATCTGTCAAACCCACTTTCTAGCTTTCTAGTAGTTGCTATGACAATAACCAAAAGTCTGGGCTCAGTAGATCCTCCCACTTTGGCCTCCCAAAGTCTGAGATTACAGGCAAATGCCACTGCACCTGGGCTAATTTTGTTTCTTTTAGATGGAGGCTGGCTCTGTCACGCAGGCTGGAGTGCAGTGACGCGATCTTGGCTCACTACAACTTTCGCCCCCTGGGTTCAAGTGATTCTCCTGCCCCTGTCTCCCGAGTTGCTGGGACTACAGGCACCCACCACCATGCCAAGTTAATTTTTGTATTTTTAGTAGAGAGGGTTTCAACTAGGTTGGCGAGGCTGGTCTTGAACTCCTAACCTCATGATCCTCCTGCCTTGGCCTCCCAAAGTGCTAGGATTACAGGAGTGAGCCACCGCGCCCAGCCTTTTGCCTAAATATTCTTAATCATAAAAAATGAGAAGTAGATGAGATGATAAATATGTTAATTAGCCTGATCTAATGTTTCTACAGTGTATACATCTATCAAAACACCACACTGTATCTCATAATATATAAAATTATTTGTCAATTAGCACAATTTTAAAAATTACATTAAAAATAAAAAATTCTGAAACGATAATATGCCCAAATCCAAAGAGTGGTTCCGTAGAAGTCATGGGGGGAAAAGCAAGAATACTATCCATAAGGGAAAAAACGGTGTCTCCACGGAGCAGTCTAGCATATTTAATGTATTCAGTTGCCCTTGAAGCTCTAATGCTTTGCAGTCAGGAAGCTTCTCAGCAGCAATTGCAGTGGACTGACTCCTATTGGTGAGTCATCTGTTCTCCTTTTGGCTATTAAGTGTCATTCAGTTTGGCAATCAGAATGGAGATTCATTCTGATCAAGGTTCACGTAAGGAAACCTACGCACAGGCATTCTGATTCAGGTTTCCAAATGAAAATAGATAAAATATTTCTTCAACCAGTTTACTTTAGGGTCCTTTTTACTGTAGGAGGTGGATCTGCCTGGTTCTCAATTTGACACCCTCTCTTAACATATTCATCAAATCATATTCACTCCTAAGCGATCACACTCAAGAACAGTACAGGTGTGGAAATATGCCGCCAGTACTTTCAACTCCAGACATCCTGTTCTCAAGATAAAAGCCTTTAAAACAAAAGCCATCTTATATACCAAGTCAACATGAAATTGGAATGCAAAAGTAATACTGCTGAGGATTTCCCTCATATCCCATGCTGTTTAACCATTTACAGCCCTAGAATCAATCTTTTAAAATTGGTTAGTCTGTCTTTGTTACTCAGGCTGTAAGTACAGTGGTGCCATCAAAGCTCAGTGCAGCCTCCAACTCCAGAGCTCAACCTTTTGCCTCAGTCTCCCCTTCCTGCGTAGCTGCAAGTATAGGCACATGCCTCAATACCAAAGATTCTTGGTGAATTTTGAAGTCTTTATCAGTATATCCATATTAAGAGGAGAAGACAGAAGCCAAAATAAAAGAAGTATGGGCTGACAGGACAACTGGATTAAAATAAGCATCAGTTTCATGAAAATGGGCTAACTTGAAGAGAGATCTTTTCATTCCAGCTCTTTAGAGGATCTAAAGTAACCTTGTTGGACAGAGGAAGAAATCACAACATGGAATTCCTTGAATAAAAATTTATTGACTTAAAAAAAAAAGAAAATAGATAAAGGCCAAGCAAGTTTCCTGTGCCTTCCAAACCACATCTAGATGTGGGGGAGGGTGCCAGTCCCAGGGCGAAGTATGTGTCTTGGTGTTGCACTTCCCTGTGCTTCTTGATTTACTTAGGAATCAACCCTTGGTTTGTCCTTCATTCACCTACTCTCTGACATCCTTCAGTTTATGGGACTCGGTCCAAGACCAGCTGTGATTATGGAAGAGTTTTTCGATGCTCTAAGACCCATAGCAGGCCACAAGAGAGAAGCAGTCAATCATAAATTAACCTGGTGCATGAGTATTCAGAAAAGTTGTAAATACTTGGTTTGAAATAAGAAGTTAAATTCCAGCTTTTTGGTTAGCAATTCAACTCAAGGGCAGATTTTTACATGTCAGTTTAGAACTCTGTGTCTGTAGAATAATGGGTAAATGGGCATTCCCTTTTTACATTTGTAACTTTAGGACATATGTATGCTTTCTATTTAAACTCTCTTCCCCCCATGTAAAAATTTTTTATTAAAAGCTTAGTAGTACAGAAGACTGTTCAATAACTGTTTAAACATTTAGGGCATGGCGAGTTTTAAATGATTTTCTTCATTTTTATTTATTTCTCTCTCTCTTTTTTTACTCTTTATTATCACTTCTTAAAGACAAATTTAACCCAAAGCTAAGACATCAATTAATTATACTTTACTCAAATATGATTATGGATATGATATTCTTACCTGGTTCCGTTGGCGATAAAAAGAACCTTTGATTGACAGGTTACAAACTTAAATGCCTATAATGGCCTTTAAGGTGATCCTCTGAAGGCAAAACAATGAGGGGGTGGGCCATGGTGATAAGGGGGATGGGTGCTGGTGTGAGGGAGGTGGGCGTGGTAATGGGGGTAGGCTGTAATGATGAGGGGGTGGGCGCTGGTGATGAGGGAGGTGGGCATGGTGATGGGGGGTAGGCTATAATGAGGGGGGGCTGTAGTGATCGGGGTAGGTTGTGGTGATGGGCTGTAATGATGAAGGGATGGGGACTGGTGATGAGGGAGGTGGGCGTGGTGATGGGGGTAGGCTATAATGGTGAGGGGTTGGGCTGTGGTGATCAGGGGGTTGGGCTGTGGTGATGAGAGAATAGGCTGTGATAAGGGGGGTGGGCTGTGGTGACAGCGGGGGACGGGGGCACTGGCCATAGTGGTGAGAGGTTGTGGGACCGTGGTGAACTATTCAAGATAAGTGAAAGGTGGCACTCATGAATCAGCCCTAGCCAACTGTAAATCCAGCACTACCAAATCTGATTATGTAGCCAAAAATTCAGTTGTGTGTGTGTTACTGTCTAATTTTTACCCATGAGAAATTAGTATTCTTTAAAAACATTGTTTGAGCCAAACACAACATGGGTCAACTCTGGTCTACAGGCAAGTTTGTGAACTCTGATCTAGCCTACAAATAAAAATTTCATCCATTTTTGTTTCCTGCACATTCAATGTATTGTGTCACCTCTGTGATATAGGGAGAAACCAGGATGTATATTTATAATATAGAAAAGTAGAAGATAAAACAGTAAGGAAAACTTTCTTTTACAAAAAACAAAACAAAACAAAACAAAAACCCATGACATGAAAAGAACATATTTATATAATAACGCTACAAACAGAGCCTCACATGTAAATATCTGGCTTGTGGTTTCTGACCACTTATAATGGCAACTTTATTGTATTGCTAAAAAGAAAACCACAAAAACACTCTCATGTCAGTCACAATCAAGCTTCAAACACATGGACACATTAAGCGTGCTCACAGGCTGAGTCAACTCTGACCATATTGAGGCAGAGCTCCTAATTATCATTCCCCGTCAGTTGCACAATTTTAGGAAAAGAGGTATGTCAATTACAATATATTCCATGGAATTAAGATTTGAAGATCTGAGGATATGACAGTTTGAAAAATGTCATCTCACAGAGAGAAAAGTTCTACAATTCATGTTGGCAGGAAAAAGCGTCAAGTAATTCATGTTGATTAAAAAAATTGCTATTGTCATTTATTAAAGATAATGAAGAAAGAACTGTCATTCAGAGACAATTTGCACAATTTCAAATGAGAAAACTTACCTGGATTAAGAACAATAATCCTTTCTTTTCTACATTTTTCTTGGCATGCATTAATGATTAAAGTTGAAAAGACTCCAAAAAAAGTAAAAATACTACCACTGACTATGTTAATTCTGTATTACAAATTTAATTGTGTGTTACTTAATCATTAGCAATCTCTCTAGAAATACTTTGTGGCATGCTGAAAAAATAAGGATGAGTGGAAAAGATGTTTCAAATAGAGTGTTTAGGCTTCAGGAATGCTTTCTGCTGAGAATGTATGAGCAGACATAAAATTAAAACTTCAGAGTTTTATTTCACACATTTTATGTAGGCTGGTTTTTGGACAAACATGCAAAAGCAGATAACTCAGCAAACCACTGAGAAGAGCGAAATTTTCTGCATATCTTCAACATTAAAATCGATGTCCATGTGAAGCGACACTATCACAGGCATCCTGTGAGGTTTAGAGTTCCGGTGACCTCATCCAGGCTGGCACTAAGCACATTGCTCTAAGGGACAAAGAGAATTCACAGCATCTAGGTTTCTGTAACGCTACGCGTCACTTGCTCATTGGTCTGTTTATGTTTCCTTTCATTTGTTTCTAATAAAAATCTTGGAGACCAAAGTTTCTGCTTGACATGATTTCTTTGGAATTCCAAAAGGCCTCACCAGGGCTTCCTGGCTCTGCTATGACCATTGTCTAATGGATTACAGATACATTTCAGTTTAGGGCTTCATAACAGCACCACAGAAATACACAAAACAACATGTATTCCACATCATGAATTTTGATTTGAGCAAAACCCAGCATATTGGGGAAAATTAGAGATGGAAAAGACTTATCAGACTCATGCTCTCCTCATTCTCTCAATGCAGTTAGCTCTCCAACCTTAACCCAAATTAGCTCAGTAACAGAGGACTACTTCACTTAGGAAATTATTCTAGGGCCATGGAGATCTTGCTGCTATTATCTTTCCATCCAAAATTTCAAATGTTAATTTAATATAATTTATCCTAAAATCAATCTATTTATTACTCATTTCCATTCAGCTGGGCAATGATGAAGTGAGCTAACGAGTTTATGTGTCTCATACCTGGCATAGTGGATGCTCATTCAATATTAGTTTCTTACCTTTATAATTTTGTCTAAAGTGTTCCCTGAATTTAACTTGGAAGAAGGTGATATGTTCTTGAACTCTTTTCTGGTTTCTTTTAATCAATATATTCAGAGGCATAGAACCGAAAAATGTCACTAGTGCTTCCATCACGTTCTACTTCTCCTTCTCTCCCTCCTTGCCCCTGCAACGATCTCCCTCCATATCCCACTTCCTTGCCACCCCATAGACTAATTAATTTTATACTGAATGAGGTCTGCCATGAAGCTATTTAATTCCATGTGGCTTCAATTCTTTGGATTGTTGATAACTTCATTGTTTTTAATCATCTCTAAATGTTTAGGCATAGCATAGATCACAGTCATGGGGATAAACAGAAAAAGGAAAACATTAAATGGAAGCCCACGCTTTGGAGATGCACAAATAATTGAACTCAACCCCCAACGGACAGGATTATAGGCCTGTGAGTGTTCACAAGCGTGAATATTCATGAGTCTCTTGCAATGAACTCTTTAACCACCATGCTTCATTAGGAATTGAAATTTCTTAAGCAAGTGTTTATCTCTTCCAACACCCTAGAACAGAACATCCTATCCTTGTTTTATCAAAATTCAAACTCGAACCATTTCTACAGGCTGCACTGTGTGATTTCCAGGTGCCATGCTCTCCCAGGAAGGGCAAATGTCAAGCAATGAGACACGCAGTCAGTTGCCCGTCCCCTGGGTCACAGTTAAATGGTGAGGAGGGACATGAAACAGGTCATTGTGAGTATGTTGAGAGATACCAAAGGGGAAGTGTAGGGCAGGGTCGCTGTGTGTGGTTGGGCAGGTGGGGTAGGTTTTGCAGTGCGGGAAGTCTCCACATCTGAGGCGGCACACCAGCATCTAATACGTTGTTGATTTGCGTATTTCTCAGCACAGTTCTCTGATAGATGGTGCCAGTGTCCTGCTCTAACAAAATTAATGTATTACAATCATTTGCAGACAGACAGAAATAAGGTATTTTGAGAAAGGGCTGCCTTTTTCTAATTCATAAAACAACACCACACAGATGAGAGAGGGCCTGCATAGGATGTGCAGGGAGCAGAGAATAAGCCTGTTTAATGACCTTAGTCTGAAAGCCAGGAAAGATCTCCTGAGCAAGGGTTTACCTGAGACAAGAAGGATTATCAGTAGTTTGAAATTATATTGCAAACTCCACAGAATATCCAACCTATTTCTTTGTACTGGATTTCTGGTATATTAAGCATATCCTCAAATCACAGTTGATCTGAAAGGAATCTGCCATTTGGCCTCTGTCTAATTAATAAACAAGTGAACAATGTGCTTTGAAGCCAGAGCAAGAAGATGGAAAACTGTACACACATCTAACTTGCTATGCATTTCCTCTGACAAACTCCTATATTTGTTTTTAAAATGCATTTCATCTTGGTACATTATTTGGAAATTCTTGTGTTTTCCACTGTTTTTTGGTAGAGAATATGTGAAGGAGTTGAAGGGTAATTGCTACTTAACTGGATGAAAAACGAGCTGTGAGGATCCTACTTTTCTGCTGTCCATAAATTTAACCAATGCATGAGTAAGAGTAATAAAAAGCCTTTCTTGAAATGGTTTCTCCATTTTAGAGAATGCAACCATCAACCATCTTTGGAGGCATGGAAGTATACTCCATTATAAAGAATAAGGTATTTTGTTTTTCTATACAGTAATAATTACAAATCATAGTGACAATAGCCAGTGTTGTCATTATGTCAAATACTATATATCTAACACGGTCCTTGGGAGTTTGAGTTTACTCAGTTCTTTCCCATGACGACCTCTAATACAGAAACTACTTTCATTCCCATTTTGCAGGCTAGGAATCTGAGGTATAAATTGGTTTTAATAATTTGCCAAGGTCACAGAGCTTGCCAATGGCAGAACTGTGATTTAAACCTGGCAGTGTGGCCCTAGAGCTCTTGACCTTCCTGCTGCCCTGGTTTATTAGGGCGAGTATTGAACCTAGCCTCTAGGTAAAATTGAAAATCACTAATTAAGCTTTCTGAATAAATGGAAACACAAATCCACATCTAGAATTAACCACACTGCCAGTATAACTAGTATTTTAGTCCGAATAGATTTTGGACCTATTATTCATTGAGAAAGACTTCCAAGTGAGAAAAATAAAGTAAAATTAAAAGATGACACAAGTTTACGAAGGTTCTGATTATCTCAAAAACCTGGACCCAGGCCTGGGCTTCTCTGTGTACTGAGATCATTCTCCATTGTGCTGTCTTCATGGTAAGGCATGGACGGGTTATTTAGGCTGAATCTCTAGCCTGATGTGACTGCCTGTGAGCTTTGCCTTAAGAATTCTCTAAAGGGTTTTCTGCAGAACTGCTGTCCATTGAGATAAGCTCAAGAGAATCCCAGATGCACTCATCAGGTTTTGGAAACCTGCATCTGCCTCTCAAAGACTCACAGTGTGCATGGGCCTATTTTAGGACCCCAAGAAGCCCTACACTAATGAAAACTGCGTCGCCTTTAAAACCCCAAATTGCAGAATCCTGTTTGATTATGGAATTCTTTGTTTCTTAGAACACCTGTGAATCTACCTGTAAGAGAAATGTTGGGCAAATGCTGTCTGAAGCTGAGCATGTCAGTGAGGAACAGCAGGACACACAGAGAAAGGGAAAGAAAGGACAGAAGAAAGATGCTTCAGGGCAGGAAAACATGGGCAGAGGGCAATTTGAAATGCCCATATTACTAACTATGGTGCTTCTTACAAATGAGCCCTATATATGACTAGTATGTATGTCAGACATATGCCATATGCATGTACATTATATGACATGTATATATTAACCGAATGCATATGAAATAATATATTAATTGAATATGCATTCAATTAATTGTATAAAAATTAATTATATATTAAATGCATATTTAATATATATTATTTATATATTAACAGATTCAATTAATATATCTGTTAATATATAACTATATATTAAATATGCATTTAATTAATATATTGTCTGTTAATGTATAACTATATTAAATATATACAAATAAAATATATTAAATAGAACCAATATAATTATATTAAATATCGTATATTAATATAATCAATATTATTAAATATAACCAATATAATTAATATAATTATGTTAACTATTACATATTAATATAGTCAATATACTATGTTAACTATTATATATTAAATATAACCAATATAATTGTATTTATATTATTAAACATGAATATATTAATGTATATTTAATATAACTACATTAATACATAATTGAGTATATTATACTCAATTAAATTATATAAATATATACCATACTAATTAAAGTATACAAGAGAAGCAGGAATTTTGATTATTTGAAACAACATAGCAGTTCTGGTATATTAGCTATCGTCAGTGTAGTAAGACTAGTTCACATGTTTACCTGCACAGTCTCTCCCTACTTCTGGAAAGGAAGAAAGGAGCGCAATGTGTTGGTGTGAACCAGACCGTCTAAGGATGGGGAGGAAGATGAAAGACTTAAGGAACTTAACACACTTGGACTTAAGGACTGAAACTATTGTAAGTGTTCTGGATTTTAATAGTCTCTCTCTCTCTCTCTGTCTCCTTCTCTTAGAAAAGCAACAAAAGATAGAAGAAAAATCAGAAAAGAATATGCAATTTCCCATGCAACACTGAAATAATTTTATTTGTTGTTAAAATTCAAAGGGAGATTTGATTTCTTAAAGCTCCCAAAAAATGATACAGAAAAAAAGTTTTAACATAGAAAAATGTGGATTTTCTGCTTCATCTGTAGACACCAACATAAGACACATCTGGTTTATACTTTTCCTTTCCCTTCAAATTCTCTAGAGTTTCTAGAACCTTTATCAAGAATCTCAGGGTAGCAGAGGTTTATTCTAGGGAAAATTCTCCATCACCAGCAGTCCCTCAGCCACCCACAAAGCTTTACAATGATTTAAATTCAGCTTAGGACTGCTGTGGGAATACTATTTATGAGCATACATTACTGTTTGCAAAGATTGTAAAGTAGGAATAGAGTGTGTTCGAGGCTGTAAGTTCACTTCTTTGAGTCATTTTAGATGGACAGAGAGGGAGGTAGCTAAAAATGTTCTGAAGCTGAAACTTTAATTGGGGCTAACAGCACACAAAGAAAAATAATCTGTAGCAGGAAGCAAAAGCCCATCTGTCAAGGCAGTGGGCTCAGAGTTTGAAAGTGGGTGGATCGGTTTGCAGGGGACTTGGGGAGAATAGGACACTGTTTCTGAGTGGAAGGTTAGAAAGCTTCAGCTTCCAGTTTTTAATGAGAGCTTGGATCAAGTCTTGCCAAGATGAGCAGACTCACAGGCAGCTAGCTTCCCTGAAGTTCTCGGAGAGGTACCGTGGCTGACCCTGAAGTCCTGAAAACTGCCCCATTCTTACCTTAGGCCCCATGAGGTCTGGCTATATCTCATTTCTGTGAAATCTTTGATCTTTACAACAATATTTCCTCTTTCTTTGAACCATCTGGGGCAGCACCCTTTTTCTTATAACCCCATTACCCCAAAAGGTTTCCCAGGAAGAGGAGACATGAGACAAATGGAGAATTTCAATACGATAGGGTACGCTTATTGCCTCCCTTCCCCAGGTATCTATCTAATATGCCTGGACACATTTTTCTCTGGCTATTTCATGGAAACTGAGAATAAAGTAAGGAACAAAACTAAAGATCAGAATGACATACACAGTCATTACGGAGAATAGAACAACATATTCAAGATAGCAAGAGTCTGGAGGAATCCCAAGTTGATCGTATAACTAGACCTTTTATCTGTTATGTCTCAGATTTTGAAAACATAAAATGTCTAAATTGTCTATGTACATGTTATGGACTTTACTAAAGAGAAAATGAGGTTTACCCAATTTGCTCGTTCTATTGGAATGTTAAAAAAAGTAAATGGTTACATAAATTGTGTGCCTTTTCAGAGTGGTAACAGGATGGCTCTTTTAAGTAGGCAATTTCTAGAAAGCAAAATTAGTGTTTTTTGCTAAATATTCTATTATACCTCATGAAAGTATTTTAAATAAAATATTTTAAGTGATTTAGAGAAACAGCTTACAAAATAAAATAGTGCTCTTTGAATCTATATTGTTTCAGTATAAATGATGTTTTCTTTAAGAATATTATATAGTTGTTTAGGAGAAAAATTCAAATTGGGATATGTAAACATGTGATATGCTTGATCTAGGTGTTAATAGATAATAACTATCAACTTGTTTCTATTTCAATGAAGTTTCTAAATTCATAGAAATTCAGAAATGTCCTGTTTCCATAGCAGCAGATAAAGAGTAAAGCCAAAAAGATTTTATTGATTTTAACAGGGCTTAGAGAATTTGTTCTCCTTTTTAGCAATGATTTTTGCTCTTTTTTTTAGTCTTTCACAACACCTCATTTTTTCTTTTCTAAATGTACTTAATAAATCACATAAAATTTCCAAGTAGATATTTGTGTCATTACTGTGAAATTACACATTCTTATAGTAATGTAGAATAACCAATATTTAATTCTTACCGTCAAAAAGACACTAAATTATGGAGTCAAGACCAGGCATCTAAGACTCTAACTACAGGTACTATCAGTTTAACATATGAGTAAAACATTGCATTACAAATGCTTTTAGGTAACTCCTTAATGATTACAAGCACAGTATAACATTTTCTGTCACTGTTAATTTATTAAGACTCAGGCGTCAGGCTTTCACACATAAGTGTTATAGTCACAAAATGCAAGTTTCTTCATGGTTAATGTGACAGCATGACAATGGATAACTGAAATTAGCAGAATAATTGTTCCACGTAAACGTGCTAAAAAACCAGGGAATAGCCTTTCTTCCTTGGTGCATTTGTCATTTCAGTTGTGTGTTTTTCTCCAGTGATTCTGCTCTTTAAGTTTCTGTTTGTCAAAATACAGAATGGCTTACCTGTAACAGACACACAGCCTAATGGAGCGATCAGAGTAATGGGAGCAAATCCATAGGCTGCGAAGTTCCCCATCTCTCCCACGGCCATCAGCAGGACACCACCCCACCACAGCACGCTCTTGAAGTATGGCCTTGGGTGCTCTTGTTGTGCCAAATGAAGGTGAGAATATTTCTGAAAGTAAATCAGAAGATAAATAAAACATTCTGAGCTATGAGGGGAATGTCACTTTTTTTTTTTTTTTTTTGGTATTCCTTTAATTCCTTTCATAAGAACACTGATTTTTTTTTTAAATAAATGCATTTTGGGGGAATTATTGAAAATTATACTAGGTCATTTGCTAGCAAAGATTTATACAAATAAATATAGTAGTCACCCCCGATCCACAGATTCATTTTCTGTGGTTTCAGCTACCCATGGTTAGAAAATATTAGATGGAAAATTCCAGAAATAAACATTTCATACATTTTAAATTACATGCTCTTCTGAGTAGCAGGATGAAATCTCAGGCTGTCCCCCCTGGCGTGTGAATTCTCCCTTTGTCCAATGTATCCACGCTGCAGACACCCCCTGTCCTTTAGTCATTCAGTGGCCTTCTCGGTTACCAGATCAGCTGTTGCAACAGCACAGCTTATGTTCAAGTAACTCTTATTTTACTTACTTGTTCTATTTTATTATTAGTTATTGTTAATCTTTTACTGTGCCTACGTTGTAAATTAAATGTGATCGTAGGTATGTATGTCTAGGAAAAACACAGTGTATACTGAATAGGGTTCAGTATTAGCTCTAGTTTCAGACATCCACTGGGAGTCTTGGAAGGTATCCCCTGAGGATAAGAGGGAACTACCATATAACAATCTGGGAGATATTCTGATGTTTAGGTTTATTTTGATTCAAATCGTTTTAGAAACTGCAGTGATTTGATTCTATTTCAAAGTGATTCATTAAATGATTTAAGATTTTTTATTATTTGGTTAACAATTCATATTTCATTCAGTTTTTAGTTTAGCAAATCAGCAATTTATTCAGGTTTCTGATTCAAGTTCTGTTATAGTTCCTATTTTGTACTCTACATTCTTTTCTCAAGACCATTAATCTATACTGGCATATTTAACAGAATTTTAAAGAAAGGGGATAAAAATCCTATAATCTGTACTCTTTTTGTTTTTTTGAGACAGAGTTTCGCTCTTGTTACCCAGGCTGGAGTGCAATGGCACGATCTCGGCTCACTGCAACCTCCGTCTCCTGGGTTCAAGCAATTCTCCTGCCTCAGCCTCCTAAGCAGCTGGGACTACAGGCATATACCACCATGCCCAGCTAATTTTTGTATTTTTCATAGAGATGGGGTTTCACTATGTTGACCAGGATGGTCTCGATCTCTTGACCTCGTGATCCATCCACCTCAGCCTCCCAAAGTGCTGGGATTATAGGCATGAGCCACCACGGCCAGATGACCTGCTTCTAAAAAATATCCATATCCCATCTGGGGTGAAGGCTATGAAAGAAATCTAAGTACTACAAATCAAACCAGTGCTGTTTATCCATTAGACCTAGTAGGCCCCTTACCTGGGGTCTATAATACTATTGGAGTCCTCTCTACACCCCAGAATTAATTTCTTTCAAAATCAGAAGAAGAAGAAGAAGAAAAATGAATGCACTTCAGCCTGGATTATATGTATTTGTCTATATACGAATGAAGTCACAAAATATATTTTTTTATAATTTTTACAGAGAAAAGATCTACAAAGGCAAAAGTTCCCAAAGCCCATGAGAGTCATCATGTGTCCCTGAATCAATCTACAGTTTTAGAAAAATAAGCTTTTTTCTTACCTGAATATTTAGAGAAATGCTGATCACCAAGTTTCCTAAAATGGCCAGCAAAACCCCAAAAAGGTGAATCTGTAAAAGAAAATGTTTTCCTTAAATAATACTTGTAAGGTATTTACTGAAAGAAAAAGACATATTTAGGTATTCATTTGTTCAGTAATTCAGTTTTAGCTTAGCACCCATTTGCCAGTGTCGATTTGGAATATTAATATTGATTTAATTAGAATTAGTTTTTCACTTTTTTCAAATACTATATATATATATTTTTTTTTCTTTTTTTGAGATGGAGTCTTGCTCAGTTGCGCAGGTTGGAGTGCAGTGGCACAATGTGACCTCACTGCAACCCCCGCCTCCTGGGTTCAAGTGATTTTCTTGCCTCAGTCTCCTAGTAGCTGGGATTACAGGTGCCCACTACCATACCCAGCTAATTTTTGTATTTTTAATTAATAGAGACGGGGTTTCACCATGTTGTCCAGGCTGGTCTCGAAACTCTGATTTGCCAGCTTCGGCCTCCCAAAGTGCTGGGATTACAGGTGTGAGCCACCATGCCCAGCCTCAAATACTATTTTTAAGAAATCACTTTGTCCTTTGTGAATTCTCTAGATATTTGTCTGCCTCGTTTACTAAAATAAATAAAATAGTTCTTTGACTTTCCCCTATCAAGATACTGCTTCTTAAGTATCCTTTCTTTTTGTTTTCTTTTCTCAAATATCTTTTGGAGGGCTGTGATATGAAAGAAAGATCATCAGACTACAAGTTAAAGGATAAATATGAGACACAGATTTGCTATTTTTTCTTTTCTTTTCTTTCTTTCTTATTTTATTTATTTATTTTTTTTGAGGCAGAGTCTCACTCTGTCACAAGACTGGAGTGCAGTGGTGCTATCTCAACTCACTGCAACCTCCGCCTCCCGGGTTCAAGTGATTCTCCTGCCTCAGCCTCCTGAGTAGCTGATACTACAGGCGCATGCTACCCCTCCCAGCTAGTTTTTTTGTATTTTTAGTAGAGACAGGGTTTCACCATATTGACTATGAGGGTCTCCATCTCCTGACCTTGTGATTTGCCCACCTTGGCCTCCCAAAGTGCTGGGATTACAGGTGTGCACCACCGTGCCTGGCCAGATTTGCTATTTTCTAACTGGGTAACCTTTTGAGCAAGTTATTTCACTTCTCTGGCCTAAGTAAAAATGGGATATTGGAGAAGACATTTCCAGAAATTCCTTTACTTCTAAGGTTCTATGATCTCCACTGGAGATGGGCTAAATTTTCCTTCTTCTCCCCTGGTCAAAAACCTACAGTGATTCTCTACAGTCTACTACATCAAACAATGAACTGCTATACCAGCTCGCCACAATGAGTCCTCACCCAGGCCTCTGTCCATGACTTACTTTTAAAGTGCTTCCTCTATCTCAGGTATCTGGCAACGCCATCCTCCAACCAGATGTGACACTTGCTTGTGCCACTGCTCCCCAGGTCATGCAGGTGCGCCTCTCACTCCAACCAAACCTTGTCCTCCTGGCCTGCAGAGGTCCATCTCCTCAGACCACCTCATCCCACCTTAACTTTCTCAGATCCTAAATGTTAAGCCTCCCTTATTTACTCTCTGAAGGAAGAGAACCAAGGCTTATTCTTCTTTCTATTGAGTCTTCTGTGTTATCTATTGCTATATAAAATTGAAGATGTAATAAACACTTGCTTTAAAAATATGTAATGGTCTAACCCAAGAGCTATAGAGGTTAAAAGGTAAGTTCTTACACATTGCCCAGGATGTTTATCATAGATAGCTCATGTATTATTTAATGATTTCAAAAGATGCGTTTGTTGCTCCTATTTAGGTACAAAAGTATAATATTTTCTATTAGTATAAATTTGCAATGATACAAAGGATCATCGCCTTCTTATTCTACACTACATAACTTCTAGCCAGCTTCAAATTCCAAGGAGTTATTTGAATTTCAAATGAAGACTGCAACCACAAAGAACCCTTTTCAGAATGCAAAATGTCTTTGAAGTTTTAGAGCTTTATTATATGTGATTTTTGTAGCAATAAGACACCAAATTCCAGCCTGACTCAAGCATAGCATGAAATTTAGTATTTAGTATTTAGAAATGAAATTTAGTATTTTTTTCAATGAAGTAAAAAGTTGAAAATTCATTTTATAGTTGATATATAATATCTATGGTCTTTAATCAGTTAAGAATTTTCTTTTCCTAATAGAGGCACTTGGTAATAATTTTGATCACTTTCTCTCGTGGGGAAACAATTGGGGCACAATACAATGTGCTATTTCCATGCTTTCTATTTACATCTAGTGGACTTGGCAGTAATCGGGAAAATAAAGACTGAGAAAAAAAATTGGCATTGAATGGATATTTGTTAACATCTCCTATAATTATAAAAGTAAATTGTTGAATAGAAACAACTCACTTTAAAATTCTTTAAGTCATTCACTGAGCAGTTTAAATGGCTTCAGGCTGGGTATTTAAAAATTGGTGGCAGGATTTGGCAATAATTTCTTGGGTATGACACCAAATCATAGGCATTGAAAAAAATAGATAAATTGTACTTCATCAAGATTAAAAACTTGAATCTTACTCTGTTACCCAGGCTGGAGTGCAGTGGCATGATCTCGGCTCACTGCCATCTCTGCCCACCAGGTTCAAGCAATTCTCATGCCTCAGCCTCCCAAGTAGTTGGAACTACAGCATGCGCTACCACACTCAGCTAATTTTTGTATTTTTAGTAAAGATGGGGTTTTGCCGTGTTGGCCAGGTTGGTCTTGAATTCCTTACTTCAATTGATCTGTCCACTTTGGCCTCCCAAAGTGCTGGGATTACAGGCGTGAGCCACCACACCTGGCTGAAATTAAAAACTTTTTGCATCAACACACACTATCAACAGAATGAAAGGCAACCCATGGAATGGGAGAAAATATTTGCGAATCGTATATCTGGATTGAGATCCAGAATATTTAAAGGATGCCTACAACTCAACAACAAAAAATAAACATCCTGATTAAAAAATATGCAAAGGACTTGAATAGCTGTTTCTCCAAGAAGATACACAAATGGCCAATAAAGACATGAAAAGATGCTCAGCATCACTAATCATTAGGGAAATGCAAATCAAAACCACGTTGAGTCACTACTTCACATCCATTAGGATGGCTGTGATTAAAAAGAAAAGGAAATAAGTGTGGGCGAAGATGGGGAGTTATTAGAACACTTATACGTTGCTGAGTAAAATGGTGCAGCCACTGTGAAAAATGGCATAGAGATTCCTCAAAAAATTAAACACAGGATTATCATATGGTCTAGCAATTCTGCTTTTGGATATATATCCAAAAGAACTCAAAACAAGGATTTGAACAGATATTTGGACACTTACATTCAATAATAGCAGCATTATTCATAATAGCCAAAAGGTGGAAAAAACCTGTGTCCCTCAATGGATGAATGCATAAACAACATAGAGTATATATGCATATAATGGAACATTATCCAGCCTTAAAAATGAAGGAAATTTGAATATACACTACCACATGGATGAACCTTATAAACCAAAAATAAAATTCTGAGCCCTTCAACTGACTGATGGACCCTCCCCTAGGCCAAAGGCTTTCCAAAGTTAACTTGAAAAAGTAATTTAGGCTATGATGGGAAGAGGGGGTTGGGACATGCCTCATTATACCCTCCTCCCTTTGGAATTAGGGCACAGCTGACCAGCATTAACATGAAAACAAAGATCTTAAGACTGACAAAACAGACTTTTTATAGCAATAAGACCAAATTCCAGCCTGACTCTAGTATAGCATCACATGACAGATAACAGGCCCTGAGAGAAATCAAAGTATTTTACCCCCAAAATAAATTTCTTTGACATATTTTGAAATGGCCCTGCAAAGCTGTCTCTTATAGGGAAAAATCTACATTCTGTAGAGCATTTCCATTCCTTTCCAGGTCTTTTCCCTGGTCCAGTAGAGAATTTACCAAGACTCTGGCTCCTTTTTAGGTCTGATGAGAGCTCCGAAGTCTGCTACCCAGAGGCTTCATCTGCATGATAGAACCCCTTATCTTAATCCAGATGTTCCTTTCTATTTACTCCAGGTCTTTAGATAATAACTCTTTCAACCAATTGCCAATCAGAAAAGCTTTGAATTCACCATAACCTGGAAGCCCTCACATCCAGTTTTTCCGCCTTTCCAGTCCAAACCAATGCACACCTTACATGTATTGATTGACATATCTCTAAATGCATAAAACAAAGCTGTAGCCTGACCACCTTGGGCACATGTTCTCAGGATCTCCTGGGGCTGTGCCACAGGCCACTGGTCACTCATATTTGTCTCAGAATAAATCTCTTCAACTATTTTACAGTTTGACAGTTTTTGTCTATAACCTTGAGGACATTATGCTAAATAAAATCAGACAGTCACAAAAGAACAAATGTTGTTTGATTCCACTTACATGAGGTATCTAAGGTAGTCAAATTCATGAAGATGGAAAATGGAATGGTGGTTCAGGGGAAGGAAGAATGGGGAGTTAGTGTTTAATGAGTACACAGTTGGGATAGATGAAAAAATTCTGGAGATGGATATGAATGCAGTTGCATGCACATCAGTGACAATGTTCTTAGTGCCACAGAAGTGTACACTTGCAAATGGCTAAAATGGTAAAATTTTATACTACTTATATTTTATAATAATAAAAAATTGGTGGTGAAGTAAGAATGTGCTTCGACTTGAAGAAGTAAGGAAAGCTCACCTGCTACAGAATAGTTCCCTGGCCCAAGGTTAACAGTGTTAAAGCAAACTAAATATGGCCTGAGAAGGACTCCATAATTCTATATTTGAGTCCTTGTGGATGAATTGCAACCTAACTTAGTGGGTAGACAAGACTGAAACCCAAACTTAGGAGTATGTGCCTGTAACAATAGCTGAGTCTTGGCCAATGCCAGCAGCCATACTCCAACCAGTCATACACTTCTGAGTGTTCAAACTGTGTTCAAATAAGGAAAATGCCAACCTGTAACCAATTCAGCTGTTTCTGTATCTCACCTCCAATTTCTATATACCACTTCCCTTTCTTCTCTATGCATTTGTTCTGACCATGAGGCATCCCTGGAGGTTCTCTAAATCTGCTGTGATTCTGGGTGCTGCCTGATTCATGAATTATTCATTGCTCAGTTAAGGTCCTTTAAATTCAATTGGGCTGAAGTTGTCCTTTTAACAACAGTCTGGATATTAAAAAATTGGTGGCAGGATTTGGCAATAATTTCTTGGCTATGACACCAAATCCACAGAAAACAAAATAATAAAATAGGTAATTCTTCATGAAGACAGCATTATGCTGCCGATCCTTTAAATATTCTTACAGGTTTATTTTTGCCCAAAGAAGATATTCCTGAAAAGGTATAAACTACTAAATTATTAATATCTTAATATGAATGATTCAGACAAGTTATTTGAAAGTAATTGGAGTATGGCAGTTTGCAAAAATGGAAACAATTCCTTACTCCTCCCTGTAACTGTGCCCTTGGCTAGGGAGTCTTGTACCTCCTCTTCTTAGAAAGAACAGTCTAATTCCCTATCTATTAATTCAGGCTACAAAAGCAGCGAAAATATGCTAGTTCCAGGACTAGGCCTCAAAACTTATTGCATGGTTCTCTTATGAAATATTTTCAGAACAAGCTCAGGCTAGCCTGTTGAGTGATGACAGATGATGACACACGCAACCTGGCTGCATTAGTGTCTATGGCCCTAACCAATAGTCAGGCAATGTCCAACCCCAGAGGGGAGCCATCCCTAGAGCAGTCAGCCCCCAGCTGACATACCAGCTGGCTGCAGAGACACGAGTGAGCCCAGGTGGACTCAGCCAAGTCTGACCCACATTAATGAACACCTAGCTGACCAATTGATCCCAAAGCACTCATTGATGGTTGTAATTTTAAACCACTAAACTTTAGGATGATATTACACAACAAGAAATAATAGACTAAGGCTAAGAAGATGAGAGAATGGAGTGGGGATATTGTGGACCACTTACAGTGAGAGGAAGGGGGTATAAAAAAAAGAAGGTGGGACATTTTGCTGAGGGTTACCATGGCACAGAGGAAACAAGCTATTTTAAAAGTCAGACCAAAAGGCACTGTTCCAAAAGTCAGGAGACCTGTCCCCGCCAGGTATTCACTATGCGTGACCCCTGCAAAGCCGTTATCCTCTTTGGCTCTTGGTTTTCTCAACTGTAAGATGGAAACAATACCATAAGCAGTTTGGAGACATAAACGAAGGAGATTGTGCTTAATGAAAGTATGACACAACACCCTCGTCATCCAAAGTGATGGGCTAAGGTGATACTAAGGGGTAATAATAAAGCTTTATTTTCTTTATCTAAAATGACCAAGCAATCATATAAATTGTCCCTTTAAAGAAAAAAAACTGCCAACCTGTTCCTTGGCAGACATAGTAAATAAAGGTTTTGCTGTTTCTCTATTCCCTGGGTTTTTGCCTCAGGGTGTGTGCCACACCTTTATGATACTTATTGCATCATTCATTTTGTTTTCAATAATGTCTTCCAAATCTAATGAATATAAAAATATTTATAAGATACAGGTGATATTCTGATTTTCTGAATAGAGGGATGGTAGAAACTACCAATTACAACTTTTAATGCTGTAGAACCCCTGATAAAAATATATAGCATTTTATTTGTTTTTCTCAGAAAATTACTTGACTTACAGATATAGGTACAACTAGAGGGATATTCTATTTCCCTTTTTTTTTTTTGAAACAGAGTCTCACTTTGTTGTTGCCCAAGCTGGGGTTCAGTGGCATGATGACAGCCCACTGCAGCTTTGACCTCCCGGGTTCAAGCAATCGTTTCACCTCATCTTCCCAAGTAGCTGGGACTACAGGAATGCCACCACACCCACCTAATTTTTGTATTTTTGTTGAGATAGGGTCTCATTACGTTTCCCAGACTGGTCTCAAACACCTGGGCTCCAGCAATCATCCTGCCCCAGCCTCCTAAAGTGTTAGGATTACAGGCATGAGCCACTGCACCTGGCCAATATTCTGTATTTATCTAATTGGTAATGCCAATCATACTATTTTATTATTTTAACATTTAAAACCATAATTATAAGGTCAAAAGAGCTCACATTATAATATTTCCTTTCTTTCCACTTCCCTATAAGCTTATGGGTTATTACAAAACTTAATCATATTTCAAGATGTCCCAAATATAAAACTTACTTTATAGTTTCTGAAGTTAGAATTAACTTTGAAGTTTGTTCCCCACCCCCTGGAATCTACATAAGGCAAAAATTTAGAGATTTAAAATTAGACATATACACATTCCCCACAATTAAATAATAGTTGTCAAAATCATGTGGGAGTTCCACTGCACATCCTAAGAAACTACGAAAAGATTGTTCTTTCCTCAGTCTAAGTCTAGTTCTGAATGTTATAAAATAATTAACAGAGGTAGGAATGACCATAAACTACCTGAGCAAATCAGATGTTTTAAAATTACTGAGCAGAAACAAGTGGGCAAAGAGATAATTGAATAAACACAATTTCTTTTCATAAAGAATGTTCAAGGTAGATATCACCTTAGTTGAGTCTTTTCTAGCCTTTCTCATCTATCAAAGGATAACCTATACTATTTCTCCTTGAATACTTACGATGCATTTCTTTGGGTAATATATGTGTGTCTTTACTAACACAATAAAAACAATGTCCGGTGGCAGGTGCAATAATTACCATGAGTTCAAAGTAGGGATATGGCCAGGTGAGGTGGCTCATGCCTATAATCCCAGCACTTTGGGAGGCTGAGGTGGGCAGATCATTTGAGGTCAGGGGTTCGAGACAAGGCTGGCCAACATGGTGAAATACCCTGTCTATTAAATATACAAAAATTAGCTGGGCATGGTGGTGCACGTCTTTAATCCCAGCTACTTGGGAGGCTGAGGTAGGAGAGAGTTGCTTGAACCTGGGAGGTGGAGGTTGCAGTGAGCCGAAATCTCACCACTGCGCTCCAGCCTGGGTGACAGAGCAAGACTGTCTCAAGAACAAAAAAAACCAAAAAACAAAAACCCCATAAAATAAAGTAAGAATGAGCAAAATTATACAGGCATACTTCAGAGATATTGCAGGTTTGGTTCCAGACTACCACAATAAAGTGAGTCACACAAACTTTGGTTTCCCAGTGCATACAAAAGCTGTGTTTACACTACACTACGTATAGCGCAACCTATATTTAATACAATAAACATACTGCAATAGCATTATGTTTTAAAAAGTTAGAGATACTTTAATTAAAAAATACTTTATTACCAAAAAAGCTAATGATCACCTGAGGCTGCAGTGAGTCATTTGTGCTGGTGAAGGGCCTGTCCTCGATGTTGATGGTTGCTCACTGATCAGCGTGGTGGTTGATGAAGGTTGGGGTGGCTGTGGCAACTTCTTAAGATAAAACAATAATAAAGTCTGCTGCTTTGACTGACTTTATCTTTTATGAAAAATTTCTCTGTAGCATGTGGTGCTGTTTGATACCATTTTACCTACAGTAGAGCTTCTTTCAAATAAGAGTCAATCCTCTCAAACCCAGCTGCTGTTTAAGTATCTGGAATATTCCAAATCCTTTGTTGTCATTTAAAAAATATTCCCAGAATCTTCACAAGGAGATTTCATCTCAAGAAACCACTTTCTTTGCTCATCCGTAAAAAGCAACTCCTCCTCCATTCAAGTTTGATCATGAGATGACAGCAATTCAATGACATCTTCAGGCTCCACTTCTAGTTCTCTTGCTATTTCCACTACATCTGCTGTTACTTCCTCCACTGAAGTCTTGAACCCTTCAAAGTCAACCACGAGGGTTGAAATCAACTTCTTCCAAACTCCTGTGAAGGTGGATATTTTGACTTCCTCCCACAAATTACAAATGTTCTTAATGGCATATGGAATGGTGAATCCTTTCCAGAAAGTTTTTAATTTACTTTGGCTAGATCCATGAGAGGAATCACCATTTATGGCAGCTATAGTGTTACAAAATGTATTTTTTAAATAATATGACTTGAAAGTCAAAACTACTCATTGATTCGTAGGCTGCAGAACGAATGTTGTGTTAGTACGCGTGAAAACAACATTTATCTCCTTGTGTATCTCCATAAGAGCTCTTGGGTGAACAGATGCATTGTCAATGAACGGTAATATTTTCAGAGGAATATCTTCTGAGCAGTAGGTCTCATTGCTGGGTTTGAAATATTCAGTAAACCATGCCATAAACAGATGCACTGTCATCCAGCCTCAGTTGTTCCATTTCTAGAGCATAGGCAAAGTAGATTATTGTTATTTTTGGTTATTGTTTTTGTTGCTCTTGTAGGTTACTATAGGTTTACTTATTTATTTCCATTTTTCTTTTAGATTCAGCGGGTACATGTGCAGATTTGTTACAAGGGTATGTTTGCAAGATTCTGAGGTTTGGGCTTGTATTTATCCTGTCACCTAGATAGTGAATATAGTACTCAATAGACAGTTTTTTTTAACCGTCGCCCCCTCTCCCTCCTCCAGAGTCCCCAGTGTCTGTAACTCCCACCTATATGTCCATGCGTATCCAAGATTTTAGCTCCCACTTAAAAGTGAGAATGTGCAATATTTGGTTTTCTGTTTCTGTGTTAATATGCATAGGATAACAGCCTCCAGCTGCATCCATTCTGGTGCAAAGGACCTGGTTTCATTCTTTTTTATGCCTGCATAATATTCTGTGGTGTATATACCATATTTTCTTTATCCAGTCCACTGTTGATGGGCACCTAGGTTGATTCCATGTCTTTGCTATTGTGAATAGTGTTGCAGTGAACATGTGAGTGCATGTGTCTTTTTGGTAGGACAATTTATTTTATTTTGGGTATGTACCCAGTAATGGGATTTGCTGGATCAAATGGTAGTTCAATTTTTAGTTTTTTAAGAAATCTCCAAACTGCTTTTCACAGGGGCTGAACAATGCACATCCCCACTAACCATGTATAAGTGTTCCCTTTTCTCCAGTCTCACCAGCATTTGTTGTTCTAGTATGAGATAGTATCTCATTGTGGTTTTGATTTGCATTTCCCTGATGATTAGTGATGTTCAGCATTTTTTCTGTACGTTTGTTAGCCACTTGTATGTCTTCTTTTAAGCAGTGTTTGTTATATTCTTTGCACACTTTTTAATGGGGTTATTTTATTTTCGCTTGTTGATTTGCTTAAGTTCCTTATAGATTTTGGGTAATAGTTAAAAATCTGGACTCACACTCTTTGTCAGATGCATAGTTTGCATATAGTTTTTCCTTTCTATAGTTTTTTTTTACTCTGTTGATATTTTCTTTTGATGTGCAGAAGCTCTTTAGCTTAGGTCCCACCAGTCAATTTTTGTTTTTGTTGCAATTGCTGTTGAGGACTCAGTCAAAATTCTTTGCCAACGCTAATTTCCAGAAGGGTATTTCCTAGGTTTTCTTCTAGGTGATTTTTATAGTTTGAGAGGTCTTACACTTAAATATTTAATACATCTTGAGTTAATTTTTGTATATGGTGAGAAGGAGGGGTACAGTTTTGTTCTTCTGCATTTGGTTAGCCAATTTTTCCAGTATCATTTATTGAATAGAAAGTCCTTGCTTGTTTTTGTTGACTTTGTCAAAGATCAGTTGGTTGTAGGTATGCTGCTTTATTTCTGGGCTCTCTATTCTGTTCCATTGGTCCATACATCTATTTTTGTACCAGTACCATGATGTTTTCGTTACTATAGCCTTGTAGTATAGTTTCAAGTTGGGTAAGGTGATGCTTCTGGTTTGTTCTTTTTGCTTAGGATTGCTTTGGCTATTCAGGTTCTTTTTTGGTTCTATATAAATTTTAGATTTTTTTTTCTAATTCTGTGAAAAATGAGATTGGTAATTTGATAGGAAAAGTATAGAATCTATAGATTGTTTTGGGCAGTATAGACATTTCAACAATGTTGATTCTTCCAATCCATGAACATGGAATATTTTTCCATTTATTTGGGTCACTTCTGATTTCTTTCAGCAGTATTTTGTAATTCTTCTTTTAGAGATCTTTCATCTTTTTAGTTGGATGTATTCCTAGGTATTTTATTTTTGTGTGTGGCTTTGTAAATGAGATTGTGTTCTTGACTTGGCTCTTAGCTTGAACATTGTTGGTGCATAGAAATGCTACTGATTTTTTTATGTTTTTTGTATCCTGAAACTCTACTGAAGTCATTTATCAGGTCTAGGAACCCTTTGGCAGAGTGTTCAGGGTTTTCTAGGTATAGAATCATATCATCAGTGAAGAGAGATAATTTGACTTCCTCTTTTCCTATTGGATGCCTTTTATTTTTTTCTCTTGCCCGATTGCTCTGGATAGGACTTCTATGTTGGATAAGAGTGGTTAGAGCACGCATTTTTGTCTTGTTCCAGTTCTTAAGGGGAATTCTTCCAGTTTTTGCCCATTTAGTATGATGTTGCCTGTGGATTTGTCATAGATGGCTCTTATTATTTTGAGGTATGTTTCTTTGATGCCTAGTTTGTGAGGGTTTGTATCATAAAATGATGTTGAATTTTATCAAAAGCTTATTCTGCATCTATTGAGATGATTATGTATATTTTGTTTTTAATGGTGTTTATGTGGTGAATCACATTTATTGATCTGAGTATGTTGAACCAAACTTGTATCCCAGGTGTGATATAGCTGGCCTAGAATTAGAACCTGTATAATGCCATTTTTTAAAGAACAGTGCTGTTTCCATTCTCACAATGACTGCTAACCTTGGCTTTTGTAAATTGCTAGATCATTTGCAGGATGCAAAGAGAGGTAAAGCTGCATACCTCCTTTTATCTATCAGAATTGCTGGCCTTTGTTTCCCAGAGTAGGCACCCCAAGATCATTCCATCCTGGCGCCAAGCAACTGAAAATCTATGGATCCCACCCCTACCCAGACGATGTGTAAACGAATGCTAATCTTAGCATCTGTGAACTCCTTAAATGACAATCAGAATAGTCCTCTGGCCCTGGAAATGTCCGGAACCCCCTCACCCTCATCTCCGCCCAGAAGCTGATTTGAATCCACTGGCCCTCGGAATGTCTGAAGCCCCTCACCCCATCCTCTCCCCTCACCCCCGAGGTGATTTTACGGGTATAAAAGGTCTTGTCACCCTCTTTTACGGGGCCACGGGTTGGAGAGACGTGAGTCCTCCGTGGTCGCCGGCAATAAACCCTGCAATTTGGCATACTTTTGTTCTGGTGTTGACTTTCTGTGCTAAGTTCAATGCAACACAGGAATAAAGCCCATTTGATCATGGTGAATTAATTTTATAATGTGCTGCTAGATTCAGTTTGCTAGTATTTTCTTGAGGATTTTTGCATCTATGTTCATTATGGATATTGGCCAGTAGTTTTATTTTTTGTTGTTGTTGTATCTTTGCCAGATTTTGATATCAAGATAATACTGATTTTGTAGAATGAATTAGGAAGGAATCCCTCCTCCTTGATTCTTTGGGATCATTTTGGTAGGATTGGTATCAGCTCTTTTTTTTTAATGTCTGCTAGAATTTTGCTGTGAATCCATCCAGTCCAAGGCTTTTTGGTTGTTGGGTTTTATTGTTTTCGTGTTTTTGATTTTTTTACTGATTCAGTTACAGAACTCATTGTTAATCTGTTCAGGGTTTCAGTTTCTTCCTGATTCAGTCTTGGGAGGCTGTGTGCTTCTAGGAATGTATCAGTTTTCTCTAGATTTCCGTGTTGTATGCGTATAGGTGTTCACAGTAGTCTCTGAGGATCTTTTGTATTTCTCTGGGATTGGTTGTAATGTCACCTTTGTAATCTGATTGTGTTTATTGGATCTTCTGTTTTTCTTTGTTAATGTAGCTAATGGTCTATTTATCCTTTCGAAGAAGCAACGTCTTAATTTCATTTATTCCACTCGTTTAATTATTTCTTTTCTTCTGCTAGCTTTGGGATTTGTTTGTTCTTCTTTTTCTAGTTCCTTTTGGTGCAATGTTAGATTGTTAATTTGAGGACTTCTTAACTTCTTAACTTTCCCCATCATATTGCTTTTGCCACACCCCAGAGATTTTGGTATGTTGTTTTCATTTGTTTCAAATAATTTTTAAAATTTCTGCCTTAATTTCCTTGTTTACCCAAAGGTCATTCAGGAGCAAGTTGTTTAGTTTCCATGTAACTGTTTGGTTTTGAGAATTCCTCTTAGTATTGATTTCTATTTTTATTCCACTATGGCCTGAGAATAAGACTTAACACAATTCTTAAGGGTCCTAGGATTTTCAGAATGGTAAATGAGCAATATCTTCAACTTAAAGTCACCAACTGCATTAGCCCCTCATACAAGTCAGTCTGTTCTTTGAAGTGTTGAAGCTGGGCATTGATGTCTCCCTAGGTGTAAAAATCCTCGATGACATTTTCCAAAAGAAGCTGATTGTGTCTTCATTGAAAATCTGTTGTTCTGTGTAGCTATCGTCGATGATCTTAGCTAGATCTTCTGGATAACTTGCTCCAGGCTCTATATGAGGACTTGCTATTTAATCTTGTACTTTTTATTTTACAGAGATGCCTTCTATACTTACATCTAACGAACCAACCTCTGATAGCTTCAAACTTTTCTTCTGTCATTTCCTCACCTCTCTCAGCCTTCATAGAACTGAAGAGAGTTACAGCCTTGCTCTGGATTAAGCTTTGGCTTACGGGAATGCTATGTCTGGTTTGATCTATCCATACCACTGAAACTATTCAAACTTTCTGCATATCAGTAATAAGATTGTTTTCCTTTCTTATCATTCATGTGTTCACTGGAGTAGCACTTTAAATTTCCTTTAAAAACTTTTATTTTGCATTGACAACTTGGCTGTTTGGTGCAGAAGATCTAGCTTTCAGCCTGTCTTGGCTTTTGACAATGAGGGCTTTCCTCACTAAGCTTAATCATTTCTAGCTCTTTCTTTCACTTGAACAGTTAGAAACCATTGTAGGGTTACTTAGTGGCCTAATTTCAAAATGGTTGTGTCTGAGGGAATAGGGAGGCCCAAGCAAAGGGAGAGAGATGAGGGAACCGCCAGTGCGTAGAGCAGTCAGAACATATACATTTATCAATTAAGTTCACTGTCTTATATGGGTGTGGTTCATGGTACCCCAAGATAACTATCATAGTAACATCAAAGATCACTAATTACAGATCACCATCTCAAATATAATAATATGACAAATTTGAGCCCAGCATGGTGGCTCATGCCTATAATCCCAGAACTTTGGGAGGTGTAGACAGGAGAATTGCTTGAGCTCTGGAGGTGGAGACCAGCCTGGGCAACAAAGTAAAAGCCTTTCTCTACAGAAAAATACTAAAATTTGCCAGGCATGGTGGCACACATCTGTGGTCCCGGCTACTCGGGAGGCTGAGGCAGGAGGATCAATTGAGCCCCAGAGTTTGAGGCTGCAGTGAGTCATGATGGCACCACTACACTCCAGCTTGGGCAACAGTGTGCGCCCCTGTCTCAAAATAATGATGATAATGACAAATTTGAAATAATGTGAGAATTACCAAAATGTGACTTAGAGACACAGAGTAAGCACATGCTGTTGGTAAAATGTCGCCAATAGACTTACTCAATGCAAGGTTGCCATGAACCTTTAATTTGTGAAAAACACAATATCTGTGAAGTGTAATAAAGCAAAGTTCAACAAAATGAGTGAGGTGTGCCTGTATTCAAGACATCTGCAACAACTGTGATATGAAGTAAAAGGAGCATGACTTCTATTAGTGACACAGCTACAACTGCTGTTAATACCACTTTAGTTTCTTGTCGACATTCATTATAGAAGGAACTGGCAAATTTCAGTCAGAGGTTAGTGCAAATAAAGATGTAGGGTTTTTTTTTGTTGTTGTTGTTAATATTCACAGTTCCCTGAAATGTATCTGGGAAGAACAATTAAGAACCCTTATATCTGATATGTGATTTTTTCCCAATGTTCTTTTTGGTATTTAGAGATTGGTTTTTGCCTGAATCCCTGCAGTGATGGAGAAATCATTACCAACTAAGTGGGCCTCTAGTCATTTTGCTGCTGAAGACCTCAGGAAGTTTCTCTAGGGAGCTTTCATCCTTTTGCCGCAGATTGCATTCACGAGCTCTTCCTGTCTCTAGAGTTACAGACCTAAGTTAGCTTTCTCTTCACAACCTTTCAGCTGCTCTTAGACAATAATTCTGCTCCTATGTTGTCCTCTCTCAGTGAGAAGCAGTGATTTGTATTCACTTGCTGTAGATGAGCAAGCTGAACCTGAGAGGTTTAAGTTACCTTCTAAATTTCCACCCTTAGTGCTAGATCCCAGGTCTATTTGACTTCAGAGCTTATCTTCCTTCTAGGACCTCATGATTGATGTTAACTCTCTTCTTACTTCCCTCTGGCTAAATGAAGATCATCAAGAGCAGAAGTTTTGTCCTCTTTTTATTCCTTCTTCATCTTTGCATCCCCAATAATGGAATTGGATAAGACTGTGCTGCAAAAAAATAGCAGTTAAATGTATAATCATGGACTGAGGTGTGGAAAAAGGAAGGGAGATTTATTGAACACCAGTTAACTTGTTTATTTCACTTGATTATGCATAAATATTTTAGACTATTAGAAATGGCCTATTTAAAATATTATTACCAGTTAATGTAGTATATTAAGAAACAGTTTCAATACAATTAATCCATTTGTTCTTAAATTTAGAAAAAGCATCATAGTGTGTGCCATCTTATCCCACACACTATACAATTCTATAGAATCAAAAAAACACTTGAAATTGAGTCATAAACTTATGATGTCTGAAAACCAAGGAAACGCTGACTTTTTCCAGGAATATTTCAATAATTCTCAATATCATTGTGATATTGACTCTTACTACAAAACTCCACAGTGATATCTGGGATAAACTAAGGATTGAAAGTGTCCATGAAAAGGCTATCATTCTTTGGGAGGCCGAGGCGGGTGGATCACGAGGTCAAGTGATCGAGACCATCCTGGTCAACATGGTGAAACCCCGTCTCTACTAAAAATACAAAAAATCAGCTGGGCATGGTGGCGCGTGCCTGTAATCCCAGCTACTCAGGAGGCTGAGGCAGGAGAATTGCCTGAACCCAGGAGGCGGAGGTTGCGGTGAGCCGAGATCGCGCCATTGCACTCCAGCCTGGGTAACAAGAGCGAAACTCCGTCTCAAAAAAAAAAAAAAAAAAAAAAGGAAAAGGCTATCATTACAGAGGAGAAATGATCCAAGAGAAATAAAACCTATGTCCACATAAAAACGTGTACGCAAATGTCCACAGCACCATTATTCCTAGTGCCTCCAAATGGAAATGACCAAATGACTATTGGCCGATGGATGAATAAACAAAGGTGATGTATTTTATATAATGGAAGATTATTCAGCCATAAAAGGGAGTGAAGTACTGATACATGCTACAACCTAGATGAACTTTGAAAAGTTTATGCAAAGTGGAAGAATACAGTAACAAAAGATCACAAAATATGATTCTATGAATATTCAATGTCCAGAATAAGAAATCTGTAGAGACAGAAAATAAATCGGGGGTTTTCTTAGGGCTGGGATGAATGAGGGGCTTGGGGAGGACAGCTAAAGGGTGAGTGAGTTTCTTTTTTTTTTTCTCAAGCAGCACTATCTTGAAAGAGGGGGTTTCTTTTAGAGGTGATAAAATATTCTAAAATTAATTGTGGTGATAGTTGTCTAACTTTGTGATATGCTAAAAGCCAACAAACTGCACACTTTAAATGAGTGAATGATATGGTATGTGAATGACATTTCGATAACATTGAAAGTAAAATACTTTTAAAAACACCATATGTAATGTAGATATTGTCTAAAGAAACAAAATACTATAAATGTGGCTATTATTATCTCAGTCTCTTCTTCCTCCCAGAGATAAGCAATTTTCTTTGGTTGATATATTTAATAAATATATTTCTTTCTTAGATTTTTATTATCTTTATTTTGTTAACTCAATTTTTCCTTTTTCATCTTGTTCATTTGGACTCTTAACTTATTAGCTTTTTCTCTTTCTTCTTATCTATTAATATATGAAAGTACCCCTATACATTTCCCTCTAAGTACACTGTCTATTTCAGCTTTATGTATATTTTTGACATAGATAGTCATTGTCATTTGGTTCTAAATAGTTTCTCATTATCTCATGATTTTCATCTGAGCCTCAATATTATTCAGAAGTGTGTTTTCTGAAAAAATTTCTAAATAAGGATGGTAGTTGGTTATCACTTTAATAATTTCTAATTTTGTTAAGTTAGAGTCAGAAATGTGCTGCATGTGAATCAACATTTGCTTTATGACCTAATACATGGTATAAATCAAAATTTGTCTTGTGACTAGGTAATATATGGTCAAGTTTTATAAGTGTTCCATGTATGCTTGAAAAGAAAGTATTTAGTCGTTAACATTGTATATATATTCTACATATTCTATCTATCCATCCATCCATCTATCCATCCATCTACCCATCCATCCATCCATCCATCCACCCAACCACCCAACCACCTATCCGTCCATATCTATCCATCCATCTATCCATCCATCCATCTATCCATCCATCCATCTATCCATCCATCCATCCATCCACCCACCCAACCACCCAACCACCTATCCGTCCATATCTATCCATCCATCCATCCATCCATCTACCCATCCATCCATCCATCCATCCACCCAACCACCCAACCACCTATCCATCCATATCTATCCATCCATCTACCCATCCATCCATCCATCCATCCACCCAACCACCCAACCACCTATCCGTCCATATCTATCCATCCATCTATCCATCCATCCATCCATCCACCCACCCAACCACCCAACCACCTATCCGTCCATATCTATCCATCCATCCATCCATCCATCTATCCATCCATCCATCCATCCATCCACCCAACCACCCAACCACCTATCCATCCATATCTATCCATCCATCTATCCATCCATCCATCTATCCATCCATCCATCCATCCATCCACCCAACCACCTATCCGTCCATCCATCTCCATTAATACATTGCTCAAATCTTCAATAATATTACTAAATTTTGCACCACTTTGTCTATCAATTGCCAAGTGAGATATATTAAAATTCTACCACAAATATAGACATTTTTTCCTTTTAAATCTGCTGCATTTCTTATTATATATTTTAAGGCTATACTATTAGGTGTATACAAGTTCAGGATTATTTTATCTTCTCAGTTAATTGTTCCTTTTATCATTATGTCTCTTTTAATCTCAATAATGTGTTTGTTTTAAAGTCTATTTTATCTGATATTAATATAATCACTTTCTTTTGATATTTCCTCTTCCTCCATCACTTTACTTTCAACATTTCTGTCGTTTCATTTTAGTTAGAGCTCTAATAATAAAAATAGTACTGCTATTTTTTAAAACCTTTAATTTTGAAATAATTATGGATTCATAGTAGGTTGCAAATAAATGTATAGGGGTTCCTATGCACATTTCCTCTAACTGCCCTTCCCAAATGTTTATGTCTTACACAACTACAGTAAAATATCAAAAACAAGAAGTTGACATTGGTAAATACCTTATTTAGATTTCACTAATTACATATGCACCCATTTGTGTGTGTGTGTGTGTGTGTGTGTGTAACCACCACCACAATCACAATACTCATCTGTACCATCACCATAAGACTCCCTTGTATTAGCCCTTTATAGATACATCCTCCTTTCTTCCTCATTCCTAACCCCCAGCCACCACAATCCAATTCATTTTCCATCTCTATGTTATTTAAAAAATAATGTTATGTACATGGAATCTAGAAGTATGTGTACTTTTGAAATTGCTTTTTTTCACTAAGCATAATTTCCCTGAGGCTCATCTAAGTTGTTGGGTCATTCCTTCTAATTGCTGAGTAGTATTCCATGATATGGATATGCCACAGTTTGTTTAATTATTCACTCATCGAATGACTTTTGAGTAGTTTCCAGTTTGGGGCTGTTTTGAATAAAGCTTCTAAGAACATTCGTGTACAAATTCTACATGAAAATAAGTCTTCATTTTCTGGGATAAATGCCCAAAAGTGTAATTGCTGGGTGTGTGGTAAGTCCATTTTTAGTTCTGAAAGGAACTGCCAAACTATTTTTCAGAGTTGTACAATTTTACTTTCCCACAAGCAATACATGAGTGATCCAGTTGCTCCACTAATTTATCTGCATTCTTGGCATAAATTCTACAGCTAATCAATATCCCCAACCTCCTGAGCATTATAAAGCTTCCATTTGTTTTAACTACAATCTTTCTTCTGTCCGATCTTACATGTGGTTGACTAGTGTATCAACTCTACCCTGTATTTATTTATATCCTCAAAATGGTCATGATTGCTATTACTGTTAACCAGTATTATTTTTTAGATCAGTTTTAAGTTCACAGCTAAATTGAGAGGAAGATACAGATTTCCCATTTCCTTCCTGCTTCCACACATGCACAGCCCTCCCCATATTAACCTCACCCCTCACCAATGGAGAGTGATGCATTTGTTACATTTCATGAGTCTACACTGAAACATCATCACCACCCAAAGTTCATAGTTTACAGTAGGGTTCACTGTTAGTTTTTTATACTCTATGGCTTTTGGTAAATGTACAATGACAAGAATCCACCATTATCTTATACAGAATAGTTTCACGGCACTAAAAATCCTCTGTGCTCGCCTATTCATCCCTTTCTACTCACAAACCATAGCAACTACTGATCTTCTTACTGTCTCATAGTTTTGCCTTTTCTAAAATGTTATACAATTGGAATCATATAGTATTTAGCCTTTTCAGATTCACTTCTTTCACTTAGTAATATGCATTTAAGCTTCCTCTATGTCTTAGTATGGCTTCGTAATATTTCATTATCTGCATGTACCACAGTTTGTTTATCTGTTCAGCTACTAAAGGACACCTTGGTTGCTTCCAAATTTCAGCAATTATGTATAAAGCTGCTATAAACATCTATGTGCAGGGTTTTGTGCAGACATAAGTTTTGAACACCTGTGGGTAAGTACTAAGGTTGCTGAATTGCCTGGTAAGAGAATGTTTAGTTTTGTAAGAAACTGCCAAACTGTCTTCCAAAGGGGCTATACCATGCATTTCCACTAGGAATAAATAAGAGTTCCTAGTCATCATTATTGTTCTATATAGTCAATACTTGCCTTATTTGTCCATATTTATCCATTTCTCTTTCTCTTTCCTTCCTTCCTTCCCTCCCTCCCTCCTTCCTTCCTTCCTTCCTTCCTTCCTTCCTTCCTTCCTTCCTTCCTTCCTTCCTTCCTTCCTTCCTTCCTTTTTCTTCCTTTCTTCCTTTTCTTTTTTTTTGAAAGAGAGTCTCACTCTGTTGCCCAGGCTGGAGTGCAGTAGTACGATCTCGGCTCACTGCAACCTCCATCTCCCAGGCTCAAGTGATTCTCCTACCTCAGCCTCCTGAATAGCTGGAACTAACTGGTGCAAGCCACCATGCCCGGCTAATTTCTGTATTTTTAGTAGAGATGGGGGGTTCAGCATGTTAGCCAGGCTGATCTCAAACTCCTGACCTGAAGTGATCTGCCCGCTTTGGCCTCCCAAAGTGCTGGGATTACAGGCGTGAGCCACTATACCCAGCCCATGTTTATCCATTTCTGGTTCACCACTGTTCTTATTTTAAATAACAGCTTTACTGAGATATAATTTACATTCCATAATGTTCAGCCTTTTAAAGTGTACAGTTCAATAGTTTTTAATATACTCACATAGTTGTGCAGCCATCACCACTATCTAATTTCAGAATATTTTCATCACCTGGCCGGACACAGTGGCTCATGACTGTAATTGCAGCACTTTGGGAGGCTGTGGTGTGCAGATCATTTGAGGTCAGGAGTTCCAGACCACCCTGGCCAACATGATAAAACTCCATCTCTACTATTAACAAAAAGTACAAAATCAGCTGGGCATGGTGGCACATATCTGTAGTCCCAGCTACTCGGGAGGTTGAGATGGGAGAGTCGCTTGAACCCAGGAGGCAGAGGTTGCAGTGAGCCGAGGTCGCACCACTGCACTCCAGCCTGGGCAACATAGTGAGACTCCATCTCAAAAAACAAAAAAGAATATTTTCATCATCCCAAAAAGAAAATGCATAGCCATTAGCAGTCATTTCCCATTCCCTCCTCCCCACAGTCCATGGCAGCCATCAACCTACATTCTGACTGTATGAAGTTGCCTATTCTGGACATTTTATATTAATGGACTCATATAGTACGTGGCCTTTTACGTCTTTTTTTTTTACTTAGCATAATGTTTTCAAGGCTCATCACATTGTAGCATGTATCAGTATGGATCACCTATATAGCATGTATTATTTCTTTTTATGTCTATATAATATTCCATTGCATGAACACACTACATTTCATTTATCCATTCATCAGTTGATAGATATTTGGGTTGTTTTCATGTTTTGGATATTATGTTCTTGCATCTTATTTTTTCTTCTGGCTTCAGTGTCCTTCTTTCTAAAGAAAATTTTAGTAGCTCTTTCAATAAAATTCTTTGAATTACAAATGCTCTGTCACTCTGTAAATATCTCCATTTTTCCACTTGAGTATAGAGTATAGGCTGACGGTAATTTCACTCAGCACTTTGATGATATCATTCTATTGACTTCAGGCTCTCGTTGTTGGGAAGTAGGCTGTTAGTCTAATTTGTCATTTTTCTCAGAATGCTTTTAAGATTTTCTTTGTCACGGTTTTTTTTTTGCATATACAATTCTGTATATGTGAATTATGTTTTGTTTGGGACTCATGCTTTCTCTGTTTGAGGATTCACGTCTTCATTAGTTGTGTTAAGCTCTCCACCATTACCCCTTTAAATGTTATCTATCCTTTGTTCTCTCTCTCTTCTCCATATGGAATTCCTCTTACTCATACACGAGGTCTTTTCTTTCTAACCCCTTGTTTCCTAAGATCGCTCCTATATTTTCCAACTCTTTATCTCTTTGTACTGAATTCTGGGTAACTTTCTTGGAACTATCTTCTGGTTTACTTTTCCTGACTTCTCTCTTCTGAACTGAGTCTTATATATTTCTATCAGGACATATACAGTAATGCAATTAATTTTTATAAGCCCATTTCTTCTCTAGACTATAAGCTCCCTGAAGGCAGAGCTGTGACTTACACATCGACTCATCTTTTAAATCGTAATGACTAGTATAGACCTAGCACAGAGACATTGTTTATTAAATATCATTTGAACTGAACTATCAGATCAAATATAATTGTCTAGAAATAGGAAATTTTGACCTTTGGCCCTAGAAGGATCACAGTGAGTAACTATTTTATAATAACCGAGATTTGAATATACCAAACCTCCAGTTTCCGTAAGAGCAAACTGTCCCAGAGTTCAGATTTCGACAATTAAGAGTGTAGGCAAAAGCTGCTTGCTGACTTTTAAAATCTAGTAGATTTGTATGATGCTAAAAAAACAAGAAATATGTAGGTATAAAGCAACTGTCAGAAATAGTTTCCTGATAATACTCTGTATAAACCGATACATCTTATTCTATATTTTTTTCCGAAATTTTGTCCAATTATTCAAGGTTGATTGCATGCTTATTAAATTTATTTAAAACATTCCTGTGAATGGTAGTAACATAGTAAATCCTCATTAATTGCCCTAATTATTGGGGAGGAAAGCTTCAAATTTGCAGTGCTTTTAAAAGAAGGTGGTTTGATTCCCTTTAAAGACATACAGTAACTAGAGGTAACCATTACTAAATATTGCTTCCAATTAGAGGCTCTGGCAAATGTGCTTTAATGACTACAAACTCCTGCAATCAGAAGTATCATTTGCATACATTGAGCAGGCCCTTAGAAACTTTCCATTACATTAGATTAAAAATGTCTAGTTTACATCATTACTTATCAGCACATTATGTCTTTTTCCAACATTTTAGAATCTATGGAAGCTTAAATCTCTTTTTCTTGTTTTCTCTTTCTTCTGTTCCCCCCACTTCCCAGTCCTTTTACTGATCTGGAGACTAGTCAGGGAAGAGAACAGGGCCAGAGAAGGAAGATGACTTATACAAAATCACACAGCTAGATAGCAGCCAAATTGTGAGCCCAAGGCACCCAGGTCAAGTCTGAATCACTGTTTGTCTGTAGAATGCAATAGGTAACCCTCTGGCTAGTCGATGTCAATGCACCAGAAGTTTTTAATTAGCAGAATTTGTTTCTGTTGCTCAGTACAAATGAAAGAAAGCAATGACAATAGATAGGAGGAAAGAGTGTTCTACATCTTAATAATGTAGTTACAAGTAGAAGCCAGAGACACAGGAAGATGCCCTTAATTAAGGTCTGTAGTGCCCGCTGTTGTCACCACTGTAGCATAATTTCTGGCTTTTCCAGCATGTCTTGGCAAATAGATGGGGGCAGCCACAGCATACAACTTATATAGAATGAAGCTCAAAATAACAGCACTGATAAGTGTTAAGATATTTTAATTTTATTTGGAACAACAATTTTTTGTCCTACGTTTTTGTGCCAGAATGTTCTTTATACATTTCAAATTGACCTGTAGTATTGTGTTATTGACCTGTAATCCACTGCGGACTGAGAGCAGTGATTTGTCTGTATGGAGACGGGATATGGCAATACAGGGGTGTGTGGAATTGGTCATCTGTCCCAGCTCTGGCTTTGAACTCAACCTGGCTCTGTCTTCAAAATATAAATTCAAAATCAGATCCCAGTGGAAGCTAGTACAGTGCACGAAAGCACCATAGATTCTGAGCTCATTTTGAACACAGTAATGGTTGTATGCACCTCACAACTGGAATGCTACATCTTGTTCCTGGCAATAAAACATGCATGACTGGAAATGATACACACTGGTGTCTTGTATCAGCAATAGTACAGGTTGAGTGACTTAGATCAACTAATCACTGCAGAAATGACCATAAGAACCTGCACTCATCAGGGGACACATCTGAGACATGGGTGTTCAGCTCACACCATCTCACAGTAAACTCTTAGGAATGAGCTGGGGTTGTTTTGCATTTGTACCCAGCAGACAGATAGGCACATGCTAAGCCTCCAGGACAGTTAGGACAGTCCAGGAAGACATCCATACTCTTAGAGATACATCTTTAAATATTTAGGGGTAAAGATTTATAACATGTGCCACTGACTTTCAAATAGTCCATTACCCTTTATATATGTATTGAGAGAGAGAAAAAAAACCCAAATATTTCACAATGTTTGGTGAATCTCCAGGTGAGGGACATATGGTGTTTATTGTACTTCTCTTTTTTACTTTTCTATAGGTTTAAAATTTTTCCAAGCTAAAAAATTTTAAATACAACCTTCCTTTGCAGGCTCAGTGAAATTAAGGAGAAGAGGAATTTATTAAAAATATATAGTTAAGAAGAGATGATAACAAGAGAAGAAATGAAAAGGAAGCTGGCAGAACCCAGAAAAGATGTTAAGGAGAAAAATAAAACCATTGTGCAATTGAAAACCACATGTAGGCACTGCTTGAGAAAAACACACTATGTAGAGGGAAAGGACATGAAATGAAAGTGATCAGAGAGAAAGAGGAGAGATGTAGGGGACAGACAAGCTCACATTAGATGTTGTCCATTCAGTCGTTCATCCATTTAGTATTCATTCAGCAACTGCTAAATGTTAGGCCTGATGTTGGGAATCAAGGATGCAAAGTACCCCTAAGAAGCTCAGAAGGAGTAGAAGGATGGTTACCAGAGGCTGGGAAGGGTACTGGGGTAGCGGGTGGTGAGGTGGGGATGGTTAATGGGTACAAAAAAACAGATAGAATGAGTAAGACCAACTAGTTGATAGCACAACAGGGTGACTACAGCCAGTAATAAATGTACATCTTAAAATAACTAAAAGAGTATAATTGGATTGTTTGTAACACAAAGGATATATGCTTGAGGGGATGGATACCCCATTCTCCATGATGTGATTATTATACATTGCATGCCTGTATCAAAACATCTCACGTCCCCCATAAATATACATACCTACTAGGCACCCACAAAAATGAAAAAAAAAAAAATGTAAAAAGGGAATCTGAGAAGCAGAGAAAGCAGCCACTAACAAGCAGAGCACAGCCTGTTCAGTCTCTAATAGAGGTGTGCTCTGCTCTATTAGAACCCCAGGGAACAGAGAAGACAGAGTACAAATCTGCCTTGTGGGTAGGGACTATACTTGTTTGCTGTGACTGTTGTACCACATTACCACAAAACATTGTGGCTTAACATAACACAATCTCTTCTCTCACAGTTCTGGAGGCTGGCAGTCCAAAATCAGCTTTGCTGGGCTGCAATCAAGGAGTCAGGAGAGCCGAGCTTCCTCTGGAGGCTCCAGAGGAGAACCCATGCTTTGCCTCGTGCAGCCTTGGTGGCTGCTGGCTTCCTTGGCTCGTGGCTGCATCACCCCAGGCTCTGCTTCTGTGATCACATTGCCTCTACTCATCTGCCTCAGATCTCCTTATGCTTCACTTTTGTAAAGATACATGTGATGGCATTTAGGACCCGCCGGGAAAGCCAGGATACTCTCCCCATCTCAAGATCCTTACTTGAATCACATCTGCAAAGTCCTCTTTTTGCCATGCAAGGTAACTTCGAAGAAGCCTTTGGGATCTAGATGCAGATGTCTTTTTTTTTGGGAGGGGAGAGTCTTCGTTCGGCTTACCCCAGGGAGGGAGTTAGAGAAGCCTCTCAGGGTGATATCTCACCAGGTTAGGGCATTCTGGCAAAGAGCAGGGAAGGTGCAGGGGCCCAAGCTGCAGCAAACAAGGCACCCTGAGGGCCTGAAAGCAAAGGACTGGAAAGGCAAACAGGAGACATTTGTGCCATGGATCTGTAGGCGGTGCCAAGACACCAAGACTTCAAAGCACACAAAGACATAAACTAGAGAAGGCTAAGTCCAGATTTGGCTTTTGGAAGACTCATCCTAGCTGCAGTGTGAAGGATGGAGTGGCAAGGAGACCAGAGAACAGGAAGACCAAGCAGGAGATAGATCTAGGAGTTCATGCAGGAAGTAGTGGCAATGAGGATAATTATAACAGGGCCCTAAAGAAATAATACTAGCCGGGCGTGCTGGCATGCACCTGTAGTCCTGGCTACTTGGGAGGCTGAGGTGGGAAGATCATTTCAGCCCAGGAGTTTGAGGCTGCAGTGAGCTATGATTGCACCACTGCACTCTGGCCTGGGCAACAGAGCGAGACTATCTCTAAAAACAAAAACAAAAAAGAAAAGAAAAAAGAAACAGTATTCATACCAGCAAACATTGGAGACAACCTGAAATACGGTAATGCTTTTTAGATTACTGGGTGGGTTGTGCTATTTTTACCACTAATCTCCTTCATTCTTGTAGATAATTGAGTTGTCTGCAATACTAACACAACCCGAGTTAAAACTATAATCCCATAAGTGAAAAAGAAGAAAGTGAAATTTTCAGTCAGGAACAGATTTTTAATTTGTTATCTTGGTTATTGCATGCTATTGGGTTATTGTGTTCCAATTCTGAGAACGTCTACGACACCAAGGCCAAATCGGGTTATTTAAAAGCCAACATATAAGCTCAGAGTTACATAACACAGTATATCGTTGCTATTCTACAAGCTGTTCCATGCCAATTTTTAATCAACCTTAAAGCCTAGGCAGAAAACCCCAACATATTGCCTTTCCATGCAATTAAGAACTATTACATTTGTCTTTTACTAGGGAACACATTTATTTATATCATTGTACATGCTTTATTTTTAAAAACAAAATTACATTAAAAATAAACCTAAGTTTTACTAAAAAGCCATGAGGATTTTTCATTTCTGAGAAATTTAAGTCTCAGCAGAGCAAATTTATGGAAAAAGCAATACATTTAATAGCACGCCCTTTGAGAGCTTTTAACAGTTTGGTAAATGGAGAGCAACAATAGTCAAGAAAAGGTGAGATTCCAGTTAGGGAAGTCTTAAACTTGGTTCTAGTACAAAACAGCTTAATCCTGTATAATACGGGGGAGGAAATTTTTGAAACAAAGACAGACATGCTGAACACAAAGAATTCTATTGTCTGTGTCCAGGTCAATATAGGGCCTTACAACTTTCATATTTTACAAGCACGTTTCTTATAATAGTTCTAACAACCCATAATCCTTTGTTTCCAAAGAGGCAGGATTGCAGGCCACCTTTTTCAGGCCCAGCCCAGGTTTGGAACAAGGCTTCCTCTGCAAAAGCTGGATGCTGTGAGCTGTCAGCTGCAACACTCTACCCCACCCCTGCCTGGGTTTCCGGAGTGCACACTCTATTTGGGAGCAATGCCTACCTTGAACTCCAACAGCTTTCCCCAAAGACTAAACGCTATAGCCTATATCAGGCATCAGCCACTGGGTGAGTTTCTATCTTGATATGGGGAGGGACTGTCATGACGTTGCCACTCACTGACTGATCTCTGACAGACACTCCTGAGGCCCTCGCCACCCAACAGATTAGACCTTTCTGAAATCAAGGCAAGAATCAAGTTCAAGTTTGCTATAACCCTTAGACATTATGACTTAGGCTCTTCACAACCTCTCAGGGGCCAAAGCTCACAGCCAGTCTTATTTCCTCATGCCCAAGCCCCCTATTCCTGGCAAAAGCCTCACATCCCACTAGCACAGCAGCCGGGTCCCAACATACCTCGTGATCAATGCTCATATGACACCCACAGGATTCACCGATCACAATTGTTATTTGTGTCGAATCTCGCTCACAAAGAACTACCCCTGCTACCACTGTAACTCCAGGAGCCATATTCAAATGTATGTCACAATGTTTCCTCTTCTGCTTTGGCTCTCTTATTTACAATCCCGAAACAGTACCATGTTAGTACTGGAAGTTTAATGTAAGTAACTCATCAGGTTATATAAGGAGAGTGACTTCTAACTACTCTTTCAAATATTTTTCAAGTATCTTTTCGTTTTTTTCTCTTCCTTTTTTTTTTTTTTTTTTGAGAAAGAGTCTCACTCTGTTGCCAGGCTGGAGTATAGTACCACTACCTCAGCTCACTGCAACCTCCATCTCCCAGGTTCAAGAGATTCTCCTGCCTCAGCTTCCCAAGTTGCTGGGAGTACAGACATGCACCACCACACTCAGATAATTTTTGTATTTTTAGTAGGGACGGGGTTTCGCCATGTTGGTCAGGATGGTCTCGATCTCTTGACCTCGTAATCCACCTGCCTTGGCTTCCCAAAGTGCTAGGATTACAGGCATGAGCCACTACGCCCAGCCTTTTCAAATATTTCTAAGGCATTCTCTCTCTCTCTCTCTCTCTCTCTCTCTCTCTCTCTCTCTCACACACACACACACACACACACACACACACACACACACACACAATGTATATCACAAAAAATACAGCTACTTTTTGAGGTCTTAGTGCATGTTTTCTGACTTCTTTGTTAACACTGCCTTATAGAGAAGGATTCTCTGCTTATGGTTTTTCTTGAATGGAATGTTGGTTGCATTTTTGGCCCTCATTGATTCACTGACCCAGCCTAATGTGGGCTATGATAAGAGGGAACGCAGTGCAGACACCCCCCAAACAGGCCTGGAACAATCAGAGCCCTGAAAGTCCAGAGCTGAAGAGGAAATAAAGACCCCCAGAATTCACAGGATTTCACTCAGACTTGAATGAGATGTTCACAATGCTAACACGACCCCAGGATTCTACAGCATTGTATTTGTACACCATCATCTAGGTCACCTAAGTAAACTAAACTTGTAGGAGATTCTCATCTGCTAAAGAGGCCTTTGTTCATAAGAACTTGCCAAGCAAATAGAAGAAAGATAGAGACCCAGCAGAGGACACTGCTTTGCCATTTATTTCCTTTAATTTTTCTATCAATAGGAATGAATAGAGGCCTTTCTAGAATTCCTTGGGGGTAGGGGGAGATACATTTAGAACTTGGAAATAGTCACTGCTTAGGGTTGATGCTTTTGAAAACGTTTCAGAAACTAAACCTATAATCTAAGCTTCTAAGGAGATTATTGTTCAGGTCCCATCAGCAATGACATGGCAGAGTGAGTTATTCTAGGGGGCTTCTTGTGTGAGCCAGAACACAGAAATGAAAGGTCCTCTGTGAGCTGGGAATGGTGTTAGCCCAAGAGTGTCCCATGAAGACAAAAATCCGTAGGGGAAGGACCTGAATCCACCTGGGGGGCAATTGCTGTCGGGCCCTTTTCTCTTGGTTACAGGAGCCCTATTTCAGGTGGGTGTCCAGTCCTTCCCAAGGATGCCCACGTGCTTTGGGAACATGAAGCCCAGTAACTCCAGCCTTGGTGACTGGTATGAGACAGGACATGGCCTTAACCTCATCCAATCAGACTAAAGCCCATGTTTTTTCATTAGTGGTTGAGAAAGTCACACTCCTTCTTCCCCGGTGTGAAAGGAAGTATGTACCCTAGAGGGACGAGCCTGCTACAAGTGGAACCAACAGCCCTGAAGAACAAAAATGGAAATGACAGTGAGAAACTGAGCATTCGCGTATCATTAAAGCCCTAGGGTGAAGGCTTGCCTGAACCCAGAGTTCTTCTCGCCTTTTATATCATCCAAATGGATTACTTTCTTTTCTTATGTAAGTCAGCTAAAGTTAGTTAGCTTTTCGTTTTTTTTTGTTGTTTGTTTGTTTGTTTTTTTGTAACTTACAACCTAAAGCCTCTTAACTTACAAAACATTCATGGTAGGGAAGCCAAGTTCAAAGACCAGAAGAGAGACTGACTCCTCTTGCAAGCCAAAGAAATCAGCCCAATGGTCCAAGTTCCTAGAGGAGGAAACAATTTGAGAGCTGTAAAGAAGGTGAAGTGGGGTTGGGTGATGAAATAGTTTAAATGTGTCCCCCAAAGTTTATGTGTTGGAAACCTAATCCCCAATGTAACAGTATTGAAGGGTGTGACCTTTATGAGGTGATTAGGTCATGAGGGCTCTGCCTTCATGATCGGATTAATGTCTTTGTTTCTGGGGTAGGTTTCTTATAAAAGAAGTTTGGCCCCCTCTTGCTTTCTTTTGCACATTCCTTCACCATGTGATGCCTTCCCTCATGCTATGACACAGCAAGAAGGCCCTCACCAGATGCAGCCCCTAGACGTTTGACTTCTCAGGTCCAGAACCATGAGCCAATTAAACTTCTATTGTTTATAAATTACCCAGTCTGTGGTATATTGTTATAACAGCACCAAAAAGACTAAGGTGATTGAGGGAACCAGTGCTGAGGCCACAGGCAAGCAGCCAGACATTCATTTTATGCAGACCTGGTATGACCTGCCAAGCTCAGGGTGGGTCTCTGAAGAAGTCATGTTGGGGCAAACACAATCTTCAGTGAGGCATGGAGCTCATAATTAAATATGTATCAGCCTATATTTACCTTAGGGATCAGTCAGCACCTCCTGATATGTGCCAAAGATGGCAAGATACCATGTTGGGGCCAGGCACAGCCCTGTAATCCCACCTGTAATCCCAGTACTTTGGGAGTCTGAGGTGGGCGGATCACCTGAGGTCAGGAGTTTGAGACCAGCCTGGCCATGGTGAAACCCCATCTCTACTAAAAATATAAAAAGTAGCTGTGTGTTGTGGTGCACGCCTGTAGACCCAGCTACTTAGGAGGCTGAGGTGTGAGAATCACTTGAACCCAGGAGACAGAGGTTGCAGTAAGCTGAGATCATACAACTGCACCCCAGCCTGTGTGACAGAGTAAGACTCTGTCTCAAAAACCAAAGCCAAAACCAAACCAAAACAAAACAACATGTTGAGAGTGACCAAGGGCTGGGAAAGTGAAGTAGATGCTATCTGCCAGGCTTCATGCAGTTAGGACACTTTGGTGGGCCATGACAGACTGGGCAAAGAGATTTGACTTTATGTAAAATGTAAGTCTATTGGAACATGGGATGGGGAAGAAGGTATAAATGGAATAGAGGAATACTGGTCTTTCAGGAAAAAATAAGCTAAAATAAATGGCCCAAAGTCATGTTAACACTAAATGAGCTTTCCTAGGTTGGGGTGGTGGTCCTGTTGGTTGAACTACAGTCAGGGTCTATGAAATATGAGGACACTACTGCCATCAAACACCTCTATCAGCTGTTCCCAATGCTACACATCCCACATTTCCAACCGGGAAGTCTGGAAAGTGGCTGAAGACTTGGGAAGAATCTCTGCCTTAGTACTTCGAGATATCAAGTGCTCCAAATAGTAAATGACTCTCATTAGGAAGTGTTCCAAAATGTGACTGAAAGGGAGGCAGACATCAAAGAAAGTGAGGAAGGCACCAGATGCAGAGAAATAGTGGTTATGGTTTAAAGAAAGCAAAGCTACATCAAATAACTGACATGATTTTTCTTATTTCCATTTGCAATGAGCTAAGTCCAAAAATTACTGATCATTAGATATATATTTTTATGACATTTCCTATAATATAGGTTGATTGCAACATAATAATAACTAGTGTTTATTGGGTACTTGCTATGTGTCTGGCATTTTGCTAACCATTTGATGTGCATTATCTTATTTTGTGCCTGTAACAACTCTATAAGGTACATATGTATCGTTATTATTTCCATTTATATAGAGAAGCCAAGAAATAGAAAAATTGAGAAACTTGGCAACACATCTAGTAAAGAGGCTGAGCTTTTAAAATAGCACAATATAGGAACAAAAAGGATAGCTTTGGGATGTCAGCTTTTCCAGGGTAAATTCTCAAATGTCAGTGTGAACCATCATCGACATTGGAAAAAGAAATTGTTTAAATAATTCTCATAAGCTAACAAAATGAATATGACATACCATTTCCCATGCTACCTAGGTGAAGCATGCAAGTTGAATAGTCATAGCAATGCAAGTAATGTTTTTTAAGGTTTTAAAAATTATATAGATGACTGTGAAGATAATTATTTTGATGAATAAATTATCACAAGGAAAATATCCGGATCAAGAATAGAAATTGGGTTCCCACCCAAGCCCTCCTTTTTCCTCCTTCCATCACAACATCTCCCTTTCCCAGAGGAATCACTGGCCTGACTTTGTGGCATCACTTTCTTGCTTTTTCTTATAGCTTTATCACCCAAGCGTGTGCCCCTAAACATTATAGGAAATGGTGTCTTTTTCTGCTGTCTTTTTTAGGTCTATTTTAATCTACAGGTCGTCCATCTATCCATCCATTTTCCCCCTTTTTTCCTCATAAAAATGATTTTTTAAGAAACCAGGTCATGTATGCTATAAACTGGCAAAGTTTCCCATAGCCTGGATTCAGTTGATTGCATCAATGTGAATATTGTAACTACGTAGTATGACTCACAAGCCATAAGGAGGATATCAGGTAGATTTAAATGCAAATATCTGGTCTGCCGCATATGCAAGTTTATTAAAACTCGGTTCCTCTAAAAAGGGCCAGGGGACTTATTTATTGATTTACAAAAGTTTTGAACAGTTGCTTTGAGGTAATCTGTTTCTTCCTCCCTCTTCCTTCTTCTGGTTTTTTGTTGTTGTTTTTGAGACAGCATCATGTGCTATGTTGCCCAGGCTGGTCTTGAATCCTGGGCTCAAGAGATCCTCCTGTCTCAGCCTCCTGAGAAGCTGGGTCTATAGGCACGAGCTACCACATCTGGCTTTTTTCTGCCTTATACATACATCTCCTAGAAAATCTGATAAAGGAAAAATGTCACATTGGATTCATAAGGAAGGAAACAACATCAGGTATAAACAAAACAAAATAGAAAAAGAATTTTTCTTAGGAAGGAAATAGAAAGGACCAGAAAGCAACCTCTACTCAGCCCTTTGATTATTTGGAAGTTTTGCTCTGTTCTTTACGAGATAGTCATATGCAGCTACCAGCAGAAAAGAGACCATACCAAAGCAAAATTAATAAAAGGGCAATATAAAAACTCAGCACGATTTTTCTCAAGTACAGAAAGAGAAGCCTTATTCATTTTCCCCTCGCGTGGACTCTTACCACATTGTTTTCAAGCCTTAGTTTCGAGCAGTGGCCTTCAGGCATGGAATCAAAATAGCTTTGCAGTTAAACCCACTTGCTGTAAGATCTTGGGGCAAGTTATTTAACACACGTTTCCTTACATGAGCAGTGAGGATAATACATACCTTACGCGGCTGAGGGGGCTCAAATGAGATAACAGCTATAAAGTGTCCCATAGTAAATGCATAACAAATGTCAGTCTCTTCTCTGTCCTCCTCCCTGCCAAGTTGTATCAATTTTCCCTTAAATATGTTGACTTTAAAATCTGAGCAATTGAAAATCTAAAGTTCAAAGAAAGGGCATAAAAAAATCCTGAAGTTTTATCTCACCCTATGCAGAATCAATCTTTCTGACCATGTCCTTGTGAATTTAGACATTTAACAATAAGGACCAACAACAAAATCCTCCTTCTCAATTAGTTCCCACATTTTCCCTCTTCTGTCCATTCCCTCTGCAACCTTGCTGGTTTGGCCCTTATTTATCCAACTGCATAGCATGAGGGAGGCTGGAGATCTTTTTTTTGCTCCAACTCTAATTTTACCAATAAGGAAACTGACATCCAGAGAACTTAAGTGACTTGCCCAAGTATGCTAGTTAGCAGCACAGGTGACAGCCTCTAGCACAAATTAAATGCTTATGTTTTGAAACTTCACATGGACCCCATAAGCATGTATGACTATTATGTATCCATAAACATTAAAAAAATTTTTTTAATGCATTTGGGGGTCAGTAGGTAAAAGAAAAGAGAACCAAGGGAGCCACAGCAGGGAGCCAGCTTGCTTTAAACATGAGCTCCAGCTCAGCAATCACATGGGGGAAAAGGCCCAGCGTTGCTAGAACTCCTATATTTAAAGAGATTATGGAAACTTGAAGTTTTATATTTAATCTTCTCATTTTTAAATGTTGGCAATGTACTGAACACTTTAAAGCCTCTCTGGTGGTCAAACAAGACATATCTATAGGCTAGATTTAGTCCACACCTGGCCAGTTTCAAAGCTCTGAATCCTGCTAGCCTTAATTTAAATTTCTTTTACTTCATTCCTTTTGATTCCTGAACTCCTGCTCAAAAAAATCTTTAATGGCTCCCCACCATCTACAAGATAAAGTCCGAACATTGTCACCAGTCCTTCAAGGCAACCCATGACTATATTCAAGACCCCAAACCATATTTCCGCCTTATAGTCAGTCTCCATCTTCCACCGCGACCAGAATGATGGCTGAATTGTATTCTAGGAAGGAAAATATTCAGAAAGGCACCCGTCCAGGCCATGAGGGCTGCTCCTGGGTCCCTGAGCTTTTTCCTTTCCTGTAGCACCCTACACTGTGCATGCCTATCACTGAAACCCTGTCTATCCCTAACTGTCCAGTTCAAATACCACCTCTCCACAAAACATCCCTGATGGCCCAGCCAAATACCCCCTTGCTCTGAATTTCCATAGGACTTTGTATCACTCACATGACACTTACAACATACTGCCTTGTTTTGGCATTGCCTACATAGCTCATTTTCCCAAACACCTAATAATATTCATGGAAGGAAGAGTTTGGGTCTTGCACTGTATTGAATATCCCCACAGTGCTTTGTGCATAGCATGGAGCTCAATAAACATCTTGGGAACATTATCCTTCTCTACTGAAAACTTGTGGCTCCAACATAAAGTACCCTTTCTTTACCAGGCAGAACTCCCACTTCTATACTTTTGTATTCCAGGCTTTTCACCAAGCATGCAGCATCTGAACGGCGCAAGGGCAAAGACCTCACCTCCCTGCTCCTAAGACATCGTCCCCACTTTTGAGATTTCTTCCTCCAAAAGCACTCACACCTTTGACTCTAAGTGGCCACTGTTAAACATTCATCTATTACATGAAAGCATTCCAGGGAAGTGTGTCTTTTTCTACGTAGTAAGGTTACTTGATCAGATTTGATGATAATCACTTTGAAAGGGACAGAGAACTAGGCTATCAGCCAACGCTGTGCAAATATTTTAGTTGTGATAAAACCAATGGAAGCAAGCGATAAGCATCGTGTTAAACTGTGGCTAGCTAGCAACCAACATTAATTTTGATTGTGAGAGTGACACATTTATATCTCACACTGTGTTTTTCCGGAGCCACACCCATTTTGAGCCATTTCTATTCAGTGTCAAAAAAGACAAGAAAAATTTGACTCAATTAATACTAGAAGCACTCAATAAAATGCTTTTCAAGTGAACCTTTAACAAATTAACTTTTACTTTTGCTTAACTACAAATGCATTACCAAAAAGACAAAATACCACCATCTTATAAGGGTGCCTAAATTTACATAATAATGGGAAAACTTGATACAGTCTTATCTCAAACCAGCAAAGTTTAGATGTCAGCTCAGTAATTTCAATTAGCACATTCTGGATACATCCCCTCTAACCTGTGCAAATACACACTGTCAAAGGCAAATTAAGCCTTGCAAACAATATTTACTTGCCTTCCATTTATGTCACATGATAATCTGTGTTTGGATATCAGAGAGCCAAGACAATCAAGAATTCCAGGAAATGTCAAAGAAAACTAATGACTACAGAGGTTTCCACTGTGAAAACAATGTTGTTCTGTTTTAGGATGATCACATCTACTAACCCTCTCATTTTTTTCTACCAAGAGGGGATAGATAACTCATTCTTAAACTTGTATTGGGAATGCTTCTAATATAAGAATAATATAATACACTCAAAGAAGTTCCCATAAAAATGATGCTTTTCTTTGTAATTCCTATGGGTAGAAGAAAGGAGTAATGGGGATGGATTACAAACACTGATCAAGAGGCTCTGGGTCCCCTCATTTTTTTTTTCCTATTTTTATATTTTTTATGATGAAATAGACTTAAAGCAATACTCTCTCCTCTTGAAAACTAATAAAGTGGACATACTTATTTATCTTATTTATTCTTTATACAAATATATTGTCTTCTGCATTCAGAAATTAACATTTAAAACACTTCAGGCATAAAAGGAATCTAGATCTTTGATAATTGGTTAAAGTCTCCGATTTATAACAACAGCAACAAATATTTTCTGATTATATTGTTGCAAAAATAAAAGTATCCATGGTTTTGTTACAGAACAAGAACAAAACACATTTAATAAAAACAGGAGGAAGCCTGGAATCCACCGTGATAAAACTCAGTTGCAATATGAATGCTGCTAGAGGAAGGGCTGGCCAGAGCTTTCCCTCATCTCAAACCAAGCCAGAAATAAATGGGCGGCTCCAAGTCCCTTTGATTTTGTTAAATGTATATTTCTAGCGTAAACTGGCATTGTTTAGGTTAACAATGTTTTCCCGAAGGGCAGTGGGAAAGAATGAGAGTCCTGCAAATGCAACCTGAGAAAATGTGTTCCTCGCACGGAAATGGAAGAGCTGTGCTGAGACACCCAGGGACACACGCAGGGCATCTGAGCGAGGTGACATTAGGTTGCCCTTAATGCGTTTTCTGCTTCTGACGACGGGGGTGTCGCTTAAAAACAACAACAACAACAAAAACAAACCAGAAAAATCTGTAACAGGATCCTGGGGTGAAATGAGTGGAGAATCGCCCCCACATTCCTGGATTTCTTCCGGGAGAAGAGGGCGGACGCAGGCTGGGGAGGCGGGATCGGGATCTGGAGGCCCGGGAACGGGTGGCTGAGGTCAAGGCTGGGGACCTGGCGCGCACTCCCAGTGCCGGCTGCCGGGGAGGGGAAGACTGGGACCCCCGGACCCCCAGATGAAGGGGACTTAGGGCAACGCAGGAGACACCGTCTGTCAGCTCTTCCCACGCGGAGAGCCCGGGTGTCTTCCTGAGAGTTGGCCGGAGAGCCGCCGAGGCGCAGAGGCTCCCGGAGCCAGCCGCCCTGGCCGTGTCCGCACGGGGCGGCCCTTACCTGGTTCCTGCCGTACCAGGCGCCCGACAGGGAGCCGTTGCCGGGGCCCGGCGCCCCGTACGTGAAGTTCAGGGACAGCTCGTCCAGGGCTGACGAGGCGGCGTCCCCGGGGCCCGCGGGAGCCAACGCTGCCATGAGGTCTCCTTCCCTGCGCTCGGGCTCCGGCTCGGGCTGCGGCCGCCTCCCCTCCCCGCTGCACCGCCCCGAGGCTGAGCCAGGGCCGCGCCGCAGCGACTTCCTGCTCGGTGGCCGGGTGAGGCGGGCGCGACGAGGCCACCTGGCTCCCGCCCCCGCGCGGCCGCAGGTGCTTGTGACCCGGCCCGGCGCGGCCTCGTCTCCTCCTCCCGCGCCGGGTGTCCGCGGGGATCCCGGAGGTCGCGTAGCACCCTCCTCCCGCCGGGCCTGTGTCTGCATTTTCCGGACCGCACTGTCCAGGGGGCAATCCCCACGGCAGCCTGCAACGGGTGCCCGCGCCTATCGGGGCCAGAATCACATCGTCTCCGATGTAAACGTATGTCCAAGTCAATGGAAGAGAAAGGAGACACTGACTAACCCAAAGCAGCTACCATCTCCCATCTCTCCGTGGCAATTCCAGTTCTCTATCACATATGTAGTGTTTCTTACCGATATTTTAAAAATCGATTGCATATGAAAAGGTCATAAGTTCCCCCAAACAGTGTCAGCAATAGGAGAATCAAATGCGAGCAATTAAATTTCAGCGCCAGTGCTTGATAGATCCTTAATAAATATCCTTGAATGAGGAAGGAATCCACCGTGGGAGCTGCAGGACCCCAATGTGTGATGACTGGATTGAGTTTTCTGCTAGATGGGACCCAGCAGAATTCCTGGGAAGCTGCCAGCTACTGGATATCTGTGCATTTAGGATGAGAGATAAATATTGTTATTAATCTTAAGAACTCTAACCAGATGTTCTAGTTTTACCTGTATTCAAATTCTAATGTATGACCACAAATGATCTGTAAGGTATTTGTCACTTTAAGAAGATGAGGTTTCTGTACCGTTGCCCTAAGTCTGATATTTGCCTTCTTTTGTTTACACAATGCTGAGGTTTTTCTTAGATAATGTGCTTTGACTTCCATGACTTCGTGAAAGAGGGACCTTCAAGGAAAGAGAAATACTGCCTAGAAGGGGACAGGGAGAGTTTACAGTGTTTCTTAGGGGAAATTTGCAAATGAGAGAAGAAAATGAGAAAAAGTCATTTCTGATACAGAAAAAACAAGACATGTCTCAGAAAGTGAGTAGTTTCTGGCTTAAGCCCTCAAGATGTTCAGTGAACACCTAACAATTGTAGTTAATTATTCCCTTTTTTTTTTGAGACAGAGTTTCACTCTTGTTACCCAGGCTGGAGTGCAATGGCGTGATCTCCACTCAGCGCAACCTCCGCCTCCTGGGTTCAGGCAATTCTCCTGCCTCAGCCTCCCAAGTAGCTGGGACTACAGGCACGTGCCACCATGCCCAGCTAATTTTTGTATATTTTTTTTTTTTTAGTAGAGACGGGATTTCACCATGTTGACCAGGATGGTCTCAATCTCTTGACCTCATGATCCAACTGCCTTGGCCTCCCAAAGTGCTGGGATTACAGGTGTGAGCCACCACACCCAGCCAATTATTCCCAATTGTAAGAGGCTGATTTACTTCAAATAAATATCTGAAGGAAAAAGGTCTCTATTTGTTATATTGCATTTTATTTTATTTTTTGAGACAGAGTCTCACTCTGTTTTCCAGGCTGGAGTGCAGTGGTGTGATCTTGGCTCACTGCAGCCTCATATTCTTGGGCCCAAGGAATCCTCCCATCTCAGCCTCCTGAGTAGTTGGGACTATAGGTACCATGCCCCAGCTAATTTTTTTTTTTTTTGAGATAGAGTCTCGCTCCGTTGCCCAGGCTGGAGTGCAGTGGCACAATCTCAGCTCACAGCAACTTGCGCCTCCTGGGTTCAACCGATTCTCCCACCTGAGTAGCTGGGCCTACACATGCACACCACCATGCCCAGCTAATTTTTCTATTTTTGGTAGAGACAGAGTTTCATCATGTTGACCAGGTGGGCCTCAAGCTCCTGACCTCCAGAAATCCTCCTGTCTTGGCTTCCCAAAGTGCTAGGATTATAGGTGTGAGCCACCACACCCAGCCCCAGCTAATATTTTTCTATTTTTTGTAGGACAGGGTCTTGCTATTTTTCCTAGGCTGGTCCAGAACTCCTGGCCTCAAACAGTTGTCCCACCTCAGCTTTCCAAAGTGGTGGGATTATAGGTGTGAGCCTCCATGCCTGGACTGATAAGTTTTCTATAACATCACATTAATATATTGATGACTTTATTAATGTTTCTTTCTCTTCACATACTTTACGATGCAAGTAACAATATCCAAATAGAAGTGGCTTAAATGATAAGTATCTGCTGTCTCCAGAGGAATGCATCTCTATGTGGTTCTATTATGCTGTCACTTCCATCTTTCTGCTCTACCATCCTGAGGTACTGGTCTTGTCCATTGAGGGAGGAAAGCCTTTTTCGGAATCCCCCCCTGCCCTGCCCCCATCCTTTCATCTCAGATACCATTGGCTGGGACTGGGTTCTACCAGCAAGGGAGGCTGGGAAAGTGATTCTTGTGTATTTTCAACCTGGAGAGTGACAGTTGAGCTCTACCAACTGGAGTGAGTGGGAATGCCATGGGGTGTCGGGGAGGGGAACCAGCCAAGCCTGGTACAACCACTCTTAAGTATTTTTCTATCAGCCAGATTGTAAGTAGTTGTACAGTTGCTAAAAAGCAAAATACTAAATAGATTGTGTTACTTTCTGGTTTAAAATGCCTCAAAGCCTCTCCATTACCACAATGAAGTCCACACTTTTAAAACCTGGCCCATGGGATCTGGCCCCCATACTCTAGTGAGCCAAAGCAGCAAACCTAAGAAGCCACGTTTGCTAATTTCTGCGTGAACCCTTGATTCTGTGGTGAAGTAGCTCTCTGGAGGGAAATGCTGAAGACGAGGCAGAACAAAGCACAGCCCCCCACATCTCTTGCTGCAGTCACTGTGTTTCTTAAATGATAAATGACCCTAGTCCTTACCTTTAATTGCATATAAGATAACATCTAATGGGGTTAATGATGATATGTCTACAGTCTATAATCAGATGTGTCTCTTACACCCAAACCTTGAGGTGATTCTGCTTTAATGTAACTTAGGAGCAAGTTGGGTGTGATTTTGCACATACTGAATCTTCACCACCTGCATGTGGACTGTGACTGAAATGTTGCTTTGGAGCAGTCTAACTGCTCCTGGGCCATAGGCCTCAGTCTTGCTCTGTCACCCAGGCTGGAGTGCAGTGGCGTGATTATGGCACTACAGCCTGGAACTCCTGGGCTGAAGTGATCCAAATGTCAGCCTACGGAGTAGCTGGGACCACAGGTACACGTCACTCTGCCTGGCTAATTTTTAAGTTTTTTTGTAGAGATGAGGTCTGCTGTGTTGCCCAGGCTGGTCTCCAACTCCTGGGCTCAAGCATTTCTCCTGCCTCGGCCGCCCAAAGTGCTGGGATTACAAGCAGGAGTCACCACACCCCACCAGGGACCTCAGGGAAGGCCATTGATCTTCAGGCTTCTCAGAGCCCATAGACAACTCTGTTATCCAGAGCGTGTCCTCAGCTATATGCAGAGTTACCTAAGTTATTTTAGAATCTCCTCATTGCCATCTAAAGAGGGAAAGAGAAACAAACCACATTTCTTTGTCTTTGGCACATGACATCTTTAATTTTTTTCTCCTTTCTTGTGCTTATTTTCCTGTCTTCTTGATCTTTGTTTTGAGAGTTTCCTTCACAGACTCAGAAACAATTCTAGTTTCCCTAGGGAGATCTTTCCTTCCTTCCTTCTTTCTTTCTTTCTTTCTTTCTTTCTTTCTTTCTTTCTTTCTTTCTTTCCTTCTCTCTCTCTTTCTTTCCCTCCCTCCTTCATTTCCTTTCCTTCTTCCCTTCCCTTCCCTTCTTCCCTTCCCTTCCCTTCCCTTCCCTTCCCTTCCCTTCCCTTCCCTTCCCTTCCCTTCCCTTCCCTTCCCTTCCCTTCCCTTCCCTTCCCTTCCCTTCCCTTCCCTTCCCCTCCCCTCCCTTCCCCTCCCTTCCCCTCCCTTCCCTTCCCTTCCCCTCCCCTCCCCTTCCCTTCCCTCCCTCTCTCCCTCTCTCTCTTTCTTTCTTTTGTTCTTTCCTCTTTCCAGAGTCTTGCTCTATACCTAGGCTGGAGTGCAGTGGCATGATCTCAAGTGCAGTGGCACAGTCTCAGCTCACTGTAGCCTCCTAGGCTCAAGTGATCCTCCCACCTCAGCCTCTTGAGTAGCTGGGACTACTCAAGAAAGAGAAGGAAAGAAAGAAGGTGTGCACCACCATGCTCAGCTAATTTTTTTTTTTTTTTTTTGAGGGACGGAGTCTTGCTCTGTTGCCCAGGCTGGAGTGCAATGGCGGGATCTCAGCTCACTGCAACTTCTGCCTCCTGGGTTCAAGCAATCTCTTGCCTCAGCCTCCTGAGTCTGGGATTACAGGCACATGCCACCACACCTGACTAATTTTTGTATTTTTAGCAGAGATGGGGTTTCACCACATTGGCCAGGCCGGTCTCAAACTCCTGACCTCATGATCCATGCATCTCGGCCTCCTACCCCACACGACCAATTTTTTTTTTAAATAATTGTTTTATAGAGATGGGGTCTCAGTATGTTTCCTAGACTGGTCTATGACTTCTGGCCTCAAACGATTCAGTGAGACTTCTGAATAAAACTATGTTTAATTCTTTAAAAGCTTGATGTTTTTTTCTTTAGTTGATACTCTACTATTCTCAACTTGTTCCTATTTTATTTCTTAATTTAAAGAAATCATTTTCAATTTCTTTACATTTGTTTAAAACCTCTAATTTTGGAGGAAGATGGTACATGATGCAGAGATTTGATGCACAGCCTACCACGTGCTGTTCTCAGATTCCAAGATGTCACTGCTGTTGCTGTTGCTGTCCTAGTGTGTGGGGGTGGTTGAAACGAAGAATTCGTGACCAGCGTTCCTTCCCACACAGTTCACAAGGAGGCGGCAGGAATGCCATGCGAACTATTTCGGTCCCAGCAGTGTAGGCAGAGCTGTGGAGATTGTTCCGTACTTTGTGACGGCCTCTACCTCTCGTGGGATTTCTTCAGGGGATATCCTGTTCACTTTATGGGATGCCAAAAACTAAAAAAAAAAAAGGCTGAAACGTGGAGATCTGTCTTCCTCAGTTAATTTGAAGAACTCTACTCTGGTGCCAAATCATTTACTTAGAGAGCGTGGTTAGATTTTTGCCTAATTGCCTGGGGTCAGTCACTGCAGCATTTTTTTTTTCCAACAAAACAGCTTTTTTTTTTCCAACTACTTTTTAGATATAGGGGTGCATGTGCAGGTTTGTTACATGGGTTTATTACATCCAGGTACTGAGCACAGTATCAATAGGTAGTTTTTCCACCTGTGCCCTCCTCCTTTCCTTCCCTCTCTAGTAATCCACGGTATTGATTGCTTCCATGAATAATTTTTTTAAATTCATCTCTAGCACAGTTCAGTCAATACTAGTTGTGTTATAACAAGCGCTACTCAAATTAGGAGCTTTTCACGGGCTAAAGGAGAGTAGGATTAATTAAAGTATCTCACATCATAAACAGAGTCCAGATTAGAGACTTTAATGAGAGAGGCAAAACTTTAAACTTGTAGAATAACATGTGAGACCATCTCTATAAACAGCAGTTTGGCAATTGTTAAAGTACAAACACAAGGCAGGCTGTCTGGATTCAAATCCTGACTCCACCGCTTATTTGCTGTGTGACCTCATCTAGCTGCTCCGTTTCTCTGAGCCTTGTCTTCATCGTCTGTAAAAGGGAGATGAAAGGAGTACCTGAAACACAGAAAGTACTCAGTGAGTGCCGGCTCTTACAATTTATAATCTCACCATAGGGAAAGGTCCCTTAAACAAATTCAAAATTACAGTCCACATAGACAAAGATTCATAAATGCAATTACAATATAACTAAGAACTTTTTTCTTTTTGAGACAGGGTCTTGCTCTGTTGCCCAGCCTGGAGTACAGTGGTGTAATCTCAGCACAATGAAGCCTTTGATCTCCCAGGCTCAATCCATCCTCCCACCTCAGCCTCATGAGTAGCTGGGACTACAGGCTCACGCCACCACGCCCAGCTAATTTTTGTGGGGTTTTTTGTTTTGTTTTGTTTTGCAGAAATGGGGTTTCACCATGTTGCCCAGGCTGGTCTCAAACTCCTGGGCTCAAGAAATCTGCCTGCCTTGGCCTCCCAAAGTGCTGGGTTTACAGGCATGAGCCACCATGCCCAGACAAACTAAGAACTTTTATACATCAGTAGGCACCATAAAGTGTAAAAGATTAGTCAGAAACTGAGAACCTTACTACAAAAAAATTAGCCAGGCTTGGTGGTGCATGCCTGTAGTCTCACCTACTTGGGGAGGCTGAGGCAGGAGGATCATCTGAGCCCAGGAGGTCAAGGCTGCCCTGAGCTGTGATCATGCTGCTGTACTCCAGCCTGGACAGTAGAGTGTGACCCTGTCTCAAAAAAACAAAAATCAAACTCAACTTTTATTTCTCACACATATGACTGACCAAGGATTCACATCCAGAATATATAAATAACTCCTTCAGGCCAATAAGAAAAAGTCAGACAACCTGGTAGAAAAATGGACAAAAACAACAAGTATTTTTCATAAGAAAACATATATATAGCCAATAAACATATAAAAATACTTCAATTTCACCAATAATGAGAAAAATGCAAAATAATATCTCCAATGAGAACCATTTTACACCTGCTTCTTGGCAAAAAATAATAATAATAATTTGTATACCAAGTGTTGATAAGGATGTGGAGCAAAAGAAACTCTTATCTAGTGCTGATGCTATTGACATTGGAAAGAGTTTGACAGTATGTGGTAAAAATGAAGATGTACATGTGAATTTCACTCTTATGTACATACCCCAGAGAAACTTCTGTACCTGGACAGCAGAAGAGATGTACAAGAATAACAGCACTCTTTGTAACAGCAAAAAAAATAAAAAACAAAACAAAACTGGAAGCAGCTCAAATATCCATCAGCAGGAATAGTGGGCAAATGAATTCTGACACACTTATAAATGAAATGCAGCAATGAAATTCCCTGAATGACAACCACCTAGTAGCCACAGAAACATGGATGAATCCCACAAACATAATATTGGATTAAAAAGCCAAATCCATGGGAGATTTTATTCAGTATTATTCAAAAGCATGCAAAATGCGAAATTAGATAATATATTATTTAGAAGTATATCTATCTATATGTGGGAAGACCTAATGAAAAGCCAAGGATGGACCAGGTGCTGTGGCTCATGTCTATAATCCCAGTAGTTTGGGAAGCAGAGGCGAGCAGATCATTTGAGCTTAGGATTTCAAAATGAGCCTGGGCAACATGGGGGATCTATATAGGTACAGTGATGATGGCTCCATTGCACTTCATCCTGGGTGACAGAGTGAGACCCTGTCTAAAAGCAAAGAAGGAAGGAAGCAAGGAAGGGAGGGAGGGTGGGAGGGAAGCAGAAAATGAAAAACAAAAATTCTGATAGTGGTTCAACGGTTTGGCAACGTTCTATTTTCTAAATTGGGTGATGTGTTACATGGGCATTTGTACTATTATTCTTAAAGGTATACAGTTCTGTCAAGTGTGCTTTTTTTTTTGTATGTCTTTACCCATAGCATGAAAGTCAAGTGTGCTTTTTTATAACTATAATATATTTTATAATGAATACAAAAAACCCATCTAGAAAAAAAAACAAGATTTTGTGCTCAGAGGTTTGAAAAGTTCAAGATGGGTAGACCTGGGTTAAAGTGTGGTCTTCTGACCTTTGCCAGCTGCATGACTTTGGGCAAATTCTCTTAGATTCAGTTTCCTAATTCATAAGATGGGAATGATAATATTTATCTTAAAGGCTTTTTTGAACATTAAGTAATAGGTAATGTGAGCTGTATGTCAGCTCCGTTCACCAAATACTTAACTTTGTGCCAAGAGCCCAGGACATGAAATTGGACAAGGCATGAGGAGCTTAACCCGGCTGTGAGCAGGCAGACATGCAAATAGGTAGGCTCAGCCTTAGGACTTAACTTCAGCACAAGAGTGGGAGGAAACAAAGCAGCAGCAGCCAGCTCAGGTTGGGTGGGCAGGTGCAGCCTGGGATGGCTACCTAGGAAGGGTGATGACCACTGAGAAAGCTGAGATGAGTTCACCACATGAGGAAGGGAGGTCGGGAGTGAGCAGGTCTTGCAGCGGGCAGAGCACAGGCAAAGACAGCAGAGTATGTATGTATCCATATTGAGGGCTTTGTGTGTTGGATGATCAAGGTCAGACTGCTTTTTTTTTTTTAGATGAAGTCTCACTCTGTCACCCAGGCTGGAGTGCAATGGTGTGGTCTTGGCTCACTGCAACCTCCATCTCCTAGGTTCAAGTGATTCTCTTGCCTCAGCCTCCTGAGTAGGTGGGACTACAGGTACGCACCACCACACATGGCTAATTTTTGCATTTTTAGTAGAGACGGGGTTTCACTCTGTTGGCCAGGATGGTCTCAAACTCCTGATGTCGTGATCTGCCCACCTCGGTCTCCCAAAGTTCTGGGATTACAGATGTGAGCCACCACACAGCCTGGACTTGACTCTTAATGGGGAGCCCCTAAGTAGCTTAAGATAAGGGGCAGCAGGGCAAGCCTACTGCTGTAAAAGCTCCTTTGTTGGAGGCGCAGGTGTGGTTGGGTGTGGTTTAAGGGGAGAATCTCGAGATAGGAGACAAGTTAGAGACTGCTACGCTTAAGTGAGGGTATATGAGAAAGGCTGGGGAGAAGGAGAGGGATTTAGGAAATGTTGAGAAGTAAAATTGGCATGACCTGCTTATGGGGCAGGGGAGGGTGGGAGAAGGGAGAGTCTAAGGTTGTTATAGTTGGGGGTACTAGGTACCAAGGCAGCATCATTCACTGATGTGGGGAGGAGAAAAGAGGAACCAGCGTAGGGGGAATCAGAGTTTGGTTTTGAGACATTGAATTTGAGGAACTTGTCGAATATTCAAGCAGAAAAGGGTGTACAGAATTTATTCTAAGGTGCACTGGTGAGCTCAGGGCCAGGAAAATAGATCTGGGACTTACCAGCATGCAGGTGGATGAGACTGGCCAGGATTAGCAAGTAGCCAATATCTTTCAGAGCAGTGCTCAGCACACTTTTTCTGTAAATGGCCAGATAAATATTTTAGGTTTTGTGGACCATATGGTCTCTGTCACAACTACTCAACTCTGCTGTTGCAGCGTGAAAGCAGCCACAGACAACATGTGAATAAATGGATGTGACTGTGTTCCAATAAAACTTTATTTACAAAAACAGCATGCCCACTGGATTTGGCCCAAAGGCCACAATTTGCTGACCCCTATTCTAGAGACAGCACAGAACACAAGGCCAATAAAAACTGCTTAAGAGGTAAAAGCATGGATTTGTAGGATTCTCAATATTTAAGACAGGATCTCAGTTCAAAGGGAAATTCATTAACTCCTAACTAAAACCTGGGAAGACAGGGGTGGAGCTGGACTACTGGATCTGGGAGCCTGATTGTGCCACGTGGGCTTCATCCTCAGATCAGCTTCACATGGTGCAATTATGGCCACAGGGGCTCCTGATGCCTTCTTTAGAGAGGCAAAGGAAAAGGGGGAGTGTGGCAGATTGGACTACACAGTTCTTCATGCTTCCCCAACCCCGCACAGGAATATTTGGCTTGTACGTCCCCACCCATTGCTCAGTGTTTGCAGTATCTCCCAGAGTCATCTTCCCATTGATGGTGGGCTTGGGCACATGACTTGCTTTGGCCAAAAGAAATGTGGATGGAGTGAGGGTGAAAGCTCCAGGCCAAGCTTTTTAGAAGTATTCCTGTGCTTCTCTCTATTCCAAGTAGCCACTGGTCCAGGGAGGAGAAAGAAGCCTGTGAAGTGGACCTCAAGCCAATCCTGGCTGTCTTGAATGGAGCCGTATTTGACCTCTTGGGCAAGAAAATTAATGTAGATTATTGAAAAACCACTGAGATTTTGAGGGTATGTATTAAGCAGCAAAACCAATTGATTAAGGGTATTCCCAACCAGCTTCAGTTAGAAAGTTGGGGAAAAAACTCTGATTGGCCTCCTTTGGGACATGTGACCCATCCCTGGACCAATTGCTGATAACAGAAGGATTTAGTACTATGATTGGCCCACCTGGATCATGTGCCCACTATATTCAAGGTGATGGGGCCTTACCAAGGTGAGGGAAAGGGGTGCTGAGCAGACAAAAGCAATTGTCAATATTGTGGAAAACCAGCATAGAGCAGTGCTGTAGAAACCTGGACAGGAGAGAATTACAAAAGTGAAGGTGTGTTGAATAAAGCCATCCGCTGCAGAAAGGATACCAAGACAGTAAGTGAAAGGTGTTTACTGGCTTTGGCAATAATAGGTGGTCGCTGGGGATCTTTTCCTGAGTTTCAGTAGAGTGTTGGGGTGACAGCCAGACTGCAGTTAACTATAACATTTCACAAAACTCGAATTCACTACTGGAATGTCAGTTATTACTATAAAGAACCTTAGATAAGGAAGAGCTTAGGAATCAGGGAGAGCCAGGAGTTTTATTACTTTGAAGCCATAGGAGGCTTCTGAGAAAGGAATGTTGGGATCCGTCCATACTCGAGGGAGACAGTGCTCAGAGCGGGGAGAGCCCATCAAGGAGAGAACCAAGCTGAGAGGCCAAGCACAGTCCTGGTGTGACCCTCAGGGCCTGAGGCAGAATTGAATCTTTGGGAACCAGACACAAAGGCAGGATCCAAGCAATGTGGAATTTGAAAACAGCAGGATTTAGTGAGAGATGACTTGAGGGAGGTAGAATAGGCCAAGGGAGGGGAGAGCTGATAAGAATATCTGGTCTCAGGCCTGGAGAAACAAGAACAGAGCCAGCCCTAAACAAAAGTATTCAATGGACAACATGTTAATCTAGTGCCCACCCTGCTTTAAGACTGACCTTTCTTTGACTTCTTGGAAAGCCTTTTTCCATAACTGTCCCCAACTCTTGTCCTCCCTCTATACTCCAACCCACCTGCCTTTACTGATTTCTGGCTATGCGGGGCTTCCCACGGCTGTGTCCCATCCAGGCCAGTCCTCCACAGACAGCGAGCATCTCTTCCCCTGCTTTGTTTAAAATCAAACCATCTCACTTCTCATTCCTTTGCTCTCTACTTTCTTTTCTTTTTTTCTTTTTTGAGACAGTTTTCGCTCTTGTCACACAGGCTGGAGTGCAAAGGTACAATCTTGGCTCACCACAACCTCCGCCTCCCAGGTTCAAGCGATTCTCCTGCCTCAGCCTCCTGAGTAGCTGGGATTACAGGCATGTACCACCACATTTGGCTAATTTTTGTATTTTTAGTAGAGACAGGGTTTCTCCATGTTGGTCAGGCTAGTTTCGAACTCCTGACCTCAGGTGATCCACCCACCTTGGCCTCCCAAAGTGCTGGGATTACAGGCATGAGCCACTGTGCCTGGCTGCTCTCTACTTTCAAAGAGGAGTCCAAGAATGAATCCATGCCAAGGTATGGACATAATAGATCTTCTGTGTCTATTTACTTTCTAAATGGACTCTCCTGGCAACACAAGGTCTTAACCCAAAGAAGTATTTCAGTCATGGTAAGAATTTGGGCGGATGGAGGTGGGAAGGGCAAAATTGCCCCTCAAATCTTACTACATCATAGGTTTGTTACTAGTAAGGCTGTATGTGGAGTGGAGAAATATTGAGGGAAATGATATAAAAACCTTAATTTTAGAAATAAAATATTTGCTTTGAGGTGATGACACAATAGATCTTAGATGTAATTGGTAAATAAAAATCCCCTGGAGTGAAAAATATAGCGCTAGATAAATGGCCTGAGGTTGGAGGTCAAGAGGTAGTTACTAACTAGGCTGGTGGCTCATGCTTGTAATTCCAGCACTTTGGGAGGCCAAGGTCAGAGGATTGCTTGAGCCCAGGAGTTTGGAGACCAGCCTGGGTAACATAGTGAGACCCCATCTCTACAAAAAAATAGAAAACTGTTGAGAAACATTAAGTTTATCCTGCCCCCATGGCTCCTTTGTGGAAGATACTTCTAGTTTGTAATTAGTGGTAGGTGGATAACAGCTGCCTACTTGGTATATTCTGAAGTTATGTGTATATGTAGAACACCTGTGTATTAATAAGAATCACCTGTCAAAGAGCAAATAAATGTGTGGACGAATCTCTGCTCGGGGCCTTCAGTCCTGGAGAGCTGTCAGCCCCACAGGCTCTCAGGCTGTTGGTCCCCAGGACAGATCCACTCTGTTGTGTCATCTGGGTGTCTGCCTCTCATTACCTTCAATCTGCCTGGGTGGGAGTCTCCCAACCAATCTGGTTATCGGTAGAAAACTTAGCTGGGGGTGATGGCATGTGCCTGAGGTCCTAGCTACCTGGGAGGGTGATAGGAGGATGACTTGAGCCTGGGAGGTTGAGGCTGCAGTGAGCCGTGATCATGCCACTGTACTCCAGCCTGGGCAACACAGCCAGACCCTGTCTCAAAAAAAAAAGAAAGAAATAGCCACATCATCTTTCCTTCCAGTTTATAGTTCACAGACACTGTCACCTCTATTATTTCATTTGATTCTTTCAAAAGCTCTGTAAAGTAGGAAGAACATGTATGTTTTTAAAAAGCATTTTCTTTCTTTGAGACAGTCTCGCTTCGTCGCCAGGTGCCAGGCTGGAGTGCGGTGACACGATCTTGGCTCACTGCAACCTCCGCCTCCCAGGTTCAAGCAATTCTCTTGCCTCAGCCTCCCAAGTGTCTGGGACTGCAGGCGCACGCCACCATGCCCAGCTAATTTTTTTTGTATTTTTAGTAGAGACGGGTTTTCACCATGTTGGCCAGGCGGGTCTCAAACTCTTGCCCTCGTGATCCACCCGCCTCGGCCTCCCAAAGTGCTGGGATTACAGGCATGAGCCACCGCGCCGGCCAAAAAGCATTTTTATACTTAGTATTTTTATTTATTTTTAATTGATACATAATATTTGTACATGTTTATGGGGTATGTGTGATATTTCGTTTCATGCATGGAATGTGAAATGATCAAGTCAGGGTATTCAGGGTGTCTATCCCCCTGAGTTTTTATCATTTCTATGTATGGGAACATTTAAACTCTTCTATTTTGAAATATACAATACATTGTTGTTAACCATAGTCACCCTACTCTGCTATCCAATGTTAGAACTAATTTCTTCTATCTAATTGCATGTTTGTACCTGTTAACCAGCCTCTCTTCATTCAAATTTGAATTAAAAAAATTTTTTTCAGAGTCTCACTGTGTTGTCCAGGTGGAAGTGCAGTGGTGAAATCTCAGCTCACTGTGACCTATACCTCCCAGGTTCAAAGGATTCTCATGCTTTAGCCTCCCAAGTAGCTGGGATTGCAGGCACTACCATGCTCAGTTATTTTTTATTTTTAGTAAAGACGGGGTTTGCTCTGTTGGCCAGGTTGGTCTTGAACTCCAGGCCTCAAGTGATCTGCCTGCCTCAGCCTTCCAAAGTGCTGGGATTATAGGCATGAGCCACCGTGCCTAGCAAAAATTTGCATTTTTAAAAAGCAAATGCAAAAACCTCAGTTTAGAGAAGATAAATTGCTTATTTAATTTTCACTGCTGGTTTGTGGTTGAACCGAGACTTCTGCCACTCAGTGAAGATGTCCAGTAGGAGGGTATACTAATCCGGGTTCTTCAGAGAAACAGAGCCAATGGGAGACAGTTTCAGTCCATGTCTGAAGGCCTGAGAGCCAGGAGAGCCAGTGGGGTAGGTTCCAGGCCAAAAGTGGGCAGGTCTGAGTCCCAAACAGAGCTGATTTTTCAGTCAGATTTCAAAGGCAGGACATGACCCATGTTCCAGCTCAAGCCGTCAGGCAGCAGGGGTTCCCTCTGACTCAGCCTTTTTGTTCTACTCAGGTCTTCAGTCAACTGATGAGTCCCCCGCATTAGGGAGCACAGTCCCACCATACCAATTCAACTGTGAAACTCCCCTAGAAACTCCCACACAGCCACACCCAGGATAATTTTCGGCTAAATGTCTGGACACCCTGTGGCCCAGTCACGTAGACACATGAAAGTAGCCATCACAGTGTGGTCCTCAAGGAAAGGAAGGAAAGAGACAGTTTAGCTTTGCATTTAACACTGATGCATCAGCCTGATGCATGAAACCAGATGTGACAAACGTGGCATGTAGAAGTTTCAGGGACATAAATTTGAACATTTCTCACTTTTTCTTTGGCCGGGAGTTTGATCTCAATAGTCATCCAATTTGTCCCTTAGGACAAATTTATTTTCTCTCTTTCTTCTCTCGTTCTCATTCTCCTCCGTCATCATGTTCATTTCTCATCATTGTCACTGTCATCATCAACATCCAAAGGTGTATGGAGTGCCTGCACTCATGTGGCTCTGTGCCAAGAAGGGATTGGGAATTCACGGTGAAAACTGGATCTGTCTCTTGCTGTGTGTGGCTTAATTCCAGTTTAAGAGACAGAACATATACATACAAAGATAAATAAGTATAAATCAAGTAGGAACTCGATACCTAAGTGCTAAATACAGGAGTATGAATGTTGGATTCCAAAAAAAGGAGTGATTATCAAGCTGGACAGGGTCTAGAAAAGCTTCAGGGAAGTTGAGGTTTTTGAGCAGGGCCTGAGAGAAGATCGTGGCTGATGCAAGCGTGGGAAGGAGAGAGGATGGCAGGAATATAGAACACCCGGAGGGAAGTGGGAAGTACAAATGTGTGTGCAGGGACAGCGAGTCACGGCTGGGTGGGCACCCATGCCATGGAACAGCTTGATGCCTGGAGAGCAGCACCCAGAAACAGCTTTCAGCCCAGATTGCTAATTAGAATTTTTTCACTGTGTGTGAAATTTCCAGGATCAGCATGGAATGTCATCTGCGTCTCCTGCAGGCATCTCCTCCCAAACACGGCTTCCTAAACCTGTCTTGCCAGTCAAGTCCCACAGCTGCTCTGCCAAGTTATACAGGCTTCCTCTGAAAAGCTGTTCTGGACTTGCATGTGCTTGGAGGAACGAAAGCAAGGAAAGTGAAACCCTCCACTTGTTTCCAGGTACTGAGCGAACCTTGTTTTTCTGCTCTTTGTCCTGTTATCTGGATCCGCAGCCCTGGTGTGTCTTAGATGATAAAGAACGCAGGGCCTACTCCAGCAGTTCTCTCTGCAGGGCCCTGCTCTGTGCTGGGGCCTGTCTGGGCTCTTCACAAGTGCCTTGGGGATGCGACAAAAACTACATGTGTGATGAGGCAGAGTAAGCTTTGTCGCCTGTCAGCCGATAGGGCATCCCCCAGCAATTCCCCTGCAAAAACACACACCGTCCTAAAACTCCCCAAGGCCCTCGTTTGGGTGCTCTGGGGGCTGGAGGGTTATGAAGAGAGGCATGAGCTGTGCAAATCAGCATGTGCTCCAGGTCTGGCTCTGCCACCAACCAGCTGAGTGACCTTGGGCAACTTCCTGTATCTCCCTGGGCCTCATCTGTGAAATGAGAGGCGTGGACTACAGCTTTCCAAATGTTTCCAACTCTGAAGTATGAGTCTAGGAGGACTTTTATCTTCTTCACATTATAGCAGTTATTTTTTTCCCCCACAGCTACTTAGGGGAAGAGAGAATGGCTCTAGAAGGTACTAATCCGTCTTCCTACATCTTGGGATATCTGTTAGTTTCTAGTCGAAGAGGGTTAGCCTGTTATTCCCCCAATTTTTCCTGCTTTTTTTCTTCCTTCCTTCCTTTCTCCCCTCCTTCCCTCCCTCCCTCCTTTCCTCCTTCCCTTTCTCTCTCTCTCCTCTCTTCCCTTCCTTCCACTCTTTTCTTCCTTTCCTCTCCTTTCCTTTCTCCTCCTTCCTCCTCCTTTCCTTTCTTCCTTTCCTCTCCTCTCCCCTCTTTCTCCTCTCCTCTCCCCTCTTTCCCCCTCCCCTCTCTTTTCCCTCTCCCTTCTTCTCTTCCCCTCTCCTCTCCCCTCTTTCCCCTCCCCCCTCTCCTCTTTTCCCTCTCCCCGCTTCTCTTTTCCCTCTCCTCTCCCCTCTTTTCCCTCTCCTCTCCCCTCTTTTCCTTCTCCTCTCCTCTCCTTTCCTTTGAGACAAGGCTTGCTCTGTGGCCCAGGCTGGATTGCAGTAGCACAATTATGGCTCACTGCAATCTCGGCCTTCTGAGCGCACATGATACTCTCCTGCCTCAGTCTCTCCAGTAGCTGGAACTACAGGGGACTACAGGTGTGCACCAACACACCAAACTAAGGTTAGTTTTTATCTTCCACACATGTTTAAAATCTTTCTTTCTCTCTTTTCCTTTCATTTATTTATTTTTTTTTTGAGATAACGTCTTGCTCTGTTGCCCAGGCTGGAGTGCAGTGGTGCAATCTCTGCTCACTGCATGCAGCCTCCGCCTCCCAGGTTCAAATGATTCTCGTGCCCCAGCCTCCCGAGTAGCTAGGATTATAAGCACGCCACCACATCTGGCTATTTTTGTGTGTGTGTATTTTTATGGAGACCGAGTTTCACCATGTTGGCCAAGCTGATCTCAAATTCCTGGCCTCAAGTGATCTTCTCACTTTGGCTTCCTACAGTGCTGGGATTACAGGTGTGAGCCACTAAAATATATATTTTATGGAAACTTCAGAGAAATGGAATATTTAAAGCACTTTAAATGTAAGAGGACTAAGATTCAAATAATGGTGCCACAGGTTAGTAGCTGCGTGATCTTGGCCAGGTTATTTCACTTTTCTGGGATTCAATTGCCTCATTTGTAAAATAGCAATAGGCCAGGTGTGGTGGCTCAAAGCTACAATCCCAGCACTTTAGGAGGCCGAGACAGGAGGATCTCTTGAAGCCGGGAGTTAAAGACCAACTGGACAACCAAGTGAGAGACTCGTGCTGTTCCCCCAAACTCCCGCCCCCACCGTCTCTCTAAATGTGTGTGTCTTAGATGATAAAGAATGCAGGGACCACTCTGCAGTTCTCTTTGCAGGGCCCTGCTCTGTGCTGTGGCCTATCTGGTTCTTAAGGTAGTTAGCCAGTGAGTATATGTATAGTGGTTAGCTGTGGAACGCTGCGTTCAGGCAGATATGGGTTTCAATTCGGGCTCTGTTTCTGACCAGCTGTTTGGCCTTGGGCAAGTTGTTTTACTTCCCAATCCTCGGTTTATTCCTCTTTACAGGAATAATAATAGTTTCCGCTTTGTAGGGTGATTGATTAATGAGGATTCCAAGAGACAAGGAATTAAAAGTGCCTGACACAGAGTCAACATTCAATACATTTAATCATGAGGAAAAACACATATCAAATGTCATGCTTCCCTATCCATTCTCCTGCAAGGACAGCAGTAGCAGAAACTCTCCTGATGAAGGGAGAGACAAATCATGTAGCTACAGAGCAAGCTTGATGAGGGCAGGACCACCTCCCCCTGGTTTATCCTGCAGCCCAACATCTAGCACAATGCTCAACACATAGAGCACCAGGAAGAAATCCTTTACAATGATGCCAACAAGACAGAGATGCTCATACTCTATTTTTACAAGATATGCTTAGTGTTCAGGCTTTCAGGCTTGTTCCATTGCTGCCTTAATAGATCCACCTGTTCCTGAGCCACACCTGGGTCCACTCACCCAGCGCACTTAAGACAAACACCCACACCCAGGTTTTGCAGTGAGGGAAAGGAGGGCATTTATTTACAGGGCACCGAGCAATAAGAATCATGCAGCTTGTGCTTAAGACTGGCCTCCCTGCTGGTTGACAGGCACAGAGTTTTAAAGGTGGGAGTACACTTCGGGAGAGCAGAAGTTACAGGTAAAAATCAGAAATCAACACATGGAGGGTAGAGATGGGTTTGGCCTAAAAAGGTGGGATATTTTGAAGCAGGGGCTTATCAGTCACTGGAGGGTTCAAAGATTCTCTGATAAACAACTAGTTAAGGAAGGAAAGCTTTGTCTAAAAACTTGCAGTCAGCAGAAAGGAATGTCGAGGCCTGGCCTGTGCCTGTGACTCTTCAGTGCCCCTCAAGAAGAAATTTAGAACAAAGAATGGCGTTCAGTTCTTGCTTCTCCCTTACCTGAGGTCTACATGCCAGTAAACGACATTTTCCATTTGGTTGGCGGAAGGGGGGTGTAGGTTTCTGAAAACAGCTCAGGGACATATGTTAAAATGTTATCTTTAGCTTTTCTTTCTTTTTTTCTTCTATTTACAGACAGTTTTCCTACATTGCCCAGGCTGGTCTTGAACTCTTGATCTCAAGGGATCCTCCTGTCTCAGCCTCCCAAAGTGTTAGGATTATAGGCGCCCAACCTATCTTTAGTTTCTATAGGAAACCAAACATCTTGTGACTCTAACTTCCTTTGCCTTTTTTTTTTTGTCTTTTTGAGATGGAGCCTTGCTCTGTCACCCAGGCTGGAGTGCAATGGTTGGATCTTGGCTCACTGCAACCTCCGCTTCCTGGGTTCAAGCGATTCTCCTGCCTCAGCCTCCCAAGTAGCTGGGATTACAGACACATGCCGCCACACCCTTGTAATTTTTGTATTTTTAGTAGAGACAGGGTTTTACCATGTTGACCAAGCTGGTCTCAAACTCCTGACCTTGTGATCCACCTGCTTCAGCCTCCCAAAGTGTTGGGATTACAGGCTTGAGCCACCACACCCAGTCACCTTTGCTATTGTTTTAAGCAACTATTACCCTCTTGCTTATCAGACTGCTTATTTACTTCTCGGGTCTGGCTAGGTGTTTGGAATTTTCCTTGAAGGAACTCCACATTTTCCTTTATTTCCGTGCTTGGGGTGGGGTGGCGGGCCCCTAAGAAGAGTCCCTGCTCTGTCTCACACCCAGGAAGACATTCAGGGCAAATCTTCTCTTAAGTCTAGACCAGCGTTGTCCAATAGAAATGTAACTCAAGCCATATATACAATTTTAAATGTTTTAGTAGCTACATTAAAAAGGCAAAAAGAAACAGGTGAGATTAATTTCAATACTGGATTTTATTTAACCCACCATACCCAAAATATCATTTTAACATGGAATCAATATAAAAACTATTAATGAAATATCTTACATTTTTTGTGTATTTCATACTTGGAGCACATCTCAATCTAGATGAGCACATTTCAAGTGCTCAGTAGCCACAGGTGTGTCTATGGCTGCTCTGTTGGAAAGCACACCTCCAGACCAAGAGAACAAGATCAAACCTGTCCTTTCCCCCACCCATGCCACCCTTCAGCTCACTTCCTGTCCGAGAACACCCTTCTTTCCCAAGTGGCTGCTCTGGAGAATGGCTTCCAGCTTCTTGGAAGACATGCCACTACCCACACACATGGGTACACGTGCCTTACCTTGCACACCTCACCAGAAAAACCACATCAGAATGCAACACCATAACCTCACATTAGTTCCACAAGGTCATATACACAACAAGTAATTAACATGTCCAAGCATTTCCAGGCTTGTCATTTGAGGTAGGCAACTATTACCCTGCCCCACATGCCTTTGTAGAGCTGTATCCACTGTAATCTTGCCTGTATTCAATCCTCTCTGATAATTTATTTATTCGTTCAATTTGTTGACTGCCTTACTGTGTTATGGAGTTAAACATACAATAACAAGCAGGAAGGATACAATCCCTGCCCTGGGGAACCTCGAACTCAAGTTGGATGGGAGAAAGTAAGCAGGATTTTATAATATAGTATAATGGGGGAAATAAATCGTAGGGGCTCTGGAACCTCACAGGAAGGCAACTAACTTAACACGGAGGAGTGTGTGTGTGTGCATGTGCACATGCATGTATGTGTGTGTATAAGGGGCACTCAGAGAAGCCACATGTAAAGTGAGACCTGAAGATTGAGTGGAAGTTGGGCAGTGGGGTTGTGAGGTGTGGGATGGGAAAAGAGAGAGTTTTGCAAGTGAAAAGAAAGTATGCACATGTCCCAGAAGAGGCACAGATCAAGTAAGGGGCCTGCCAATCACTCCATCTAGCTGGAGTCCAGGAAGAGGAAATGTGTGGTTCGGGGGAGAAGTGGGGCTGGAAGGGATAACCACAGTCAATAGTTTAGGCTTCACTTAAATTCTATAATAAAGGTTCTGGAAACACAGCTCTGGTTCTGATTTCTCACCTGCATTCTTATTCTGCACTTCCAGCTGTGTATGGGGCATCTCCGCATATCACTTCAACGCAACATGTTCAAAATGACTCAGCACCTTCGCTCCACTACTAAATATTCCAGACTGGTTCTCTGTCCTAATCTCTCTGTCTCTAGCAATGAGGTCAGCATGGTCCCAGTCTCCTACTTCAACTAAAACATCTTTCATCTCTCTCATATCTTCATTCCATGAACCTAAGTTGTCACTAAATCTTGCTAATTTTTTTACTGAGTATCTGAAAGCTTTTGGTTCAGGCACTTTCTGGCTTCCCTGAAGATAATTCATCATTCAGTTTTCCATAATAGCTTTAAATTTTCACCAGGCCTATCTAAATTCCAAGTGGTATAATTTGTACTCCAGATTATAAAGTAGAAAAATAATTTCAGCAGTCCAGAAAGCCCCAAGTAATTTTTATTGGAAAAATATTCTTTATGTTGTATTTATTCTTAGATTCTGCCATCTTCTCATGTACAGTAAAGTTCATTCACCTTCCTTCTGGAGTCATAAGGTTTTTTAATCTGCACAGAGAAACCGTAAACAGGGATTTTTATTTGTCTAATTGTGTCCCTCCCTTTGTATACAAGCCCTTCCCTGGATATATTACCTGCATATTCACTCACCCTAAAAAAATGTTCAGCATTGTTTGAACTTGTCCTTGATTACTGAATATCTTACTTCATATTGGCTTGGCAATTCATTATAACCACACCCTGAAAACTGGACATGGAAAATTTAAAACACAAGAACCAGATTGCATTATATGTCTCAGGAATAAATGAGATGAAAAATGATAATTTCCTCCAGTTGTATTTTGTCGTATTTTAAACAAAATGTCCACTGGCTGGAAATTCCATTTCAAACAGTAAGTATTTATTGAAATTTACTGACCATGTCCAGCATGCAATTACCTGTTAGAGGTATAGTGACCATGTTTCCTAAAATTAAAACTCAGGACACATGATGAACAGTGAAACAGAGCACTTGAAATCAGTCCTACCCCAGAAAATGTGAGTTATATAATTGCGATTGCTACAGGAAATGCAAGAGAAATATTGTCCCTCAAGCTTACAACTTATTGCAAACATAAGCATAACACACTTTCATTAACTTCACCACTGAATGAAGAGTAAGTGAACACCTAGCAAAGGAGGCACTTTATTAGCTGGCAGGATTTCAGCAATGAGGAAGTAGCCGCTTTAAATGCTTTCTCGAACAAGGTAAGCTCTTGTGACGGCCAATTTTATGTGTCCACTTGTCTAGGCTACGGTGCCCAGTTGTTTGTCAAACACCAGTCTAGATGTTGCTGTGAAGGCATTTTTTTTTTTTTTTAGATTCGATTAACATTTCAATCAGTGAGTGAAGCAAATTATCCTCCATATTGTGGGTAGGCCGTGTCCAATCAGTCGAAGGCCTTAAGAGCAAAGATTGACGTTTCCCCCAGTAAGAGGCATTCTGCTGCATACTGCCTTCAAACTCAAGACTGCTAGACTCAACTCTGCCTACACTTTCAGCTTGCCCTGCAAATTCTGGACTTACAGGCCCACAGTTACATGATCCAGTTCCCTAAAATCTCTCTCTCTCTCTGTATATGTGTGTGTGTGTGCGTGTGTGTGTGTGTGTGTGTGTGTGTATACATACATCCTATTGGTTCTGTTTCTTTGGAGAATTCTAATATAATTCTTATAAGAGTTGTCACCTATTTTCAATTCCTGAGATAATTGATACATTTTAAAACATAATCATATTATATCTTTTTTTTTCCCACAAATGGTGACATCACTTTTAACAATACATCTTGTAGCATTGTTTTTTATTTATTTTTTTTTTTTGAGACGGAGTTTCGCGCTTGTTACCCAGGTTGGAGTGCAATGGCGTGATCTCGGCTCACCGCAACCTCCGCCTCTTGGGTTCAGGCAATTCTCCTGCCTCAGCCTCCTGAGTAGCTGTGATTACAGGCATTGTTTTTAAACATAGGGAGCATTCACTTTCACGGCACGCCTTGATGCCGAGGAGAAAATTTAGAAGCCAAAGTGGAAGTCTCAGATGAAACAAAATTGTCTGAATTTTAATTGGAATGAGAAATGAGGTACTGCAGAGAGCTTGAGGAAACCTAAGAAGGTCTCAAAAGAGGGAGACAATAGGGAAGAAAGCACAGAGAAGGCAACTTTGACCTTCTGATTACAAAATTTGGGGAAAAGGAACTGCATGGATAACAGGGCTTGCGCCTATGATTATCTTTCCAGCAGAAATACACCGTAGAAAGAAAAGAAGACAGCAGAGCAAAATTGGTCAAAGCAATTGAGGGTGATAATCAAAACTACTTGGAGGTAAAAAAAGGAGCAAAGAATGTAGTTTAAATTAATGTTTGGGTGATTTAAAGTTTCTGTAAACTATTCCAGTGAAAAATGGTACAGGTTGATCTGTTCCACAAAGAAAGGTGAATGCTAGAGAATTCTCTTGAAGCAAAGGAATTCTGGATGGAATTAGAGATAATTGATTTCCATATCTGATTTAAGACCATAACAGTCCCACCTCTCTGAACTAGCAATAACAAACACTTGGAAAGGGGAAATAGGAATAATTAGATATAATTAGGTTGTCAGCTCATATATCGTTATGTCTTGCCTCTCAGGGATGTTTTGCAGATTAATTAGTTAATGTTTGTAAAATAAGCTCCAAGTGCCATGTATCATTGGCATAGAATTTGATTTTCAGTGTGATGAATGTAATTAAGTCATGTTGCTTTTGTACAGCCTTCACTGCAGGGTGATGTCTGCTCTGGAGTGTTCAGGGGGCATGGGTACCATGGGTATATGGGCTTTCACACTGACAATTCAAGAAGCGCCCTTGATGGTAGGCATTTTGCATCATGTATGATACACTTCTCAAGCTGGATGAGGTATTTAAAGTGTCAGATTAGAATTGTATTCTGTATTGATGTATAAACGTTATGTTTGCACATTATATCCATCTCGACAGCATAGTAACTAGAAGTGAACATTTTAAAATCAAGATCAGCAGGGGAGAAAACATTGAGGATCCTTTTTGGCCCTAGGTCATTCTTGCTCACCATATGATGTATACATTAAATAGTCTTTAGTTAGGAAATTCATTTTTTTAACCCAGAAATGGCTTCAAAATCCCCAATCCATACCTGTTAGTAAGGTTTTCTTAAACAGTACAATTGATTGTTGCTTACAGCTTCAACTATGTAGTTCATATCTTTAAATTTGCTAATTTTTTAGAAAGGAGTCAAACCAAGGTCAAGGAAAGTTATTTTCAAACATTTTGGTCTCAGGACCCATGAATACTCTTTAAAAATTATTGAGGACTCCAAAGAGCTTTTGTTTACATGGGTTATATTATTTTATACATATAAATTTATTTATATGTATGTCATGGTTATATATAATATATATAACATATATTATATAAACATAATGAAACATTGCATATATGTTTATTGTATTAAAAATTAAAGTTAAAGGATTTTTAAAATTTATTTCTTCATTAAAATAATAAGCCCATTATATAATAATATAAAAAGATACTTTTAATGACAATATTAATGAGAAGAGTGGCATCATTTCACATTTTTATAAGTTGCTTTAATGGCTGACTTAATAGAAAACACCAGCAGTTTCATAGCTGCTTCTGCACCCAACCTGATGTGATACATTGTTTTGGTTGAAGTAGATGAAGAAAGTTGGGCCTCACACAAATCTGTAACTAAAAACAGAGAAGAGTATTTTAACACCCTTTTTAGGTAATTGTGGATATTTCTTTCAGATTTGACATCAACACTCAACAAGTGATAGTTTCTTCAAGGATGATCTCCTAAACGTTGGTAGATTCTGAAACCATTATCAATGACTTTTTGTCCTTCATTGCATTAAAATCCACGGGTCTCTCATGTATTGGCATGATGCATTGGTCATTTGGAAAACATTGATTGCCTGAGTTATGCAGATCTTCCTCATGTTGACACATTTCATTATACAGAATCAAATAATCATTTTCATTAATACCACCACTGATTTTATCTTAAATCCTTTAAGTATTGGTATGCTGTCAGCTTTTTAGAAATTTTCATTTTTGCTTGAAAGCTGGAATTTTATTATTGGCAATAAGTACTTTCAGTTGTTTTGCTTGAAGTGATAGTCTCACTTTGTGCATTTTGGGGGAAATGGCTGCCAAATTCTCACATCTGAATTACCATAGTTTGTTTTCAAGTAAAAATCGAATTCCATTAAAAAGCTACTAGTTCAGCTCACAACTCAAACAATCACACACATGACTTTTCTTGAGTCAACCATCGTAATTGGTATGTATCAAAGCATTTAGGAGAGCTTCTCATTTCCTCACAGAGTACTAAAACAGTATGTGCATAAGGGCCAACGTTTAATAAAATGAATACTTTCCATCGATTTATCAAGGTCATTGTTAAATGAATCACTGCTTTAAGAAAAATCCATAGGCATGCGGCAGTGACAATTCATGGACTCTTGGTACAATTTGGTGCCACTGCCTCAGGAGTAATGAGTTCTACCCATTTTACCAGCAGTTTTACTCATTTTGCCTTTGCTCTACCAATACTAATGTCAGCAAAGTGAAAAAGCAAGTAATAGCCCAGCCTTATAATAAAAGTACTATTGAACCTGTTGACTCCCTTGAAAGGATCTTTGGGATGTCCAAGGATCCATGGGTACTTTGAGAATCACTGGCCTAAGAAACTCCCTGAAGGTAGGGCAGAGAAGGGAGGCAGGGTGAAATGGTTTGGCTGTGTCCCCATCCAAAATCTCATCTTGAATTGTAATTCCTGTAATTCCCATAATTTCTACTTGTCAAGGGAGAGACTAGGTAGAGGTAATTCAATCATGATGGCAGTTTCCCCAATGCTGCTCTTGTGATAGGGAGTGGGTTCTCATGAGATCCGATGGCTTTATAAGTGCGTTGTAGTTCTTCCTGCATTCATTCTCCTTCCTGCTGCCTTGTGCAGTAGCAGCTTCGCTTCCCCTTTTCCTACTACCATGATTGTAAGTTTCCTGAGGTCTCCTCAGTCATGCTGAACTGTGAGTCAATTAATCCTCTTTCCTTTATAAATTGCCCAGTCTCAGGCAGTTCTTTATAGCAGTGTGAAAATAGACAAATGCACAGAGTATCTTTTTTAACGAAGTGATTTCAGCTATAGGTAGAACAATGTAAGACAGTCTAATTTGATGAAATATTTGGCTTTTTTATTTTAAACAGTAGGTAGCCTGTTATACTGCCTTAAATCAGTTTCTCATTTGTTTTAACCGTAATACACAAGAAGAAATATTTCTTATATTAAGGCAGTATACACATACATACAGATATACTTACTGAAATAAAAGTTTCATGAAGTAATACCCTTAACATTTGTAATATACTCTAACATTTTTAAAAAGTTATTTTATTTTATTTATTTAACAAAAATTTGTTGTTACCCACTAAATTGATTTCACAAATCAGTTGGAAACCACAGTTGGTTCAAATAAACAAACAAAACAAAAAACAACAAAAAAACTAGCTGTAAATAAAGATGCTTTCATTTTGTAATGTACAAATCATGGATGTCCAATCTTTTGACTTCCCCGGCCACAATCATTTGTCTTGGGCCACACATAAAATATACTAACACTAACTATAGATGATGAGCTTTGAAAAAAGAATCTCATAATTTTTTAAGAAAGTTTATGAATTTGTGTTGGGCTGCATTCAAAGCCGCCCTGGGCTGCATGTGGTCAGCAGGCCACAGTTTGGACAAGCTTGGTATAAATCCTCCTAAGGGCTGATTATCTTTGGTTTAAAACCAGAGATACACAGGACTCTTAAACGGCTGCTCATTCTGCCATTTCTTGATTCAGTTGCAAATGATTTTAGGGTGTGGGTTAAATGAGAAACACTTTGTTTCAAGAATGCAATGTGTATATTATTACATGAACTATGCCTTTAATTTTATTTTCTCTAGAAAGTAAAAATGTTTACCTGGGGTTTATGAAACTGACACTTTTTCTTCAGCATTGGTGGATAAATATACACAATCAACCCTTACTGAGGAGGCTGTGTTGAGGCTGGTACCATAGTAATTATTGTTCTCCAAACAAACAAACAAAACCACCTTAGTACTTTTTCAGGATCTAGGTTTATATATTATTTGTTTTTTCTCTTATTTTTTAAAATTTTTTAATCCCTCTCTCCCAGGCTCCAGTGTGTGTTGTTTCTCTCCCTGTGTCCATGTTGTCTCGTTGTTCACCTCGCCCTTATAAATAAGAACATGCAGTATTTGGTTTTCTGTTCCTGTGTTAGTTTGCTGAGGGTAATGGCCTCCAGCTCCAACCATGGGTTCTATTTGATACTTCTCTGATTTCCTACTCTGCCAGTCCTTTGAGAATCATTACTCAGATCCAAATAATTGTAAAACTCAGAATAAAATGGGTATATTCTGCTTTTCTGCTTTAAAGTTAAATATTATTTTTTGTTGTTGTTAATATAAGCAGATTGGTGGTGAGAAAGTAGAATATCTGAGATAAAGACATGTCTACTTTTTCCTCTTGAGTGTTTGATCCCTCCCTGCTTCTCCTAGTTGGCTTTCAGGATCACTCTCTCTCTCCCTTCCTTTCTCTCTCTCTCTGCCCCCCCAAGCCCCCCATCTCTCCTGCTATTTTTTTCAATTTCTTTTTTAAAAAGCCTTGATCCTTGCACTCCCTTGTATTAGTTCATTTTCACACTACTGATAAAGACATACCTGAGACTGGGCAAGGTTTAATGGACTTAACAGGTCCATGTTACTGGGGAGGCCTCACCATCATGGCAGAAGGTGAAAGGCGCATCTCACATGGTGGCAGACAAGAGAAGAGCTTGTGCAGGGAAACTTCCCTTTTATAAAACCATCAGATCTCATGAGACTTACTTACTATCACAAGAATAGCATGGGAAAGACCCGCTCCCATGATTCAATTACTTTCTACCAGGTCTCTCCCACAACACATGGGAATTGTGGGAGCTACAATTCAAGATGAGATTTAGGTGGGGACACAGCCAAATCATATCATTTCATCACAGCCCCTCCCAAATCTCACTTCCTCACATTTCAAAACCAATCATGCCTTTCCAACAGTCCCCCAAGATCTTAATTCATTTCAGCATTAACTCAAAAGTCCACAGTCCAAAGTCTCATCTGGGACAAGGCAAGTCCTTTCTGCCTATTAACCTGTAAAATCAAAAGTAAGTTGTTACTTCTTAGGTACAATAGGTGCACAAGTATTGGGTAAACAAAGCCATTCCAAGTAGAAGAAATTGGCCAAAACAAAGGGGCTAGAGGCCCCAGGCAAGTCCAAAATCCAGTCAAATCTTAAAGCTCCAAAATGATCTCATTTGACTCCATGTTTCACATCGAGGTCATGCTGATGCAAAAGGTGGGTTTCCGTGGTCTTGGGCAGCTCCACCCCTGTGGCTTTGCAGGATACAGCCTCCCTCCAAGCTGCTTTCATGGGCTGGCATTGAGTGTCTGTGGCTTTTCCAGGTGCAGTACAAGCTGTCAGTGGATCTACTTTTATGGGGTATGGAGGATGGTGGACCTCTTCTCACAGCTCCACTAGGCAGTGCCCCAGTGGAAACTCTGTGTTGGGGCTCAGATCCCACATTTCCCTTCTGCACTGCCCTAGCAGATGTTCTGCATGAGGGCCCCACCCCTGCAGCAAACTTCTGCCTTGGGATTCAGGCATTTCCATGCATCCTCTGAAATCTAGATGGAGGTTCCCAAACCTCAATTTTTGACTTCTGTGCACTCACAGGCTCAAAACCACATGGAAGCTGCCAAGGCTTGGGGGCTTCTACCCTCTGAAGTCACAGCCTGAGCTCTCTTTTGACCCCTTTCAGCCATAGCTGGAGCAGCTGGGACGCAGAACACCAAGTTCCTAGCTCCACACAGCATGAGGACCCTGGGCCTGGTTTATGAAACCATTTTTTCCTTCTGGGCCTCCAGGCCTGTGATGGGAGGGGCTGCCTTGAAGACCTCAGACATGCCCTGTAGACATTTTCCCCATTGTCTTGGGGATTAACATTTGGCTCCTTGTTCCTTATGCAAATTTCTGCAGCCAGCTTGAACTTCTCCTCAGAAAAATGGGATTTTCCTTTCTATTGCATTATCAGGCTACAGGTTTTTTTGAACTTTTATGTTCTGCTTCCCTTATAAAACTGAATGCTTTTAACAGAACCCAAGCCACCTCTTGACTGCCTTGCTGCTTAGAAATTTCTTCCTCAAGATACCCTAAAAACTTCTTTCAAGTTCAAAATTTCACAAATCTCTAGGGCAGAAGCAAAATGCCACCAGTCCCTTTGCTAAAACATAAGAAGAGTCACCTTTGCTCCAGTTCCCAACAAATTCCTCACTTCTGTCTGAGACCACCTCAGCCTGGACTTTATTGTCCATATCACTATCAGCATTTTGGGCAAAGCCATTCAACAACTCTCTAGAAAGTTCCAAACTTTCCCACATTTTCCTGTCTTCTTCTGAGCCCCCCATACTGTTCTAACCTCTGCCTGTTACCCAATTAGTTCCCAAATTGCTTCCACATTTTTGGGTATCTTTTTAGCAGTGCCCCACTCCTAGTACCAACTTACTGTATTATTTCATTTTCATGCTGCTGATAAAGACATACTCAAGATCGTGCAATTTATAAAAGAAAGAGAGGTTTAATGAACTTACAGTTCCTTGTGGCTTGGGAGGTCTCACCATCATGGCAGAAGGTGCAAAGCATGTCTCACATGGTGGCAGACAAGAAAAGAGCTTGTACAGGAAAACTTCCCTTTAAAAAAAAACCAACAGATCTCATGAGACTTATTCACTATCACGAGAAAAGCATGGGAAAACCCTGCCCCCATGATTCAATTATCTCCCATAACATGTGGGCATTGTAGAAACTACAATTCAAGATGAGATTTGGGTGGGGACACAGCCAAATCACATCACCCCTGTGTTTAAGGTCAAGGTACCTGCCAGGTCCTGTCTCCTTTGATTTGGCATCACTTACTGCCCTGGCTTCAAGAGATGTGTAGGAAGGACTGGGCAGAGGGATTCAGTTGAAAGTGAGAAGAAGTTCGCTATCTATGGGAGTTGTTCAGAAAAGAGCTGAAGAGTCCCTAATTAGGGAGAAGCCACTGGGAATGTGAAAGAGGGGACAGGTCCATAAGATGTAGCTAGTGGTTGGACTGGGAATGCCAAAGTTTAAAAAGATTACTGAGAATCTATAGTGGCTGAACTTGATAAGCTAGGAGGAGGAGGAGGTCATACAGGAAAAATAGTGAGTTCATTTTTTGAAACATATTGGAGATGTTCAACAGGCACCAGAATATATTGCGGTGGAAGCTGAGAGCATGCAGGGCATGAATTAAACTCTTGGATATAAATGAAGCCACCGATGCAGAGAACATGAAAGAAAAAGGTAACTGAGGATACATTTAGGGGGACTTCAAAGCTCAAAGAGCAGTGAGAGGAAGAGCCCATGAAGGAGACAGGAGGAGAAATCCAAGAAGCAGGAGAACTAGTTAGAAGAATATAACTTGCAGAGGCCAAGTAATTTGGCAGCACATGAAATATTACATAAGTTGCAGTCCTTTAGGAAAAGGACAACTCGTATCTTCTGACCAAAGAGTAACAGACAGCAGTGCTCAGGGATGCATGATGGGAAAAGAAACATCATAGAATTTGGAGCCAGCAATCATGGATTTTCATTTTCTCCTAAGTGCTTACAAGCTGTATGACTTTAAGCAAGTCACAAAATACACATGTGAAACAATTAAAGCACACTGGAAGTCTAATCTGCAAGATTTGTATCAGGTCAGAAAGACCTGCAAGAATACTGCAAGAATTGTATCAGGTCAGAAAGAGCATAACTGTCTGTTTTGAGGAAATTAGAGAATACTATCAAGTGGGTAGAAGTCAAGTAGGTGTAGAAGGATTAATAGGATTTCGACAGGTACAATAGTGGAGGGTACATACATGACTTAAAAACCGAAGATTTCTCATCCAGGGAAAAGAGAATCAAAGACATAAATTACCCTGCAAAAGAATCTTTCTTCCCCTTTTTCTTGTTTTTGAACTGTTTTCTTGTTTATTTGAGATATTAATATACTATGGTACATATATGGTGTGATGTTTGGTGTCAGAAGAAAAAGAAGGGAAAAAAGCATACTTTTAAATAAAACGTCTTCCTTTAGGATGAATATGTTGTTCTTTATTTTACTCTATTCACTTTCATTTTAGAAATGTACTCTGGGCTGGGCGTGGTGGCTCACTCCTGTAATCCCAGCACTTTGGGAGGCCGAGGCAGGTGGATCACGAGGTCAAGAGATCGAGACCATCCTGGTCAACATGGTGAAACCCCGTCTCTACTAAAAATACAAAAAATTAGCCGGGCATGGTGGCGTGTGCCTGTAATCCCAGCTACTCAGGAGGCTGAGGCAGGAGAACTGCCTGAACCCAGGAGGCAGAGGTTGCAGTGAGCCGAGATCGCGCCATTGCACTCCAGCCTGGGTAACAAGAGTGGAAGCTTCCTCTCAAAAAAAAAAAAAGAAATGTACTCTGAAAGTTTTCAACAAGATGCTCCTTGGGTTATTCTTATGGAGGTTAGTAGCACTTTATGTAGACAGTTAAGCAACCATGTTAAAATCCACTCACTTTATAAGTAGGAGGTATTGAATAAAAATAAGCAATTCGTTATTTAACTTGAGAACAGAAGTGAAAGTCATACATGGAGGTTTGGGAGGTATATATTAGATGTGATTGAATGTGTATCTTCCTGGATTGCAGCAGGAGAGAAGTACAGGGATGGATTGATTTCAAAATGAAACGAGACACTGAGGGAACACAATCTGGAAGACTATAACTGCTTTAGAGTATCAGGATTTTCAAGATAAAATATCAGTTTGGTAGTAAACCAACATTCTTGGGTCATGATGCTGGTTCTTTTGGGAAAAAAATTAAATCAAGCAAACATTAAAGGCATTTTATTCCACTCTTTCGGGAAAATACAGTTACAAGTTTTACCTCCAAGAATCAGTTCCAGAACACAATGGGCTTTATTGACCATACGCTGGAGCAGGATCAGTAGCTTTGGTGGGCAGAGACTCATTCGTTGCCGAGAGTTTTTTGTTAGCCATTATCAGTGGCTTCAGAAATGGCCCTGGCGTGGTCACTCTGCTTCAAATGAAAGCAGTAAGATCACCAGTACTCACATCAGTGAGGACAAGCTGAGGATTAGCAACGTTTCAAAATAAAAACCAGGGAGTACTAAATGTGTCTTCATTGGGAGGTGGGGCTCTGGGTCTTAAGTGGATTTGGACACATACAAGGATCATTACTCTGTTATTAAGTTATTACGTATGTATTCATGAGTTAGTTTGTATTTGCCAAATGCAAATATAAAAATCATTTCTTAATTATACAGGCATTAAAGTCTTGCATCATTAACCACATATTTAAAACCGCTTTGTATCAGTTACAAAAACAATTCAAAATATCAGATTATTGAATTTCCTCTGTTCTAATGACCAAATGCCTTCCAGCCAAGATTAACCTGTTTGTTGTCCTATAATTATGTAAATTAAAAAAATGTTATTTCCCATTTATAAAAATTTGAAGTTTAGAGAAATGAGGCAGTTTATATGAGGCACATATATAGTCGTCTATCCACTGTTAAAATTCAAGAATTGAGCTCTGATTTTTTTTAACCTAGTCTGTATTTGTACAGTATGCCAGGCAGGCAGGATACTACTAAAAGACAAGAAGGAAAATAATAAAAAAATTATTAGCTTTGAGTTGAATCACAAAGGAGGAACAAATGGAAACTTATCCTTTAGCCGAGAAGGGCGGTAGTTCATTCTTCCATCTATCACCACCAGCTGGCAGATGGGCTCAGGACTAATGTAAGTTTCCTTAGATGCCAAGTTCTCTGCTTATGCAGGAGTCTTTGTCCCTGCTATCCAGGAAGGGGAGGACAGAGACAGGACCGTAGCTTACAGTTCCACGTAGCAGCTCATCTCACTGTTAAGGAAACTGTGGGGTTAGCCAACAAAACTGGAATTCGGATTTGGAACCAGACCTCACCTGATATATTTTAATTGATCGCCATGTGATTGTCCATCTGTTTATAATTTGAGTGTCTTTTCTTTGTATGAGAAATGCTTTTGTACAGGGCGGGACCCATGCTCCTCTCAATTTCTATATGGAAAAAAATATTTTCTATCTTTTCATTGCTTTGCTGAGTAGCTTTCAACAAGCTTTTGGAAAAAAATCTCATTCCAGATTTATAAAGTATCAACTGATGGGATGCTAAAACAATGGCGGGATTTTATGGGCTGTGAAGCTCTTATTATTAAGTAATTTTTTGAGTTATGATAATTTTAATAATGGTAGTAAACTATTTTACAGGTTGGAGTCTAATAAACCCTTAAAAATCTATTGAGATTATTTAAATTCAATTTACACATTAAGGACTAAATTCAAATGATTATTTGGCTATTGCTAGAGTTCTATGATTTATTTAAAAATCACCATTAGACAATTTACAAAAATTGATGCTAGCTCGAATAATAGAGTAAAATTACTGGGCCCTGAAATTCGTATAAATGCAAGCATTACTTTATTTTTCCATTTAAAATATGCTCATCTTCACTGGTTCAACTTAGATTCTCTTGTCTGAACCTGCCTTATCAAAATTTGACAGCTAAAATAAGACTTCAGAGCTGCAATTCTTGAGAAAAAAAGGGCAAAGATTCTCAAATTTTGTTCCATCAGAATCATCTGGGGAGCTGCAGCCGCAATTCAAATTCATGGCATCAGAATCTGGGGTTTGGGTATCTTTTTTTTGGTCACAAGTTGCCCAGGTAATTCTCAGGCACATCAACATTTGAGAACAAGTAACTAGACCAATCCAAGAGCCAAACTCTCTCACGGCACTGCTTATTTTTCTAAATAACATTTGACTGGAATATCATCACCCATCACGTGTGTATTGTCTACGGCTGCCTTCACTCTACAATGGCAGAGTCAATCGTTGGGACAAAGATCACATTTTACAAAGATAGTGTATACTGAGAGTATATACTATCTCACCCTTTATGGAAAAGTTTGCTGACTCTGGAACTAGATGAATAATATAAATACATTTTTCCAGATCCAGTTGTTTCAATTCATTCATCCATTCATTGGCCTAGTAAGATTGGAACAAAAAATCTTAGAAAACACTCGTGGGTTAAAAAGAACTGCAGATACTGCCTTTAAATTTTCTTTAAACCTTTCAATTGCTTCAAACAAAGAAAAGAAAAAGCTGGATATGGGTTTTTTTTTTTTAATAACTGTATTCGATGAAGGTTTGGGACATTTAATGGTTTTCCAACTTGTTGCAGCAAAATGACTCATCACTAAGCAAAGCTCTGTAGGGTCTGGAATATCATAAATTTAGTAGCTCAGTTTGGCAAAATTAAAATATAAGAAAAAGTAAACATATTCAGAAACATACTCCCTCAAAAGGTTAGGCTAATATTGAAAAGATTATTGGGGCTTAGAAGTGTGTTTGAATTCAGCAAAGCAGCAAAATGGGTGGGGGCTAATGATTTTTAAAGCTGCCTAGCCAAAGACAGCACATCATAAAACACGGATGCTTTCTGGTGATACAGTACAAGAATGCTCTGTACACAGTATGAGACATCTTGAAATGTGAATAAATTGGAAGAAGGTCCAGAAACAATCGATATGCTTAAGTGAATGGGAGAACTGAGCTGTAGCAAGGTCTTTGATTTACATAGCACGATTACTTCAAGGCATGCACGGCTCTTCTTCAGAGCTGGGCTGGATTTTCTTCCCAGTGTCTGCAGGAGATGTTGAATTGACATCACAAAGAGTTGTCAGCAGAAAAGAGAGACTGATTGCCAGGCTACAGGAGGGAGTTGGAGAGGGGAATTAGGTTCCTTACACCTTGTTCATCATGTCATTCACTCCCTCCTTCAAAAAATCTTCAGCGACTTCTTATTACTTAAAGGATTAAAGTCAAACCCAGACTGGCATTTCAGGCATTCTCTAATCTGTCTCTTATGCTGGTATCACAAAGCATTTTCATGCCTATTACCTCATCTGATCTTTATAGTACTGCTCATGCAAGTCAAGGGAGGCATCAGTGTTCCCATTTTATAGACACACAAGCTCGGTTACAGCTAATGGAATAGACTGGTTAAAGGTTCTGCAGCCACAAGCCACGGACTCAGGGCTAGAATTCGTGTCTCCTGCACCATACCACATGTCCCTGAGTCTTTTTCCTCTGAGTTAGATTTGTTCTCAAAATATATCTCCCCTTCTCTACATGGAATGCCACCTTTCTAGTTCAATTGCCATCTCTACCAGCAAACCTTTCCTGAACTCCAATCTTTAGTGCTTGTCTTCTCTTCTGAAGTCTTTTTTATTGACGCTGCTCCTTTTCCTCAGAGTCCTACCACCCTTTGCAGCATCTCTTGTCTGCTGGATATATGTATTGCACAGTGAGACTCCTGAATTGCTTTTTAACTTTGCACGTGTATATGTTCCATGTCTCCAGTAGAAATGCATGCTCTTTGACGGAGTACCTAAGTACTCTGTGTCTTTTCTCCTTCCATGCCTTGCATAGTGCATAAAGAAGGTGGGACCTCAGTACATATTTGTTGGACAAACAAATGATTTCATTCTCATGCAATCTCTGAATATGATTAAGAGAAATGAGATGAAACTGAAAAAGAGAGACCAGGTTGAATATCACAAATGTGTTTTTAATAGCACATTCTTTTCTATTGAGTCGAAGTATTCCAAGGGCAACAACTGATGCTCCATGTTTAGCTGAAGCCCAGAATCATAAGGGCTGACCGATCTTAAACTGGGCATAACATAAACCCAACCACAAGAAATTAAGACTTGGAATATACATTGACAAGACAATCCTTTGGTACCTTTTTTTTCTCAGGCCAGCAAATCACAGGCATTTGGCCTAATGGGGAGAAAGAGAAAGACAGTGTTTTCCTCTCAAAACATGGGTCTTGCCATATCCTTCCTTCCTGAGGCCAGTGCTGCTCTGTACTTCCCTGGCCTATGCCCAAAGGTGTATCTGCTACAAGGCAAACCCTGCCTTGCAGTCTCCAAGATCTTCTCATTTCTTCAGCTGTGGGATTAAGAACTAAACACAGTTGCCCCGGGCGTGGTGGCTCATGCCTGTATCCCAGCAGTTTGGGAGGCTGAGGGGGGTGTATCACCTGAGGTCAGGAGTTCAAGACCAGCCTGGCCAAACTGGTGAAGCCCTGTCTCTATGAAAAAATGCAAAAATTAGCCAGGTATAATGGTGGGTGCCCGTAATCTCAGCTACTTGGGAGGCTGAGACAGGAGAATTGCTTGAACTTGGGAGGCAGCGGTTGCAATGAGCTGAGATTGTGCCATTACACTCCAGCCTGGGCAACAAGAATGAAACTCATCTCAAAAAAGAAAAGAAAAGAAGTAAACACAGTTGCCTTTGGAAAGTCTGGTCAATGGGAAATAAATTCACGGACTTATCACCTCACAGGTTGGGTGCCTCTTGCAGTGCAGGTTTGACTAAGGCCACCTGAGGCCCTCTTTTTGCACTCTCACTCGGCCAATGCTTTCCCCCTTCCTCCCCACCATGTCTGTGTATTGTGTATTTCCTTCCCAGTTGCCCTGACTCTCGAGGATCAGGGCATGAAATGATTCAGGGCTGATCTTGCCTTCCATGCTGGCCACACCTGTAATCAGAGTTCTGAGTTCAGAGCCCCAGGCAGCTTAGGCAGGGCTACATGGTCTATACCTTTTTTTTTTTTTTTTCCTGTGTTTCTGGATAAGTTTATTGACCAAACTAAAACTAAATGCTAGGTTATACCTATTTACATTGATGACTTCCTCTCAATTTACTAGGTCCTTCCATCACAGAAAGTGATTATATTAATCTGAGTGCTACCTGGGAAGTCGAAAACTTACGTGGTTTTTATTACTTCTGCAAGAGCCTCTCAATTATATTCCACACACATATTTCTTCACTTAAGAGTCAAACAGAGCTATGTAAAGTGAGCAGCGTGTTTACAGTAGATCCCTATGGCTTGCTATCAAATTAGTGGCAAATCAGTATTATAGTAAACAGAGGTCAAAGATCAAACCCACAATTTCACATAAAATTCAAAGCATGAAACACAAAACACAAAATAGAAGGCTCGTGTCATGAGACCATCAACTACTCTTAAAAAATAATCAAAACCAGGACAAGATGAGAGGAAACAAAATTTAAACATGATTTTAGTCCAGAATTTTATGCAAAAGCCAGACCTTACAGAGATCTATTTGAAACTATGACAGCTGACTACATGTCACTCATCTTAAATGGAAACACACATCAAAAGGTGGCAAGAACCAGAAGAACCAGGATTTAGCAACTCCCGCATTCTATTCATAGACTTGACATTGACTATGGACAAGTAAAAAATCTGTCCTCATTTTTCACTCTGAAAAGCAGAGTGGAAACTATTGTTTTACTTCTCTTGATGGACAACTCTGGAGCCATGCTAATAAAGAGACAGTGGTAATTCTCTCCTAGATTTGATTAGACGTATTTTTGAAAAGTCAAGTGATTTAGTAGCATGAAACTGTACACACCACACCCCATTTTTATTGTAGGCAGCTCTCCACTCTTGGCTTTTAAGCAGGAAACTAGAAGAACCAGATTTATTCCATGTTAAAGTGTTCCTTGAAAACAAATTTTTTAAAAATCAGAAGAATTTATTATCATTTAGACCATGTTATTAAAACTGGAGTCCTAAGTTAGACAACGGTTTTTACCTATTGTTATTAATCTAGGATTAATTACTCTTAAGTTAAAATAGAACTTTTTACTGAATGCTTAAATGAATGGACTAGGCTAGCTGTTAAGTATTATGGGGGGAAATGAAAGTCTTTTAAAATAGAGTTTAGAAAAACTCCAGAAGAGTTATGAATATTTAAAAACAACTCGATCAATGATTTTAATTATAAAGCTGCTTATTAATTTATAAGATTTGCTTAATCAATGCCACCAGATGTCAGTATATCCTACATGATTACTACTGAGTTCTCAAAAACATCCAGAGTTTTCATTCCAGTTAATAAAAATGATAGTTGTAGCCAAATAATTAAGGCTCTCTAGGGGATGATAAATCCCATTCCCAAACACTGTTATGTTATGATAGAGGCCCCTTCGTTGAGATGCAAACTCCCAACTCCCCAGTAAATCTCAGCATTGAGGTTTTGAAAGCAAGAATGTCATACTCTGAAAAAGATGCTTGGTGGTGGAGTTCAGGCATGTTGAGGAGCACTAACTTGAGTGGAGCTTCAGCAGGTCAAGTCTAGACCTCTAATTCTGTGAGTTGTTGATGTGATTGACCTTGCTTTTTCATTAAGGAAAATTTTATTGGGTTTGGCCTTTCACCCAAGGGACTCTTCAGCTAGATAAGTGGAATTTTTATTAACGAAGATAACTTTTGCTGGATATGGGCTAGGATGTTTACCTGTATTATCTTATTGAAACAATAAGAAGTTGAGACAAAAAAAATGTTTAAGGTGTTTAAAGTTTAAAAGCCTAGTGTATGCCACTTTTTGACAACAGGAAGAATTTAAACTTGCTTACTAGCCCTGAGTTCTCAAGCCTTCTGGAATTTTCATTTTGGTTAACAAAGTGATGTAGTGGTCTTAAAAATTAAGGGTCTTAGTAAACTTGGAAAAATTTTGCACTTTTAGTTCGTTTTATGCAAAGTGTCCCATTTTATGCAACTGATCCGTTCTTTGAAAGGATAAATTAGGGTGCTTTCTAAGAAGTAGTAAGGATAAGCTCTAAAACATTATTTCATAGTATGCCTTTAATTGTGAAGTATATGTGCATTTTGAGAACCATAAACTCTACAAATCTTCAAAGTCCCTGGCACTTTGCTAGTTTTCAGGAAAAACAAATTTTGCATAAACAAGATCCATGTTGGTACTTCACATTCTAGAGTCTCACTGTGGGAATTATCCTGGGCATGGCCCTGGGGACAGCACTGCAAGGCAGCCAGGCTTCCTGCTGCATAATGAAGAATGCACATTTCATCCTTGGAATAAAAGAGTCCTCTTTTATCCTAGAAGTTGATATTTCTGTGAGCTTTACCCTTGAAGAGAAATCCTTTGAAATATTAATCTTCAGTAGAAGAAAAATTGTTATAGTCTTGGTCCTTGATGACAAGAGAAAGGAAATTTCTGCAGAATTTTTTGGACTCTACTAAAACATTTATACACCTGTAAGGTATCTGTGAAAAGGTGACTTAGATATTTTTAAAGTGTATCTCATTTTAAGGCATTTGTGAAATTCACTACAGAGCCCTCTCTCTCCCTAAATGCACGTGCCCACATATTATTTTTTTGGTACATAGAAATCACTGAACCAGATAATTAAGGATCTCTATGGAATAATGTCAAATAAAGAATTTTAACTTGGTAACATATGTGTTTTATGACACAGTTCCCCAAAGTCATTGTATTTGAATATTTGCTCTCACGTATCAGCATGAAACCTTAGAAACCAGAGAATTTAACGTAGTACTCGAAAGCAAGTGCTACAGAAGTGAATCTGAACGCATTTTGCTTGTCCTCGAAACTTCCCTATAAAATGCATTTCACAAAATACAGGGACTGACCCACTCAGACCACGGGGCACTTGCACTACTTAATTTTTAATAACCATAGTTTTGTGAACTGATTTATTTTACTCACTAAAACTGGTTTCCATGCAGTAACTAAGCTTCCCAAGGGGCTGTTGGACAAACAGACGGCAGGTATAATTGATTTTTCAAAGCCGGAAAAAAGACAGGAGGAAGTGAAAGGCATTTTACACACACCATCTTTTTTATTCTTCATAAAACGTATGTGGTAAGATTACCCTCTCCATTTGACTGTTGAGGAAACTTAATTCACCTGCCCCAAATCACTAAGTAGCAGAGCCAGGATTTAAACTCAGATCTGTCTGACTCCAAAAACCATTCTCTGTTCAGCCCAAGATGTTTCCATTTAAATTACTTATCCACAATTACACAATGAAAGATAATAGAATTGACACAAAACTCACTGCCAGCACACTGGAGTATGTTTGAATGGAATCCTCACAATGAAGTCCAACAGCACAACTCCTCCTCACCACCCAACAACGTCCGTCATTTTTTTTCTCTCTTTTATTGCCAGTCTGATTTACTCCACGGACTCAATATCTTAACTAAATCACAGGTTTGCTTTTTCTTGAAGTCTGTTAGCCACCCTGAGAGGCTCAGTCCATAAATCACTGAGGAAACAAAATATAAAGAAATTGGAGCAGGCCAGATGCAATGGCTCACCCTGTAATCCCAGTACTTTGCGAGGCTTAAGCAGGAGGATTACTTGAGGCCAGGAGTTCAAGATCAGCCTGGGCAACATGGTGAGACCCATCTCTACAAAAACTACAGAAATTAGCTGGGCATGGTGACGCATGTACCCACAGTCCTAGCTACTCCTTTGGGAGGTTGGGGCAGGAGGATCTATTGAGTCCACGAGTTCGAGGTTGCAGTGAGCTGTGATCATGCCATTGTACTCCAACTTAAATGGCAGAGCAAGACCCTGTATCAAACAAACAAACAATGCCACAGCAGGAAATGCAATTCAAATGTGGTTTTAGATGCACTGTGGATATGGTCAGCAGGCTTCTGTGTGCTCATGAATCAATCTGAATGGGGCATGAAGAGGGAACCTGGACTCAGAAACTTTATGTTGGCTCTGGGTGCTCCAAATGTCTTGTACTTACTTGTCTTTGCTCCATCTCATTTAAATTCAAAACCATCATTTCCAAAACAGAAGAGAAAGAGGAAGGAAAAAAAACAAACAAGAGTGCATATACCCAGAATCTCTATCTGTCTATCTATCTATCTATCTATCTATCTATCTATCTATCTATCAATCATCTATCATCTATCTATCTATTTATTTATTGAGATAGGGTCTCACTCTGTTGCCCAGTCTGGTCTACTGGGCTCAAGAGATCCTTCTGCCTCAGCTTCCTGAAGTGCTGGGATTACAGGCATGAGCCACCACAGCCGGCCCCCAGATGATCTTAGCATCAAGTTATGTGAAGTTCGTATTGCATTGACAAGTCTAGGGTCAAAAAGTTGACATATTTAAAAAGTCATCTTATTTATTCAGCATGGATCTCAATAGATTTAGGTGGTTCCAGGTTCTCGTGCATACTGTAATACAGAGGGACCAATAGGAAATCAGCCTCTTTTCTAACCACATAGTTCTGTTTGCTTTTAATTGTATGATTGAGGCAGCTTCTAACTTTTGTGTCTAAATGATGATTCCCAGTGTTTTGGAAAAGTAATAAGATCCTTCCTGGGGTCAGTTTTGAGCCAGCTCTCAAAAGATCATCGACTCTTGGGTGAGAAAGGCTCCAAAGGCATCAGAACTTACTGTGTAAACACAGCCTCACGGTCACCATTTTATTCTCGAGTGTACGGAGCACATGAGTAACCAGGGAATGTGGAAGGAAAATAATTTCAGGTTGCACATGTATTACTTATTGCTTTGTTACCCACTGGGGAAGTTCATTGAGTTTAAGACACCATCTTGATCAGGGTGTTCACTCTGCAATCAGTCCTGTGGGGGGTTTTCAACACTGCACCCAGCTATAGCCTTAAAAATTGTCTCGTAAAAATTCCTGCTGTTCTGACACAATGCAAGAGAAGCTCTCATTCTTGTGCGTTAGCATATTTTGTGCAGGAGATGAGGATTTACCCTGGCTCGTTCCTCTAACATGGTCTTTGATTCGGAATGTCCCAAAGCCTGGGTCACAGTCCTTGCGTCACTCTGTAAGTGCACTTCCATAGCACGGTGGCAATTCCTACATCGGCTGCAGAGCTGCCATCAGCCGCTCCCCCTGGGTGGAGCCAGAGATTTCAAATACTGCTCATCTTCTGCTTTGTTTTATTTTTAGGGTAAACACACTTCTGTGTGCAGGTAAAGGGAAAAAAATAAGCCAGTTTTATGTCTCATTGACCTGTAGAGGGCAAGCTCTGAAAAAATTAGGGAAGATGGTGCATTGTGCGACATCCAGAAAGACACCCAGCCTTCTGCTTGTGGGGCTGTATGCTTCCTCCCCCAGGGGAGCCTGGAGCACATTGTCTCCAGAGCATAGCTTTCCTCCCCTATCTTGTCTCCCCTGACTCCTTCATAATGGGTCTGCAGCCCAGCACATGCTTAGCCATTTAGAGAGCAAATAATAGCAGTTTTCCCCCCACCATGTTAACACTCAGTGCTAAGCGATAAGTATATGCAAGTAGGTGGCAAGCCTTCAGTGGCTAACCCTTGCTGTCATTTGCTACATCAGTCTAGGGCTCAACCAACCTAAGGAGTTTCGTCCTCAGAAGGAGCCAAGTTACTCCTTCACCTTGACTGCTTAGTCCAGTCCACATCTTTGGTTCAGCTAGAAATCCCCTCTCCCTGGCCACTGAAATGCCAGTGTAGACACTGTCTCACCCAACAGTCTACCTTTCACTCCTTTAGCACACTGTTGCCTGCTTTGGCAAATTCCCCTCTGCAGATGCATTTTCTAATTGCTGTTTCTAAGAGTTCTTCAATCCCCATTAATTAATCCAGTTTTCCCTTCCAACCCAGTTTCTCTAAATAACTTCCTTGTTGTCGTCATTCCTATACTCACTGGTTCACCCCTACAGGTCTTCTGCAGATGGTCCCCTAAGTTTCTCTATATCCCCTTCGGTTTGCTTCAGTAAGCATTTATGGAGGATTCACTGTGTTTTAGGCACTGGGGATAAGTAAAAATGAGCAACAAATAGTGCCTACCCTCAAAGGAGCTATCCTAGACACAGGGAGCAATGACAGGATCATGGAAGTTTGTACAGATTTCCCTCAGAAGTAGACCCTGAAATAGGGATGTGGATGCCATTCATTTATTTGGGAGGTGATCCAAGGAAGCACAATAAGGGAGTAAGAAAGTGAAGCAGAGAGGAAGGAAAAGCCAGTTGGGAATGTTCTGATTGGTGGGTGAACACTGTGGGCCAGTTGGGAGTATATTGATCAGTGAGTGAACATTGTGGGCCAATCGGGAGTATATTGATCAGTGAGTGAACACTGTGGGCCAATCGGGAGTATATTGATCAGTGAGTGAACATTGTGGGCCAATCGGGAGTATATTGATCAGTGAGTGAACATTGTGGGCCAATCGGGAGTATATTGATCAGTGAGTGAACATTGTGGGCCAATCGGGAGTATATTGATTGGTGGGTGAACACTGTGGGCCAATCAGGAGTGTACTGATCAGAGAGTAAACACTGTGGGCCAATCAGGAGTGTATTGATCAGAGAGTGAACGCTGTGGGCCACTGGGGCTCAGTCCTGCTGAGAGCCCACTGAGGGGCGTGGAGGGCAGCCTTCGGAATTGTCCCATGGTGGAGTAAGGAAGCTGGGGTGTTTATCAATGAATTCCTGTCCCTCACTGGTTAAAAGTTGCTTCTGAGGTATTAATTCCCTGGCAGTTTTTCCTACCCCATATAGAGATGACATGCTGCTGTGGTCAGAGAAAGGCCTCAAGTCAAGACAGAGATGCTTGAGAAATGAAACTATAGACATGGACAGGAATTGCCCACTTGGTCTCCAGATGGTTTCAGGGTAGTCCTAGGGAATATAAGTGAGGCACCAACAACACCTTTTAAATGGACACAGAAATGTGTGTAGGGGAGGGGAGGATATTATAGATTAGAAAAATGTTTGTAGAAGGGTTGTCTTAGCAAGGTTTTGAAGGTCAGTAGGCATTCTCCCAGACGGACAGATATAGAAAATGTTTCAGACTGATGCGATATTATGCACAAGGGCTTGGAGATGTGAACTAGTGTGCTGAGGTGAAATATCCCAAATAGATGGGTACAGATAAGCCCAAAGGGGAAGAAGGAGACACGAGGTGAGATGAGAGTACTGAGGCTTAATAGCATTTGCACTACATCTTTCCAATGCTGGGAGACAAAACCCACAGCAAACTGGTGAAAGGGTTTTGGCAGCTGTGGCCAGAATACAAGGTTTTTTCAGCATGGCACTGCTGACAAAACCCTTTCACTGTTTTTCTGATCTGCAGCATCCCTCCACCACACACACATGCACACACACACACACACACACACACACACACACATGCATTTCTGGGTCCATGTAACAGGTGCTTGTAGCTTGTGGGTCTATTTGGGTGGATAGGCAAGGAGGTCCCACTGTGGGTCTAGGCTAGCCTCCAGATTTATGGGACATAGTTTAAACCCTCTACATAATTTAGCTTCTTGTTTTCCCTTAGTTTGTTTACCCACTTTGATGGAAGGGGAGATTTCCTTTTCCTGAACTTCTCAATTTTACCCTAGTCATTAGCAGAATCATGTGGAATAAAAACCTGAAGGAAATTGTGGCATTTTCATCTCTTATGAGGAAGTGTAATTTGGGGCTCAAGGAAAACAGAGACTGTGTTATTGACAGAAGAAACATGACCCTCACAGGGGAAAAGAGAACAATATGGACTGGGATATTCTTACTTCAAACATATACCACTGTGTTTAAATAAATAAATAACCCAGAAATACCCCTGGGGGAAAGCACAGTGAACGAATTATGATGACCATATTCCCACTGTGCACTGCATCTGGGCATGAGGTGTCTGACTTTCTGAGTAGGTCACCCAAGCAAGGCTCCAGGAGTTACCACTAACCTTAGCAGCAGCCTGTGATGATTTTCTTTCTCCATTATTTTGTCTTTCACATGGGCAAAGAAAAAAGGAGGAAAATGCCAATGATAAAAATGAAGGCTCTTTGGGGAGCTGTTCTTGTTTATTTAACTTCTTTCTTTTGAAATAAAGAAACGCAGCTGGGAGCAAGGAAGGGAAAGAAAGGTAAGAGTATTTTAAAACTAATTATAGCATAAAAATCATCGAAGAGTGCTCTGTTCCAGCCTCTGTCAAAGTCCCAGCTTTGTCCTTATGCATGACTCAGAGGCACCCAGGGGTTAAGCTTGCAACTGTTAAGAGCCATTATTGCATTTGGTTATTTTTGTGGGATGCTGGAATGCAGCTAGTGTCAATCCCATCCTGTGACACGGGGCAAGGTTTCTCAACGTTGGCCCTATTAACATTCAGGGCTGAAGGGCTCTTTGTCATGGGGGCTGTCCTGGTCATTGTAGGATGTTTAGCAGCATCCCTGGCCTCCATCCACTGGACAGATGCCAGTAGACCACCCCCTCCTAGACTGTGGCAGCCAAAAACATCTCCAGGCACTGCCAAATATCCCCTGAGGGACAAAATCACCCCTGTTTAAGAACAAATGACATAGGGCTACAAAACTCACTGCTATGGAAGCAAACTTGTTTCACAAAATCCAATCGGTCACTCTAATTTTTGTTTCCAAATTAAAAAAAAAAAAAAAAGAAAACGGGTCCTCACCTTTTCCTGCTTTGGTCTGTAGTTGCTTTCTGACTTCTAGAGCCTTTTTATTGCCCAAAAATATACATTGCCCTACGATGCTTTATTTGATTTTTTTTTCAGCAGACCTTGGCTGCTGAACAAAAACTAGACCCCTGTGGTTGGGAACCTTGGGTGAGCTGATAATCAAACATTTTTAGACAGTAAGAAGGAAAAGAATTGTTTTCATGTTCTTTCTATTAAAAATGCTCTGTTGCAAATGATATTGTTTTTAATTTCCAGGAAAATTATCAAAGTTCTAATCTCCTCAGAAGTACGAATCTCCTTTTGTACTTCTGATTCTAATTGTTCACAACGCTCAGAACATAGTAGACACTCACTAAATGAGTTATGACTGATCGAGATGGATCAACTAGCAGTTAGATTTCAGCCACAGAAGTAGCAGTCGTAGAAAACCCAGAAACAAGCAAGTAGAATTTTAGGTGAGTATCTTTACTTGAGTCGTTAGTGAGGAAATAAGTATCACAGAAATACACCTGCTTTTCTCAGTTCAGATTGGTTCAGCAGACTTATATTGAGTGCTTGGTGCAGTGGGGACTCTCGAGGCACTTAAAGGCACTTCAGTGGATAATTTCAGTGCAATGTGGTACATTCTAAGACACAGGGGCTTAACCAGTTCTGTGGGAGTCCAGTAGAGGGGCATCAACATAGCCTTTGCAAGGAGGTAAGAGCAGGGTTGGAAGGTATGATACCTGCCTGAGCTGTGTCTAGGGACAGTAGAGATGCGAAGGTGGTGGGAACTGAGAGGTGGGTTGGTGGTGAGCACAGTCCAGGCAGAGGAATAGCATGAACAAAGCTATGAAAGCATGTATTGTCATGATTGGTGTGGGAGGACCATCACGTATGATTTGATGTTGCAGGGGCTGGGAATGATGGGAGCTGAAGCTGGAGACATGGAGAGGCTGGGTCATGGATGACCTGATGCCCCTTCCAGGGAGTGGGGGCCCTCTTCTGCATGGGGAGGGCACTGAAAGGGTTTAAGTGAGAGGGTGAGGCAACCTGATTTGTGTCTTGTGCAGCATGAAGCATGGGCTTAAAGAGCAAAGGTCAGAGCAAAGGTCATTACTTAGAGCAAGCCTCCGCCACCTCTCCTCTTACGTGTCATGACAGTGCCTCATGAGGGTTCAGTGGAAACCCTCTGAACAAGGGAGAGCCCACAGATGGGTGGGTGGCCTTTGAAAGATCTGTGGAGATCTGAAAAGTTTTCTCCCTTACCTTTGTGCTTCTCCCTCTGATTTTTGTGTTATTTTAGGTAGAGAAGAGAAGCTATCTTACATATGTTCCTCATAGAGACCTTTGTGATTTTAAGGTCTCTAAGCTCATCAAAGAGGTGAAGTTGGATATCACAGAAGAAGCGGCTGGTGTCCTCAAAGTGTAGAGCTACAGGGATGAGAGGGAAAAGGAAGAAGGGTCCAGATTTTGAAAAGAAGAGAGAGATTCCTAGGCTCAGGTCTCTAAGATGACAGATTCTGGGAGGGGAATGGTCTGAGTGAGAAAATTATATTTGATGTTCTTAATACCAGTGAATTCAGGACGACTTGCGAAGTTCAGTCTATGGTGAAGGTGCTTAGAATTGAGCAAGTCAAGCATTCATAAGGCTGGTAGTGTGTTGAATGCACCGTCCACAGAGGCATTGACATGTCCTAGAATAAAATGGAGATTCAGTTCACCCCTAAGATTTGTGTAGCCTCTGAAAGAATACAAATGGAGGTGTCTACCTTCTTTTCCCACATCTACACCTGATCAATTCTGAGATGTGGAACAAGGAGGGCAGGATGGGCTTGCACATCTAAGCTCCACTTACGCCTCTTCAACAAGTAGCTACTTGGATGCCCCTAGGAGTGCACACACCAGTAGCGCTGTCTACCCTCTAGAGGACAGACCTGTGGAGGAGGCCCTGGCAGTGGGCTCAGGACCACGTGGGCAGGAAATTTTTAAGGTCCCAGATACCCAAAACATAGTCTTGAAAGAGGGGCATGGGCTCTCTGTGGGATTCTTCCCTTGGCCCCTTAGATTCCTTGTCTCTTAAAGAGCAGGGTCCTCTAAAAAATGGGGCCCAGGTGGGAACCCTGGTAGATTAGATCTAAGGGCAGTAATGGCAGATTTAGAGATGGAGAAAAAGGATATGAGTCAGGGCCTTGGTCTTCAATGAATGTGCACGTGTGTGTGTGTGTGTGTGTGTGTGTGTGTGTGTTTTGAGAAGATGGGTGGCAGTGATGGCAAATAAAGGGGAAATAAATAAATATAAATAAATATAAGGGAAATAAAGGTTTATTTCGATCCAACTCAGTTGCCTTAGAGTCCAGCGAGATACGAGGTTATGGTGTAGCAGGTTGATTTTCTGGTTTTCTCTGGTAGCCTTCAGTTCCTGCAGAGTTAAAAAGACAAGCAAACAGAGTGAGGAAATGCTGGGAGATGACACACTGAGAAGTGGTAGCTGGCAGCAAAAGAGAGAGCAAGCGAGAGAGAAGAGTCCCCAAATAGAAAAGCACATTAGGAGGGGGTCATTTAGTGCCAGGGCAAATAGCCTTACATGCCTCAAAGGCTCCTCAGGACACAACTCCATTACAGCATGGAACAATGATGAATGTGCTTTTAGAAGTTTCCATTTTTGGGAAAAAGCATTTGCTTTCAGTTGTCTAAAAAATGCATTAATTTAAACCTCTCTCTCCAACAACTCGGGATGAGTTGGATCCCGTTTCATCTGAGCACCAGATTCTGTTACTTCTCCTCTGGCTCAGTATCACCTGATCAAGTTTTGATGTTGCTCTTCCTCCTCCTGCCTCCCTCCTGGAGAATTTCACCTGCCTTATCCATGAAGGAGCATTGCATGGCTCATTGTGTGGTCAGGCAGGATAAAGTCAGCTCCACTAATCTAAGCCCAAAAATGAAGCGGCAATTCTGCTGTTATGCCCTAATTCACAGGCTCATCATTAAATTGTTATCATAGCCTCAGATGAGACTTTTAATTCTCTTACAACAGCTGGCAAATGGCAGGAACAGATGCTCTCACTCACTGGAGTGGCTTCTGCAGGAGCAGTGGAGGAGAGAGAGGATAATGGATACCAGCAAGGAAGGTTCAGACACTCCCTTATCCCCCACTCTCAGTCCTGGAATATCTGGGCTTCCACTTTGGGGTCTTATTGCAGCTCACCAGGAGCCAGATTGCAGCATGGAACCAAGGGAAGTGTCAGCCTGGGAGAGCCTTTGTGTGACTTTTGAGCTCCCTTTAGCCCCAGGTGGATTCCCACTAATTCCCTATATCTAGTCCTCTCCTCTGAAGGTTGACCCTAAAAGTAAGAATGCAGATGGGGTCCTCACCTCATGGTGGTGCTATGCTTACTCTCTTTACCCTGAGCAAGAAAGGGCACTGTGGACCATCCTGGCAACTGAACCATTGTTTGTAATAATCGATTTTATGAACGGGGTTTCCAGTGACAAACGACTGGCTGACAAACAAATTCGAGTAATCTGGAGTTATCATGTTTGTACGTGTGTGGGTCATGCCATCATGTCCCCGACACTCATCTGCAGAATTGGCACCCAGGCTCTGGGGCCAGTCCTGATCTGACTGGGTGGATGAGACGTGATGATGACTGGTTAGTGGAGAGGAGGAGAGGAGCCAGCATGTTTTACAACCCACTCTGAAGCATCAAGAGCTCTGTAGGATCAAATCCCACTTGGTAGTATCAAGCGTAGTATTAAGAGCTGACTGTTTTCCAAATTCACTCTGCATTACCAAGTATCAGAATGTCTATAAGTATTCCGTAGACAGGAATTACTGACACCCTTTTAGAGATAAGGAAACTGACTAGGAGAGATTCGGCAGCGTTTCCTAGGTGGATGGGAAGTCAAGGAGCTAGGATTCTCATTTAGCCCATGCTCTAAACAGTGCCAGACAACCTTTCCTCAAAGGCACCTTGGGTGCTTATACTTAGTGCTTTGAGGGCTCATTTGCACTGAGTTTTCTGTTAGTCCAGGACTAATCTTATCTCTCGAGTCTAACAATGAGGTTCTGTCTTGTTCCCTGTGGCCAGTCACTTTGGTTTGGGTCTCATTTCTGATAACTGCATCCTTATCTAATTCCTCTGCATCAAGTGCCTCTCACAACCAGGATCTCCATTCCTCTAGGACAAAAAATTCACCCTGATCTTTCCTCTACTGCCCATGGGTCTCAGCTACTGGGAATCTGGTCCCCCAGTGTCTTCTTCTAGATTTATAGACAATGACCACTTTCTACTTGCCCCTGTTGCCGACAGTCTGCTTCCGTGATTCACACTGCCTCTCTCTGATCTCCAAGCTCCTATCCTCCGCCCACCTGTAAGCATTTGGCCATTTCTAGCCACTGGGTAATGCCTCATCAACGTGTCCCGTCTGTCCCCTAGGTCTGAACCACTCCAGGTGCCACTGAAACATTTGTAAAAGACCTACAAGCAAACCTGAATTTTCCTAAATGGATGCCAGGGAGTCTGGACCACACAATGATGCTTCTGCCTTGACCAGAGACATCCCCCAACTCTTCCCTTAGAGGTTTGCCTTTTGGAAGCTCTGGCCACCCACTGGGCTGGCAATTTAATGATCCCACCCAGCCTCTTAGGTCGCTTCTTATCACTATTGTTGACCCCAGGGGTTCATTTAGAAGCTTTCTCAAATACATTTTCCATTATTTGATCAAATATATAAGGGAGAAAAGCTTTAATTATTAGTAATTCTCCCTTGCACTGACTTGTAAGAAAAGCACTCAGAGCAAGGGAAAAATACAATTCCCAGAGGTCCTTCCAGCTTCCCTCTGTGGGGAGCAAAGGCAGTATGGAGCCTCGAGGTCTCTCAGCTTTCCCAGTGCAGTCTGGGAGGTGTGGTAACTCCTGTGGCATTCTCTGCTGAGGTAGCATGGTAGAAAATAGTGAGAGTGGAAAGAATCATGCATGAGGAAAGACCCTCACGCTGAATGTCAGGGAAAGTTTTAGAGCAGTTTGAGAGGTGTAGATGCCAGAAGGCAGCTTTGGAGTATGAGAGAATTTGAGAGGAGTCAAAATTTATACAACACGTTGCCTAGGATGATACATGGGATTCCCCATATTTAAGAGATACAATGAAAGAATGGCGTGCTTTAAAAATTACTTTTAGTTTCTGAAGTGCATTTATTCGAATGTAATGTGATTTTGAAAAGCGACTGGGCCATGTGGAACTCCAGAACCATCAAATCCCCATGTGGACACTGCCTCAGGCCACTGAAGAAAACTGAATTGTTCTGCACACCATCATCTGACAAGTCCTTAGGAGTCCTTTGTCTGAAGATAAAGTTTATCCAGATTCTTCCACATTTTCCTCACCTTCAGTCCTCCTCACCTGGAATCCTTCCTTCCTTAGCTCCCTGTATCTGCAATGCAACAGAAACACAGACATTTACCTATAGCAAAACTCTGAGAATCCCCACAAAGTCAGGCTGCCAGGAAAGCCTAAGAGCCCGGGAAAGAGAAAGAAGGGACAATATATTCTGCATGGTTCAGGCATCCTTGCTTCCCAGTGTCTTTTCATCCCCTTGGCAAACAACCTGGGTTTATTTTTAAGAGTGGGCTGGGCAAACTCAGTTGGAAAAGGCAGTACATGCCTAGAGCACAGAAGCGTGAGTAGAAAAGATGGGACTCTCCAACCTCTCACCTCGTGGGCTAATCCCAGCTCCTATAGTCATGTTGCAAGGCAGTTGAAAGCTTGAATTCTGTCTCCAAGATTATAAAGAAGGTATAAAATAAAACATCTATCAAATGTTTTGAGATCCTTAGAAGCAGAGAATGTTACAGCCGAAAATCCTAGGTGTCTCTGACAATGTGGAAATAGGCCATTTTAGTTTAAAACAAAACAAAAGATTGCAATTTACTGAGCCTGGAGTGGTTTGAGATCTATATATGCTTAATCTAGCAAGGTATATCCCAAGTACTGCAGGTCCTCTTGACCTTAATCATGAAAAAATGATCCCATATTCGTTAAGAAGAAATAAGTAAAGCAGCGCTCTTTAACCTGCCTTTCCCAAATACCAAAACCACTCCTTTGCACGTAACACTGAAGGCATCAGGCAACTATCGAGTGCTTTTCTCCATTTCATCTTAGTAGGAATCACACTTTTCACTCCCCTTTCCTACTTTTGCTAAGCCTAGGGTTTTGCCAGTGAGGAAGAGACGCTTTCAAAATATTGGACACCAGATACAGGATTTGGAGGAAATGGGGGTGTCAGCTAGGGAAAGGCTATCCAAAGAAGAGCCACCTGAAAGCTAGAGAAAGAATCATCTGAAAATATTAGTGGGAACAGTATCTGGTGCTCACATAGGGCTGGAAATAGTGTCTGTTCTGACCAGGCATGGAAAGAGGCAGGAAAACACAACCTATAATGAGGAAAATAATTAACCAGTAGAAACCATCCCCAAACTGACACAGATGTTGGAATTAGCAAAGTAAGACATAAAAATAAAAGAGTTCTTTCATATTTCAAAAAGTTAAATAGAAATGTGGAAAATATAAAAGATCCAAATTGAATTTCTAGAGATGAAAACTACAATGCCTGAGATTAAAATACACTGGATGAAACTAATGGCAGATTAGACACTGCAGGAGAGAAAAGATTAGTTGAACTTGAAGATCGAGGTGTAGAAACTACCTAAAATGAAATGCAGAGAGAACAACAAATAGTTTTAAAAGTTAACAGAGCTGGCTGGGCATGGTGGCTCACATCTGTAATCCCAGCACTTTGGGAGGCCAAGGTGGGTGGATCACTTGAGGTCAGGAGTTCAAGACCAGCCTGGCCAATTTGGTGAATTCCTGTCTCTATAAAAATACAAAAATTAGCCAGGCATGATGGCAGGTGCCTGTAATCCCAGCTACTCAGAAGGCTGAGGAGGGAGAATCGCTTGAACCTGGGAGGCAGAGGTTGCAGTGAGCTGAGAGCTTCAGGAGTGGAGCATTGCACTCCAGCCTGGGTGACAGAGTAACACTCTGTCTCAAAGAAAAAGAAAAATGTTAAGAAAGCATCAGTGTTGGGACAACTCCAACTGCCGAATATTCCTGTCAATGGTGCTCCAAAGGAGAGGAGGGGGAGTATGAGGCCTGAAAAAATATGTAAAGAAATGATGTCCAAGTTTTTTTCAAATTTAATGAGAACTATAAACTCACATATCCAAGAAGCTCAATAAATATCGAGTAAATGAAACATGAAGAAAAGCACATGAAGGCACATCAAAATAAAAATTTAAAAACCATTTAGAAAGAGAAAAATCATAAAATCATTCAGAGATAAAAGACCACGACACTCAATGGGACAAAGACAGGGATAACAGCAGATTTCTCCTTGGAAGCAATGCAAGTGAGATAGTCGTATCAATCTAGAATACTACGCTCAGCAAAGCTATCTGTCGAAAACAAAAGTGAAATAAAAACTTCTTCAGACATAAAAATCTGAAATAATTTATCCCCGGCAGGCCTACATTATGGGAAAGTTTCAGGCAGGAAAAAAAAAGATACCAGATAGAGATACGGGTTTACACAACAGAATAAAGAACATTGGAAATGGTAACAAAATATATATGTGTATAAAGTTTTCTTATCATTTAAATCTCTTTAAAATATAATTATTTTTAAGCAAAAATAATAATGTATTATAGGGTTTATAATATATATAAAAACAAAATGTATGCCAACAATACCATAAAGGGAGAAATGAAAGAAAGGATTTTATACTATGCATAAAAATGCTATAATATCACTTGAAGGTAGAATGTAAAATGTTAGAGATCTGTATTATAAACACTGTAGTAGCCACTAAATAACGAAGCAAAGAGTTATAGCTAATAAACCAAGGAAAGAGATAAAGTTATTTAAAAAAAAAAACAGTGTATTAATCCAAAAAAGGCAGAATAGAGGAAAATGGAACAAAGGACAGCTGGGACAAATAGAAAACAAATGCAATAATGAATTGAAGTCTACCCATATCAACAGTCACATTAAATATAAATGTTGAAACAATCCCAGTTAAAAGAGATTGTCAGAGTAGATTAAAAAAAAAAGCAGGCCAGGCACGGTGGCTCAAGCCTGTAATCCCAGCACTTTAGGAGGCCAAGGTGGGTGGATCACGAGGCCAACAGATTGAGACCATCCTGGTCAACATGGTGAAACCCCGTCTCTACTAAAAATACAAAAAAAAAAAAATTAGCTGGGCATGATGGCGCGTGCCTGTAATCCTAGCTACTCAGGAGGCTGAGGCAGGAGAATTGCCTGAACCCAAGAGGCGGAGGTTGCGGTGAGCTGAGATCGCGCCATTGCACTCCAGCCTGGGTAACAAGAGTGAAACTCCATCTCAAAAAAAAAAAAAAAAAAAAAAAAGCAAATTGATGTATATATTCCCTATAGGAAACACACACTAAATGTAAAGATACAAATATTTAACTTATTTAAAAGATGAAAGACAAAGTAAAAGAATGATAGAAAGACAAAGTCTTGCCAAGATACTGGTTCTTTCCAACTTGTTCTAAAGATTCACCATAATTAAAAAAAAATTAAAAGTCCCTGCAAGGTATTTTGTAATATCAACAAAGATTCTAAAGTTTATCTGGAGAAGCAAAAAATCCAGAATAGCCAATACAATATTGAGGGACAAGTAAAAAGTAAACCTAGTACTGCTCAACTCCAAGACTTACTGTAAATCTACAATAATCAAGATATTGGTAAAACCACAGACAAATAGAACAACGTAATTGAATAGAGAGCTTTAAATGGACCCGTGTGAATCTATTTGACTAATCTTTGACAAATGAGAAAGGGCAATGCAATGAGCAAAAAACAGTCTTTTCAACAAGTGATACTGGAATAACTGGATATCCACATGTAAAAAGATAGATCTAGACACAGACTTTACACTCTTCACAAATATCAACTCAAAATGGACCGTAGGCTTAAATGTAAAATCCAAAGCTATATAAGTAGAAGAGTTTAAAAAACAAAGAGAAAGAAAATTTAGATGACCTGAGATTTGGAAAAATCTTTTAGATACAACATTAGAACCATAATCCATGAAAGTAAGAACTGATAAGTTGTTCTTAACTAACATTAAAGTCTTCTGCTTTGCAAAAGACATTGGTAAGAGAATGAAAAGACAAACCAAAGATGGGGAGAAAATATTGGCAAAAGACATATTTGATAAAGGCAGTTATCCAAAATACACCAAGAACTTTAAAACTGAAGATTAGGAAAACAAACAACCTGAGTTAAAAATGGGCTACAGATCTGAACAAGCATCTCACCAAAAATATCAGATGGCAAATAAGTGTACGAAAAGATGTTCAACATTATATGTCATTAGGAAATTGCAAGTTGCAACAGCAATGAGACCCTGGGCCTGGCCCATGAAACCATTTTCCCTTCTGGGCCTCCAGGTCTGTGATGGGAGAGACTACCACAAAGATCTCTGACATACCCTGGAGACATTTTCCCCACTGTCTTGGTGATTGACATTTGACTCTTAGATACTTATGCAGATTTATGCAGCCAGCTAGAATTTCTCCTCAGAAAACAGGATTTTCTTTTCTATTACATTGTCAGGCTGCAATTTTTCTGAACTTTTATGCGCTGCTTTGCTTATAAAACTGAATGCCTTTAACAGCACCCAAGTCACCTCTTGAATGCTTTGCTGCTTAGAAATTTATTCTGCCGGATACCCTAAATCATCTCTCTCAAGTTCAAAGTTCCACAAATCTTTAGGGCAGGGTCAAAATGCCACCAGTCTTTTTGCTAAAACATAACAAGGGTCACCATTGCTCCAGTTCCCAACAAGCTTCTCATCTCCATCTGAGACCACCTCAGCTTGGATTTCATTGTCCATATCATTATCAGAATTTTGGTCAAAGCCATTCAACAAGTCTCTAGGAAGTTCCAAATTGTCTCACATTTTCCTCTCTTCTCCTGAGCCCTCCAAACTGTTCCAAACTCTGCCTGTAACACAGTTCCAAAGTCATTTCCACATTTTCAGATATCTTTTCAGTAGTGCCCCCACTCTACTGGTACCAATTTACTATACTAGTCCATTTTTGCATTGCTGATAAAGACATACCCAAGACTGGGCAATTTACAAAAGAAAGAGGTTTAATAGACTCACAGTTCCATGTGGATGAGGCAGTCTCACAATCATGGCAGAAGGTGAAAGGCACATCTGATGTGACGGTAAACAAGAGAAAAGAAAGAGAGCCAAGTGAAAGGGGTTTCCCCTCATAAAACCATCAGATCTCTTGAGACTTACTCACTACTACAAGAACAGTATGTGGGAAACTGCCCCCACGCTTCAATGCCCCACCAGGTCCCTCCCACAACATGTGGGATTATGGGAGCTACAACTCAAAATGAGATTTGAGTGGGGACACAGCCAAACCGAATCAATGACCAACTCTAAGATACACTCTAATAAAATTGAAGGACTTTACAGAAAAAGAAAAATACATTGACCGTCTAGAAAAAAAAGTACATAGCATGAAGAGCAAGAAAATTAGATTATTATCACACTTTTTGCCAGCAGAAAATGAAATAACATATTTAAGGTATTCAAGACAGAAAATGTGAGCCCAAAATTGTGTATTCAGCAAAAGTGACTTTCAAGTATAAAGGGTATGGACATACTGTGATCAACAACTTAGGGAAACTGGTTTTATAAGTCTCCCCTTAGAAGTCTTCTAGAGCACAAACCTTGGGCACCAAAATAACTAGAGAGATGTTTGTGGGGAGCATTAAATATACAGTTCCCTAACAACAACAACAAAATAAAAATAAAAAAATATATACAGTTACTTGTGAAACTAAAGCTAAATAAATGAGTGCTAATGATAGAGTAACATACGTAATGGCTCCATGACCTGACAATGGAGATATAGTATAACTATTTTTTTTAAATGGGGTGGAATGAGAGAGCATATGTAAAACACTTTTAAAGTGTTTTCAGTCAGAATAATGATGCTGGGATTAGTATTTTATTCTGAGTCTGCCATGTATGCAATATGGGATAAAATAAATGAATAATTGTGGGATATTCTAATTCTATTATCCCCTGTGCCCTTGAGAACAGGATTCTTGGCATGGAAGAAAAGATATACAATTAAAGTGGTTAATAGAAGCTCTGTCATCAAATGTGCTTTATCTCCCCTATCTATACATATAATCCCTCTGCAACCCCCAGCTCTGTTCACTGAAAATGTCCAGAAACAATCTAGTAGCAATGGACATCCCTAGCATTCAGACTGATTTGAGATGCCATTTTTACTCAAAAGATGTGGATATCCTTAGAGAAATGGCTAATTCCAAATCCAATTCAGGAAGTTTCTAGGAGGAACAATTCGTCATATCAATCAGCAAGGAAGCTGTCAAAGACTACTAGGGTTCTCACAAAGGACTCAGGAGCCAACTGGTAACAAAAGATAGGAAACAAAAGATAGGAAAATTTTAACCTCAACAATAATAATTTCAAGGAACTGAAAGTCAGTACATATGTTTAAATCCACAATTCATAATGGTCTTTAAAATTTTTGAAAGAATTAGTCATGAGGGATATTCAACATGTAGCAGATGAAGGTAAGAGTCTCTTTATAAAAGCCTTTCAAGTGGTAAATGAAAATTAGGATATCACCGACTTATAATTTCTAATGAATGAATGACTAGAGGTAGCTATAGTAGATACAGGCATAGGTAGATAGAATAGATATAGGTATAGAGACCAAAGGAACCAGGAGGAGAGGTATGGGAAAAATATGCTTTTCTTCTCTAGGCAGACAGAAGTGATAGTGACCACTGCCACTGCACTCCAGCCTGGGCAACATAGCAAGACTCAACTCTAAAAATATAAATATTTTTAAAAAGAACTCATACAGCTATGGAGTGATAGCTCGGCACCACCCAGGGCAGGTTCGGAGCCTGTGTGACTCCCTTCCCTGTGTGGGTGTCCTGAAGGAAGGATCTGATCTGGTCTTTATGTCACCATTCATTTATGGAGAGCCCCCACTGGAAATAAAAGCTCAACCAGGTGGAATGTGAAATCAACTTACTTTTAAGATTAACTTGCCTTAAGTCTGGTCTGCCCATGATTGTCTTGATTTGGGCCTTAAGTCCTAGTCCAAGTAGTTGGAGCCAGGGTAATGGAGCTAATTTTACTGGAAGCACCATTTAAGAAGGGCTTCTCAGGTGGATTTTTCTATCTTCCTCATCTAAGGACTAAGCTCTGGCCAATGAGACTTCTGAGAAGTCTTAAAAGCACACACCCTTTTCTTCTTTCCTCCCCAGCTTCCAGAAACAAGAATATGGTGGATTCCTACAGCCATCTTAGAACACGAGGATGAGACATTTAAAGGGAAGGCAGAGCAGAGAACTAGGGGAACAAACTGTGTCAGCAGTGATTTCATTGACTTGCTGTGCTGGTCTCAGGCCACCTACCTTTAGATTTGTGTGAAACAGAAAGAATCCAGTTATTTGGAGGTTTTCTTTATATGCAGTTGACTATTTTCCTCATTATTATAACCCCCATACATTCACACATAGCAAAATAGGTGAATCCTGGGCTCTTTCCCCTAAAGACATCACCAAATGGTTGCCTAAACTGGTAAACACAGACCGCCATGGCAAGTAATGGCAGCAGGTGTTAGCTTTTGCAGGAGTGTCAGTATTTCTTTTCTTTTTTTTTTTTTTGAGACAGAGTCCGGCTCTGTCACTCAGGCTAGAGTGTAGTGGTGCAATCTTGCCTCACTGTAACCTCTGCCTCCTGGGTTCAAGCAATTCTCCTGCCTTAACCTCCCAAGTAGCTAGGATTACAGGTGCCTGCCACCATGCCCAGTTGATTGTTGTACTTTATACAGACCTGTTTTACCATGTTGGCCAGACTGGTCTCGAACTCCTGACCTCAGGTGATCTGCCCGCCTCAGCCTCCCAAAGTGCTGGGATTACAGATGTGAGCCACTGTGCCCCTCCAGGAGTGTCAGTATTTCAGTAGGAATCTTCCAGATACTCAATGCCCTTGGCCTAGATAATTACCCTCTGTGGTAATGATCCTGTTCAACTTTTATTCTCCCAACACAGTGCTAATTTTGTTCTAGGATGACGTGTCTGTGTGCTAAGGTGAGGGTGGAATTTTCTCTCTCTCTCCACATGGTTTCTTATATCTACTACTCTCTGCATGTCTGGCTCATTCTTCTTGCTCTGTTGTTCAACTTTCTTTGCTTCTCCACGCATGTGGCAGAAAATGGCTCTGCTCAAGCTCTCCAAGTGACATGCCCCATACAGACTCGTTTCTGAACCACAATTCTAAATTGCTGAGAGAGTGATATTGGCTCTGCTTTAGTTAAGTACCTTCCACTAATCCAATCAACTGGTTCGAGGAGGGCTGTGTAGTACCTACATGATAGCAACTTCTGAGGGCACCTCTGTGAGAAGTTTGGGAGTAGCACTCAGAGAAGAAGTGCAGAAACTGGGCAGACACCCCAAGAGGGCCTCTGCTGTAAGCCTGTCTGTAGTTGAGGCATACCAGCTTCCTGGTCTGTGATCTTACTGAGGCTAGGACCCAGAAGGACCACCAGATATTTTAGGTAAATAAGAGGGATGTAATACCCATCAATGCCAATCACCAAATCTTTCCAGCGCTCTGCTTTCTGGGTGGGTAGAATTTTATTTCCTGGTCCCCTGAGGTTGGATGGCACTGTGCAACCAGTTCTGGTCACTATGGCATTTGATTACTAGTGAAGGGCCTTCTAAGATGGTCCTTTCCTTCTTCTGTGATCACTGGCAACGTTTCAGATGGCGGTTGCTCCATCAGCTGGATCCTAGTGTGAATATTACAGTGCAATGGGCTTATGAGGGACCGAATATAAGCAGAAAGATGTCACTGAGATTTGGGGGTGTTTGTTACTGCAGCAAGCCTTTCCTATCATGGATGACACCATGCAGACTGGGCTGGGGTTAGCAGCATTACTGGAACAGGACACTTGAAGATTCTAATTCACACCCACCAAGCCTATCACACCAACTCTTTTTCCTTCCATTATTGCATCTGGGAAGATAAATTCTTCATGAAGAATTCATTTGAATTTTTTCAATGAAGATAATATTCTTTTTCCTTCCTCTGTTCTGGGTCCCCTTGAATCCCTTGTCCCTACTTCAGAAAGGAAAGTGCTATTTCCTAGTGGTGAAACCATCAAGAAGCAATAAAGTTGGGGGTTTCTTTCTTGCTTGGACAGGGGTGGTGCCCAGAGTCGTGCTGGACACATGGATAGGGTTTGGTTGAGGGAGTTTGGTGCTCACAGCAGACTCAGAGAGAGCTGTCCCTTAGCTGAGGCTCGGCTTAGTTTGCAAAAGGACAGAGCCCAGGGTAGGGGGTACAGCTTAGCTCTAAACTACCAGGTAAGGATTCGAAGGCTCTTCCACCTTCCTGCCAAAGTCATGGAAGAGAGGTGGAGAAGTCTGGAGAGCAAGCCGAAGGCTGCGGGTGCTCCAGTGCACGCAGATCCCAAATGTGGGAAAGCTATGTGATGATTTTATGAAATATAAAAGTCAAATGAATTTTTCATGAAGAAGTTGTCTTCCCAAGATGCAATAATGGAAAATTCCTTTCAAGAACTGGTGTTTAGGCCTCACAAAAATGCGCGGCAAATTGCATTGTGATTTATTTGTCAATGTTTTTATAGGTTAGGCGTTACTTTTTACCCCACAGCTGGAGTCAATTTTTAATATTTAAAAGTGGAAAGAAAGCAAAACCTAAACACATCCAGAGCTGTCTGTTTTAGATTGAGCTTTTCCCAAACAGTGATGTTTAGAACTGAACCCTGAGCGTGGTCGGTCTGTGGCCAGCTGGCACTTACTTCCCTGCAACATAGAATTAAAGTATCTGGAACTGGGCAGATTACATATAAGACCTCCTAAATTGTAATTGGTGGGTCTGGTGTTTATAACCATTTTCAAGTGCACGTAGCCTGTCTGCCCTCTCAATTGAAGAAGGAAAGAGTCTTTGTGCTTTTTATTCTGGGGTTTTCTTCATGCCCTGAGCTTAAGATGCCGTGAACATAATTTTCAAGTCCAGTGGGTTCTGGCCTTATTAGATGACTAGGCTAGCAGGGATCCAGCACTCCAGTGAACAATAGAGATGCAAATTGGGCCTCCAGACTTTGACTCCTAAGGTGCCCAGTCTGGAAACTACCCAGAGTTCATCTGCCTGGATCTCCAGGCAAAACCATGATGCTCTCCTTGAAGATGGGTTCTCCTAGCAAGGATTCAAATTGCAAAAGAGATCAAGCCTTGAATCTTAATCCCATTCTCTTGGGCCAAGTGCCCAGGCTCTAATGGAAGTCTCATTGTCACAGAATGGTGATCCCAGAAGCACAGCATTCATACCTCGGTACACAGCACACTGTACCTTATGCTTCACTGCAGCCACCATGGTTGGAGCGGCCATGGCTGAGGCTGCCATGTGTGTGCTTACTAACAAAGGACTCTGTAACACACAACATCTGGAGGGAGGAGAAACAATTCTAAATATGATAGGCACAACCCCTTTGGGTTACATAGTTGATACCCTTCTAAGGGAGGGCATGTTTCTCTTTGCCTTCTCCTTTCTGTTTCCTTCTGATTATTTAGCCAAGGCTCACAGGAGTTGACCCATTTCCAGATGTGTGCGTGGGTCCCGCTGAATCTGCCAGTGAGGGGCCCTTGAAGCTGTGGACAACACCCCATAGTCAGACTTCGAGAAGCATCAGCCCCTTAAGAGACAAGCTTCAGGTTATAAGGAGCTTCGGCAAAGCATGGAAATGTCAGATGTGCAAACCTCTGGGGCTCAGCTTCAGCTACTGTGGCCTTTCCCCAGGACCTGCGCCCAGGGTCCTCAGCCTGCACCGCTGTATCAACAAACCCCTTTCAATAACCCCCAACCTTCAGAACATCGGTAAGCGAGGGGATAGGGAAGGGCAGTGATTATTCCAAGGGCAGAAATGCTATTGCGTTTTGTTCCAAAAAGAATTTCTCACCTCACAAAACGCATTTGCCATGGATTTTCTTTTAAAAGTGCACACCCCAAAACACTCAGCAGATGATTCAGTTTAATGTGCAAATCCCCTGGAACACAACGCATAGTGAGCTACACGACAAATTGGGGCCAAGGTGCAGCAGAACTTCCCACCAGCAGGGGGAGCTCTTCCCCCGGGCCAGGCAGCCATGGCAAATCCAATCACACACACCCGTTACCCAATAAAAACGTGCTGGGGCTTCAAGAGGCAGGAGACAGGACTCAACCCTGCTGTCCAAAAAAGACCCCACGGATGCCCAGTAGGCTTGTGCTTTGTCCTGAGGGCAATGGGGAGCCACGAAAGATTCTGAGATGTGTGGAGCTGTACTAGGGCTTCCAGTCGTTTTTTTCCCACTGCCTGTGACTTCTTTGAGGAATCCATTTCCAGGGATGGTGCCCTCTGCATTTTCATCTGCTCTTTTTAAAATGCGTTACAGTGATGATCCATGAGCCACTTTCCAGGGGCCCAGGGCAGGTTCAAGCTTAGGGGTGTTTCTCAAGTAGTGCATAGCTTTGTGTGTTGGAGGCTCAGGGAAAGACAGGCATGGTTTGGAGGAACGGGAGGGAGGTGACAGGCAGAAATGCTATTTTTTTTTTTTTTTTTTTTGCTCCAGTGAAGTGCCAAGCCTTCAAACAAGAAGCTTGGCACCAAAAATGGTGCTGTTAGAAAGTTAATGGGCAAGACATCCTGAGAAAGGATTGTGGAGATAAGCATCAGGAGGAAACAACACTGTTTTAAGTTCTCCAGCATCCAGGAAACCAAGACAAGCAGAGCCACCCCTGAGCTGGACTGCAGCGCACTCACGCACACCATGGAATCCAAGCTCTGTCCAGAGACAAACATCTCCCAGAAGCAAATTAAGAGTGACTTTTCTGAAGAAAGAGCTAGGGAAATGGTATTTCCTTCCTGAGCTGGATCCTGTGCTGAGGAACAGAGTCACGACATTCTGGGGAAGAGACGTGAGCTCCCAGGGACAAGAACTGGGCACCATCCCTCTATTCCTGCTGAATATTAATAGCAAAAGCAAACATCTTGACTTCAGAGAGCTCCAAAAGACAGAGGCACCCAAGAGAAAGTGATGAAAAGGAGAAATGCGTGCTTTCTTGAATACTTTCTACCAGAACCCGGCCACTGTGGTCCCCCTCACTGCAATAGTCTCCTAATGGGTTTGCTCACCTCTGGTCTTGACTCCCTGCTCCCATTCAGCCTCCATAGAGGATCGTTCTAATCTGATCTGCTTAGAATCCTTCAGTGGCTCCCATGCCCCAAAGCATTGATCTAAGTCATGAGGCCCTCCAGACTCTCATCTCTGAGGATATCTCAGAGGCTCATCTCTTGCCAATTCTTGGTCTTGCCCTTTCTGCTCTAATCATTCTGAAACCTTGTAGCTTCCTGAATGTGCCATGTTTTCAGTGGCATGGGAAGGGTAAGCAGTGCTGGGGATGTTGTAATGACCTTATGTCCTTTCTCTTTGCCTTGGCTGAAAGTTGCCAAGACTCACATCTTTGAGGGGCCGCCATAAACTGGGACATATGGCCTCTTCTGTCCCCTCTTTGCTCTATCCCTATGTGGTTTTTACTTACCCTTGGGGTCTTTGCAAATACCTGGGGGTTCCCTTTCATCCTTTTTCTCGCCCTCTATTTTGTCCTTCAAATGTCGAATTAGAAATTATATCATCAGAAAGAATTCTGACTCCCCCAAACTGGGAGGGACACCCCTGGTATCTCTCTCCCACGTCACCCTGTGCTTATCTCTCTTGCACCGTTTGCAAACTGTGTGTAACTCCCTCCAGCCTGGCCATCCCATCCACCCTCTAAACTATGAGCTTTCCTAAGATGGGACCTGCTTCCCTCTGTGTCCCCATGCCTCATCCAGTGCCTGTCACATCGTGGGAGTTCAATAATATTTCCTGAATGATCATATTCCTTTCTCCTAGACTGTCGGGACTACCATGTCTTTTTGGGCCAATTTTTAAAATATCATTAATTTCCCCAAGCCCCCAACAAACAGTAAGATCTGTTTTTAATGATGCCACAATCTGGCCCGTAAATGATGCATTCATTGTCAGATACATTTGGCTATTATTTGTACTTGTAAGGAATGTTCCTCCTTCCTTGAGAGCTCTCATTCACAGAGACTTCCATTACTTTAATATTTTATGATGCAGCCATTTTGGAAGGCATAAGGGCACCATCTCTGTTTAACTAAATGTCAGAGTAAAGCAGTCAAGGCTCGTGGTTCATGTGGCAAGACGGTGATTAGATAGCTTTGTAAACAGGCGAGCTGGGCTAAGACTGTGTGATTATACACTCTCAACTACTTTTTATGCATAAACAAATAGAGATCAGAGATTGCAAAAACATTTTCCAGGGGTGTCAGAGGGCGTCTAAATGTTCAGTTTCCTGTTTTCTACCTGCCACATCTATAGCACCCAAGATCTAGAGGACACAAAATCACAAGGTCCAAATTGGATCGTGGTAGTCTCATAATCCGCTATTTCCATACTCCTGTATGGAATGTGTAAACTAAGGTATTAGATTACACTGAGTATCCCCCTTCCCAACCAGAGTGGACAACAGAAATTACATCTGACTTTAATGAGTGCTCAGAGGTGGCCAGTGCCCTCAGAGGCAGAAGAGCTGAGTACTGGGAGTTCAAGGCCCACACACTCTGCACACCAGACTTTGCCACCTGCCCACTGTGCCAGAGGTGGTAGCTGCAGTGAAAAAAATACAGTGCTGCTTTTTAAAGCTAGCATGAACCCCTGCATGTGTGTGTGTGTGTGTGTGTGTGTGTATGTGTGTGTATACAATAGTGTGCACAGGCTCTGGTGCTGGGCTGTCTGGTACTTGATAGTTTTGTAAACCTTCTGAGTTACCTAAACTCTCTGTGCCTCAGTTTCCTCATCTGTGGCATGGAGGTAATAATAATACCTACATTTCATGGTTGTTGAGAGGGTTAATGAAGTACTTAGAACAGTGCCTGACAACTCTGAGCATTCAAGAAATTGAGCTATATTTATGTTCTTAACAAAAAGGATGGTCAGGCTTTCACATCTGTTCGGGTTGCCTTGAAGTCATAAGAGTTCCAAATGCTTAACTCCAGTTCCCTTGCTGTGTTGACAATGGCAAAGCAGCATAACTTGTATACATGGCATATATTTCATTGGGACACTAGATGTGTTCGACCCAGGCACGTTGGCTTCTAGAAAGGACCTAGGAACAAGGTAGTGTTGCTGGTCTGATGAGGTTGGAGAGAGCTGCGAGGACAGGCCTTCAGCATGTGGCCCTGTGGTTTCAGGACGAGGGAGCCACAGGTGAGTTCTGTTGCTTCTTGGCTCAGGCCACCTAGCATTTTGAACTCAAGCCAGTCCCAAGGGTTTGGTGATCTCAGCTGAGTCCTCGCTGCCAGCCTGAGTCCTCTGTAAACTGGAACTGGCTTTGCAGATGCTGCACAAGCTCCTGGCAGAGTCCATTAGATTGGATTCCAGGTGGCAAATGTCCCTCTGGGGAGGATTGTGCAAAAGTGTTCCTTCCTCCCAGAAGGAAGGTCAGTTAACCCATGAAGAAGTGTACCTAGAAGACAGCAAAGGAGGCTGGAAGAGGGGGAGTTAGGCTCCTTTTAATAGTCAAGAGACCCCTTTGAGAGAATACAGAGATGACCTTGGGTGAAGCTTGCTGAGTGGGGAGAAGGGAAATGCCCGATCTGGATCTTTGCTGGAGCAAGCACAGACGGGACTTATTGCTGGCTTGGATGTGATGCTTCATTACAGAAGACAGAGTGGGCTCAAGAATGGCTCCAACCCTTTTTTCTTTCTGGAGATACTGGGTGCTAGCATGCCACTGTCTACACGCTCCCTTTCCAGGCTGAGCTGGGGGTCTGTGAATACCCTGCTGGTCCTGGTCCTGCTTCTATTATTCTATTGATTAAAGCTCCCCTCCTCAAGGTCAAGGCAAACCCATTGTCCTTTAGAAAATCCAGGGTGATAGAGGACACTGTGCAGGGACACCTTTCCCTGAAGTCAAATCTGCATCCACCCAGCATTCAGGTGATTCCCCAGGTGGGTTGCTGGGAATGTCCATCCTTCCCCAGATCTAAGGCGAAGGCTGCTTACAGGAGGAGAGCATCCATTTCTTCCACCTCACACACATTCCTGCAGCACAGGCTGAGAAGTTGGGGTGAAGTGGGGCAAAAGTGTGATGCTTCCACCTGAATTCCTATCACACAGTGACAGCTAAGCCCAGGTCTGCGGGGGAGAGGCTGCTCACTTCGATTTCTTAACCTCACCTCTTCCCTGGGTCTGCTCCCACAGCTGGGCACACCTCAGCAACCAAGAAGGATGGGTATTCTGCAGGTCTAATTTGGGTCAGCAAATTCCTATTTGCAGAAAATCATTTCAGATCTGACAGGAGTTAGCGATCTGTTTCTAGAAAGCTTTGACACAATCATTACCAGTCTCTATCTCACACACATACTGATACAACATGCATTCTGAATGTATACTCCGCCCTCCTCACAAGCCACTGTAAAATTCTCAAAACCTACACATGCTTGCAAATAGATCCCCCTTAAAAGGTTGAAGGGTGGTCTTGGCAGTAGGATCCAGTAGATGCTGGGCCTTACACACAGCACCTCTCCCTCCCACTCACCTGCTTTCTATCAGCTGCCTGCTTCCTTCCACATCTGTGCACTCAGCAGCCAAGGCTACCTATGAATTCCCACCTGGAAGAAGCAGATGGTGCTTTATAGCCACTGGCTGCCAACTCCCTCTGGGCCCATCTTGAAGCCCCTGTCCCTCTCCTTCTGCCCTTCACACTGGGTCTCAGGAGGCCTGCCAGTCTCTTTCCCCAGAGACTCAATAAGCACCCCAATTTCAAGCCATACTTCTCTTCTCTGGCTTCTGTTTCCTTAACAGTGACCTCTCTCTAAGGGTGGCGTGGCCCAGGTCTCTACCTCTGCTCATCCAAACGCAACTATGTGGCTATCAGCAGCTTAATGCCAGGACTTGTATTCCTTTAGCTCTTAGGCTGCTCTCCATCTTTCCCCACCTCCATGCCAGTTTCATTCTCTGCCTTCCTAGGGAGAAGTTGGAGATATGGGGTGACTCTTTTGAACCACATCTCCCAGAATGCCTTGTATTTGGCTTCCAGTTGGACTTAGCCAATTGGAAGCACCCAGAAGAGGTTAGCAGCTGGGAGGAAAGGTAGGTCAGGGTATTTCTTCTCACAATTTTCCACCCTCTCCCTGCTTTGGTGTCATGTACTGGTCTTAGCGACTGCCCTCCATGACTCCAGTTGCTACCAGGCATCCTCTCCTCCGGAGTTTCCATTTTTACTGGGCCAGAGTTACACTGTTCTTCTCCTCCTCCCGTTAGCCTTAGGGTGGTAATGACTTCCTGCTGTTGCTAGTCCCCAGTGCCTCACCATCCTGGTGCTTTCCCGTAACCCTGCCCACACCGCTGTAAATAGTCTTTTCATGCACGTGTCTGAGCCCTCTGGGGTGAATGTGACTATACTGATGCAATAATCTAGCTTTCATTTCAGAGTTTGACTCATAGCACTCTAGAAATTACATGATTTTTTTCCACCAATATTTCTGGAGTGGGTGATTTGCTTTTAATATCATGCTTACTATAATTTCTAGATGAACTCTAGAAAGGTTGAATTCCTTGATAAAGCCAGGGGAGGAAAAGACACTCTCTCAGAGACAAGATAAAAAGATCCTACAAGAACAGCGAGAAGTTGTTCCCATGATTGATGACATTCCTGATTCTAACTCCTTGATGAAAAGAAGCGGGGGAAATCCAGGCTCTGGAAAAAGAGTGGACGGAGTGACCCCAGGTATGCTTGTTTTTAAAAGGAAAAAACACCCTGGAAGGAGCCATGTGCCTGCCACCACAAATAAACAAATGCTTACTTGTAAATTTTTACTTCAGATATTTTTAAAAAGAAACAAAACATTACAGAATTAAAATACCTCCTGTCCTCACACCAGTCCTGTTCCCCCCCTTTCTCCCCAGAGCAACCCCTATGATGTATTCCATGTGGCCCAGTTCACATCTTTATATTTTCACCACACATGCATGTATTGATAAACAATATATAACATTGTCCCATGTTTTTAAATTTCTTTCAAAAATGTATCTTCCTATACATAATATTCTACAACTTGTTTTTATCACTGAAAAGTGTGTCTTCTAGATCTAGCTATACTGATACGTGTAGATTGGCTCCATGCCTTCTAGTTGCTGTACAGTAAGACATTATACAGACTTACTCATTTTACCCATATCCTCAATTGTGGGCATTTTGTGGTTTTCAAATTTTTTTGTTTCTATAAGCAATGTTTATAAAACATGTCCAGGAATTTCCTTAAAATATAACCTAGAAGAGGAGAGTTCAGTCATTGGGTATGAGTATTTGCAATTTTATTAGATGTTGCCAAAATTGTTCTTTAAAATGGTTTTTCCTACCTGCTGAATTCCTGTTTCCCTACATTTTCACCTATATTTTGTATCGTCATGATTTTCTATTTTTACCAAGCTAATAATGTGCGATTGAATTTCCTTGTTGGAAGTGAATACTCTCATTGGCTGTTGAGGCCCAGACATGTTTTAATACGTATATTGGACATTCAGGGTTCTTCTGTGAATTGTTGGATTATAGTCTTCATTTTTCTATTGGAATCTTTGTCCTTTAAAAAACTGACTTAAAGAAGTTCTTTATGTGTTTTGAATATTAATCCTTTTTAACTTGCTTTTTACTTTTCCAGAAGTTTGAAATTTCAACATTTTCCTTTATGAGTTTTGACATTAATGTCTTATCTCCGTACCATAAAACATCCTCTTGAGCATTTAGGTCCTTAAGCCAACTGAAGTTTATTTTTGGGTGTGGTGTGAGGTAGAGATCTAATGTTTTTGTTTTCATTTTCCACACAGGAAGCCAACATGCTTATTGAATGGTTCAGTTTTTCCACTAATTTGTAATTCCTCCTTTATCATAAACTAAGCTACATTTTATAGTGGATCTGTTTCTGGGCTTTCCATTCTGTTTTACTGATCTATCTGTCTATTCCTGCTCCACCACCCCCACCTGGCTTTAGCTGAGAATGTCACATAAAACCTGTGGCTTCCTATCCTGACTCCCATCTCCAACATCAGCCTCCCCAGTTTTGCCCCACACACATCCACTAGACCTATCTTTCTGAGAGTCTTCATCACCTAATTTGTTGCATGCCCACTGTGTACTAGGCAAAGTGCCAGCTACACCTGCATTATTCATGTGTTTGTCACTACCCTGTCAGTCAATGCCTATTTTGCCAATCAGGACACCAAGGCTCGGAAACTGAGTAACTTGCCCATGTCAAACAGCTAGTAAAAGACAAAGTAGAGGCTGGAACCCAGGTCTATTTGTCTCCAAAGTGCTGGTGGCTCTCCGTTTCCATTTTCCAGCATTCGCTACCTCTGCAATCCTTCCATCTGTAAAGTGGGGATATTCATCCCTCCCTCTCAGGGTTGTTATAAGAATTGTGAGATTATGTATGTGAAAGCATTTAGCACAATGCCTAGCCCATAATAATCATCAGCCACATTTGAATAAGAAGCAGGCAGCAGTTGCTAAAAATTTTCTTAAAAAGTCAAATCTTAACGCAACCCACTTATCCTGGCTTTAGAATCCCAGCAGGAGATGAGTGAGTCAGTAGGGGTAAGTGACTAGGGATAGAAGTCATCTTTGGATCGCTCCCCCTTCCACTCTTCTGCTTAGAGGCTCCCAAGAGCAACAGGAAGACCAGAATATGGGAAATGCTTAGAAATCATACTGCGTCCCTGCTGAAACTCAGGGGCTGCAGGCCAATAGCTGTCCTGAAGCTCTGGACGTGCACAGCAAGCCTGACTATTGAATGGCCATCATGACCCAGATTTCACATCTCCAGGCATTCAGGGGTGGAGGGGGGGTTTCTTCCTCCCTGTTTGGGCTGCCTGGACTAAGGCTATAGCCAGAGTTTCGTTCTCTTTACTGACTGCCATGTCACGAAGGCAACTGTAGACCTCCCTCAGAGGAGGCAGGTGAAAGAAGACAGCTTTTCCGGGCAACTCTCTGGCTAATGGGAAGCACATTGATGAAGGAAGCTGACTGACTTGAAAAATCCAGCATTGGCATGCAGGCTGTCTTTAAGGCTGGAGGATTATGGCCATTTGCAATTTTCTTGCTAATTAAAGTTTTTGTAGGAAAAGCAAACACATCTACACACGTATGTGTAGACTTGCACACTGATTCTATTTCAGAAGCACTGGGCTGCATGCTTTGGTTGCTGGCTTTCTTTGACTCCACCATTCACATCTGCGCTGTGTCATTGACAGCTCTGGCCATGGCCCCAGGGCATTCTGCAGGGGTCAGAATAACAGAGAAAAACAGCAGTGGGGAGGACAGCACACTCTCTCCCTTGTTTGACTTGGAACTCCTGCCTGAGTCTTGCAAGAAGCAATATGTTGAATTTTAAAAGAGGTGAAAACTACATCAGTTACTGAGGGAGAAATCTGAAAGAGCTGTAGCCTATCTTCCTTTGCTGGGCTCTGGCCTGGGGTGTGGAGGCAGGTGTTCACTGCCATGGGAGTCCTCTTACTTGAAAAGGGCAGAACTTCTCACTGAAACAGTCTCTACAGTTTCTCAAAACCGCCACCCTGGGGCCCCAAAACGCATCTACATGGTTATAAGGAATGAGGGACATCCAACACATGTTTAAGATTGCAGAGATTTGAAGGAGAGGCTGTTCATTATAGGAGTATAAAGGGGCCCCCATTCCTTAACATGCTAACACGGGAGCACACAGGTTCCCCCACAAACCCTAGCACATGGCAGGTGACATTCATATGCACCCACACCTTCATGGACACATCCAGGGTTAGGTTAAATCTAAGGAATGGCAACTACAAACATACCTGTGTCTCCTGCATTCACAGAAGCATGTCAGAACAAAGGTAAGTTCCAGTAATATATCAGCAAAGGAACTCAACGATCATGCGTGTTTGTCACAGATAAATTATGATGGTGCCATCACATCTGTTGGTGCCATATTGGAGGCAGCAGATCTGATTTCCAGCCTGTGTCCTGGCCATAACTTGGTGACCTTAGGTAGGGCTTCTCAGAACATTGAGGTCTTCATCTGTGAAACAGTGAGGTTGGGGCTGATGGCCTCAAGGGCACTGACATCATTCACATTCTCTGGGTCAAGCTCCTATTGCACTTTGTGTCACTGGACATGTCTGAGGTCCCTGGAAACGGGGATGAACTAGAATTTCCAACTCTCTCACTATTCCTGCTGGGTCCTGCAACCATCCCCCGATGGAAGTTTCCTACTCCCTTGATTACCAAATATCCTCCTCATCTCCATTTCTCCCCCCTAAAATTCTGTCCTCAGAAAAGGATGTGGTAATTGTGTGCCCACCAAGTATTGATCTAAAGTGGGAGGAAGAATTGCCTTTTCATGGAATGAAGCTTTGAACCAAAGGAGTGAAGCCTTAATTGTATAATCGCAGCTGGCGAGTTGAAGGGGAAGATACTTGGGAGTTAGGGCCCTAACTACATAGATGCCTGTCCTATTGCTGAAGCCTAAAACCCCACGGCTAGCAACTAAGTCCTTTTGCTAAAACTATTAAGGATCTTCTGCCCACAAAAGCAATGTATTAAGACTGAGCAGTCATTTAAAGCCTTGGTAGGAAGGAGTTTTTCGGATCCCTTTTTTGTGTCTTTTTAATGCGGGGGTTGGGGAGAGGTGAGTGAAAGTTGGGCAGAAGGCTAGGCAGTTTAGTAGCTGCAGGATGTGAGATAAATGTCCTCAAGGGGAAAAAAGCAAAGCACAGGCTTGGGACTCCAGAAAATAAGTTTCATGTGCCCTTCAATTGTGATGAGGGCCTGCCTTGCATGGGAACTCCCTTGTAGGGAGGAGGAGGGGCCCAGTAAAGGAATCCGAAGGAATTCTAGATGTGTTAGGGCAGTGCAGGCCTCAGTGATAAAACAAGAGGCTGTGCTGAGTAACTCCATGGAGACGGGATGTACCCCCACCCAAAATTCAGTTCAAATGTTACGACTGATGACACCCCCCAGGCACCAAGAGGGTATTATTAACAGGTTTATTGCTCACATAATGAGGTTTTCTAGGGAGAGCAGGGCAAGCTCCCAAGCACATCTGAAATGTGGCTTGGGCTTTCATGGTGCCTGGGGGTGGGGATGGGATGATGGTTCCTGCATGTGGGCAAAGGCTTATGTGTTGTGTGGCTTGAATTCCTGCTAGCACTAAAGGAAGGTAAGCCCAGGCGTTCTCACCCTCCTGCCCAGAGGTGGGGCAGAAGGGATGGGACAGGTGGGGCTTCACAGCCAGACATCAAAAATGGGGTATTGATAATTTTTTTTACAGGCTGGGAAGGAGCAACAGATCCAGTTTGTCTCCAAGGCCCATCAAGCCTCTCCCTGACACCAGTAGCCCCCAGGAACCCCGGGCGTCCCAGGTCTTTAGTGCTTGTTGGGTGGTGGCTGCAGTGCCTTCAGCATTCTCAGGCCAGTAGACCAGGAACTTTCATTCTTTTAAGAACTAGAGAAGCCTGTTAAAATATATCCTGACTCCACAGACACCCTGACCTCTGCTCTGTGTGTGTGTGTGTGTGTGTGTGTGTGTGTGTGTGTGTCCTTAGAGAACACTGGCTTTAACACTGACCCCAAGCTACAGAGTCTTGTATAAGGAAATGACCAGGCATCATCTTTATCGGAACAGACTCACCTTGTGCCCGAGAAGCTGAAATATTCTAGAAAGGACTAGGATGGCAGTTTCACAGGTAATGACCGTCATCTCCCAGCTACTCAGCAAGTGCACATAAACCCAAGGATGACTAGAAATAACACCAAGAAGATACAGTGGGATGTGAGCATAAATGTGTGCCAGTGTTCTGAGCTGGCCTCAGGGGATATACATCATCTGGGAATGCTAACATTACCTCTCTTGTTCTTGGAAGCAGCTCCCCTTTGGGTAAGACTTCAGAGCCAGATGAAAGTAAGCTTGCCCACTTAGAGTCACAGCTTTGAAACTATAGATGGTATTGAGGAGATGAGGTCTTGGGATCCAAACAAACCAAGTTTAATCTCATCTGGATAATCTTTGATTGTTTTCTTTACATCTGAGTCTCAGTTTCCTCACCTGAAAAATGCAGATGCTAGGACTATAGAAAATATTGTAAAATTTAGGGGTACTCTATGCGAAAGACCTTGCATAGAGCAGGCACTTAATACTTACTATATTTTAGGAAAGGAAAGAAGTTGGGAGCTCTGGTGAGATCTCAGACCACTGGATCTAAAATGTTCTCAGGACCTTGAAGGTCTCAGAAGAGCGCCCAAGGCAGAAAAGAAACAAAGCTTACTAGATTTTTACATGGTTGTTTGCGCCTGCAGAACAAGACTTGATCTTATTATTCATTGTATCCCCAGGGCCAAGCACAAAGTCAGGTGTGTAGTAGGTGTTCAATAAACATTTGTTGAACTGGCGAAGTGGCAACTGGTATATTCATCCCTCTGATCCCATCTAGTAAGGATGAGAAAGAGAAATTAACACATATCAAGCACTTGCTACATGTACTTCCCAGTACATGATATCATTTCACTCTCACAACACTGAGTTAAGTATTTATGGTACCATTTTGACAGGTGAGGAAAACTGAGGCTCCAAGAGCCTTGAAATAATACCCCTAAGGTTAACTAGCCTGTGAGTGCTGGAGCAGGGCTTTCATTCAAAAGCACACCTTCTCTCTAGGCTGGGGATCGCAAGTGCGGTAGGAGACAGCACAGGGGCAGCACATCAGAGGGGAGCCAGCAGCAGGAATGTCACTCTGGTATTTTCTTCTTCAAACATTCGGCTCTCCTCAACAAAAACACTTCCCAGATGCTTCCAGGATCTGGCAAGTCTTCAGTCACAAAGCTAGGGTTAGTCCCCACACCTGCAGGCGAACAGAACTTTAGAGGCTGACCTCTGAAGATTAATGCTTTTTAACTTGTCCAAGAGCCACTGCTGGAACCTTTGTCTCAGTTGCGTTGGGGGTTCTAAGCCCACGTGAGACAGCACTTTTACCCTATACCAAGTCCTAGGACATGGCGGTGTTGGGGCTTGAATTGTGTCTCCCCAAAATGCGTGTTGAAGTCTGAACCCCCGGTACCGGTGGAAAGTGACCTTATTTGGAAATACAGTCTTTGCAGATCTAATCAGGTTAAGATGAAGTCATACTGAGTGGGGTGGGGTGGGGGTGGTCTTTAAATCGAATATGACTAGTGTCCTTTTTAGATGAGGGAAATGTGGACACAGACACCCACACAGGGAGAGCAGCACCATGTGAAGACAGAGGCAGAGGCCGGAGTATTGCAGTTGCAGGGCAATGAATATTAAGGACTGCCAGCTGCCATCAGAAGCTGGGCAGAAGCAAGAAGAGTCTCTCTAAGACTCTGGGTCTTAGAGGTAGCATGGCCTGCTGACACCTTTATTTCAGACTTTTAGCCTCCAGAACTGTGGGAGAATCCATTTCTGCTGCTTTAAGCCACCCAGTTTGCAGTACTTTGTTAAGGAACCCTAGTAAAGTAATGCAGAGGGCTCTTCAGGCACCCTCCAAGTTCCAGAGCCTCATGCCTCAGCCATCAGCTGGGGAGGCCCGCAGACTCCATCAGCCAGGATGCCACAGCTCCCGGACCTCCACCCACTCCTGTGAGATCAGGCCGACTTCAGCTCCCAACACAGCTCTGCCCAGTGGGGTTTTTTGTTGTTACTCTTCCTAGGCTCTTCTACCTGACCACCCAGGGGGTGTTTTTTTTTAATTCCTTAACTCTTGGCTCTGAACATCCTTCACTGATGTGAGAGCTAATACAACAACTTTCTGTTAACATAAGCACAAACATACTCGCTACTATTTATCCACTTCCCGGTTGTAGACAGAGGGTCCAGAACATTGGCTCCACTTCAGCCTGGGGAATGGGGGCTCTCGGGACTTTGTGCCGTGCACCAGGAGGAGGCAGAGCAGGATAATGAGAAGAGCATGGGTTGTGAACTCACAGGGTTCACAGTCTAGCGCTGCTCCCTTCCAGCTGCGTGGCTGTGGGAACACGCTTGGTCTCTAAGCCTGGTGTCCTCATTTACAATGTGAGAAAAATAACACCATGCTCTGGGGTTATGATGAGAATTGAATGAGATAATGTGCATGAAGTAACCAATAAATATTGTTCCTGTCCCTCTGGTCGTAATTGTTGCTATTATTCCTTCTTTATCATGAACATTCCTGAAATGGAATTTCACCATGAATTAAAGCTCTGTAGGCGGGGAAAGACAGAGAGAGTGAGATGAGGGGAAGGAAATTCTTTGGGTCTGCCCAGCCTATATTGTGATTATTTGAAAACAGACCCTCCTACCACAGTTAGTGTTCCATAAACGGCAGTTATTTTCCTTGCTTTTTTGTGATTGCTGTTTATAAGTTTCTCTTTCTGAGCCATATCAATACCCTTCACATCTCCTTCTTTGTCCCACACAGATGATTGAATTTTTCCCCCAATCTCTACCTCCTGTAACAGGATTCTAAATACATACTCTTTTCCTTGTAAAGCACATTTTCTTCCACTGTGGGCAGAATGTGCTTTCTACATGACTTGTTTGGCCAATGAAATGTCGGCAGTCATCACCTTGATAGAGGCTATGGTCTGCTTTGTTCTCTCATATTCCTGATAATGTCTATTGAACACCGTGTGTGCTGGGCACTGAGCTAAACGTTCTTATTGGACTATCACAACCATGTAAGGCAGGTACTATTTTCATGCCAGTTGCTACAGATAAAAAACAAAACAAAACAAAAAACTGAGGCCTAGAGAGATAATTAACTTGCCCAAAGTCACACTTACGGGACCCAGGACTGAACCCAGGCAGCCAGCTTGCCTGACCATGTCGCTTCACCATGCTGCCTCATAGCTGGAGAAGGTGGTAGAAATTCCTCCTGTCCAAGGACACAAAAGATAATATCTGCTTCTTTTCTTTCCTTTTTTTTTTTTTTTTTTTTTGGTGAATGTCTTATATACCTCATCCTGTCATCCTTATAACCACAGAGGGGTTTTATAAATGATGAAACAGGCTCAAAAAATCTAAGTGGCTTGCCAAAGTCACACAGCTAGAAGTAGCAGAGCTGGGATTTGATCCCAGACTTTGAATATTGGATTCGAAGACCTATATTCTTTCCATCCTTCCACTGTACCACACTGTCTCCTCCCACTGCATATGGCTAATTTATGGAGGCCTCTGTTTTTCTAGATCTGAAATGGAATGAACAGTCTAGAATCTAAATTCTAGATACCCATCCACATTGGAGAAGTAGGAAAGCAGTAGCAATCATGTCAAGGCTCGATCAAGAGTTTATGTGAAGCAAACATTTGTATTATATTTTAGAAGTGTGATGAGGGGAACATTTTACATGTTTTAGGAAGTGCAGAGATTGAGGATCAGGGAAGAGCAAGCACTGGATGAAAAAACATCCTGGGAGAAGTGTGTCAGAGATGCATGCCGTCTGGTCTGACCAACTGAGGGGTGGGTGCAGGTGAGCTGAGCTGATCTGGCCATGGAAAGAGGCCATTCATCTAATCCAACAGTCCAGGTGTGCCGACCACTCATAGCTGGTGGCTTTACAGAATGAACAGCCAAGGCCCAGGAGTGCCCAAATTCCTTCCAACCCATTTATTCTACAAACAGTCACCAGACAAGCCAGGCAGTCTGAAACAATAGTTCAGAACATTGATTTCTGGCAGTAGCTTAGCCCTGCACATGGCAGTGGACTATGTTCACCGTGTACCTGGCTAAACACTTTAGAAAATACATCCTTCCTGCCCTTGGGTGCAATAAGTCTTGGAGAGCAAATGCTTCTTCCTCAAGAAATTTGCATGCAGTATGTGAAAAACACCAGCTTAATCAGACCCAAGGGCTGCAACTAAACCTCCCAGAATTTAGCTCTCTACCACAGATGTGGAAAGACTCAGGATATATTTAGTAAAACGAGTACTGTGTAAACTGTATTTCATGAAAATGCAGGGGAAAATGGAAATAATATCTAGATTTGCTTGTATATGCATCAAGTTACTCTGAAAGGATACATGAGAAGCTAGAGGGGATAGTGAATGATGGTAAGAATGGGGTGAATGGAGGTGGGGTGGCAGGAAGACTTTATTACATACTTTAATTTTTTTATTTTCAAAATTATTAGGCTGGGCACAGTGGCTCACCCCTGTAATCCCAGCACTTTGGGAGGCCAAGGTGGGAGGATCACTGGAGCCCAGGAGTTCAAAAATAGCCTGGGCAACATAGTGAGACCCTTTGTCTACAAAAAATAAAAATAAACTATTAGCCGGGCATGGTGACACATCCCTGTAGTTCCTGCTACTTGGGAGACTCAGGCAGGATTTCTTGAGCCCAGGAGGTTGAGGCTGCAGTGAGCCATTATGCCGTTGTACTCCAGCCTGAGTGAGCGAGCAAGAAGCTGTCTCAAAAAAAACCCAAAAAACCTCACCAACAAACAAACAAACAAACACCTGATTATACTTAGCTAGTTCAATAAGACAAGAAAAAAAATGAAAGGCATACAGGTTGGCAAGGAATAGAAAAAACTCTCCCTTTTTAGAGATGACATGAATATCTACCTAGAAAATTCCAAATTATTTAAAAATTGATCCTTTCTTGGAGACCCTTCTGCAGATTCACTCAGTACTACTGTAATGAAGATGCTAAACTGTCTCCTCACCCCTAAGAGCCCTGCTATGCCTCTCCTTCATAGTCACTGCTTCCTCAGGCCTTAATCCCTGGAAACCACAGATCTAGTCTCCATTCTAATCGTTTTGTCTTTTCGAGAATGTCGTGCCAATGGAATCATGTGCTAGGTAGGCTTTTGCAACTTTTTTTTTACTCAACATAGTATCTTTGCATTCATCCAAGTAGTCGTGTGTATCAAAAACCCATTCCTTTTCATTACTGAAGACTCTTCCATTGTATAGAATATGGCTGGAACACAGATGCCCTCCCTTTTATCTTTTGGAGGACATTTGGTTTGTTTCAGATTGGGATGATTAGAAATAAAGGTACTTATTATATGATTATAAATATTCATGTATAGGTTTTTGTGTATGCATGCATTTTTCTTTCTCTAGAGTAGATATACAGGGGTGGGGTTATTTGGACATAAGTATATGTTTAACTTAATGAAAAATTGAAGAAACTTTTCATAGGGGCTGTCCCATTTTGCTCTCCCACCATCAATGTATGAGTTGTTCCATATCCTTGCCAGCACTTGGTGCTATCATTATATATTTCTGGAGACAGTCGAACAGGGGTTATAGTAGTATCTCATAGTAGTTTTAATTTGTGTTTCCCTAATGGCTAATTTTATTAAGCATCTTTCCATGTGCATATTTGTTATTTTTATTTCCACTTAAGTGAAATGTCTGTTAACGTCTTTTGCCCATTTTAAAACTGAGTTATTTGTCGTCTTACTGTTGAGTTTGGAGAATTCCTTCTATATTCTGTAAACAAGTCCTTTGTTAGATACATGATTTGCAAATATTTTCTCCTAGTCTGTAGTTTGTCCTTTCATTCTCTTAGCCATGTCTGTCTCAGAGCACACGTTTTCAATTTTGACGAAGTCCAACTCATCCTTTTTAAAAAAGATTATATTTTATTAATACCATTCTAAGGACTCATTGCCAAACTCAAGGTCACATAGATTTTCTCCTATGTTTCCTTCTAAAAAATTTATAGTTTTATGTATTGCATTTAGATTTATGGTCCATTTTGAGTTAATTTTTGCTTAAGGTCTGATGTTTAGATGGAGATTCAGCTTTTGCATATAGATATCCAATTGTTCCGTCAACTCTGAAGGGAAGAGAATGTACCTTGCTTAACTTCCCTCCCAGTACAAAGATTAAATTTAGAGTTCAATGGGAAACACATGTCTATAACTTAAGAGTGAAATCTCTCTTAAGAAACATTCAACATCCAATTGCTTGCAATTAACTTGGGTGAGAGGGTATGACTTGTGAGGAATGGATGTAACTGGTAGCCAGGAACATGGGTTAAATGTCTCATAACACCATGTCTTCTAAAATATGACACAATGATCTTCAAACTATTTTGCTTGTCAATTCCTTAATTTTGAAAAATAAACGTTTACCATTGACATCTTTTCCTTCTTTCTTTTGCCAGTCTCACCACACTGGGCTCTTTGGTGTGCCTTGAACATGCTGGGCATGTTCCTTCCCTCTTTCAGGGCCTTGCATTACCTGGAAGACTCTTCTCCCCGTTATCTGCTAATGCTCTCATTTTAGACATCAACTTCTCAGTGAGGCCTAGCCTGGCCATGTTAATCAGCACGGCAACCAATTTCCCTTAACCTTACCTACCTTCCCCCTGCCAGCACCTATCTTCCAATATGATGAGATGATACCAGCACCCACTTAAAACAATGCATCAGCAGTGCTGTTTTTTAGGAGTCAGAGACTCATATTAATTCTTTTCCCCCTTGATTTTATATATAAATTTCACTTCTTCAGAAGAATTTAAACTTAATGTAATTTATTTTATGCATGCAATTTTTCTGTTAACTCTGTAATATTTATTTGCAGCCAAACAGAAATTTCAATGCATTATTTTTAGGAATCATAAGGTTCCAAATGTCAAATGCTTTTTTCTGAATTATTGAATTATTCTTATAATTTTAATAGTAAAGATCTCATTAAAGACATAATTATACATTTTCATAATTATACTAAAAAACAAATTTATGGAAAACATAAGGAAAAAAAGCCTCATGCACAGTTTCTGTACATTGTTAAAACATCCAGCATTGTGAGCACTGAAAAAAGTAATCGGAGGCACTTCCCTCTTATAGGCCAAGAGGTTTAAAGGCCCACACCCAACTCTTTCATCGCGAGAGCTCCTTCTTGCTATCCCAGGTTGGGGCAGTCCCAGCCTCTTGGTGGTAATCAGTAGGGACATGGACTAGGTGCAGGCCTCAGTGACTTCCAGCCTCGGCCACTCCCCCACAGTCGAGACTTTGCAGAACGTGGACACTGCAGGCCTCAGGGAGGGAAATGTGTTTCTTTAGCAGCTAGTAAGGTTGAAGCTCCACTGCTCTCGCCTGCCTCTTGTGGGGAAGCCGTGAACGCAGGGGCATTAGAGTAGAGCCAGTGCCCACACCTGCCAGGTGCCCAGGTGACTTCAAGACATGTCTCTAGCAGTGCCACATACAATCATATCTCCTTTAGATCCAGAGGAGAGGTGAGGAGAAGAAGCAAAACAGTTCCAGAGAGACCACGGGTTTAAGAATGAGTTGTGCTTCACTGAACTTGTTTAGGAAAGGAAGCAATGGATTTAGAGGGCAAGAGGATTCGGGAGGACCGAGAAGCCAACCCCACAACCCAGTCACATCCAGCCAAGACAATGCCCTGAACAGTCTGTTCCTTTGCAAGCATCCACCTTTCTCTCTACAGTCAAGAGCTGAACAAAGAAAGACCTGGAGCACTTGGCTTCTTGAAGAGTTACTTTGTTACCTTTTAAAATGCTCTTCAGAACACTCTACCTGCCTCTCTACTAGCTTTCTCCTATATGTTTCAGGATCAGTATCATTAGGTGGTTAAGAAGTTAACTCTCAGAGTCACAAAGATTGGGGCTCATATTGTAACTGTGCTGCTTACTCGCTGTGTGACTTGGGCAAGTTACGTACACTTTCTAAGCCTTGGTTTCCTCATCTCTAGGACACATACAAGAATAGTATTTGAATTGTGAAAATATGAGGAGTGTGTGCAAAGCACTTGACATACTGCCTGACTCAGTGTGAATACGTGTAAATAAATGGTAGCTGTTTCTATCAACCTCCTCTCCTCCTTCCCTTCCTCCCCCTTCCTTATCATCGTCATGACTATTATTAATTCCAGGCTCCACTCCCTTCTCTGGCTTGTTTCATATTGGAAGGGCCCAGGATGCAAAAACCACTGATCCGGCATCACCTGCAAATATCTGTCCTGCCTACAAACCACAGCTCTCCACACCGCCCCTCTCTCATCATGAGGCATCTCTTCACCAGATGGGCTTTGGCCTCCTTGATCCCCATTGGCCTTCTGCAATCCTTTCAAAGCTCAGAAATTAACAGCATGAACACCCCACTGAGAACTCTGTGGTGTTCAGGGTGGGGAGAAATCTAGGTCAGAGCCAGCATCCCAGGAAGCTCCAAGCCTTGGGGGCTGGAGGCATCAAGGATCCCAGGTCTGTGGGTTCGCTTGGTGTTGGTCTCAGATGATCTGCTTCTCACCTTGCTCAGATAGGGGATTCAGGGAATCACGGTTTGGGTAAGCCAAGCAATTCAAGGGTTAATATCTAAGAGGTCTCCAGAATCAGTAAAGGCTCTGAATTCTCAGTGTTTAAAAAGCTCCTACAAGGAAAAAGAACCTTTGTGAAAATACATTAAACTCAGAATTTGATTTGGTATTCCCCCAACAATGGACTGATGTTTGCATGAGTGTCCTAAGGATAGTGGCTAAGCACACAAGCACTGTTTGACCTTTACAGAAGAATTAGCTTAAAATAATTATTAGCAGGTTTCTTTTCAGGATTTGTAGTATTAGATAATGCAATCACTCCACTGGAAAACTTTCTTCTTTATCGTGACTTCAAATCAGCCAAATGTTGCAGAAGCCTACACAAGGCTCACAAATTGCTCCCACACCGCGCTGGCCATCTTGTTTTGCAATGACCTGTGGTGCAGCTGGGAATCCTCCCGAACCTTACTCCTCCTTCAAGTGCTCAGGGACTGGAGGACCGGACACAGCATCTCCAGAAGTCACAGGTGCAGGGTCACCCACAGCACACTCTCCGGCTCTTCAGGATAATCAGACCCTGGGAGATCTTTCATTCTTAAAACAAAATTATTATAAAAGGCAACATGTGTTCATTGTAGAAAATTGGAAATACAAAGAAAAGCTAAATAGAAATAGAACTCCCATATGATCCAGCAATCCCGCTTCTGGGTATTTGTCCAAAAAGAATTGAAATCAGGATCTCCAAGACATGCTAGAACTCCCATGTTCTTTGCAGCACTATCCACAATAGCCAAGATATGGAAACAACCCAGATGTCCATTAACAGAGGAGTAGATAAAGACAATGTGGTAATTCCATACAATGGACTATTGTTCAGCCTTAATAAAAAAGGAAATTTCATAATATGGGACAAGGATGAATCTTGAGGATATTAAGCTAAGAGAAACAAACCAGTCACAGAATGACAAACACTGCGTGATTCCACTTATATGAGGTATCTAAAATAGTCAAATTCATAGAGTCAAAAAATGGAAGCTGGGTAAGGTTGGGGGGTGGTGCAGATGGGGTGTTACTAATCAACAGGTGTAAATTTTTAGTTAAGCAAGGTGAATAAATTCTAAGATCCTCTGTACCCACAGTCAACAATAATATTTTAAACACTTAAAAATTTATTAAGAGGGTAGATATCATGTTAAGTGTTCTTACCAGGATCAAATAAATTTTTTTAAAAGGCAGAAAATAGAAAATACAACTCACAATCTTGTTACCCAGAGATAACCACCAATACTACTTTGATGTCATCTATTTATCATTCTATAAACTTTTAAAAAATGCTCTATTGTAGGACACTCAAGTGATATTCAATGTCCTGTTAAGCGATTCTTTGTTGAAATTAACATTTTTGCTCACATCTATTATTACCTTAGAATAGAAAGATGTTATTTCGAGGAATGCCATTTCTGAGTCAGAATCTGCACATTTTCTTTTTATTCAAGTTGGCCTCCAGGAAAATCCTGTTTACTCTTCTTTCAAGTATAGGGTTACCTGTTTCCTCAGACCCTCACTAGTACTGGGAATTGTAACTTTTTTAAAAGGTGGTAGTTTGATCCATGAAAAATGTGCATTTCTTTGATTATTCGTAAAGTTGAGCATGTTTTCATGGGATTTGGGGTCTTTTGCATTTCCTTGTAAATTACCTATCTATGTATGTTGTTCACATTCTCAATGGGTATTTATCTTTTTCTTGTAGATTATGAAGGTATAACACAACAAGAAAATCAATTTTTTTCCTATCATATAAGTTCCAAATACTTCCCTCAGATTGTTGTATTTTATTTTAACTAATTATTAGCTTTTTTTTTTTTTTGAGACGGAGTTACATTCCTGTTTCCCAGGCTGGAGTGCAATGATGCAATCTCGGCTCACTGCAACCTCCCCCTACCAGGTTCAAGTGATTCTCCTGCCTCAGCCTCCCGAATAGCTGGGACTATAGGCACCTACCACCACACCCAGCTAATTTTTGTATTTTTAGTAGAGACGGAGTTTCACCATGTTGGCTAAGCTGGTCTCAAACTCCTGATCACAGGTGATCCACCCGCCTCAGCCTCCCAAAGTCCTGGGATTATAGGAGTAAGCCACCACACCTAGTTTGTTGTGTGTTTTTTAATTTTACCATTTTGTTGACCCACATTTTACTCCAGGGTCCCTGAGATCTGCATTTCCAGCCTGTGATGGGGCTCCTACCACTTTTTTCACTCTTAACTGTAGATTCACTTCACCAATAATTTAATTGATAGCTCTGGATCAATTTCCTTTTAATCTGGGCATTCAACAAACATATGCGACTCATTTGCCAGGTGCAAGCACTTGGGTTAGGAGCTAGATCAGATTAATCTAGTCCACAACGTCTCCTGGGAGGTTTGGGAGAAAAAGCCCAGTGTGAAACCGCAGGGTTGGGAGTCAATACTTAGGGAATGGCTACAGGTCCGTACCAGGCTTTTTGTCTACTGCCCGTCACTTAATTCTTACACCTTTTAAGGTAGGTGTTACTGTCCCCATTTTACCAATGAGAACGTGGAGGCTCAAAAAGTTTCACTTAACTTAAAGTCAACCAGCTGGTAAGCAGCAGAATGGAAGCCAGTGCTCCCTGAACTCTACACAGGCTCTAGGGAGGGTGCTCACAGCAGACCTAGGGCCAATGGAGGTGAAGGAGGTGACTCACGTAGATGCACGGCTGGATCCTGCCTTTATTTCAGTTTGCTATTTTGTACATCATGGATTTTTGCATTCATTTTGATTTTTAAAATTATATTGCATTAAAATATTATTGAGTGTTGAGTTTTTGTCACCCACTCACCCCCCCCAAATTTTGTGCCCAAAAGAGTGTTTCATTTACCTCTAATGGGGAAGGACCTCCATCCTTTTCAAAGAAAAATAGTTGGGGACCTAGGAGGTGGTGAGGATGGGGAGCTGAGTGCAGATGGGGGCAGGAGCCCTGGGCGGAGACGTGCTGCCACAGTGACCCTGTGTGGTTCTGTGCAGCAGGCTGGGCCTTCTGCGCCTCTTGGTTTATCAGCAGCAGAGATTCTTCTCCCTGCCTGAGAAGCAGGCCTGGAAAGTGAACCTGGTGCTCCATTTGCCCATTTTTGGAGTTCTTTAGAAGAAAGGTCTTCACACAAATGCACGTGATTTTGACGCTTGCTAATAAGCAGCATTCTTATCGCAGTGTACATAACATTTTGTTTAAAAGGCACACTTCCTTCCCAGTCCAGGGTCCCAGAAGGCAGAGGAGGTCAGAGGAGACATTCCCAGCCCCAGAGTGGCGAGAGAAAAAGCCTTCCTTGTTCTCTCAGACTGTCTCTTCCGGCCCAGAAACGAGTCTTGCCAGGGGTGGTCTGTGTTCTAAGATCGCAGGCAGGGAGCCGCTTTTCAGCTCTCAGACCCGAGAGACCTGCCCAGAGTGCTCCATGAGGTGAAGTGTGCCTGGTCTCCCCGCATTCTAACCAGATTCCCCATCTGAGATACTCCCACTCCCCTGCCTGGAAAGTGGCCTGACAGCTCATCACATTCCCGCCTGCATCGTCCGCTCCAGCGGCCACATGACTGAGGGGAAACTGCAAGAAACCCGATTCCTGAAACTGGGCCCAACTGATAGGGCCCGGTTCCTGGAATCCCAGCTGAGAGGCGGCCGGCAGGGGTGGAGACCAGCCTTCCCAGGGCTTGGGCTCCGTCCTGCATGGCAGGGTTTCAAAGTCCAAGCAGGCCCCAGCTGGGACGCCTGCCTCCCACAGAAGAGGAAAGGAATCCAGGCCTCAAGGTCCCCTCCTTGCTCTGGGAACCTTCTCTGTGCCATAGTGTGAGGGCTCTCTGCCTTGGCTCACAGGTGCCTGTGCTCTTACTTGCTTCGAAGGATTAGAATCTTGTCAGCAGGGAGTTTGTCTCCTTCATCCTTAACAGCAATAACTGCCATTTGCTGAGTAATTTCTACCTGTCTTCTGCACTCCTTGCCCTGGAATATAGGCAACTCTTTTCATTACCATTCTACAGATAGGGAGACAAGCTTCAAGGGGTCAAATAACTTGCCCAAAGATGCCAGTAGGTGGCCAAGTCGAGATCTGAGCCTGTGTTTTATGAAAGCCCATGCATTGAATCCCCAAGCCAGGCGTTTCGGACATCAGGACCCACAGGTGTCAGACTAGAAGTATAAATGAGAGACGCAGCACAGGCAGGATCTATTATAGAATAGCAGGTGTATGCCTGTCTGAGGAAGCAGCTGCTCCAGCCTTAGAGCTGATTTTGCCACTTGGCAATATTGGCTCACCATGGTCAAACGGATTTTTCAAGAATAGCTTGAGATCCATATTTTTAGGCGAAACGTCCTGATTTTAAAATTTGGATAACTAGTTAAAAATAAAAGCAAAGCAAAGCAAAACTAACAAACACCACGTGGGCTAAACAACAGAAGTCATTGGATCATACATAGCCCAGAAGCTAGCAGTTTAAAAATTCTGTACCATGTAGTTGTACTCTGTGTACTATGTGCTCTGCGCATATTAGGTGCATAGTGAATGTTTTTTCCTTTAAAATAAAACCAACCCCACTTCTAGGAGCATCTGTATCTATAGGAGGAAGAAAAGTAGAATCTCAGATATTCCCAAAGATGCACAATTCTGAGTGATTCGTGCAGGTGTTGCCTTCCAGGGCAGTAGATCGTTATCAAATGTCCACATAGACAAGGCTAGTGTATGTATTAGAAGCTATAAAATGAATTCTCCTCCCACATATCCAGGGGAGACCACATCCTTAGAAGAAAGACACTTTCACACATTGCTTGGCCCAGCAAATGAGGCAGGAGAATAGTGAGTTAGGGTAACCAAGGGTTAAGGCATAAGCAAAACAGCAGGTGCAGTCAGTTCTAGGCAAGATTAGGCAGCATCCAGGCAACACACTCCTTTGATAACAAGATGTGTCCTCTTCAGCCTCTGATTGGCTGTGGGCCAAGTGTCCACTGCAGCCTCTGATTGGTAACAAGCCAATCCTTCATAAGAGGTAACCAATTGGAGGCTTCTAAAGGGCACTTAGGGGTGTTCCCAAATTCTTTTAGCCTAATAAAAACGCTAAAGACCATTGCGAAAGGGGCTCTTGAGCCTGCTCTTGCTTTGTGGGATGTGCTTTCTTACTCCATTCTTTTGTTGCTTTGTCTTTCACTGCTTTGTTCTTTTGTTGATTTGTTTCTGCATTTTAGTCAATTATTTGTTCCACTCTAACAAACGAAGAACCTGGACAACTGACAGTCAAGACCGTCCCTCCAGTAATAGACTTGGCCTTTGTGAACCATCCTCTGTCTTCCCACCTCTTACAAGGGGAAGCATCCCAAGACTCAGCCCTGGAACTTCAGCAATTCTGTCTTTTCTTCCAGAAAGAAGGGATCTCAGGCCCTTTCATGGATTTGACAGTCACCTCTACACCTCACGCAAGCCTAAAGCCAAGTTCTCGATCTTCCTCCCAGAATCAGGGTGCCCACCCTCCAATTGGCCTCATCTCTGTCACTTGCACTATCATTCTTCTGCTCGGGCAGCTCCAGATCCCAGCAGCATATTTGAATCTTTTCTCCTTTCCTTCTTCATTCAACAGCCCCAAACCCTAGCCAATATCTCATTCCACCTCTCATGCCATAGCTGGGGCATTGCTATATGCTCTTAACTGATGTAACTGGGATAATATTGGGAAATATTAGCTGAGTCCCTCCTCCACATTTCTTTCTTTCACCTTGTGCACCCCGCCCCCGCCACCCCCAAGCAGGCCTTAAAGGAGGATTGTTAAAGACAGTCAAGTTCTTGGTTTTTGAATTTCAAAAGCCAGTCATCAGTTTCCTCTCTTACCCCTTTCTCCAGGAGAGAAATATTTCCCAAGTTGGGTATTGGGGAAGGTGTAAAAAGTTTGATGGGTCCCCTAGAAGAAATCCTATTGTGCCTTCTTCCCACACCTGGGCTGAGCCCTAAATAGATTTGGCAGGTGGGTGGCAGAGGGGTTTGAGTGAGGGTGGGGAGGTCACGCATTTCAAAGCAAAGGGAACATGTCTCATTTTCTGTGAAGGAACTCAGCACAACCCAAGAGCTGAGGAGTAGAAATGGCTACATGGGGTGTCCAGAAAATAAGACTATAAATGTCCTCCCAGACTCCCCTGTGATCCCTAAGTGGTGACAGAACAGCCAGATGTCCTTAGGCGTTGAGAAACATTAAGTTTACCCTGACCCCATGGCTCCCTTGTGGAAGTTACCTTTAGTTTGTAATTAGTCATAAGCGGGTAACAGCTGCCTGCCTGGCAGGGTCCTGAGTTAGGGGTATATGTAGAACACCTGTGTATTAAGAATCACCTGTCAAAGAGCAAATAAATGCGTGGATGAATCTCTGCTCGGGGCCTTCAGTCCTGGAGAGCTGTCAGCCCCGTAGGCTTTCGGTCTGTTGGTTCCCAGATAGATCCTCTCTGTTATATTTTCCGGGTGTCTGCCTCTCAATACCTTCAGCCTGCCTGGGTGAGAGTTTCCCGGCTGAGCTGGTTCTCGGCATTTAGGTTCTCAAGAAAGGCCTGAAAGAACGAAGGGCCAACTGAAGAAAGACCACAGATAAAGTAGAGGCCACATACAGCTGCAACCTCCTTGCCTCAATGACTGAGGACCTCCAGGAAGGAGGCTGTCTCAGCTGGTGTCTGGATGGGCAAATGATAACCAGGAACCTGACTCACCTTCTCACTGTCCGGGTCCATCATTGTAGCCCTGCTCCAAGAGCGTGGAATTTAGACACAACTTTGGTGGGTGAGGGGGTGGTAGAGATGCGGGAAAATCTGAACAGACAGAGATGAAATTTGTGCCCCACCCACCCCCAAAAAGAAAAAATACTTAGGAATTGTAGAAAAATCAAGTCACTGTTTTTATGGCCTGAGTTTAGGTCCTGAAATTTACCAGTACTCCTGGCTTCTGTTCTCTCCGTATTCCAAATGATTCTGTCTTTTGTGGCTGGATTAATCTTTCTCAAATGCCACTTCATGCTTTCATGGGTTCAAAGAATAATTATCGAACAGTTCCAATAAGCCAAGAGCTGTGTTAGGGGATTAAAACTTTAAATTGAGAATAATTAGAAAGGCGCAAAATAGCATTACACCGCAATGCCATTTTTCAAGCAAAGCTCTGAAAGTTTGACAATATATTCTGTTAGGTAGGCAGCAGGGAAACAGGCACTTAATATATTGCAATTGGAAATGGAAAATAGTACAACTCCTATGGAAAGAAATTTATTGATATCTACTAAAACGACATGTATTTGCCATTTGAATAAGTCCATCTTACTCGCAAGAATCTACACCACAGAAATATTGGCAAAAGTATGAAGGGATATGTGCACAAGACTATTAATTGTAGCCCTAGTTATAATAGCAAAGATTTGAAAGCAACTCAAAGCCTATCAGTAGGAAACTGGTTGAGTAAATTGTGGAGTTTATTATTATTAAAATACGTATTAAATTTCCATGCAGCTATAAAAAGGAATGAGAAATATTTCTATATACTACTATAGAGTGATTTTTAAGAACATACTATTAAATGGGGGAAAGGCACAGGACACTGTTTATAGAAAAGTTTTTTACCTGAGAAAGGGGAGATTATTAGATTATATATACATATCGGTTATGTATTTTTTAAATGCAGGATAACAAAAGCTAATAGTGGTTACGTAGAAAGGAAGGAAGAAATAAAACAGAAAAGCCAGAGATGCAAGAAAGATCTCTCCCAATATACCTTGTTTTATAGACTTTTACCTTAAAACTATGTAAACGCAGGCAGGCATGGCGGCTCTCGTCTGTAATCCCAGCACTTTGGGAGGCTGCAGTGGGTGGATCACCTGAGGTCAGGAGTTTGAAACCAGCCTGGCAAGCATGGCAAAACCCCATCTCTATTAAAAACACAAAAATTAACCAGGTGTGGCAACATGGGAGGCTGAGACAGAAGAATTGGTTGAACCCGGGAGAGGAGGTTGCTGTGAGCCTAGATTGTACCACTGCACTCCAGCCTGGGGAGCAGGGTGAGACTCTGTCTCAAAAACAAACAAAACTCATGTAAATGCTTTACATAATTATAAAACAAAAATTAATTAGAAAAATGAAATTATTAAAAATTGAAAGTAAATAAAACAACTAAGCCTAACTGTGTATCAATTTGGTGACTTACTTACATAGGGAATGGTTATTTCAAATGACTTTAAAACACAGTAATTTGATTATATGACCCGAGTAAGATATAAGGATTAAAAAAAATTTCATAGACACATAAAACTGATTTTTCAGTTATGTTGTTAATAATAATGTTGATTGTTATTCTAAAATATATATATATATATAGTAGAATAAAGCAAATAAGTAATTCACTTTAAGACCCAGGATTTTCAGAATAAGAGAAAATACATACAAATATAAAGTCACAGAAGTTAATTAAGTAAAAGCCACATCATTTTAAATTTGATTTGGAAACCTAAACATGAGTCCAAAGTATTTATTGCCCTTCTCTGATGAAAAGACCTGGACACAACGACTACCTAGTAACAGTGAGCACCCCAGGTCCAATTGTTGTCTCTAAATACCACTTCCCAGAAAAAGGAATCAGAGATCTTTGAAAAATTGCCTTTTTTTTTTTTTGGGTCAGATATGGAACAGGAATATTCAAGATAAGCCTGGACATCAAGAAAGATAGCAAAGACTATGGCAATCATACCAAAAGGACCCAGGAGCCAACTTGACCACAGTGGGACAATCTGAGCACTGAAATGAACAGTAATTGCAATGCATTGAAGAATATCAAAAATATTAAAATGCATGAGTCCATAATAGTAATAAACAAACTAATCAGTCACTTTTGACATATGCTAGATAACTACTTCATTATTCTGAAAACTTAGAAATAAAGAGAAAGAATTAAGCATCTATTTTACCTTTTCAGGTATCCAAATAGTTGATGTTCACATGGGTCTTTATGGGAGAATTCTAGTCTATAAATGAAGAAAGAATGATAGAATTAGACTGTCATCATATTGTAGCCTCCACTGGTATAATGGCATCAATGGCTGCTAAAACCCTTAGGTGAAGAACTGATGGGAGACTTCATAATGAATGGATCAAGCTGACAATACTTGAACCTAATGATCAATGTTAAGATGACAAAAAGAGAGAAGACCAAACATTGCATGTCTTCTGATGTGATGCATTTGGCAGCACACACCACCAATTATGAAGCATTCTCCTAAAAATGAACCTGAATCTAATCAAGCCCCAAGATCAAACCATGGTTTCCAGGAAATACACATAAAAGAATATGTTAATTGACACTATTGGGATGAAGTCTGTAAAATCCAGGTATTTCAAATAAATTGCAAGAAAAAAAGGGAAGAGAATCTAGAGATTTTAAAAGAAACTTGCAGGATTTACCAACTAAATTCAGTTTGGGAACCTTGTTTGGATCTTGATTCAAACATGTCAAAAAATTTTAAAAGACTAATTTGCTGATTGACTAGTTGATAATATTAAAAACTTGTTGGCAAATATTAGCTGATGTCTTTTGCCATTATAATGAAAAATTTACTTACTGACCTGATATTGAATATCTTTCACTTGAACAAAAGATTTTCTTTAAGTCCTAGATCCGCCACTTGCCAGCGTTCCTGAGAAAGTCACTGAATGGCTCAGAACATCTATGAAGTGAGAACATCATAATATAACATCTTTTTCAGTCATTGTGAAAATATGAGACGATGAATATGAGAGCGCTTTATAAACTTCTAAGCCATCTCCCATGACTGATCTCCAAGATTCTCTCAAGCATGGCCGATTGTCTGCCTTTGTTCAAGTAATTTCCCTTACCCAAAATATAATCCTCTCTCTTGTCATCTTATGGATGTCTCACCTTTCCTTCTACCTCCAACCTGTTTAACCTCCATGAAAATATTTTGAATCACTTCAGCCCCCAGCAATGTTTTTCCTTTTTTCATAGCCCATATGTTCTGTAATGTTCACTTGGCTCTCTGAAGGACTCTTGACAACAGGGATTCTCTGTTCTTTATCTATTCTCCCCTCCACCAGAGTCTAGCACAATGTTTAATTACAAGAATGTGTTTGTTGGTGGTGATAGCTAAAGCTTCAAATAAAAATTATTCAGAACTCTTTTAACAGTTCCGAAAACACAACTCAGTGTAACTTGAATGAAGATAAATTAACTGGTTCACATAGTCAAATTACAGGAAGGGCATGGGTGGTGCTAGTCCTGAAGGATGACTGCTACCAGGGATTGGGGTGCAGGACTTGCTGTCATCTCATTCTTTATGACTGCATGCACACAACCCTTTCCATGTGACAGCAAGCATACCTGTGGACAGCTTCCTGCCTGCTTAGTTCCAGTTCAAGAGTCCCAGAGAACTTTGATTGGTCTGGCTTGATCTAGTGCCCACTCTCAGACCAAGCATCAAAGCCAGGAAGTGAGATGAAGCTCCTATTTGGATCATATGTTAGAGATGGGAAGAGAAATGGTTGCCTCCCCAAATGAGCCAAATGCCACCAGAAGGAGGAAGAAGAGCTGGACAGCTAAACTATGAAGTGTCCATGAGATGGGATACCACTGAGCGGAGGAGGGACAGGATTTGACATGATCTCACATTCTGCATGATCCCCTTTTCCCCACAGCATTGAGTTTTAGAACTGCGTTTAACATATGCCTTTGGAGTACCCTCAGGGCTGATTTAAAATTAGCCAAAATCGGAATACCTTTGCATTTTCAATAAACTGTTTCCTGTCATTTACCATTTCTGTTGCTTTTCCCCCATTCTTGATGTTCCAAGTTTTTATCTAGTATCATTTTTCATCTGTCTGAAGAACTTCGTTAGCAATTCTTTTAGAGCAAGTCCACTAGCAACAAATTCTCTTAGTTTTCTTTATTCTGATTCACAGAATGTTTTTATTTTCACCTTCATTCCCGAAGCATATTTTCATTGGATATGGAATTCTGGATTGACAGTTCTTTTCTTTCAGCACTTGAAAAATGTTGTGCCACTTTCTTTTCACCCCCAGGGTTTCTGATGAGCAGCACTCAAGCATTTGAATCGTACCACTATAAGCAATATGTTGTTTTTCTCTTATTGCCTTCAAGATGTTCTCTGTCTTTAGTTTTTAAGCAATTTGATTATGAAGTAGCCAGATATGGATTTCTTTGGGTTGATTCTGTTTGGGATTCATTCAACTTTTTGAATCTGTGGGTTTATGTCTTTCACCAAATTTGATAATTTTTCAGGCACTATTTCTTCAAGTTTTTTTTTTTTTTTTTTTTCCAGCAATGCACTTTGTCTCCTTTCCTTCTAGGTCTCCAATGACTTAAATGTCAGACTTTTTGGTGCCGTGTGATAGGTCTCTAAATCTCTATTTACTATTTTTTTCTCTGTTTTTTAGATTAGGTCATGGTTATTTATCTATCCTTAAGTTCATTGATTCTTTGCTCTGTCACTCAGTTTTGCTAGTGAGTCCATCCCAGGTGTTTTTATTTAGATTACATTTCTACATCCTAATATTTCCATTTTGTTTTATTTATATTTTTTATTTCCTTTCTAGGGCCTTCTATCTTTCCATTCATGTGAAGAAATTTGCCCTTACTTTTGGATCATTTTTATTATCGCTGCTCTGAACTCTTTGTCAGATAATTCTAACTCTGTGTCATCTAAGCATTAGCATCTGTTGCCTGCCTTTTCCCATGCAAGTTGAGGTTTGTCTGTTTTTTTTAATGTGACAAGTAATTTTGAATTGTGTCCTGGACATTTTGATTATTACATGATGAGACTTTGACTGTTGGTTAAATTCTATGAAGAATGTTGCTGTTTCTGTCTTAGCAGACAATGAACCTGGTTAAGCTCAGGCCTCGCTTTCCACCCTACTTTCTGTGGGCTGAGGTTCCAGTGTCAATTCAACTTTCAAATTCAAAAGTCTTTTCAGCTCTGCATCTCTGTGCTTCCCCTAGTGGCTAGTCTGGGACCTGGGCAATGGTCTATCTTCGTTTTCGGCTGCTGTTGAGGATCAGATCCACACATGTGCAGCTCAGGGATGAGACCTGCAGTTTATAAACACCTTTATGTGGTCACTTCCCATGAATCTCCTTCTCTATGATCTCTCTGTTACTTGTCCACTCCTTGGGGCTTCCGTTTGCAGTTCCCTGGTCGGAAAGCTGAGCTTTGGTTACCCTACTCTGCTGTGCACCTCCCACAACTATACCCACCTTCAAGTCCAAGCTAGAGGGAAAAAGTATAAACTCACCACCAGTTTAATGATACACAGTATTTGTGTCTTTTTCCCCAACCTGCCAATTACTATTTGCTTTTCAGAGTCCTTGCATAGCATTTCATGCAGTCTCTCCAGGTTTTATAGCTGCATTTCACTGCGAGAGACAGGGTAAAGTGTGCTTACTCCAGCTAAACTAGAACCTGAACACAATAGAATGGCTTTAGAGGACATTCTTCAACATGTGCCTCTTCAATATGTGCTTCTGAGGATGTGCCTCATCTTAGACCTCAATGTCAGGCAAAGGTAGTTTACAGATTTATTTTTTGGAACTGATAGTTCCCCTTCTTTACCCTGGTTACTGAAAAACTCAGAAAACATAATTTAGTTCACACAATCTAATTGCAGTGTCTGGCACATAGGAAGTGCAAATGCTTAGTAAACATTAGTCATCTCTATACCTGTCTATATATCCTCTTATTCCCCAAGAGCTAAATGTTATACTCAATCAAAGAAACCTTTCTGAGTCTGTTTTTTAAAAATGTATAATTTGACTCTTCCCCGTGTCTTTTATTACTTGACTTCCCTTGCAGTTATGATAGTCGTCTGGGGACTTATTTTCATCCTATTAATATTTTATGCTGCCTCAAATTCTCTTTGGAAGTAGTCAAGGCATAAATATTGTATTCATGGAATGCTTCATATTTCTAAAACTGCTTCTACTCCTGTGCCTGTATTTCATCCTGAACAATACCCTGTGTGAGTGAGAGAGAAAGGTAGCATAAGGCTCCTCTTCAGAAAAGCCCAGCCCAGGCAGTGCTGGCTTGGGTATCCTCTGGACACCCCTCCCACCAAAACGGAGATAAATTATTCTACATTTTTATCTTCTCTTGAATGTTATACTAAGACCAAAAGAAGTTTTGTGAGTTTCAGTGTCCTCTGGGGCCCCATGCCCTAGGAAATCCAAGCCTAGGACATTTCCAGCAAGCCCTCTTTTCTCAGACAGCCCCATCAGTGGCTTATGCATGTCCTTGGTATCCAGGGATCCCTAGAGAAACTGGAGGCTTGATGCCACGTGAGGGAACATGATACTGGTGTCTACTCCTTCCAATCTGACTTGGAATTTGGACTCATCTCCTGCAGGGTCATCTTGTCCACTCGAGTGGCACTCTCCACTCCTACTCCTGTCCATGAAGCCAAGTACCTCTTCATGGGTTGGCACTGAGAGGTAGGCACAGAAACCACTTCAGCTGGCACATGAAAGAACATCACTATGACCCTTGCCTGTTATTCAGCAGTATCCTGGATTTCCCCTTCAGTTCAGACGGGAAGCAGAACCTAGCACTCAGGTAGGCCTCTATTCTTCCCTCTCTCCCTCACTTAGTGACACTCAGAAGACAAAGATTGCGACCATTTTCCTCTGAGGGGGAGCCCACCCAGGGGCAACTTACTTGCCTCTGACAGTTCTAGGAAGTCACACTAATACACAGGAGGCTAGGAACTAGAGAGCACTCAGGAGGCTTCTTAAAAGGTTCCTTCCCCATTTCCAAGGTCAACTTTAGCAGTTGCACATTCCTGGGACTCAGTTGAACCTGTACTAAGCTCACTGCCATGGTACTGGCATGTCTGAACATGGTCAAGGTCTACAGACCAGTACCAGAGGCAGGGACGACTCTGAGTGAGCCTGGGCCTGTCATTCCAATATCCTCAGCCCAATCCCCACAGACCACCACCCCAATTCGAAGGAGAGGCTGTGGAGGGGTACAGATATGGCAATAGTCCTTCACTCCTCCTTATGTCCATGCCCTTTGCAATGTGATTTTATAGCTCCTCCAATCAAGAGATGGACTCCTTCCCACCTCCTTGATTTTAGGCTGATCCTGTAACTTTCAGTGTAATAAGGCCAATAGAATCTAATACAAGTGATATTTGACAGTTCTGAGCCCATGCCTTCAGAGGCTCACGCACTTCTGCCATTCGATTGGGATTCCTGCCCCACCCACCTGAGCAAGCCCGAGCTAGTCTCCTAGACAAAAAGAGGACTCTTACTACCAGCTCTGGTTCCCCAGGCTACTGGAGGATAAGAGACCTCTATATCCTCTTATCCTCCAGTAGATTGGGCAGCCAGAGCTGGTTAGCCCAGGTACCTCCCAACAGAGACCCCAGGCAGGTGAAAGAATCCAATCAAGGTCAGCAAATTTGACCCATATCTGGCCACAGATACAAGAGGAAGCCCATCTAATTTCAGCCTGAATTGTCAACCTACAGAATCATAAGCAAATTAAATGCTTATTGATTTAAGCCACTGAATTTTGGAGTTAGTATGTAGCACTAACTACCCACTGCGGAGGCTGAACACTAAGACAGCTATTTGTCTATCATTTCTTGGGATATTGGAGTACAAGGCTTTAGTGGTACCAGTCAGTTGATGGGTGGAGACAGGAAGGGGTGGGAGTGGAGTGAGCAGCCAGTTAAGGTTGTGTCTTGGGAGACGTTGCTGCTGTCTCGGTACTCTCAAGTAGCAGGAGGAGCCAAAGATGGAAGAGAATGTAGAAAACAGGAGCCCAGGGAGCAGCTAGAGATGCTCTTAAAACCATCACAGGGACTTCCAAAAAACTTTAGGAGAAAGACCAAGGGCTAGAGGTCTTATGGAGACAATGTGGCTGGAGCCAGAAAGACTATGTAATTTTAATATTACATCTGAGGATACTCTGATTGAATTCCTTTTTTTTTTTTTTTTAACTTCAAATGAGAGATTGCAACTTTCCAGAAGACTTTAGAAATAGGAAGTTTTCAGCCAGGCACAGTGGCTCACACCTGTCATCCCTGCACTTTTGGAGGCCAAGGCAGGAGGATTGCTTAAGTCCAGGAATTTGAGATCAGCTTGAGCAACATAGCAAGACCCCATATCTAGAATAAAATAAAATAGAAATATAAAGTTTTAGCAAATTTGTTACATATAAATTCTTCCAAATAGTGAAAAAAATCAGTAGGTTGTGTTTATTCATCCTCAAAGGATTCTTTATTGCCAATTCTTTGGGGATAAGACGAATAAAAACTGAGAAATGTAAAGACTAACAGCATTTATCACATATTCATTGTACACATGAAGAAAGCGAAGAGCACATCAACAAATACTGTTATTGTGGCAAAGAAAGAAGTCTGGTGCTCACTTACATTGGGTTCTTTTCTCCTTCCAGGCAAGTGTGAAGATTACACATCTCTGCTCACTCCCCTTCCCATAGGGAGAAGACACATAACTAGTGCAGCCAGTGTGGCAGTGAACAGCAGGGATCCTGTCATTTCTGAGCTGAAGCATTTCAATGTTTGTGTAGAACCCTCTGCCATTCTCGCCTGCCACATGGACTGAAGAGGCTGTGTGTTCCAGATGGCAAAGCCACAGGGTGGTGGTGTCTCTGTCTGCCTGGATCCCTGAGCTAGGCAATGAAGTGATGCTGCCTTAGAGGTTACCCGGGGCTGCAGCAGGCATTGCACAAATATGAAATCAACTTCAATTGTGTCAGACCACTGAGGTGTTGGCATTGCTTGTTACTGAAGCATTCCCTGACCTGGTCTGACTAATACAGTACTGAAAAGCTGATAATGTGATTTTTAAAACCCATCAATTTTGCAAATACATTAGAAAAATGAGGAAAAAATGTTGTGCTGCTGTTCAATGCAGATTTTACGTGGTTTAATTTTTGGCAAGCAAGATCTAGTGTTCAGAGGAGCATCCAAAAAACTTTGTGAGCGTGCACATGATAATGGAAATTGTATCCATTTGGCAGAAGCCACAGCCAAATTTGATAATATTATGGCAGAATGTTCCTGTATAATATAAATGTTGACACTAAATAATATTACACCTATTTAGAGAATGAAATACAAACTAATTAAAAGTGTAGCAGATGCAGCGAGTGAAATAGTCTGAATAAGGTCAAAAGAGCGAAGTATTACTCATGATTTTGGCTACAATCTTGATGTGTTTGAGACATAACCCCTGACAGATACAGAACAAATAACATTTGTTGTTGTTGTTGGATTCTCAAAATGCAAATATTTCTATATATAAACGTATTGGAGATTTTTTCTCTAGCAAATGTCACAACTGGAGAAGGATTATAAGCAGTGTTAGTAAACCACTTACAAAACCAATCAAGAATAAAATAATTTGAAGCACCTTGAATATCACAATATTGCAAATATGCATGGAACACAGGACAGAATGAAACACATGACTTTAAGAAATGATTCTAGGGCATTTTCTCTTCCTTGACCAGATATTTTAATCTGAGTAGGAAAAATCTCTTCTGATGCCATTGAATTTTTTTGTACCATCCAGATCTGTACAACTGCCTTTCAGCTTCAGTGAAAAGTTGTATATTAAAAACACATTTACCAAACATAAATTTGAAAAACTGAAATGCATGATGGGAGAATTGAGTTTATGCCATTATGGCATTAAAAACTCAGAGTCTCTGTCCAATTCTTCTTTAGAAAATTTTGGTATATTAATAAAGACAAGGATTATAAAATTCAAGCCAAAGGTAAGCTTTCAAAAACATCCACTGTTAAGTTTATTTGCTCAGGACTCATTTGGGAAGATGTTTTAAGTAAAATTAATGCTATGTATACCCAAAATAATATGGGAGCTGAAATTCAACATATTGCCCTAAGAAGCATCCAAAGAAATTGTGTATCTGCAGAGGCTTATTGTGTCGACTGGGAGATGGGGTGAGAGTGCAGGCTTTTCTTTTGTTGAAAGAAGGAAGAAGGTTGTTGGTGTCTAGACTCATCGTAAGAGGGGTGGGCTGGGTGCAGTGGCTCACGCCTGTAATGCCAGTACTTTGGGAGGCCAAGGTTGGTGGATCACCTGAGGTCAGGAGTTCAAGACCAACCTGGCCAACATGGTGAAACCTCGTCTCTACTAAAAATAAAAAAATTAGGCATGTTGGCAGGTGCCTCTAATCCCAGCTTCTTGGGAGGCTGAGGCAGGAGAATTGCTTGAACCCTCGAGGCGGAGGTTGCAGTGTGTTGAGATTGCGCCACTGCATTCCAGCCTGGGTGACAAAGTGGGGTGGTTGAAGCCATGGCTTGGGAGGAGTCAGCCTGCCTTGTGGCATGGTAGGCAGGAGACCAACCAGGAGTGGTCCCTGGTGAAGGGCCTCTGCCACTGAGATCCCCGAAGTTTCATGTCTCATGGCCAGTGGCCAGTGATCTTTTCTAAATGGACATTCCGTCAACCCAGGCCTTCAATAAAACTTTGTCAAACTCCACAGCCTCTACGTAGGTCCAGACTCAAACTCCCACCACCTGGGAGGCAGCGGCAGGGCAGCAAGACAGAATGAGAGATGCAGAGAGTACATCTGGCTGAAATGACAAGCAGCCATGCTGCCTGCTCGTGTGCAGTTCTGATGACAACTAAGGCAACTTCCTACATGACGGCACAACGTTAATTTAACATGTTTCACCTGCTATTTCATTCTAGTGCCATGGATAAGATTTTTTGAGTAGTTACTATGTACCAGACTCTATTCTAAGTTCTTTGTGAATATTAATTAATTTAATCCTTGAAGCCACCTCACTATTGTGCCCATTTTATAGATTAGGAAACTAAGGCTCAAAGAGATTACGCTAATTACCTAAGGTCAAATTAATTACAGAGTCTGGCTCCAGAGTTCACACTCTTAACCAGAGTGCGACAGAACCTAAACGTTACCCTTATAACCAAATGGTTCATGATAGTGGCCTGAGTTTCACTCCTAGAAAGAACACACACACACACACACACACACACACACACACACACACACACACACACGCACAGTTCCCCAGATAAATTCAAAACCTGCTACCAGCTTACAATTAGCTTGAAACTGCTTCTGGACCAAGGGTGGTGGCTCATGTTTGTAATTCCAGCACTCTGGGAGGCTGAGGTGGGAGGATCGCTTGAGTCTAGGGGTTCAAAACCAGCCTGGACTACATGGTGAAACACTGTCTCTACAAAAAATACAAAAATTAGCTGGATGGGGGGAGTGGGTGGTGGTGGTGGACACTTGCTTGTGCTCCCAGCTAATTGAAAGGCTGAGATGGGAGGATCACTTGAGCCCAGAAGGTCAAGGCTGCAGTGAGCCATGATCTCAACACTGCACTCCAGCCTGGACAACAGAGTGAGACCCTATCTCAGAGTAAAAAGAGAAGGGGAAGGAAGGGGAGGGGAGGGAAAAGAAGGGAAGGGAAGGGAAGAGAAAAGAAGAGAAGGGAAGGGAAAGGCAGAACTGCTTCAGACTATCAAGGTTTCAGAAATGCTGATGTCCAACCTCAGAATCTGCCTTTGCTCATTTGTCTCTGATACGGTTTGGCTCTGTGTCCCCACCTAAATCTCATGTTGAATTGTAATCCCCACGTGTTGAAGGAGGGACCTGGAGGAAGGTGATTGGATCATGGGGGCGGTTCCCCCATGCTGTTCTCATGATAGTGAGTTCTCACAAGATCTGATGGTTTAAACTTGTGTAGCAGTGACCCCTCATACTCTCTCTCCTGCTCCACCATGGTAAGACGTGCCAGCTTCCCCTCCACCTTCTGCCACAATTGTAAATTTCCTGAGGCCTCCTAACCATGCTTCCTGCACAGCCTGTGGAACTGTGAGTCAATTGAACCTCTTTTCTTTATAAATGACCCAGTCTCAGGTAGTTCTTTATAGCTGTGAGGGAATGGACTAATACAGTCTACTAAGCAGGTTGTGGGCTTCCCTATCTCAGCGTGGGCTAAGAGTGTGTCAGTGCCCCACACTGGCAGGAAAGCCTGCTGCCACCCCTCAGCAGAAAGAGAAGGGCATCGCGTGCCTGGGAAATGGAGCAGGAAAACTTTCACTCTTACAATGATTGGGGTGGAGGAGGAATCTTTGTTCCCAGGCCAGAGGCCATGCAGCAGCTGCTTGGGAAAGGAAAGAGTGACCCCCCATTCCTACCCAAAGCTCTGGCTACATCTTAGGGCATGATTTGCTAAAGTCATGGAACATCACAGTTATGGTGACCAACTTCACTTAGTTTCCCACAACTTACCCCTTTTTAGCTGTGAAAGCCTCACATCCTGGGGCTCCCCCTTCAATCCCAGGAAAACTAGAACAGTGGGCATCATGATTAAAGAAGAAATCAAGGAAAACCTTTTCCACTCTAGCCTCAAATCTGAAAGCCAAATCCTCCAATTCTCCCATCCCATGGAAGCCAGGAGATCCCAAACCCTCACCATCAGATGACAGACTGCGCCACGCCACTTTTAGTCCTAGGGGACTTGACATCTCCTTAGGGCCCTGAGATGAGGCATTGAGGACATGGACCTCGCATTCCATCTGCATGCTCCCATCTTTCCAGAGGCTGCCAAAAATTGGACACTGGGAGATGGAGATGCTTGGCAGCTGGAGTCACTCCCAGCCTCGGGCAAATTTTCCAGGCTTTTACATCTTTGGATGAGATGGCAATATTCCCTCTTTCTTCCAGCTCCGCAGTGCCTACAGTCAGAGATGCCGGGAGCTGGCCAAAATGCCTTTCTCTGTGATAAAGAGGCCATAGCATTAAATCCCATGATTTCATCAACAGGTAACAAAATAGGATTTGGCCTTGACTGAAAAGAAAGATTCTTTTCTTTCTGAAAAAGAAATCTTTTTCTTGACTGTGAAACCTTCAAGGTGCTCTCTGTCCCTAACAGACTCTCCAAAGAGGTCCTAGTCCCCAGCATGGCTACAGACGTTCACTGCATGTCATCCAGACCTCATCTAATGCTATAAGTAAATAAACTCTGAACATTCAGAGAAAACAAATCACCAGTCCATCAAAATCCTTGGGGTAAATTAGTTCAGCAGACTGGACTAGAGACACACTCCGTGACTCACCCCCACCCAGAGTAAATAAGGGAAGATTAAGCACAACTTGATTGAATCATGCTGAAGTTTGGCATAACTCAACAAACAGATCAGCCTGAAATCTCACATTAGGAACACATAATCTCATAAAATTTATGACTGTTATTGCTCACCACATATGTTTCTGGGTTACTGTGTGCTGGATTTCGAGCAAGCTTCATTGCTGGGGTCTTGAGGGGGCTGCCTGCTGATCCATAGCGCATTTCAAGAAAAAAGACACGTTCCTGGTTGACACTCTTTGGTCTGAGCTTTCACGTGGCCTGGACATGGCAGCAAAGGAGGCTGGAGGGGGGATATTGGCAGTGGGAAGGTGGTTTTGTGCCGTGCCCCAAGCGGGCCCCTTGGCAAGCTCTCTTTGAGATGCTGAAGAGAAGACTGGCAGGCAAATCTTTTTAAATCTCTCTTAGCCTCAGTTTCCTCATTTGCAAAATAAGGGGTAAAATTAGACCATCTCAGGTCTTTTCAAGAAGATCAAGGGGGTGATTCATTTAAAGAGAAATCATGAATTGCTGATATACTTCGCTCCATCTCCAAAAGGAAGCCAGAGCAAGAACTGGTCATGATGTCACCAACAGAGAACGGTAGAGATGGGATGTGGCTTGCAGGAGGCCATGGAATGCCAGCCCTGAGGTCTGGGAGGAGATGAGAGATGGCCGCAGGCTTCGAGAGGGTCACCCTCAATTGCTGCCCAGAGCTAAAACAGTGTTCAGAAGTGTTTGCAAACCTGTATCGCTAATGCATCTTTCATTGCCCATTGATAGACACTCTTTTCCCCTCTGAGTCCAAATGCAACTGATGGTCCTTCTTGAAAGAAGCTACTACCCACCCATCAGATCCTGGTGGTGAGCGAGAGCTGCTCTCCAACCCAAAAGATGCTCAGGGTCCCTCCAGGCCCAGGCTTAGGGATTCCAGGTCTGACCATAGAGACTCCAGAATGCAGAGTCAGTGACAAGCCAGATCCCCAAGAGAGGGAGCCAGCTCCCGGAAGTGAAGGGCCATTGTTTACAGGAGATGGTTGCTGAAGGCCAAGTCTAGGGATTCCATAATGAAAGGAAGACCAAGCCTGTGAGCCCTTGACTCATTTATTGAAGCCCACAGCAAGGCAAGAGAGTCCCAGGCCCCAAGGCTATGCCCCCCGGTGTCACCACGAGGGAACACATGTGTGGCAGAGGCAGGTGACATGTAGACACAGCAGGTACCTGCCATGCTGAGGTTCGTCTCTCCCTGCACCCATCCCAGGCTCTGCCCTGAACATTTCATCTCAGCAATCTCTCTCATGTGGATCCCTGCCTTCCCTGCCAACAGCCAAGGTCTGACCTTCTGACTCTCGGGCCCCCTTCCAGGCTCTCTCTGTTCCATTTCCAGCACTGCTAGCTACATCCAGAAAGTTTTGAACAAAAGAGTAACATTTTTCTTTCTGGCTTGTTCATTTTCATTATGATTTTCACAGCCAATTCCAGTAAATCTGCTACAATAAAAGTCCCTATTCATCATCTATGTTCTTCTAAATAATCTTAGATTTGATTTGAAGTCTACTTCAGTTAACATTTTGCCTTTTTTTAAAAAAAATAGTTTTGTTGTTTTTTCCTGATTGTAACTCAGATATCAGCTGGGGACCGCCCTGCCCCTCAACATCTGTGAAATGTCTTGTGGCAGACTGTATTTTCCAAATAATGCCACAACATTATTTTCAATCCCATATGCTCATTCCAGAACTTTGCAACTCCTCCATTGAGAGATGGGTGCTGTGTCATCACCCCTTGAATCTGGGTGGGCCTTTTGATGGCTTCAACTGATAGAGTGCATGTAAGTGACTCTGTGTGACTTCCAAAAAGCTGAGTCAAGAAGGCCACACAGCTTCCACCTGGGTCTCTCTCTCAGGACACACAGCTTAGGAGCCACGGACAGCCACGTAAGAAGTCCAGCCCTCAGAAGATGCCCAGCTGCCAGCACCATGCAGAGACCCCATAGAGATGGAGAGAATTGCAAGAAGCCCCAGCTGCTCCAGCTCCACCTGCCTGAGCCTCTCTAGCCCAGACACCAGCCATGTGGATCGGGAAGGCTTTGCTGGAACTCCAGCTGCAACCACAGGAGAGACCCCACACAAGAGCCACCCAGCACAGCCCAGCCAACCCCCAGAACCCGGCGAGATATAATGAATGGTTATTGTTGTTTGATGCCAACAAGTTTGAATTTTTTTCTTTAATGTAGCAATGGGTAACAGGGACAATTTGGCTCAAGCGCAAACAGTTCTGTGTCCTGTGAAACTCATAAGGCTTTCCAAGGCTTCTGCTGATTCCTGAAGGAACAGATGAATTGTTCATTTGTGGGTTATATGTGTTCAGATGCTGTCTCTGTCCTACCCCATACAACATATGAAATTTGGCCCCAATTTCATGTCCCACAACAACGATTACTCACATCAAGCATCTGAGTAGGTAGTAGACCATGTGGGAAATTTAAGGTTGTGTTGCTGACCACATGGGACTTTGTCAACTTGCTGCTCTTCTCCCCACCTCATCCCAGTCTCCTATCCTCTCGGGTTGCTCTGGGAACCCACATTATTCTCCCTCTGCTATGAAGAGTAATTCAGGCTCCTCCAAGCGCCTAATTCCAAACGTCCACATTCAAGCACGTCAAGAATCCAGCTTTACTGGAGCCAACTGAGGTTATAGATAATTATTCTTGTGTGCATGTAGTATAAAAAAATTCAAGGAATGCCCAGAAAAATAAAAGAAGAAAGTAAAAAGTACCCCCAAATCCCACTACCCAGAGATAACCACAATGTTTGATAAACATCCTATCAGTATACAATTTTACATACATAAGATGATACTATCCTTGCTGTTCTATACTTCCCCAGGTATCGTTAGTATTAGTAATAGCTTTACCATTTATTTAGCACCACCTAAGTACTTAGCAATTGTATAAAGGTAGCATCCTCTAATCCTACCACAATGCATTATTATCTTCTTTTTCCTAAGGGATCTTGGGGAGAGTCAGCGCAGGGACCTGAACCCAGACTCACCCAACCATGAGGCTGGCATGCTTGCCACTAAACCATTCAGCCATAGCTGATTCTTTCCCCCAGACCTGCATACCACTGGGGAGAGACCATTCTGGCCTGCATGTCTTGCTAGACCACAACCAGGTCTAGCATCCGAACACATTCTTGTTCTGTCAGAGAGTCCAGGGGATCAGAGCTCCCTGGAGTCTGTGGTTGGCTCATTCTTGGTGAGGCTGAGTTTCTGAAAGGAATGGAAAGTCTGAGCCCCCCACAGGAGAAACAGAAAGGGTTCTGTGTCCTCAGTATAGCAGAGCAAATCCAGTTAGGAGCCCTCCTTTGCCTCTGTGTCTGTGGGATGGAGGGGGCCCTGCTGTCCTGGGAGTCTGGGGTGGTCTGCGGTGAGTTTGGCATGAGCCATCTGCCTCCTTCTCCCAGGGAGTGTTTGTCCCGAGTCCTAGGGCCTCATCTGTGCAGGGCCAGCCAGGCGAGGAGGACATGCCTTGGGAACAGTCTGTGCTTGTTCCGTTAGCCCCAGAAGAGACTCTGCCAGGTGGTACTTGCCCTTCCCTGGGAGGAGCATGCAGTATGTTCTCTGTCAACCTTTTCTGATGAGCACATTTTTCCAAGCAGAGCCCCAGGGGACTAGCATCTGCTCTGACCTCTTCCAGAGAAACTCCGGGTGAGACGCTGAGGGAGGAGACCCCACGCTGGGGGCACTGCAGCCCCAGAAGAGGAAGAGCAGCCTCCAGGGAGGGCCTGACCTTTCCTTTGATGACTTCCTTGGGCCTTGAGCTCATTGTGAAGAAGTAAAAACTGAGTTATCAATCTGTCCCCAGCTGTTTCCACAGCTGCTGACATTTGAGGGAGGCCAAGGGCAGTGGTTCCTCCCCACCACACAACCACACTCGTAGCCATCCACTTGAAGGTGGGCCTGCCTTGCAGTAGGTTCCCTTTGACTCCAGAGGCTCGGACAGCCCCAGCTCAGGGTGGGTGTTCAAAAGTTAGGCTGTGAGTCCGTAAGCCGCAGACTTGAGTTCTGGCTGCCGCTTTTTGGCTTGAACCCAGGATAATTTGCTTAACTCTTCTGAGCCTGGGCTTCCCCATCATCTTAGTTTTGTTTTCCCCATAGAAGTAGCCCCTAAGCTAGGGGTTCTGGTGCTGGTGTTTTAATTGGGAGGTGGTCCCAGGAAGCCCCAGCAGGGGAGCAGGTAAGGAAGGGAAGTAAGACAATGAAAGAGCATTGTCAAGCCAGTGACAAAACGAAAGCTTAATCCTGCTGGGGAACTCTTTGAGGCAGTGTAGAGCACATGTCCTGGAATTATCCGCCATCTCCCTAACCCCAGGGCAAAGGAGCAGGCATATTGAGCCACCAATTCCCACTGGTCACTGTTTGGGGGCTGTTCCCAGGAAGGCGGTCAGGGATCATACCTGTGTCCCTCTGGTCTGCCCTATGCACAGATAGAGCAGGCTCCAACCACCAGAGACAGCCTCAGGCAGAATCACACACTACTCTTGCACACAACCCTTGTTACAAAGTAGACTGGGTGCTATGGGCAACCGAGGACACATCTTCATTCTCAAACCTCCAGTGCTATGTTGACCGCCAAGGGAATATGGTGGGGCACCCTCAGCCTCTGCCATCATCACCTCTAAAACAAGAGGAATGGCACCGGCTGCTTAGGATGGCTGTGGGGACATACGCAGATTTTGTTTTATTTGATTTCTTTCAGCAGGCGGCTGACTTGGTTGAACTCACACTGCATGTTCTGTCTGCTGGGTGGCAGCTCAAATCCTCACAAATGCATCATTCAGAGGTCAGCCCAAGATTGGGGCAGAATTTGTGCATGGATTTTAGTGCTTTCAACTATATCGTCTCCATTTACAGTGAATATAGTTTCCTCAAACTCTGCCCTTTTGCTGGAAAATCTGTATGGTATTTCTAAGAGTTTTTAGCTTCTCTCCATGGCACATGCACCTGCTGGCTTTTTAAAAGTTGACGGTGGGGCAGGTGCAGTGCTTCATGCCTGTAATCTCAGCACTTTGGGAGGCTGAGGCGGGAGAATAGCTTGAGGCTGTGAGTTTAAGACTAGCTTGGACAACAAAGCAAGACTTTATCTCTACAAACAATAAAAAATTGGCTGGGTGTGGTGGCGCTTAACCATACTTGGGAAGCTGAGGTGGGAGGATTGCTTGAGTCTGGGAGGTCAAGGCTGCAATGAGCCATGATTGCACCGCTGAACTCCAGCCTGGGCAAGAGTGAGACCCTGTCTCAAAAATAAATCAATAAAATAAAAGGTGACTATAGATTCCCATTCTGCTTAACAATAAGCTGAATGAATCAGCACACAATAACTAGGGTTGAGACAGTCAATCAAATAAAACCCACAATCCAGTTAAGGACCAGTCCTGAATAAAGGTAACCTGCCTCATTGTCCAATCATGTCTCCAACCACACGACTCAACTTTCAGTTTGGGGGGAGAAAATGCCCTTGCAGCTATGTGGCCTTTTATTATTTCTGTAATGCATCCTGCCTATTTGACCCCAGAGATATCAATATTCCAACAGTTCCTATTCCTGCCCCAGTGTTCTTATACAGGACCTCACCCCCAGAAAGTCTACTCATCCCCATAACCTTATCCCACCCTCTCTCACTCAGCTAAAATTTTCTGAGAATCCACTTCTGATGGTGCCCCTAGGAGAAGGGTAACAATTTTGGATGAGTGGGGAGATGCCACATTTCCAGATTGTTCTGAGGATTAAATCAGTTAATACATAGAATGTGCTTAGGACTTGTCTTACATATAGGCACATAGTAAGTCCTTAATAAATGGTGGTGGTGGTAATATTGTTATTATTCTCTTCTCTTCTTAGTTGTAAATGTCATAAGCATACTGTAGGAACTCAATCACTGTGCATGGAATGTAACTAAATTTGAAAGGTGCCCTCTGTCATGGCCTAGAATCAGAGCCTAATTAGCAGTGGGTCAGGAAATAGAGATGCCTCCCCTGGAATGGTGATACTAAGGTGTATTAGTCCACGTTCATGCTGCTGATAAAGACATACCCAAGACTGGGCAATTTACAAAAGAAAGAGTGTTAATGGACTTACATTTCCACATGGCTGGGGAGGCCTCACAATCATGGCAGAAGGCAAGGAGGAGCAAGTCACGTCTTACGTGGATGGCAGCAGGCAGAGAGAGAGATTGTGGGGGGGAATTCCTCTTTTTAAAACCAACAGATCTCATGGGACTTATTCACTATCTCGGGAACAGCATGGAAAAGACTTGGCCCCAGGACTCAATTACCTCTCACCGGGTCCCTTCCACAACATGTGGGAATTCAATGTGAGATTTTGGTGGGGATAAAGCCAAACCATATCATAAGGTGACCCAGGTCAGTGTCACCTCCACCAGGAGGCCTCCTTTTCCATCTGAATTTGGCACCCTCCTTTTTGTTCCCATTGCACACTACTCTTGTTCCAAAGTAGACTGGGTGCTATGGGCAACCAAGGATGCATCTTCATCCTCCATACCCCCAGTGCCTGACACACAGTAAGTATCCAGTAAGTGTTTGCTAACTGAATATTGGCCTACTTATCGTCCCCCCAAGCATTTTCTTTCATTTACTTCCACCTTTATTTTAGGTTCGGGGGTACATATGCTGGTGTGTTACATGGGTAAATTGTGTATTGCTGGTGTTTGTGTACAAATGATCCCATCACACAGGCAGTGAGCATAGTACCCAATAGTTTTTCAACCCTTCTCCCACTCCCAACCTCCCCACTCTAGAAGTCTCCAGGGTCTACTGTTCTCATCTTTGTGTCTGCCCCGACACATTGTAATGTCTAGCTAGTACAGTACCTGCCCATGGTAGAGACTTACAGGTATACTAAGTGTATGAAGGGCATAGATTTCCTTCCAGGTGAAAGAAATGTACTTTTTTCCTTCTAAACCTAGTTAAATCTGGCTCTAGCCCTCACATGCCTGACTGAGAACTGTCTGATACATTGATTCACTAACACCCAATTCTAATCCCTTATCTGCATCTATTATTGAGGCTGAAGAAGCTACAGTGCTCTTTTTTTCCCAGCGTCCCTTGTAGTTAGGAGTGGTCAGGAGGCACCATATAGGCTGCTGATGAGATATAAGACATTTGCTGGCAATGTCCTCACTCTTTCCTTCTTCCTGTGTGATATACAGACACATGCCTGGGGGTACAACAGCCCCCTTGAAAACATGAGGTGACAGTGTGAGGAAAAGACTGAGACAGTCACCCCTGAGCCAGCCTTGGTGTCCCTAAGTCATGAACCAGTGCCTCCAGACGTCTGCCTGCAGGCTATTGGTTAAAAGGGCTCCTTAATTCCTCACTGAAACCAGGTGGGGTACCTCTCTTTCCAGAGGAGCCTGAGGAGGGGTAAATAAGAGATGTTTATCCACTTATCCTGCCACAAATGAATGAAAACATCTTGCTCAGGTAGTTTAAGTTTAGAATTAAGCATGGAATTTCCCTTCTGTAAAAAAAGGAAGTTGGACCCGGTGACGGCAAAGATTCTCACCCTGGAGTCCAGCCTGGAAGAGGCAGCCATGGTAGTGACACCCTGTGATCCCCACCCTTCCTGACTCTAGCTGAACTTGCTAAGAGAGTGCAAGGTCCAAATACAGAGTGTTCCAGGCTATTCCTATGTTCTTCACCAACCTGTGAGCAAAGGGAACACTGGAGAGGGAGGGAGTGAGGACACACCCAGCAGAGTCACTGTGACTGGAGGAGGCCAAACGCCATGAGCTGTCAGCAGACAGGTAAGAACCAGCTCTACCTGAAAGCGAAAGACTTAGAGAGCTGTAAAGTTTAGAGCTGAAGAGTCGACTGCCATGATGTGAGTGTGGTGGAGAGAGGGTGGGGATATTTATGAAGCTGATTCTAGAGACCAGAACAGTAACTGATGGGGAAGACCTGTCTTCTTCTTAACCTCCTGTAGACTTGAAATTCTAGGAGGAGCTAGGCTACTCAGATGTGTGCATGTGCATGTGTGTGTGGGTGTGTGTGTGTGTGCATGGTATAACTACTGGCCCCTTAGCCTCCACGCTGGTTGAGGGGAAAGATTTATGCTGTCATATCTCAGCACCCGCGGCCTTCAGAATCTCTAAATGGAATCTGCAATCACTTGAATATGGGGAAAGAAAGGGAACAACTAAGCCCTTGCCATGGGTCAGACATTGTGCTGGCACCTGCATGTTCGTTGCACTCACAGTGAGTCTGCAAGGTAGATGACCAAACCCACTTCATTGACTTTGCAGAGAGCACCTGCTGAGAGCAGAACTCACCACTGGCAGGGCCGCTCCCCTGAGCTTTCCCATTTCCTGCTTGCACAACTCAGATCTGTGTGGCTGTGTGTAAGTCACTCAGCTTTTAAGAACCTCAATTTGCCATCTGAAAAAAGGAGGCAGTTTGGAGTTGCAGGCTTCTTCTTGGTCCACAAGTGTTATAGTGAGGATAGAATTAAATTGCATTTGTGAATTCTTAAAAAAAATTGTTAAGTGTCATGACAATGAAAGGATTATAATTATTTTCCACAACAACAACAATAATAACAAGCTAAATGTGATTCTGGCAGAAACATGCAATAGCTAAGATTCAGTGATGTAGAATGAATCAATTTGGGGAAGATTATACTTCATCTGCATTTCACAAGCCAGTGGAAGTGCACATTGCCACAGCCATGAGAAAGACCAGGAGAAGAGAAAGGCTCATCAATTCAGCAAGTCTACCAAGTTTTGGTTGACTCAAAGGCACAACAATTTATTCTCGAATACTCTGCTGGGCTTAAAGGGAAGAGTCAATGATTAAAATATACTCTTAAAGCCTTTAAGAGAGTTTAAGCAATCGTTTGTATTCTGAATAGGCCTTCCTGACACATTCTCCTTAAAATGTTAGATCAGAAAAAGAGTTCAAAGCCAGAGGCTCGCTGGCAGTGCTCCTGCTGTTCTATCAAGTTGACTGTGGGTTCCCGTTCTGCCTAGACAATAGGCTAGATAAATGAGCATGCATAGCCAGGGCTTGGGAAACTAATCAAATGAAACCTTCCATTAAATTAATCTGACACAGCTTTGGCCATTTTTCTGGAGCAGTCCTGAATTCAGATACTCTATCCTGTTATCCAGCTGTGTCTCCTACCACGTCACCCAATTCTAAGTTGGAAAGGAAGAATCCCCTGTTGCTATGCAGTCTCCTACTGTTTCTGTAATTCAGCTTGCCTTGTTTAAACCTCATGAACGCCCTGAGCTCACACTCCTCCACTCTCCTCTCTCTTCTCACACAGGATCTCTCATCCTGAAATTGTCTCCTCAGCCCCATGCCCAGTCCACTCAGTTGGAGCTTTCTCGGAATCCATTGCTGATGATGCCCCTTGGAGAATTCTGATGATTTGGGGTGAGGAGAGGCACCACATCTGGAAGCATCTAAAGTCACCAGCCCATGAGATGCAAGAGCAGTGCTGAAGAAGAGATAGAAGAAGGGTGTCTCCCACGTTTAGCCCATGAGCCTCAGAGCAGCTCTGCTTATACCAGTGTCCTCAACCTCCTCATAACAGCGGCCCCTCTGGCTTTCCTTCTAAGTCCTCTGTCTGCATGAGGAACCCATGAGGGACTGACCCTCTGCCATACCCTCCATCCTTCAGTCTCAGCTTCTCTTCCTTCCTAGGCAACCCCACCATCGACACCTTCCATACTCTCTGGCCAGCAAAGGCCCAGTGCATGTCACTGCCTGTAGACAGGAGCTCAGAGTTCCACAGATGAGCTATCTGTCCAATCAAAAGCAAACCTCACATCTCTCTGAATCCCACTTTGGAAGCAGCTACTGCACCTTGCAATGTGAATTTTCTAATTCCAGATTCTCTGTCCTGTTGTAACGTATGTGTCAAACCATGTGTTTCCATTTTAAGGCTTGAAAAATATGGTCAGCGTGGCTCTGGGGGCTTGCACTGCCCTTAAGTCCCTTCTGAGTCATGCCCAGCTGTCTTAGAGCACAGGGCAGGCTCCTACACCTTCCCTGCCAGATGCCTTCTGGCCAAGTTGGGTGCTGGAGGGAAGACCTGTGTCTCTCAAACACCCTCGTTGCTCTCTTTCTCAGCCAGAGAGCGCTATGTGCCCAGGAGGAAAAAGTTGACCCCAGTCCGAGGCCCAACAATCAAGTTTTGTTTAGGATATAAAGCCGTTGAATTGGGCTTATTTATTTTCTCTGCACTTGTGTTTCCTAAGTTTTTCCACATTATTTCTAATTTGGGCTGTTAGGGGAAAAATTAAAAACCACTGATAATGGAATATCTTGGTGGTTACTGCATTAAAAACCAGCTGGCTAAAGTAGGTTTGGAAGATCTTAGAAGGCAATCTCTGACTCAAACACTGTGCAAATCAAAACTGGGAGAGTCCACAGGCCAAGGAGCAGCTGAAACACTAAATGCACTCCCTCCCTAGTGAAAACACATGTGGACTCATGTGAACGGCATCCTCTCGCCTCCATCTGCTCCTGGAAATAATGAAATAGAGCGATGGGAACTGCTCTTTGGATTGGGGACCCCCAGGCATCCCTAACCTGTGGCCCTATCTGTGACCCTTTATCTATCTGCCTTGCTCAAAGCTATGTTTTCATGAGCACATGGTAAGGCCTTAATGGATATTTGTTGAATAAATGAAGGAATTAGGAATGGGATAGAATACATTTCAGCCGACTCAAATGCTCTTTTGGAGAGTTAGATATATGTGTTCGAATGGGTGGATATATAAAGAAATAGATGAATAATGAAATTGGCACTCATTGAGTGATATGGTTGATAGAACACCGACACCATCGCTCTCGTTGACAATGTGTGATTGAATACACATTTACATCTTTCCTAACCTCCAGAAAGTGTCCCCTCCACAAACACACAGACATTTGTGTGTCTACTAAAATCATCTACAGATGGTACAGGTGCTAAGAGAGAAGAAAGAGGAAGAGTGGATTCTAAGTGCTCCCTTTCGCTTAACAGTTTACCTTCAGATCAATAGGAGTTTTGGTACACCTCGAGGTCCTAAGACTGGGAAGATAATTTCTAGCAGCGTATACTTGACAACATGTCCTTATTGCAATGAATTATGTACTAGCAAGGCATCCATCACCACTCCCTAGAAAGTCTGACCAATTGGTTTCAAGACTTAGATGAGGCGTATTTTCAACCAGCCATGCCCATTTGTATGCACCTATTAAGTATAACCCACATAAATTTGAGTGTCCTCATGGCCCTTTCTTTCAGCTCTTGTATAGTCAAAAGAAATAAACATTCACCTCCTAAATCCTTGAGGAAAAATGAGGATTTGGAGGTGGCTTTTCGGATTATGTGGCACAAGGATTTTGCATTGCTCTAACTGCTCTCCTCATGAGAAGCCACTGGCCTTTGCTTTGAATTCAGTGCAACAAATTCTGTCACCTTACAACTCTTCCAGAGCCAACAACTAGGCTGCACAAGTCCCTTTCAGAAGTACGCAGGAGCAGCAAAACATGTTCACTTAAGGCCAGTGGGTCCCCTCCCAACGCTCGACACATCTCATTCAACCCAGCTTCTCCTTTGTTCTTCCCCTATAGAGCACGGAGCCTTGGAGACTTAAGGCAGTAAAGCCCGGTGCCTCTGTAGCCTGCCGTGCCCCTGCCACACCACTGACATCTGAGCCCAACATCCAGACTCCAACTGAAGACTCTGCCCCTTGGTGATATCCGCAGACCACATTTCCTTCAGGTTACAAGCTAAAATGTTGTTTCTTGCCACAAATAAGACACAAGTTACTTACTCGAAAATTCAATGTAGCCAGGGGTCAGGGGACACTGTCTCACTTATGCTGAGGCCGGATAAATGCCTTATATGTGACCAACATCACTCCTCAAGGGACAAATCAGGGGGTACTACATCCTGGGCTCGATCTGAGGTGTCCCCTCAGTGAGATCAGGGGAGCTGCTCTCCCATTCAGCTTGTTTCTCAGCTTAAGACACAGCAGCCCCCCAAACCACCCTGCAGCCCTAGTTTAAACTCGATTATTCCATCTCGCTTGCAGAAGCTGCCATTTTGCCTCTTTTTGTTCCTCAGTCTTGATTAACCACATCAACAGAGGGAATTCAAAAGGCCCTTCCAGCTTAAAATCAGCTCTCAGATTGCACGGCCACTCTTTGCCAAAAGTTGCTGATCTGTCTCCCGCAAGGATTGATCCAAGTGCTTCTCATTATCCAATCTAGCTTCGATTACTCCCGGCGTGTTGTCTGCGATAGTAGCTCCTCCTACCACAACACAGGAAAACATTTGTGCCAGTAACACATTCCTCCTTATGAATTGAATTCACAGATCCTAGCTAACTTCCTCTTTACCACGGTCTCTAGGCAGTGAGGTGGCTGGCCACTAGACATCTGATCTAGTAGCAAGTAGTAGCAAATAGTCCCCACTGACGAGGACCCCCCAGGTCCTCATCTAACAACATCTTTGCTCTGCCTTTGCTGAAAACATTCCTGAAACCTTCAAATGGAGCCGTAACACAACTCAAAGCCCTTTTCTCTGGTTCCTTGCATGGAACTTCCCATGAATTCCTTATGTTTCTAGTAGCAATCAGCTTGTATAAACAGTTTCAAAGCCAATTTGATTGCCAACCTTACAGTAGCCGTTGTGCTTCCAGGGAGCTGGTCCCAGCTAGAGCAGGGCAGCAATGTGAATGAGTCCAAATATCCTTATCACTGACCTCCTGATTCCTTGCACAAAGCTCCTGTTTCTTAAATAATTTGCATTTCTATCAGGACTGGATGTGCTCATGTTCAATTTGCAATCTCAAGAGAGAGGGGTTTTGTTTTTCAGGTTATAAATGCTTTGCTTTTTTAACATAGAAGAAGCTCGGTGGTGGACATGTATGTGGCCATTTGATGTGTTTAGGACTAAGAGTTCAGGCCCTCTCTCTGAAAGAATATAAATGTATCTCTACACCTGCATATGTAATTCTTATCAAAATTGAGCTTAGTCACTTAACAAAGATCCGCTATTTGAACTTTCCTCTACAATTTTTCACTTTCACCATCAGGCATTAGAGCATCTAATGCTCCCTCTCTCAGGGAGATCTGGGTCTAGTCCCTCTGATATAATTTTGTTTTTTGTTTTGAGACAGGTTCTCCCTCTGTTGCCCAGGCTGGAGTGCAGTGGCGTGATTTCAGCCCACTGCAACCCCTCCACATCCCATGTTCAAGTGACTCTCCTGCCTCAGCCTCCCGAGTACCTGGGATTACACCACCATGTAATGGTTCATGCCACCATGCCCACTTATTTTTTGATAGAGACGGTTTTCACCATGTTGGCCAGGCTGGTGTCGGACTCGAACTCAAGTGATCCATCCTCAGCTTCCCAAAGTACTGGGATTACAGGCATGAGCCACAATGCCTGGCCTAATTTTGCTTTTGATGGCCACCACTGCCCACTTGAACCATTTTGAGATCTCTGGCTACAGTTAAGCTGTTTACTGCTGATCCCTCACTTTCCTGGGGTCCTGAGTCTTGTGTACTGTTCCGTAACTGCTCTGAAGTGGCTTCAGAATGTGCCAAAGTCCATTTGTGGCAGTGGTGACACTTAAAGGAGATACCTCAACTGTGACATCATCTAGGTCTGGGGTAGATGACGACTTTGTGTTTAAAATGTTGAGAGTTGTTTCAATTTGTAGGATACAAAGAGAAAGGTCCCCCAGTTTCTGCTCACAAGCCGTAGATAAGCAGATGAGAAACTGTACCATGTGCACCACATATGGGTTTAGAGAAGCCACCATTCTTTTCTGTTCAATAGTTGGCGCCTTGGTCAGGTCTATACCTTACTCCATGAGAGGAAGCCCATCCTCATCCATCTTCTCAGTGGGGGGGGGCCCCAGGGTTCACCCACAAACCCGTCCCAGATGGGGCCCGCCCAAGCCAGTAATGGTGTGTCAAGAGGGAGTTTGGTACGCACCCTCTATTTACCTGTTTCACAGGGCCCTAGATTTATTTGATTCTCCGAGACCTGAAAACCATATTCTTCTCTAAAAGCTGAGCATGGTGGCTCATGCCTGTAATCCCCACACTTTGGGAGGCCCAGGCAGGTGGATCACTTGAGGCCAGGAGTTCCAGACCAGCCTGGCCAACATAGTGAAACCTCTTCTCTACCAAAAAATATAAAATTAGCCAGGCATGGTGGTGCATGCCTGTATTCTTAACTACTCAGGAGGCTGAGGTGGGAGCATTGCTTGAACCTGGGGGGTGGAGTTTGCAGTGAGCCAAGATCTCACTACTGCACTCCAGCCTGGGTGACAGAGAGAGATTCTATCTCAGAAAAATTAATAATAGGCTGGGTGCAGTGGCTCACGCCTGTAAGCCCAGCATTTTGGGAGGCCAAGTTGGGTGGATCATGAGGTCAGAAGTTTAAGACTAACCTGATAACATGGTGAAACCCCATCTCTACTAAAAATACAAAAAATTAGCTAGGTGTGGCGGCACATGCCTGTAGTCCCAGCTACTCAGGAGGCTGAGGCAGAAGAATTGCTTGGACCTGGGAGGCAGAGATTGCAGTAAACCAAAATTGCACCTCTGCACTCCAGGCTGGGCGACAGAGCAAGACTCCATCTCAAAATAATAATAAAATAAAATAGAAGAGTAATTTTGACATCAGAGTAGGGCCTACCATTTCCTCTCAGGCTTTCCATGCTATTCGGTCTTGTAACTGACTGACCTACTACACTTGTTTGTATCACAATTCCAACAAGTCGGCATTCCCAGGAGGTGTCTCTACCAGTCAGGTCATGATTATTATTTTAATCTAAGAAAGAGAAGGTTGTGCCCTAGGCAAAATCCCATTCATCCTTCCGCCCCCCCCCCCCCCAAATAGAACCCACACAAGCTGGGTCCATTTGTAGCTCTTTCCACAAGGGGTTGCCTGATAAAGCATACTCAAATCCATCTTTGAAACAGTGGGGACCTTTTGTGACATAAACAACTGGCTAGCTCTTCACCTGACCTGATTCCTCCTCCTCCTCCTGGCCACACAGCTGGATAACATTTCCCAGCCTCCCTTGCAACTAGGAGTGCTTGTGTGACTGTGCTCGGACCAATGACGTGCCCGTGGGTATGATGTGGGTCACTTCGGAGCCTAGACTGTAAAAGCATCCTGTATACCTCTCCGCTTGCTTTCTCCTTCCCCTGGCATGATGTAGGTGAGCTCTGCTCTATCGGAAGGATGTGTTCAAGATGGCGAGGAGCCCAGTCCCTGAATCATCACTTGTAGGAGAGATGCCCACTAATTTAGAACAAATATTTTGTACTCTATTATGGTCTGAATGTGTCCCCCAAAATTCAATGTTGAAACTTAATGACCAATGTGATAGTATTAAGAGGTGAGGCCTTTAGGAGGTAACTAAATCATGAGGGTTGAACCTGCGTGAATGGGATTAGGCTCTTATAAAAGGGCTTGATAGAGTGGGCTCGCTCTCTTCCGCTCTCTCACCATGTAAGGACACAGCGTCCCCCGCTTCTGGAGGATGCAGCGACAAGGCACCATCTTGGAAACAGACAGCAGCCTCACCAGACACCAGTCCTGCCAGAACCTTTATCTGGGACCTCCCAGCTTCCAGAATGGTGAGGAATTTCTGATCTTTATAAATTACCCAGTATCAGGTATCTTGTTATAGCAGCACAAATCAACTAAGACAGACACTATGTGAGTAAGAAGTGAAATTCTATCACATCTGAGCCATGATACTTTTGTTTATAATAGTAGTCAGCATGACTTTATCTAAGACCTCATAATGAATGCTTTCCTGATGCGGCAGCACATCACACAGAAGACCTTCTAAAATTCTTCATATGTCTTCTCATCCCTCTCCCAGTTACTCCATCACTATCCCCTCCTAAAAGTCTGCTTTCCACTCATGGATGCGCCCGTAACTGCAATTCTCTGAGAAATGTAATCCCACACTCATTCTGACCCCTCTTCTTCTGAGAGGCGGCCGTTATCCTTACCCTGAAATCTAGGTAAATTTTAAAGCCTTCCTTTGAACACATAAGATTTGCTTTAGTAGGTTAAACGTGTTCTCCAACAATTTTCTCTAGACCCAGTAAAAGTAAACTTCGTCCTATTCCAGACTAAACTGAACAGATGAGTTTTGAAATTCCAAAGTAATCTAATCTAATTAAAATAATGTGGTATTATTTATACAATGATTATTACAAAGGCATTATTTGTTCATCAGGGTAAGAGAGGCTCTGCCATAGGAGACAGCCAGTCCCTCAAATCTCGGTGATGTGACCCAGCCAAATGCACAAGACTGCTTCAGGTCCCAGAGACTCCATCGGGTAACTCAGAGATCCAGGCTGCTTCAAATATGGGGCACCATCATGTCAACAAGTAATTCCACAGCAGAGGGAGAAAACATTGGAGGCTTTCACACGAGCTGAGCCACTAAACGCTCTGGCCCATAGGAAACTTGTCACCTAGGGTCACAACTCACTGCCCAGAGCAAGTCACATGGTCCCTCCAAACTTAGAGGGTCCAGGGAAATGTCACCCTTCCATACGCCCAGAGCAGGCTGAGAACTGGATCCAAGCAACCAAGATGCACTAGAAGACTCTACCTTTGACATCTTTTATTTTGGTTTCTTAATATTTATACCTTGAACTGCTGGGAAGTACAAATATTCTCAAAAACAATCCTGTGTCTGAGACTTTTTTTTTTTTGCTAAACGATTTGGACTTTTTCTTTCTAGCCCCAGCTAATTAGAATGCAATGTAAGGAAACAAATTCCCTTAATATAAACAAGTGCAAGGGAAATTAGAGTCCTAAGAGAGGACCACTCCTTCTCTCGGGAGACACACTCAGCCAGGCAGGCCTGGGAGGCCAGCACAGGTGGGAGAGGGCCGGGAGAGGAGGTGCTTCTAGCATTGTGTTCCCCACCTCTACTCTTCCCAAATCACATAGCTTTCTACAGGATAAAAATACCTAGAGCCTCCGTCATTTTAGCAAGATTTAATTAAACTGCCCTAAATTAGAACATCTAGTCATTGTTTGCATTCCTAGATGCCTATGTTTAGTTGAGTCACACGTAAGCAGAGAAATGAAAAATTAGCTTAATTTTTTGGCTGCAGGGAAGAGTGTGAATTGGCTTTTTGTCACTCATGGGGAACATCTTGTGTCTTCCCTCAGCTGGGTTTCTCTGATGGGATTGCTTCTTCCCACCCTCCTGAAGGTCTCTAAGGACAAGCTGCAGCTTGGCTCTGACCTGGGGAATCCTCCAGAGCCCACAGACAGACGAGCCAGATGGCAGGCACCAGGGGACTCCTGCTGAGGACAGCTGTGACCCTTCCAGGCTTCTGAGCAACTGACAGCTGCTCCCAAGTAAGCCTAGAATAGAAAGGGGGCTTCTCACATGTGGGCTCAGAGCAGAGCTGAGTGCTGGGGAGGTGTTCAGGAACCTCCTGTCTTGAACAAATGACTCAGGGAAACTTCCAGAATCCCAGGGGTGGGGAGTGGATGGCTGTAGGGAAGCAGTGAATGCGTGTTTAAGAACGCAGTTTCGGTCAGGCGCAGTGGCTCACGCCTCTAATCCCAGCACTTTGGGAAGCCGAGGCTGGCAGATCACGAGATCAGGAGTTTGAAACCAGCCTGGCCAGCATAGTGAAACCCCATCTCTACTAAAAATACAAAAATTAGCCAGGTGCTGTGGCAGGTGCCTGTAATCCCAGTGACTTGGGAGGCTAAGGCAGGAGAATTGCTTGAACCTGGGAGGTGGAGGTTGCAGTGAGCTGAGATCACGCCACTGTACTCCAGCCTGGGAGACAGAGTGAGACTCCCTCTCAAAGAAAAGAGTTTCTGGAGCCACTCTATTTTGCCTTGAATCCTGGCTCTGTCACTGGTGAGTTCTGTAACTTTGAACATGGTACTCAACCTTTCTGTGCCTATTTCCCTACAGATCATCCTAGCATGTGCCCCACCGTGGTGTTGTGATTATTACCTTGTTACTAGACATTAAGCCTTATAACAGTGCCTGGCTTATAGTAAGTGCCCAATAAATGCTAGCTTTTGCTATCATTACAAAAAGGCCCTCCCAGCTAAACACCTCCCTCTCTCTGGAAACTTCCACTTGCTTTCCCGTGGCAGTCCCCCAGAATGACTCACTGTTCAAAGTAGTGGAGAGCTTTTAATTGAATTTAATTAATTCTTTTAGAGACAGGGTCTCACTCTTTTCCCCAGGCTGGAATGCAGTGGTGTGACTGTAACTCACTGCAGCCTTGAACTTCTGGGCTTAAGCAATCCTCCTGCCTCAGCCTCTCCAATAGCTGGGACTACAGGTGTACGCCACCATGCCCAGGTAATTAAAAAAAACCTTTTTTGTAAAGATGGGGTCTCATTATATTGCTCAGGCTGGTCTTAAACTCCTGGTCTCAAGTGATTTTCCCACCTTGGCCTTCCAAAGTGCTGGGATTACAGGCATGAGCCACCACATCCAGCCTTGATTTTATTTTTATCCAGAGAGCTGATCACTCTGATGGGCCAATCTGCAGGCAATGCCTGATCTGTGGGTAGCAAGAACTACAAGCAGTGTGGCATCCCAGAAGCTATCCAGGGTTTGGGTCCAGCAACAAAGCTGTCATGGGGAACAGCCTAGAGCTGGAGAATCATTCAGCAAACCCAGAGCCGACTCAGGCCCTGGAAGTAACCATGGAAACAGGAGCCCACAGAGGCATCCAGGGTGTGGGATAGGTATGTGGGTGGATGGATGGATGGATGGATGGATGGATCGATGGGCGGTGGATGGGTAGGTGGGTGGAGAGGTGTCACTTTCACAGCAGAAGGGTGAGGGCTGGGGCAGCAGCTGTGAGCACCTCTGAGCTGAGGGATGTTTGGGAGCTTGGAATGTGTCCTAGGGTGGACAGCTGGGTATGATAAAGGACAAACAGACCAGGAGAGAAAGGGATCTTACCCTGAGAGATTTCTCCCAACTTACCAGCCTAGGGAAGAAGAAGAGGTCAAGGGAGGAGGAGTGGGGTGGGTTTGGAGCAGGGTCCTTGAGCTTCCACTCCACGTCTAGGTGAATTCTGTCCCACCTAGACTCTTAATTATTATGGCTCCCCCCACCCTCTCCCTCCCATCTACACCAGCCAGGCTTTTCCAAGCCCTCTGTGCTCCACTCTGCCTGAACCTGCAGACACAGATATGAAGTCAGTGCATTTAGAGCAGGAGCTGCCAAGCACCTCCCACTACCTTGGTGTCTGCGTGGTGTTGTTCCCCTGCACTGTGCTGGGACTATGGCATCATCTTTCCACCAATTGCATGTATGTTCTGGCTTCGTGGCTTCCAAGTCTGGCTTCTGGACTCAAGAGTCTGTGATCAGGCGTAGCAGCTCACGCCTGAAATCCCAGCACTTTGGAAGGCTGAGGTGGATCACTTGAGGTCAGGAGTTCAAGGCCAGCCTGGCCAACAAGGTGAAACCCCATCTCTACTAAAAATACAAACATTAGCCGGTGTGGTGGTGGGGACCTGTAATCCCAGGTACTCAGGAGGCTGAGGCAGGAGGATCACCTTAACCCAGGAGGTAGAGGTTGCAGTGAGCCAAGATCATGCCATTGGACTCCAGCCTGGACAACAAAGTGAGACTCTGTCTCAAAAGAAAAAGAGTCTATGATCTATCTAATATTCCTCACTACATTCTTCTGCCCAAATCCCTCTAGCTTCAGTTGGAACCTGGAATGACATCCTTCTTCTAACGTGCAGTGCGGGTAAGTCAGGAGTGGAAGACATTGTTCTGAGAAATGGAAAACCGCATCCTATTGCAGGCTGAGAGACCTTTTCTCAGTGTCAGCCAGCACTCCTAGGGAGTGCTCCAACTTTCCTCTTTCCTAGGGAGCCTGGGCACCCTGGGCTGCATCCTGGATTTGGAGTGAGGTCCTTCCAGCCAAGGATAGCAACGGGGACTTTCCTGTGCCCCCTGTCCCCACCTTGGGAGAAATGGATGCCAGATATCTACCAGCTTCTGCTCATCCATCAGCAGCAGAGAATGCTAGGGACCCCAGTTTCTGTGATCTGCTTCTTCCATAAAACCTCAACACCCTGTGGTTTTATGGAGCCGTATGATCGTGTTCTGGCCAGGCAATGTGCAGAGGTGATGTCTGCCACTTTCAGACCTGGCCTCAAAAGCGTCTTTGTGTCATTGTCCAAGCTGTGTCTTCCCTCATCTCTCAACTTAATACAGGGGATGCTGGGAAAGGATTCTGAGGCCCTGGAAGCTGGCAGAGCTCTAGATGGAGGGATCCCAATCCTGAAATTACCATGTGGGGAAGACAGTTTCCAACCACCCAACTGGACAGTAACACAAGCAAGAAATCACTGTTTTCTAGTCGTCCCCGCTTAGCCAAGGTTCCACTTTCTTTGGTCTCATTTACCTGAAGTCTGAAAGTATTTGTTGAAATTTATGGCAGTAATTCATAAGTTTTAAGGTGTGTGTTTTTCTGAGTAGCATGATGACATCTCTAGCTGTCCCATCCAGGACAGCCGTCCCCCCTTTGCCGGCGGATCCACACTGCAGGTGCTCCCCACCCCTCAGTCACTTAGCTGCCGCACTGGTTATCAGATCAACTGTCTCAGGGTCACACTGATGTCCAAGTCACCTGTATTGTAATAATGGCCCTAAAGCACAAGAGTGGTGACACTGACATATTGTTACGATTGTTCTATTAGTTGTTGTTCACCTCTTACTGTGCCAATTAATAAATTAAACTTTACCATAGGTATGTATGTATAGAAAACAATGTCTAGGATTGGTACCACCTGCAGTTTCAGGCACCCATCAGGGGACTTGGGATGTATCCCTGCAGATAAGGGGGACTGCTGTATTATGTTAACTCCTTGGGATTTGGGGGTTGTTACAGCAATTAGCCTACCCTAACTGGTCCTGAACCTACTTGAGATAGTTAAGAGGGCTGATTTGGATACCAGAGAGACATGTTTGAGTCCAAACACCCCACTTAATGGGCATCATTAAATGAGGTAATAATAGTACCCAAGTGAGGGCAAGAGGCCAGCAGCGAGCTTAGCACAGGGCTGACACGTCATAAGTAACTGGCACTTGCCATGCTAACATTTTAAGGGCTTGCTATGTGTCAGGCCTTGGTATAAGCTCTTTAATGCCTCTTTTTATTCTCACAGTAATCTTATGAGTAAGGGACTCTCATAGATTTAAAAAGATAAGGAAAATGAGGCATAGAGAGAGTAAATGTTTCACCCAGGGATTCATGGCTAAGGGCAGGACTGGGACAGCTGGCTTCCGGGTATGCGGTTGGCTCTTCATTTTCTGTGCCATCTTCATCTTCCTCAGTCACCTGCTGTGGTGGGTGGTGGTTGAGGTTCCTCCACTCCCTGAATGCAGTGGAGGGCCTCAGGGTGAATCGTTCTGATCCAGGCATTCCACTGGGCCTAGAGGGTAGGGCCAATGGGAGGTGCTGAAGTCTTCAGTTCCCCTTTCAGCCTCCCGGGGAATGTTCAGGAGAGGAGAGACAGCGGACGGCAGAGGGCGTGCCTGAGGCAGAGGGAGAGGGAACTTCTGGTCACTGGGCTTCAAACTCTGTATGGTGGGCTTCAGGAGGACCTGAGGTAGAGGGGAAATACAGCCAGACCCCTGAGGCTGCAAGGGGCAGTGGAGGGAGGTGGTTGCTCCACCTTTCCAGCCATGTTGTCCTCTTGTTCATTTCCCTTGTGGTGATTCTAAGCTTAAATTTAATCAAACTTCTCTTAATTATTCCAGCTTTGGGCCAGGTGCAGTGGCTCATGCGTATAATCCCAGAACTTTGGGAGGCTGAGGTAGGTGGATCACTTTTACGGTCAGGAGTTCAAGACCAGCCTAGCTAACATGGTAAAACTCCGTCTCTATGAAAAATAACAAAAGTAGCCGGGTGCAATGACAGGTGCCTATAGTTACAGCTACTTGGGAGGCTGAGATGGGAGAATTGCTTGAACCCAGAGGCAGAGGTTGCAGTGAGCTGAAATTGTGCCACTACACTCCAGACTGGGTGACAGAGTGAGACTTTGTCTCAAAAATAAAACAAAACAAAAAAAATTCCAGTCTTTTCCTAGGATGTTCTGAGGAATTCAGTGAAGGGCCCCCAAGGGAGCAGTGCCTAGTGGGGCCAGTGAAGAGCCCTACTAGGAGAAGGGACTTGGAGCAGGGGAAGCCAGACGAGGGAACTTGAGGTTTCGAACCCCTCAGGTGCAGGCCCTATGCAGGCCAGACAAGGAGGATCTGGGCCCTCTTTCATTGAAGGACTCCTAGAGGAGCCCTTGAGACACAACATCTCCCTTCTCTCCCTCATTGTCAACCTCCAGGGAGCTCATAGGGATGGAGGGGCTGTAGTCAAATAGGGAAGTGGCCTCTGGGGATAAAGCCAAATGTTCCAGGCAAGGACTCGCCTGTAAAATAAAGTCAGTCCAGCATCAGACACAATGCAAAAGCCATCTGTTGCCTCCTGAAAAAACACTTCATGAGGAATTGCATTTGTAATGTGCAGCAAAACTTCTAAAATCCTTTGTTCTCCAACTTTCCTCTTACAAAGGGAGTTCCTCCGCTCCACCTCTCTAACTTCCCTGGGGCCCAGATCCGGCTTCCCCCATTCCAGTTTCCCTCTCCAGCCTCCTAATCTCCAGGCCTGCCTCCATCCCTAGCGGCGCCTCTGTGCAAGCCATCCAGACAGGACGGCTAGCTCCCTCGTCTTCTGTCCCCGTTTCCACCATCAACATCGAAACGGTTCAGGAGGGGATCCCCTTCCAGGGAGGAGAAGAAACTGTGACTGTTCCTAATCACAAATTGTCTCCAAGGCAAGGAATTCTGGGAGGAGCAGGCACAGGGAACCCTCTAGGAGCCTGGCATGGAGGGAGGTGAAGACAAAGGCACTCAGCCCTCACAGTGCTCCCACTGAAGGCAGGCCCTGCCCTAAGAGCTGGGGCAGTGTCTGCAAACTGAGTGAGACGCAGCCCCCGGCCCCTGAGGCCAACCGTCGGACTGCAGACTCATGGACACACAGCTCTCAGTCCACACCCCCGAAGTCAGGCTGCTCAGGGGCTCAGCCTTGGCTCCACACCGGAATTACATAGGGAGCTTAACAAACACTGATTTTCTCTGCACCAGGGACTCTGATCTAATTGGCCTGATGTGATGCCCAAGGCATCTAGGAGCATTGGCTAATTTAAAAGCTCCCTAATTGATTCAAATGTGCAGCTAGGGCTGAGATCTACCAAGCTGATCAGTTGCTCAGGAGAGCACCCCAGAGCCTGGGGCTCCAGACCACAGCTCCAGGCACAGCGACCCCCTCCCCATCCTGTTCCCTTCTTGATCCATCAGGAGGAAAGCGTTGGGGCCCAGACTCTGGCTGGCACAGAATAACTTAAGAGAGCAGTTGGGGCCTCATTCATTCATCATCTAATCATGTATTCAATAACTACTTAATATACGTGTTGTGAAGGCAATGAGAGAAACTGACCAAGGGTTCCAGTTTAGAGTCAGGCCTCTCTGAAGAGGTGATATTTAAATCACCTGAGTGGCAAGAAGGAGCCTACCCTGTAAACTGCCGTGCCAAGCAGGGAGCATGGTAGTGCAGAGGCCCTGCACAGGGAGCAAAGGGGGCACAGCTGGTGGAGAAGAGAGCAGTGAGCTGAAGTCTGGGTGATGGGCAGGGTGTATAGCAGAGGGTCTTGGAGCTGTGGTTAGGAGGTAGTTTTCATTCTCAGTGCAATGGGAAGTCCCTGGAAGGTTTTCAGGAGGGAATGAAAGGATCTGGTTTGTGTTTTTAAAAGATATTCTGGCTGCAGTGGGGGGCGGGGGGGCTGGCAGGGAGCAGGATGGACACAGGTGAACTGTCTAGTCCATCAGGGCAGAAGGCACTCCTGTGCTGAGGCCCCAGGGGAAAGGTCAAGGACCCAGCTCTTCCTTGCAACTGGGGAATGTAGGTCAGGCAGCTCCCTCAGCCAAGCTGCCAGTGCAACCCCCTCGCCTGTCAGGGGAAGAAAAGCTGAGTCTGAAATGTGTGTGCTCAGCATTGGCAGTGAAGGCAGAGATAACAGCCCACCAGGTGCAAGGATCTGGGCCACCGCCTAAGGTCCCTTCATCCCTTTTCCCAGGGTGCCTCTCCCTGCACCCCTGCACCCCCCCCCCCCACCATCTTCCCAGCAGGCCAGGCCAACCCAGAGGCAGGCTTCAACCTGCGCCTGGAGCAGGTGGCTGTGTTTTAAGATCAGGGCTCAGACCTCTAAATAAACCATAAACAAAGCCAGCTTCCCCGGTATAGAAGGAGGGAGATGGCTCCATTTCTTTTCAGCACAGTGACTGGGAAATAAACAAGTGGCTCTGCCTGTCACATACATTTACCCTCTGCAAAGGCATCTGTCAGACCCACAGAGCTTCTGCCTCAGCCTTTCCAAGAAATAACTGATGTGCCCCACATCGGGCTTCTCCCTGAAGGCTCCAAGTTCACTTTGCCATTCGAGGAAAGGCACTTGTCCCTGACCCCAGCCTCATAGGAAGAGCTATCAAAAGGCAGGTTTAGACAAAGGGCCCCAGTGTAGCTGGAAGCATGTTGGCACAGCTCTCTCAGCTGGGGAATGGGATGAGGGGGAGGGAAAAGGGGAGGAAGGTAGGAGTTTGGGTGGTTGGCAGGAACAGGGGCAGAGCTGAGAGGGGCAAGGACTGGCCCCTATGAGAGAGATGAGAGGATGAGAGCCCCAGGGGCCTGGGCAGAGCCTGGTCTGCAGTTGGGGTGGCCACGGGTGTGGAAGAAATAAAGAGAAACAGAAGGCAGAGGGCTCTCTCTCTCTCTATGGGTGAAATCTCCTATGACCACAGAGGATAAAGGAGCAAGAAAAACAACAGACAGGAACAGAAGGAGGCTGGCAGATAAATGAAGCAGGGGAGGGAGGAAAGCCCTGGAAGACTCAAACTCAAGTATGTGTAGAAGGAAGGACCCTCCAAATACAGCAGGAAAAGGTGATTTATGCACTGAGCTAAACCAGATGAGCCAGGAGCCAAGGACAAGGGAATGGGAGTGGCTGGGAATGGTGGCATACTGCAGAAGCCACACACAGACATGTGGTGGTGAAGCAGAAGGGAGCTGTGAGCTCTGGAGGAGCCAGCACAGGCAGCTTGTAGTGCAAGGATGGGGGTAAGAGCTAGAGAGAGCCACAGGGCCCATGAAGGCTGTCTCCCAGGTGCTGCTGCCCAGACCCCTGCAGCAGGGACACCTTGCAGCCACCATCACCGCCAAGATGTGGGAGGTGGGATGGGAAAAGGGTGAAAGAGGCAGCAACATGGGAATTATACACGCACTGAAGCACACACCCCTCAGCAAGCATGGCACTCTCTCCACAGCTCTCCCACGGAGAGGAAGGAGATCCAGGGGTCCCCAGACTGCAGCCAGGTTCCCCGGAGCCACAGACCTCCAGTGATGGACCCAGCAGACCTAGATAGAGGCTACTCTCCACACACAGACCCTGAAAGAAAGGGAGATGAAGACAGGGATAACCAAGATCGGATTTTTCTCACTCTCTCCCTCAGACACACACACACACACACACACACACACACACACACACACACACGGAAATAAAGGGTCGCTTGTATGTGTCTGGGGTAGGGCATAACAGAGGACTGGTTTCTTCTTTTAGGGACCTGAAGAAAAGCTTCCCAAAGCCGGGGGAAAGGTCAAACACAGACAAGAGGAAGCGTGTGTGGCCCTCACTACCCTACTGTCTCTCCCCCATGTGGCTGCCTCCCTGGAATCCCCCACACTTGCAGGGGCCTGCAGAGGCATGGGTGTGAAGCCCTCTTAGCAGACAACACACCTGCGCGCACACACACACACACACATGCACACACACATGTCCAGAGGCCAGTGCCTGGGACAGGAATGGTCAGGCTTGGATGCAGGAATCCCCATACAAAGCCAGATTAAGGGTCCTCTCCAGGTCCTCCAAAGAACCCTCAAGCCTTCCAGAGCTACAAAGAGCACCTCTCCAGCAAGGATGGCACTGCCAGGATTGTGGAAAGAAAGAATATGCTTCCCACTGTGGTTGTGGTGGCTGCACCATGAGTCCAGAGCCACCTGCAAGGGCTTTCCCAGGACTTCGGGCTGAGACATGTAGGTGATAGCTCCCTGCTAAGCTCACACACCCACGGTGACAGTCTTTGCAAATGGACACCACAGAGAAAGACCAAAGGGAGGGTGCGCCTCAGGGACTGGGTCCATTTCTCAGCTCAGTCCAGTAGGCAGGGCCTTAAGGACAATCCAAGGAGACCAAGAGCTCAGATCTGGGCTACCAATCTTCTTGCGAATGGGGACACAGATCCTGGGCACCCCACCCCAGCTCACATTCCCAGTCCCCACTGCCGGCACGCACATCGCTCTCAACATATTCCACACACATGAGCCCGTCACAGTCCCAAAGAATACTACACTGTACACAGCACACTGTACACACAGCACACAGGTCCCCATGCAGCACACTATGCTGAGACACATCCCGGGGTCCCCCTGTGCAGACGCACCGCACACATCTTCCCATCCGACAGAAGACCCATTTTAATGAACGCTGTACACACAGACACTGGAAAGTCCTGCTGTCCTCAGCCTACACACACACACACACACACACACAGCGCCCTGCAGTCCCGCGCAGCCCGCACATCACACCGGCCTGGACACACAGGGTGCCCACACTGAGCTCGCGACCAGAACTCAGCGACTCCTGCCCCCGCCGTGCGGCCTGCGCTCCCGCCCCCGGTGGTACTAAGCGGAGCTCCATCTCGGGCTTCCCGGCCCCCTCTTTTCCCCTCCAGCTCCTGTTCCCCAACAACCCCATCCCCGGGCTTCGGTAAACTTTTCTTCAGGTCCCTAAAAGGGGAAACCTGGAGTTCCTCCGGTCCCGCCCTGTCCCCGGACACGCACAAGCAGCTCTTTATTTCCCAGCCCTGATCCCGCCAGACCCAGCGGGGAAAGGTCACCGTAGGCAGCCCACTGCCTGCGCCCTGGGGGTGGTGATAATAACAGCTGTCACCGAGGTATGGGCGGGGGGTAGAGAGAGGTGTCGGCCCCGCGCCGAGCCGGGGGCGCAAGGTGGTCGCAGTGACGCGCCAGGGAAGCGCAGAGAAGCAGCGGCGGCAGCGGCTGCGTCTTCCGAGCCCGGGGCGGCGGCCGTGGAGCGCGGAGCTGTCCGTTCAGCACCACCGCGCGGCGCCCAGCGCAGGGCGAGAGCCAGGGCACACCCGCTCTGCTCCCGCCCCGGCTCCCCCGGCGCCTGCGGCACGGTCTCCGGCCTCTCTCGGCGGGTGAGGGGCGCGCGGATCCGGAGAGGGGGATCCGCGAGCGGGGGGACCACGCGGCCACCTGTGAGCCTTCCGCAGCTGCGGGCGGCGGCCACGGCGTGCCCGGCCCGAGACAGGAGGAGACGCTCGGCGGCCCTCGCCTGCCAGCCCGCCGGGCGCACACAGGGGCGCACACACTCGCACCCGCGCATGCACCGCTAGCAGGCAGCGGCCACCGCCGCGATGCTCGCCCGTAGGTCGGGGAAGTTTCCCGCCGGCCACGGCCGCGGGCGCCCGTGCTCCCAGGTAAGCGCTTCCAGAACGTGCAGGGCGAGCCCGGGCTGCCCGGCTGGGTGAGGCGCAGCACACGCGGCCCGGGGGCACAGCGCCAGGCGGGCGGGCGGGGAGACCCGGGCCGGGGACGCGGGGGCTGCAAGGATGGGAGCTGGGCGCAGCGGAAGCAGGGACGACCCCCATTCTCCCGGCCCTGGTTTCCAGACTCCGTATCTCCCCCGCCCCCTCCCCAAAGCCACTCGCCCCCAGTGTTGGCCCGGCCCTGCCCGTGCGTATCTCAGCTCCGGTCCCGCCTGTTTGCGGCGAGCGGGCGGGGGCGTCTCCCGAGCCTGCCCAGGGGCAAGGTCAGCATGCAGCCCCTGGGCGCTCGGAGCTGTGGAGACGCGACCCCGCACGCGCAAAGCACCCACTGAGACCCCGGGGTGGAACCGTGCTAATAGAAACATACCCACCCCCAGCCTTTCCTGAAAGGGGGCCAGACCCCTCAAACTCTTGCCCCAGCACGGTGCCCTTCAGAACCCAAGACCCACCTAGGAGGCCTGGGCCTGCCAGAAATTGGTGGGGAGAGGGGGCGCTGGGCCAGGGCGCACGGCGCTCTCGCCGACGCTGTTCCCTCCGCTTCCAGGTGTAGCGCCCCCGCGCGGCGCAGGCGGCCGGCGCCTCAAGCATGACCGGCCAGAGCCTGTGGGACGTGTCTGAGGCCAACGTCGAGGACGGGGAGATCCGCATCAACGTGGGCGGCTTCAAGAGGAGGCTGCGCTCGCACACACTGCTGCGCTTCCCCGAGACGCGCCTGGGCCGCCTGCTGCTTTGCCACTCGCGCGAGGCCATTCTGGAGCTCTGCGATGACTACGACGATGTCCAGCGGGAGTTCTACTTCGACCGCAACCCCGAGCTCTTCCCCTACGTGCTCCATTTCTATCACACCGGCAAGCTTCACGTCATGGCCGAGCTGTGCGTCTTCTCCTTCAGCCAGGAGATCGAGTACTGGGGCATCAATGAGTTCTTCATTGACTCTTGCTGCAGCTACAGCTACCATGGCCGCAAAGTGGAGCCCGAGCAGGAGAAGTGGGACGAGCAGAGTGACCAGGAGAGCACCACCTCTTCCTTCGATGAGATCCTTGCCTTCTACAATGACGCCTCCAAGTTCGATGGGCAGCCCCTCGGTAACTTCCGCAGGCAGCTGTGGCTGGCGCTGGACAACCCCGGCTACTCAGTGCTGAGCAGGGTCTTCAGCATCCTGTCCATTCTGGTGGTGATGGGGTCCATCATCACCATGTGCCTCAATAGCCTGCCCGACTTCCAAATCCCTGACAGCCAGGGTAACCCTGGCGAAGACCCTAGGTTCGAAATTGTGGAGCACTTTGGCATTGCCTGGTTCACGTTTGAGCTGGTGGCCAGGTTCGCTGTGGCCCCTGATTTCCTCAAGTTCTTCAGGAATGCCCTAAACCTTATTGACCTCATGTCCATTGTCCCCTTTTACATCACTCTGGTGGTGAACCTGGTGGTGGAGAGCACACCTACCTTAGCCAACTTGGGCAGGGTGGCCCAGGTCCTGAGACTGATGCGGATCTTTCGCATCTTAAAGCTGGCCAGACACTCCACCGGCCTACGCTCCCTGGGGGCCACTTTGAAATACAGCTACAAAGAAGTAGGGCTGCTCTTGCTCTACCTCTCCGTGGGGATTTCCATCTTCTCTGTTGTGGCCTACACCATTGAAAAGGAGGAGAACGAGGGCCTGGCCACCATCCCTGCCTGCTGGTGGTGGGCTACTGTCAGTATGACCACAGTGGGGTATGGTGATGTGGTCCCCGGGACCACGGCAGGGAAGCTGACTGCCTCTGCCTGCATCTTGGCAGGCATCCTGGTGGTGGTCCTGCCCATCACCTTGATCTTCAATAAGTTCTCCCACTTTTACCGGCGCCAAAAGCAACTTGAGAGTGCCATGCGTAGCTGTGACTTTGGAGATGGAATGAAGGAGGTCCCTTCGATCAATTTAAGGGACTATTATGCCCATAAAGTTAAATCCCTCATGGCAAGCCTGACGAACATGAGCGGGAGCTCACCAAGTGAACTCAGTTTAAATGATTCCCTACATTAGCCAGGGGAACTTGTCGCCCTCCACCCCACATTGCTGAGATGCCTCTTGTGCCGCTGGCACAGCCCAGGCACCTTGTGGTTATGGTGTAAGGAGTATGCCCAGCCCCAGAGGGGAGAGATGCATGGGATATGCACCCAGATTTCTTTTACAGTATTTAGAATCGTTTTTAGAGGGTGGTGTGTCTGACACCATGCCTTTGCACCTTTCCATGAAATGATACTCACTGGTCTTTGCATTGTGGACATAAAATGTTCACCTTTTTGCCAGATGAGTACACCCAGAATGCTAATTTTTCTGTTCATCGTGTACACTATTCTAGTGCTTGTGGCCCAGTACTGTCTGTGAGTTGTCATGATCCTGTTTCTGAGGTTGTCGTTGTGAGTTCTGTACAAAAAGCGCCCACAAGTCTGTCCAGTGGAAATGCATCTATGAGATCAGCAAGGATATCATGAGATTTTGCTCACAGTCACGTGAAAACAAAATCTCAGCTCTGTATCCATTGCTTTCATTTAGTTTTAATACCAAAACAAAGAGAATGCAAAATTAAGCACACTTGACCAATGCAAGTCTGTAAGTCGTTTTTATAAATGATCTGTGGTTCCATGACTTGCATGGGTGCACCCATCATCTTTAGAACAATGTACACTGATGTTCATCTCATAAATGTCACTCTTTAGAGAATGTTACTTAGTTAGACATGTAGTGAAGATGGAAATTTTTTCCCAAGAACAGATACGTTAGGGAGAAGGGCTTCAGCTAAATAGTCCAAACCCCAGTGTGGGTAAGGCCCAGTCAGTGCAGGCTGAGCCCCTTGGTTGATGGTCAAGCCTCCGTGTTTCCTAGGGTGACTGCAGAGACATGTATTTCTGGTCAAGGTTGCTGAACTAGGCCATTTGACCACACTTTTCTGTGTCTAAGATATTAGCATGTTTTTGAAATATTTATTTTTTAAGATGTTTAGGAGTAAGGTCATGTTGTCTTCCTCAACTAAAAAGAAGTTCCCTGTTGTATCGTCTCCCTGAGGTGAACATGGTTGGGTTGCTAGCAAGGGCAGTAGCTTAAATACTTTTGTTGCCTGCTCTGAAAGCTCATCAAATGAGAGCCCTTTTATTTCCAAGCAGAATTTACTCAGATCATTTTGCTTCTAGGATATATAGTATGTTGTGGATGATGCTGTGATTGCCCTGGAGTTCCTGCCATGGCATGGAAACCTAGTGGTATAGAAGCATGTACTCAAAATACAGACGTGCATGAAGGCGGTGTGGCTTACCCAGAATGGAAATGCGCAGTTCTTATGTGCATTGCAACTGCCTTTTATTGGGAGAGAGTGGGTAGAGACCAGGAGAAAGGAAAGAGTTGTAAAACAAAACACTGCTACTTCATAAAATATCATAAAAAATTGTAAACTTGAAAAGCTTTATTCCATGTTATTCAAGACCTTTGAGCTTATAAACTTGTATTGAAGGGAGATGACTGTTTCCTCCTCCAAAATGCTCCTGCCCCTCTTCTTTGGTTAATCGTCACATAACATCGTGATGGGAACCTGTGTTGCTCTGTAATATAATTCTCCGTCATCTTCAAGGTAATCCGATGGTTTTCCAGGTTGCTTTCATCTTTGAAAAGGCAGTAGAACCCAGGGATCTGAGCATGGAGCTATCCAGGCTTTTCATCCAAAAGTTGGGCCTCTGCTTAACAGATCTTTTTGTGTTTCAGTTGATTGAAGATGATACATACCTCATGGAGGTGTGGCAAGGATCTTCTCAGAAGGCTTTGTGTACTTGTGGTTGCCATGGCTACTACAGTGTGAGTGATTTATTGAATGAATTCACTAGCCACTTACACCCTGGAGCCCCCAGTTTAAATCTTTCCATCAGACTGGAGGCTCGTGGGAGGGCGGGAGGGGGCCGTCTCCTAGTGTCTACATCTGTGTCTCTGAAGCATCTGGAAAAAACAGATGTCTTAGAGGCAACAGGGCACTGAATCAGAGGAGCAGCGTTATTTTTCAGAATTTGCACATGGAACACTTAGCTTTGGCTGATACTTCCAGCCCTGGAAAGCATAACATTTACAGAACCATCCCCAGCTGCACCGAAGGCAGGTGGTGGTACAGACTTGTGAGGACCGTTCAGCTTGCCAAGGCTGATGGTATTGGGTCACTGAGCCTAGTTTCCATGGTTGCTGACCAGGAAGCTTGTGCATAGTGGAAACAAGGAAAGGGGCAGAGTAACTCAGTCTAACTAAAGAGGTACCCTAGTGGTTACCCTTTGCAGATGTGAAAACTGGAAAACTTGACTTTTCTTTTCGGTAATGACTTGCATTTATCTGGTGCCTTTCATTGGAGGAATCCCAAAGTGCTTTAGAGACTATCTTTTTGATATCTCTTGCACATATATATAAATATACTTGTATAAAATAATTTCTTGCCCACCTGGACCATTAGTCACTTCTGAGCATGGGAATGTCCCAATAGCATTGAGTTTTTCAAGTGGTGGTTTCAGATAAGTGGGCAAGAGAACAACCCGGCTGGCTTGAACCCTGGAGCTAATTCCCACAAGGGATGTAGACTGAAGGGTGACCCGGGGAGAAATAATCTTCCTTTCCCCTAAAGTCCCACCAAGGTGTGAAGTTTACAAGTGCTCTCCACTGGGTCTTTGATTGGCCTTGCTAAATAACATCTAACCAACACTTTCTTTTAGTCCCTGAAGCTAAGGAGGGAGGGTCAGGTTAACTTTCTGCATTGCTCTTGGAGCAAAGGCTAAAAGTATGCGGTGACATCGTTGGCAACCAGGCTGTCAGACTGACCTGTACACCTCCTTTAGGAGGACAGAGTAGAAACTGGAGATGACCTGTTTCTAGCTGTGAGCTTGAGAGAAGCATCACTGCAAACATTTGAAGGTTGTTGCTTTCAATGCCATTGGGACAAATACATGGGCCGGGCTTTAATATCTGTGATGTGCATTTTGGAATTGCTGGGTTGGGAAGTGGCTCGTGTCTGTTGCACAAATGCATATGGGTTATAGGTTTGTGTTTTCTGCCAAACCCCCACATTTCTTGGGTTTGCAAGTGAGGAAGGGCATGTTGTAATGCCAAGTTGGTTTGTAGCTCATAAGGTAGTAATTGGTATTTAACATCTGGATTTATTATTTCTACTTGTCTTAGCACTCAAATAATTGAACTACCTGCCAATTCTTGCCTCATTTCAAAGGAAAAACGTTGTTATGCACTTTGGGATAGTGGTGATCTGTACAGGCTAGGCTGTGTGTTAGCTACTTGAAGGCTTATCTGGTATTTCTTGTATGTCTTAACAGCATGACTTGTTACAGAGTTGTGATTTTTAAAATTGAGAACACTGTATTTGAGATGTCAGTTTTAACACTCATTAACACACTACTGTGCAAGCATTGATGCAGGCTGCGCTGAACCATGATGTCTGATTGCTGCACTCTCATCTCCAGGCCTTGATTTGGGAATGGGCAGTAACACTAATGCACTCAGGATTCCAGCCTCAAAAAGTGTGCAGATTAAATATAGACAAAAATGATTTGTACCTCTTATAAGAGCACACAAAGAGGGCATTCAAAGTTGGGGTCCGGATTTCCTTGAGAAGGCTGTTTTTTATTTTTGTTTTTATTTTTAGCAATTTTGGGGAAGGAGAAGCTGTTGTTTATTCTTTGTAAAGGTGGGGTCCTGGTGTTCCAGGGTCTCGAACCACTAGCCTCCTTTGTAGAAGGTATGGTCATGTATTCTTGGAACCCTTGTGAAACTGACACCCCTGCAGGATTTTCTTCCCACAACCTTTCCTGCTCAGCACCTCTATCAGCCTACCCTGACAGCCCCACCCTGTCCTAAAGTGCCACTCTTCCTGACACCAAAGTAGCTCCCTAATTGTAAACTGGGTTCTGGGTAACCCTGAGTGTCCTGTCTGGTTGGACATGAATACTTCTGGGGGATACATGGAGACACTTCTTGGCACTACTTAACCTAGACTGAGAGTATGAGCCAACCCAAAGGCCATAGTGAATCAGTAGGAAGGCCAGTTGGTGACTTGGTTCTACTGGGTTTTGCCTTCAGCCCCGTGATTGCTCACAAGGAGCTCTGATGTGTATGGAGCAGATGGCTCTCCCATCCAGCACTCAACTCACACTGAGCAGTGGTGGCATCTGCAGGTGGCCTTGTTTGTGTACACGGCAGAAGGGTGTAGAAATCTGTGCTAACCTTGCCCCACACTCATTGAGGCTGAGGAAGGACGCACAGCACCGCTCTCCAACCTTGCCATGGTATTTGCGTCCCATCAGGTGGTGTGTAGCTCAGCTCCTCCCCTTTACCCACCATCCCTGCAGCAAGGGATATATATAAATGGATGTTTAGGGGTGTTTTAGGGCAAGATGCCTTACATATTAAAAGGAAAAACAAACACCTCCTCTTGAGGGGAGAACTTAGATGCTGCAAGTACACGGTCATCATCTCCTCTTTAGGAGAATGTTTAACCCACTTTTCCACCCGAGGACCTTACATGGGTGCACCATCTGGTTGACACTGCAGGTCTGAAACTCTGCAACATTTTCCTCCTTCATGGGACCTCACTTGTCAATAGCACCATCCTTCTGGATAAATTCTCCCAAGCAAATGACTGCGTCTGCAGCTGGCAGCTGATGCATTCAGAAGAAGAGACGCAAACAAGGCCTTAGAGACCTGCGGAGGAGAAAGAGAGGAAGGGGAAAGAGATACAAGAGAGGGGGAGAGGAAGGCAGCCATGCCTTGGAGTTGTGTGAGGTCCTACAGAAGGAACAGGGGATAGGAAGAAACCGGAAAACAGAGGGAAAGATAGAGGAAAAAAAGAGGGAGCAGGAGAGAGTGAATAAAGGGAAAGGCAGAGAGTAAAAAGAGAGGCTATGCCTATTGGCATTATTTTAGGCCTTCCATTGAGTTTATTTCCAGTCAGCATAGGGTGCTCCTAGCCCAGCAGGGCCTCTTGGAGGGAACCATCACTGGGGCTGCTCCCACTGAGCTCCACCTGGACTGGTCCCCCATCCCCACTTGCCAGAGGGCTCCACAATCTGGTAGGATAGAGAACTCAGGAACCCACTGGAAGCATTTTGGGATGAAGAGGGCAGTGAGGACACAAGAAAGAAGGAATAAATGTTTCCTCTGTGAAGACAGGACTTCTGGGCTACAAAGAGAAAGCGGACTCCAGGAACCAGCCAGACAGGGCGTGGTGCTGGGAGTCTGGGCTGGACAGGCGGAGGGAAGGGAAAGGGAAGAAACCTCTTCCTCTAGGAGCAGGGACCTGCAGAAGGAGGCCAAAGCCCCAGCATGTGTGCAGAACGTGGAAGTCAGTGTGTCTAGAGAGAAGCAGTGCAGATGTGGGCAGAGCTGGGCCGTCTGAAGAGCCTGAACTTCACTCTTTTGTCACATTCTTTTGTCATTTTCTGACCAGATGAATGTTGTTAGAATATGACTCTAGCAGCAGTTTGGAAGTGTGAGAGTGGACAGGTGGCTGATTTGAGGTCACAGTCACAGTATAGACCAAAAGGAGCAGGGTGGGGAGGAGGGGCAGTGCAGGACAGCGGGGAGGTGGCTCTGCAGGACTCCAACGGTGACTGGATGTGGGGTGAGCAAGAGGATGGCTTCTGGGTTTCTGGCTGGGTTGGTGGCTGGGTGGATGGTGATGTCACCTGGAGAGACAGGGAATACTCAGAGCCATATTTCCCGAGTGCCTGGACACACAGAGGGGGTGCGCGGTGGGCAGAGGGAGGACTGGGGTTGGAGTCCTCAGCTTAGAGGTGGAAGTGGAGACCATGGAGAGGCCAGGTGGCCTCCCCGAAGGAGACTGGCATGGGAAGCAGCCCTTGAGGATGAGTGAGGCCATGGCCTTGCTTTTCTCAGCTGACCCCTTATTCGCCAACCTATTTCTCTCCTTTCCCCTGAGAAATTCTGGGGGTGACCTCTACTGGCGACCTCAACTTTCCTCTCCAGCCACTTCTTTGTTTTCTCTGCGACTGGCCTGTTCCCACCACCCTTTTGAAACTGTCTTGATGGTCACCAGTGCTCTCCTGACAGCCAAATTCAGTGGCTTGCCCTCCATTCTTAAGCTCTTCTGAATTCTTGGCTACACAGATCAGCCTCTAAGTTCATGCACTCCCTCCTTTGTGATTTTGGGACCCTGTGGGCTTTGGGCTCTGGCCTCCCTCCCATCACCCCACGGTTCTTCCTTCTCCTCGGACCCCTCCCTCTTCTGTTTCCCCCACAGTTCTGTTCACAGCTTCACTGTCCCTAGGAGCCTGCTACACCCTTTATCCACCTGCAGCCTCAACCCACATGCAAAGAATCCCCGTGTCTCCTGCCGGATGCCCTCACTCCCGAGCCCCACACCCACGTCACCCCTGTGCGTTCATACTCACCCTCTCCAAAATGGAACTTCCCACTTTATTCCAAACTTGCTCTTCCTCCTGACTCTTCCTCATTTCTCTCAATGGAACTGCAGTGCTCCCGGCCCCTCAGGTTGAAATTTTGGTCATCTTTGAATCCTCCCAATTTATGTATCCCTTTACTCACCATAGTGATTATTTACTGGCAGCTGAGTAGTTGCCAAGTACCATGTTAGATGCAAGAGAAATAAATCCAAAGGGCACTGCGCACAGTCATAAGCAGTGCAGACTTGAGAGACACTTTACCGTGCAGCAGAATCCTCGAGGGAGCTCTTCACATTGTAGATTTCTGGGCATCATCCCATCTACAAATTCAGCCTCTTAAGGTGAAATGAGGAATCTGCCCTTAAAGGCTCCCAGGTGACTTGGGTGCAGGTGGCTTTCAGACCACTCACAGGGAAACACTACTTCAGGGGCACCCCATGCGGCCCACTCCGTCTCCTTGCCTGCACCCACCCCACCAGGCATCACCCACACTTTGCTTGGTATCATGCACATAGGCCCCCTTGTATCCATTCTAAGGCTCTCACCCCACTTCCGCCCATATTAACTCGTGTTCATTCCCAGCAGACCCAAGCCCAGGCTCTCCCCCAACAACCCATCCTTTTCTGCAATCCCTCCACTCCCCTCACACACGCAGCATGCTCATCTTTCTCCTTCCAGTGTCTTAGACCTACTGGTGATTTCTCGGCCACCATTGGTGCTTCTGTTGAATACAACTGCAGATGCCAAGGGCCACAGCTGAGGAAGCAGAAAATCTGCATGGGCCTGGTAAGGCTCTATCGAAAACACAGAAGAGGGACCATTTAGGAAGGAGATGCTTTTCAATAGGCAACCAGGCACAGGCAGAAGAGACATTAGAGCTTTGTAACAAGGGACACACAGAGTTGGCAGGACAAAGGCCTAGGGCTCTGAAGGTTGGGGGACCAGGTTCATCATCTCTCCAGGGATGACCCAGCCTGTGCTCAAGACTATTAGCCTCCCACAGTAGCCGGCACATCTGCCCGGCAGTCCCTGGGCACCCAGGAATGCAGCCTACACGGTATGAGTGGGTGGACTGGGGGTATGTGGCAGGAACAGAATTGGGGTTCTTGGGGAGGTTTTTTCCACTTAAAACTCTTTTTGTCGCCTACGTCTCCAGACATTTAAAGACTTCTGAGCTATTTTCAGACCTACTATGAAAAGAACTGAGGTGCTAGCAGTCAGACACCCATCGAACTGTTTCCTAAGAGGAGAACTGGCATGACTCACTTTTGATCTGTCAGCTTCGTATCAATTTTTCTGGCAAACTTCGTAGGTCTGCCCCGGGGCTGACTCCACTGGGGGCAGCTGAATGGTAACCTGCTGCGCGGAGGATCAGTCATTACAAAGGCCATCGTCCCAGGATCGGATTCTGGATTTCTCTTTGTGGGAAACGTGGGAGGAGAGGAGGGAAACCACAGTGACCAAAACCAAGGGTGTCCCTGGGCTTCCCCGCAGCCTGCTGGAGAGGAGCCAGGCTGCTCTCTTCATGCCCCTCCTGGGCTGGAGACCGAGGGCTGCTTTTGGAAAGAGGGGCTGGTGGAGCTGACAGAGGCCCAGAGACAAACCCGCTCTGGCCTTTCCTCTACACTGGGATCCGGGTAGCCCGCGATTTGAGACTCAGAAGGAGGATGGTGAGGTTTTATGCACAGTTTAAATATATTGCTATGTAATTTTCCAATTTTAAAACATGAGATCACTGATTATTCAGTAGCTTCCCCATTTTTTACAAAGCCCGCCTGTGTGTGTGTTTAAAGCCTTTTCAGTAAAACTGAGATATACTCCTGACCTTCCCGTTGCACTTGAGCCCCCCGTGAGAATGTGTAGATGCATGTCAGAGCTTTAGAGCCTCCTGAGGCTGAGGACTCACTCACTCGTGGTGATATTTCAGGGAAGAGCTTGAAGCCTGGAAACTGCAGTGTGCAGATGTTACATATTCAGAGACTGGAGTGCTGGCCTCAGCAAACAATGCTGGGAGAGGAACCGAGAGTGGAACCTCATCAACCAGGAGCCATTGTTTCTCTGAGGGCAAAGCCATTTGCCACGCCCTGTGCTGGCTGCCCTGGCCCTCAGCGCCACTCCTATACTTTCCTGTGGGCCTTTGGGTGCCCTCAGGTGAAATGGCCCCTCAGACAGCCCCTCAGGAGCAGGTCTGACATATCCCTGAGAGATGCATATGTGTGTGTGTGCATGTGTGTGTCTATGTGTGTGTACATGTGTGTGTACATGGGTCTCTGTGTCTGTGTGTGTGTACATATGTGTGTCTATGTGTGTGTACATGGGTCTCTGTGTCTGTGTGTGTGTGTGCATGTGTGTGTCTATGTGTGTGTACATGGGTCTCTGTGTCTGTGTGTGTGTGCATGTGTGTGTCTATGTGTGTGTCTATGTGTGTGTACATGGGTCTCTGTGTGTGTGTGTGTGTGCATGTGTGTGTCTATGTGTGTGTACATGGGTCTCTGTGTGTGTGTGTGTGTGTGCATGTGTGTCTATGTGTGTGTCTATGTGTGTGTACATGGGTCTCTGTGTCTGTGTGTGTGTGTGTGCATGTGTGTGTCTATGTGTGTGTCTGTGTGTGTGTACATGGGTCTCTGTGTCTGTGTGTGTGTGTGTGTGTGTGTGTGTCCATCATGTCTGTGTGCCTAGATGTTTGTCTGTGTGTTTCTGTGTGGCCATATGCATGCCTAGGAACCTTGTATCTGTGCGTGCATGTGTGTGTCTGCGTGTGAATCTGTGTGTGTCCATGTGACTGAGTGTATGCATGTGGGTGTGTCTGTGCCTCTGTGTGTGTGTCTGAATGTGGGGGTGGAGTGGAAGGGGACAGCCTTACCCCTGGGGACAAGGGGATGCAAACAGCTGCTCTCCAGGGCTCCTGGTAGACATCACTTCCACAGAGAGGCTTTCTCTGCACTCCTTCCAATTTAAATTCTGCTTCCTGCCAGCCAATGTCTCTCCCTGGTGTTGTCTCTCTGCATCCAATGCTTTTCCTTCTTAGCTGTTGTAATTTGTCATTTTTATTTACTGGGTGATGTCTGTCACCCCCACTCATCTAGGAGCACATGGATACAAGAATATTTTATCTCCAGTGCCCAACACAGTGCCTGGCACAGAAAAAATGCTGACAAATAATAAATGAAACGAGGGCAGAAGGGCCCTGTCATTGCCCTTCTGGATAAACTGTGGGTCCCTGCGGAGTCGATTTGACCTGCTACATAGCTGCAGCAAGGGTCAGGAGTTTCAGGGCACCAACATCTTTAGCAAAGCCTCCCAGGCTGGAGACCTGTGACATGCTGGCTGGGCAATGCTACCAACCATGAGATTGGAAGAGGCAGCTTCCCTGAGAGGCACATTTCTGAATGAGCTCCAGAACGGAGGAAAGCTTGCCAGATATTCCCATTAGGTAATGACTAATGCATGAACCAGTTTGCAGGTGAATGATGTCAAAAAGAATCACAATATAGGCCCCAACCCCTCTGGGGCAGGGCTCAGTGGAAAGGCCCCGCACTATTAGGCATTATAGCAGAGATCACTAAATGCGCACACAGCTGGGAGGGCAGGGGTTACTTTAGACTTCTTAGAGAGACAGGATTTAACATTAATTAATGTTTCATTGCTGATCCTCTAGCAAAAACCCAAACCCCAAACCCAAACCTGAGCCCTTCATTTAAATGTATCCTCTGTGGCCAGCTCAGCACAATGAAGTCTGCATACCGATTCAGCCCCGCAGTTCACTGGCTGGATCTCAAATGAAGCTGGCAGCACACGGGCTGGTGTAGGAAGAAGAGCTTGCAGTGTGCATTTGTCATCTGCCATGCACTAGCAGTGAGATATTGGGCATAACATGGCATCTCTCTGGCCTTCAGGGAAGAAGTGACACCTGAGCTAGGACTTGCAGGGGGAGGAGGGACATCAGAGGGAGGATGTGCACCCTGATTCCTGGGGCAGGACCAAGAACAGCTGCTGCCAGCATCAAACCTGCTCCAGCGGTCCAGGCTAGCAACAGAAGGATAAAGGAGTTGGTGGGAGGTTGCTCTTGGGCCCTCCTGAGAGGCACAGATGGACAAAAGGTTGGGGGCTGGGAAGTGGCAGGAATCCAGACCGAGAGTGGTCAGAGGCCTTGAGAGCCCCACACACAGGCAGGGCCTTTCGGCTCCAGCTCCAGCTCCTAGGCTGGCAGTCTAAAGGCAAATTTCTCTCATTTCCATTCTTTTAAATGTATTTTTCTAAATTTTTTTTTTTTTTTTTTGAGACAGAATCTGGCTCTGTTACCACACTGGAGTGCAGCGGTGAGATCTTGGTTCACAGCAACCTCTGCCTCCCAGGTCCAAGTGATTCTCCTGCCTCACCTCCCGAGTAGCTGGGATTAAAGATGGGCATCACCACACCCAGCTAATTTTTGTATTTTTAGTGGAGATGAGGTTTCACCATGTTGGCCAGGCTGGTCTCGATCTCTTGACCTTGTGATCTGCCCACCTCGGCCAGCCAAAGTGCTTACTGGTGTGAGCCACCGCACCTGGCCTGTTTTTCTAAATTTTAATTGTGATAAAATAGCAGAAAATTGATTAATATTTTAAGCGTCTAGTTTGGTGGCATTAAGTACATTCACGTTATTATGCAACCATCACCATCTAACTCCAGAACCCTTTTCATCTTGCAAAATGAAAACTCTGTGCCCATTAAACTATGGGCATGTGCGTGCATGTGTGTGTGTGCCTGTGTGTGCGTGCACGTGTGTGTGCCCGTGTGTGTGTGCATGTACATGTGTGTGTGCGTGTGCATTTGCATACACATGTGTGTGCATGTGTGTGCATATGTGTATGTGTGTGTGCCATCACCCAGTGGTACAGTGCAAAAAACTTACATAAATCTTCATTAAAATTCTAGGTCAGACATTTACTACTGTGAGACTTGGTTAAGTAACATCATCTTTCTGAACATTTGTCTTCTCAGCTAAAATCTAAGGAGGAGGAGGATGACGTTAATAGCTAACATTCACCAGGCACATGTCCATGCATTTTCTCTCCTCAAAAACCCCATAAAATAGGTGCTAATATAATTTCCATTGGTAGATGAGGAATTGGAAGCACAGAGATGAATCCCAAGGCCACATTTAACCTCTACCTTAGAGAGAAGATCACTGTGAAGAAAGTGCGAGGCCGAGAGCCCAGGCTCACGAATAAGGGTTCCCATTGCCTTTTTCAGGAGTCTTTACCAGGTGCGGTTTCTACAGTCTATGGACGAGGCATCCTTTGTGCAGCAATGAGTCTAGAGTCATTGCATTTGAGTCCTCACCACAACACTAGAAGGCAGATGTTTTAAATGTAGTTTTAAAGCGTGTTAATTTGCAGTTCCACAATAGTTGAATACATGCATCATAACAAATCAAACCTAATAGGGAGAACTCAAAACTCACGTGACGCCGCCCTCTAACCTCAGTCCCTGCCCGAGAGTAACTGCTCTTACTGTATTGATGTACCATATGTCTTCCAGACCTTTCTATGAATTAATAGACACATCTTTATACCTGGAGAATTAAAAAATGCTTTTGCAGCTTGCTCTGTTCTGGAAACCTCTCAATATCACTCAAAGATATTTTTTTCATATCAGTTCTTAAAAGTCAACCTCATTCTTTTTAACTGTACAGTACGGTCACATCAAAGTTTATTTAGCCAACTCCCTCTGAAGATCCATTACTGAGATGGGTAATATCTTCATTTGGGCCTAAGTACCTCGTCCAAGGCCATCTGACAGGCAAGTGACAGAGCTGGGTTCTAGCCCCCTCATTTCTGGCTCCAAAGCCAACAGCCAGAACCACTACAGTATAAATTAGCACAAACATAAAGTCTGTTTTCAAGTCGGATGGAAACTCAGTAATCACTGCCTACGTTATTTATTCAATGCTCACTTATTTACTGAGCATCTACTATGTACCATAACCAGTGTTGGAGAATCACTACCTTGAAGCGTCTCCCCTCTTGGCTTCCAGCTCTACCTCATGCCTCCTGGCTTGTCCAACTTGCAGGCCATCCCTCTTGCTCCACTGTCCCCCCAAATGGTATCTTTGTTCCCTTTTGTTCCCTTGCTTGGCACAGTTCCCTGGTACATTTCCCACCCCTACCTCTGCCTGATTACTAAGTCTTCATTTCCAGGTCTCCCCCTCTCATCCAGCTCCAGACTCATGTTTTCAGCTGCCCCGAGGGTACCTGCTCCTGGGTATCTCATAGCCATCTAAAATTCAACACGTTCAATTCTGGACTCATTCTCGCACCCCTGAAATGCACTCCTATTCCAATAAACTGTGTCACTGCTTTGGGGTGGCCCTAGTTGGGTCTGCAGGGCTAACTTCATCCTCTCACTCTTCTTTGTCCCACATACCCATTTAGTGAAACAACTCCACTGGCTCAGTTTCCTAAATAGTTCTTGGATCTGCCCTCTCTTCTCCAATGCCACTGTCCTGTCATAATTCAAGCCCCCAGCCCCTAGCCTTGAACTGGGACAAAAGCCTTCCACTCTCCAATTCTCCAAGGTCCCAAAGCACCCCATCCATTCCTGTGAGTCATCATCTCAGCACTCGGAACTTGTAGGTCTATGTCTGGTCGAGGCACGAGCCACATTCTAATCATCATATTATCTCTGGCACATAAGTGTTTAGAACACAGTTTCCCTGAATATTTGTTGAAGAAACGTTAGCACTGATGACACTTCCAGAAATGCTAGATAAAACCACCAAGGTGCTTTATTTCAGGTCCTCACCTTTTACATTGTGGTTTTAGGCAAAGTGTGGGAATAAGGACAGAGCAGGATGTCTGCTCCTACATCAGCATGTGTGCGTATGTCGACTGAGCATTTCTTACTATTAAACTCATTCCTCAATGTTGCAGCTTAGGAGCATTACAAATAATATCATTTCTTCTATCTCCGTGTGGTGATTGTTGGTCTGTCATTAATACTTGAATTCTGGATAGTAATTGCACATATAACAAATGTATAAAAGAAAGAACCAGAACTGGTAGCAAAAAAGATATTATTGCATTAGCTGGGCAGGATGCAAGTATGTTTTTATTTTCTCAACACATCAACTGAGTATTGCTTTTTTTTTTGAGACTGAGTCTCGCTGTCACCCAGGCTGGAGTGCAGTGGCGTGATCGTGGCTCACCACAATCTCCACCTCCCAGGTTCAAGTGATTTCCCTGCCTCAGCCTCCCAAGTAGCTGGAACGACAGGTGTGTACCATCACGCCTGACTAATTTTTGTATTTAGTAGAGACGGGGGTTTCATCTTGGCCAAGCTGGTCTCGAACTCCCGACCTCAGGTGATCTGCCCCCCTCGGCCTCCCAAAGTGCTGGGATTACAGGCATCAGCCACCACACCCAGCCGAGTATTGTATTTTAAAGCATGTTTTAGGACTGTGGTTGGGTCCTCAGTGCAGGAAGCCCTGAGACTATTCTGAAAAACATAGAAATCCCTTAATGTTCACACAGATTTCTGTACCAACGACCACAGAATTATAGAAATAAAAATTAAACTGGCTCTTAGCTAAAGCAAAAAAAGGAAACAACAAACAAAAAACCCAGACTCTGTTTTTCCATTTTGTAAAGCAGATGTGATGCATCCGTCTGTTTTGTGTGAATTAAACAGTCTACACGTGCTTTCTAAAGAACTCCAGAGATGTGACTATTTTCACTTCATAAGAACAATAAAGAAACTCATGTCTCTCTCTTCAGAAACTGGGGTATATTCTTTCAGGCCTGACAAAGTAGTTGGATTCAGGAAATACAGCAGTATTTGTCTCAAATTTTCGTTTTCAATTGGATGATTTATTTGTTCAAGGCCGAAATAAATGCATCCTAAGGTTTCAGGGTACTGGCTATTGAGTAACCCTTTGTTTCCAATGCATTTCTCTGCCTGTATCTATGTTCACGTGTTTGCTTGTCTTCCCATCCACCCTTCCAGAAGATACCGAATGACAGCGGCAGCACAGTGATGAGCAAAATAGACACAATCTGTGTCCCCATGGAGGCACGCAAAGGCATTTAGCAGTTAAAAATGGGGTTTCTAAGGCTTCTTAACCATAGGCTGAGTGTGGTGGCTCACACCTGTAATCCCGACACTTTGGGAGGCCGAGGTGGGCGGATCACTTGAGGTCAGGAGTTTGAGACCAGCCTGGGCAATATGGTGAAACACTGTTTTACTAAAAATGCAAAAATCAGCTGGGTGTGGTGGCATGAGCCTGTAATCCCAGCTACTCGGGTGGCTGAAGAAGGAGAATCGCTTGAACCTGGGAGGCGGAGGTTGCAGTGAGCCAAGATCAGACCACTGCACTCCAGCCTGGGCAACAGAGTGAGACTCTGTCTCTAAATTAATAAATAAATACAATTTCTTAACCATTTGCTTAGATCCAAAATGTAAATCACACTTATTTTACCTGTGATTCCTCCATCCATCTTTCAACGAACATTTATTAAGCATTACTTTGTCAGGGCCTGTGCTGCTGCTACAGAGATGAGGAAAACGTGGGCATGTCCTGGCCCTTGGGCAGCTTACAGTCAGCAGAGAAGACGGAAGAATAAGTAGATGCCATTATGCAATACGGAAAGTGCGGGGACCGTGATCTAGATCTGGGTATAGAAAGGAGGTGTCCCTGAGCTAAGCAGAAAGGATGAGTAAGACTTGGTCACCTCAATTTCGGGAGGGTGAGCAGGAGCTAGGCAGATGGAGGTCATTTAAAGGAATGTGAAGAGATGAGGAGAGAGAGGTGGGGCCCTCTGATCAGAGGTGCTTTAACAACCCTTATCCTGCAGGTGATGGAAATTCATTGCATCCTGGATTCACGTGCTGGCAGATGGCGCAGGGTGAGATCGATCGAGGAGGAACACGCGCAGAACACGCTGGGTTGTTCCAGCAGGAGCCGAGAGGCCTGAAGGATGGCGGAGAGAGAATAGAGGACACAGATTCGGGAACGGCTTGGAAGACTGAACTGGCCGAGGTAGAATGGCAGGGGGTGAAAGACAATGAAGAGTCCAAGAGGAATCGCAGGTTTCTAGCATTTGGTTATTGGATGGAAGATGGTGGCACCAACTGCACAGAAAATACAAGGGAATCGCGTTTGGTCGTGTTGAACTTGAGGTACGTGTGGGACATCAGGATACGGAGTTTTAGGAGAAGTTTGGGTCGAAGGCAGGAATTTGGGAACCGTTTGCATGTATGAGTTACTGAATTAAGCGTGAGCTGCTGAGTATTAAAAACATCACAAAGGACAGGCCTGCAGGAGTTACCCCGTGTTTACTCTGAGAATGGGGATCACTGAGTATTGCTGCTGAAGTTCGATGGCATGCTTCCCCATGGGGGCCATTAGAGACACTTCTTATCTTGGTACTAAGAATAGTTGGGTTTCTTCTAAGCAACAGAGAATACTCATCTTTTGTTTTCTAGAGTTCAAAAACTTTTGTTTATATGATTGTAATATAGCTAAATATAATGTATTCCTTTTTTTTTTTTTTTTTGAGATGGAGTCGTGCTCTGTCACCAGGCTGGAATGCAGCGTGCAATCTCAGCTCACTGCAACCTCTGCCTCCCAGGTTCAAGCAATTCTCTTGCCTCAGTCTCTTTTGTAGCTGGGATTAAAGGCGCCTGGCACCGCGTCCAGCTAATTTTTGTACTTTTAGTAGAGACAGGTTTCACCATCTTGGCCAGGCTGGTCTCGAACTCCTGACCTCGTGATCCACCCACTTTGGCCTCCCAAAGTGCTAGGATTACGGGCGTGAGCCACCATGCCTGGCCTCATTTTTTTTTTTAAAGCCTACAGTTCTAAGGTTTTTAGTATATTCAGAGTTCTGCAACCATCACAATCCATTTTAGAACAATTTTATCACGTCCTCCCAAAATCCTGTCCCCTATATTCCTTTTATTGCTGAATCATATTCTCCAGAATAGATATGCCACATTTAATGTATCTATTCATCGCCAGATGGATGTGTTTAGGTAATAGACTGTCACTGTCAAATAGAAATGTCATGCAAATTACAAATGTCAGCTACATATATAAATCTACATTTTCTAGTAGCCACATTTTTAAAAGTAAAACAGATGAAATTAATTTTAGTAAGATCTTTCCACCAAACATATCCAAAATATTATTTCAACATATAATAAATTTAAAAGATTATTGAGATATTTTACTCTTTTTTGGCTAAGTCCATGAAATACAATGTGTCTTTTATACCACAGCACATCTCAGTTTGGCCTAGCCACATTTCAAGCGTTAGTGGCTACTGTACTGGACAGCATAGCCAGACAGTGTAAACAGTGCCTAGTTTCCATCTTCACTTTGGCTTCTAGTGAGCTGCACACCAAATTCACAGTGAGCAAGTTTTTGTCAGTATGATTCATGGCTGCAGACGGCTTCTCTACTTTTGTTTTCTCATTGTTGTATCTGTTCTCACTTGTTCTTAGTTTAGGCTACTTTAAGGTTTTTGCATCCTTCTTTGCAAATTACCTTAATTAAAATGGAAAATGCTGATAGCCTGGAGAAGAAAACTGCTGACAAAAAGTAGATAAGCTTTTCACTCAGAGCACGCAGCTCGTGAACAGAGTTGAGGAACTGAATTTAAGCCTGTCTTCTTAGAAGCTGTTGCCAACCCTCTACCTACTTCTCTTTTGCCCCAACACCTAACCTCAGCAAGCCTCTGCAGACATCACTGTTTCTAGATATTCATTAAATTGTAGAAATGAGTACAGCTGAGTGTGACCAGTATCTCAAGGCACCAGAAAATAGGCCAGCTCCAACTGGTGTTAATGTATCTGGAAAGCATTAAGTGATTTGGGAAAACAGAAACAAAAACAGACCACGTGATTCTGTGACCTCTCCTAAACTACAGAACAGAGTAAGCGAGACAAACTAGCCTCAGTGCTTCCACTGTGTAACGAACTTTCTCAGACACCAAAATGTATGCTAGACATTCTTTCTCATCTCTCTGCCTTTGTATATGCTTTGCCCTCCTCAAAGGGCCTTTCTTCCTTTCCTGACTTACAAGCCTCAGGACTCAGTTCAAATAACTTCTTAGCGAAGACTTCCTGTCTTCCTATGACTGTAGGGCTTTGTTTACATCTTTCTTATTGCAGTGACCACACGTGGGTGTCCATGCCCTGAACCAGGCTATAAGCACCAGCTCTTGGGTAGGAACAAAGCTCCCTTTATTTCTATATTTCACACTTAGCATAGACACTGGCACATAGTTGGTGCTTAATAGATGCTTGTTGATGAGTAAAGAAAGTACAAGTCACAGGAACTCACGGGTGCCGGGTGATGTTTGAAGGGCTTTCCAAGCAAGTCTTACTTTTCACAACCCTCTGAGGTTGTCTTCTCTGCTTGGTGAAGAAGGTAAGACTTCTGATCATTAGAGAAATGCAAATCCAAACCACTGTGAGACACCGTCTTACATCAAGCAGAATGGCTGTTACTAAAATGTTGAAAAATAACAGGTGCTGGTGAGGTTGAGGAGAAAAGGGAATGCTTGTATACTGTTGGCGTGAGTGTAAATTAGTTCAACCATTGTGGAAAGAGCTAAAAAGAGAACTACCATTCGACCCAGCAATCCCATCACTGGGTACATATGCAGAGGAATATACATCATTCTCCCATAAAGATACATGCACACAAATGTTCATTGCTGCATCATTCACAATAGCAAAGACATGGATTCAACCTAAATGCCCACCAATGACAGGTTGGGTAAAGAAAACGGGGTACGTATACATCATGGAATACTATGCAGCCATAAAAAAGAATAAGATCATGTCTTTGTGGGGTCATGGATGGAGTTGAAAGCCATTATCCTTAGTAAACTAATGCAGGAACAGAAAACCAAATACCACAAGTTCTCGCTTATAACAGGGAGCTGAATGATGAGAACACATGGACAAATAGAGGGGAACAATACACACTGGGGCCTACTTGAGGGTGGAGGGTGGGAAGAGGGAGAGGAGCAGGAAAAGTAACTATTAGGTACTAGGCTTAGTACCTGAATAAGGAAATAATCTGTACAACAAACCCCCATGATATATGAATTTACCTATATAACAAGCCTTCACATGTACCCCCAAACGGGTGAGACTTATAGAAAGGGTTAAATAACTTACCCATGGCCATGCAGTGAGTTAGGCAGCAGAGCTTCAAAGACACCTACCTTTGAGGAGTTCCAATCTGTAAAGGATATAAACTTTCTTATATTTTTATAACAACCTCAAGAACTAAGGAATTAATTGGCTTCTAATTGAACAGAGTAATGATAGGCCTTTTCTGCCAGTTGCTTTCTCTCAGGCAAGTTAGAAATGGGGATCACAGACAAATGTTGCATGTATTTGTATATACTGTATTGCACGTATACTATATAGTGTGTATATATATATATTGCAATACAATATATTATGTTGCATGTGTTTGTATATATTTTACAAATGTGTATAATATTACATATAGGTTTGCTATCATTGCTGTGGATGAATGTCAGGGAACTGAGCAAGGCACCAGGATTCATTGAAAAAGATTAAAGGACATTAGATTACTGTGAAATTGAAATAATTTTACATTAAGAACTTTAAAAAACATCCGCTTGGACTTTTATGACTGCCTGACACATTTAAATTCAAATCATACTCCAAATCACTACTTACTTGTTAAAGAAATTAATTTACACTCAGAATTGAAAAGCTTTGACGAACTTTTTTTTTCTTTTTTTTTTTTTCCAATTGTACTTCAAGTCCTGGGGTACATGTGCAGAATATGCAGGTTTGTTACATAGGTATACATGTGCCATGGTGGTGGGCTGCATCCATCACCCTGTCATCTGTATTAAGTATTTCTCCTAATGCTATCCCTTTCCTAGCCCCTCAACCCCAACAGTCCCCAGTGCATGATGGTCCCCTCCCTGTATCCATGTGTTCTCATTATTCAACTCCCACTTATGAATGAGAACATGAGGTGTGTGATTTTCTCTTCTTGTATAAGTTTGCTGAGAATGATGGTTTCCAGCTTCATCCATGTCCCTGCAAAGGACATGAACTCATCCTTTTTTATGGCTGCATAGTATTCCATGGTGTATATGTGCCACATTTTCTTTATCCAATATATTATTGATAGGTATTTGGGTTGGTTCCAGGTCTTTGCTATTGTGAAAGTGTTGCAATAAACATACATGTGCATGTGTCTTTATAATAGAATGATTTGTAATTCTTTCAGTATATACCCAGTAATGGGATTGCTGAGTGAAATGGAATTTCTATTTCTAGATTCTTGAGGAATCACCACACTGTCTTCCAAAATAGTTGAACTAATTTACACTCCCACCAACAGTGTAAAAGTGTTCCTATTTCTCCACATCCTCTCTAGCATCTGTTGCCTCCTGATTTTTTAATGATGGCCATTCTAACTGACATGAGATGGTATCCTAATGTGATTTTAATTTGCATTTCTCTAATGACCAGTGGTGATGAGCTATTTTTCATGTTTGTTGGCTGCATAAATGTCTTCTTTTGAGAAGTGTCTGTTCATATCCTTTGCCCACTTTTTGATGGGGTTGTTTTTTTGGTAAATTTAAGTTCTTTGTAGATTCTGGATATTAGCCCTTTGTCAGATGGGTAGATTGCAAACATTTTTTCTCATTCTGGTGGTTGCCTGTTCACTCTGATGACAGTTTCTTTTGCTGTGCAGAAGCTCTTAAGTTTAATTAGATCCCATTTGTCTATTTTGGCTTTTGTTGCCATTGCTTTTGGTGTTTTAGTCATGAAGTCCTTGCCCATGTCTGTGTCCTGAATGGAATTGCCTAGATTTTCTTCTAGGGGTTTTTATGATGTTAGGTCTTATGTTTAAATCTTAATCCAGCTGAAGTTAACTTTTGTATAAGGTTTAAGGAGGGGATCCAGTTTTAGCTTTCTGCATATGGCTAGCCAGTTTTTCTACCACCATTTATTAAATAGGGAATCCTTTCCCCATTGCTTGTTTTTGTCAGGTTTGTCAAAGATCAGATGGTTGTAGATGTGTGGTGTTATATCTGAGGCCTCTGTTCTGTTCCATTGGTCTGTATCTGTTTTGGTACCAGTACCATGCTGTTTTAATTACTTTAGCCTTGTAGTATAGTTTAAAGTCAGGCAATGGGATACCTCCAGCTTTATTTATTTATTTATTATTTTTTGCTTAGCATTGTCTTGGCTATGTGGGCTCTTTTTTGGTTCCACATGAAATTTAAGATGATTTTTTCCAATTCTGTGAAAAAAGTCAATGGTAGCTTGATAGAGATAGCATTGAATCTGTAGATTACTTTGGGCAGTATGGCCATTTTCACGATATTGATTCTTCCTAACCATGAGCATGGAGTATTTTTCCATCTGCTTGTTTCCTCTCTTATTTCCTTGAGCAGTGGTTTGTAGTTCTCCTTGAAGAGGTCCTTCACATCCCTTGTAAGTTGTATTCCTAGGTATTTTATTCTCTAAGAAGCAATTGTGAATGGAAATTCACTCAAGATTTGGCTCTCTGTTATTGGTGTATAGGAATGCTTGTGATTTTTGCACTGCCAAAGCTTTTAATGGGCCAGTTCATTTGTTCATCACTATCAGGGTCTAATACCACCTATGATTTTCAAAGATGACATTCTAAGCATGCAAACTGATTTATGGCATCAGCTGGTGTGCTTTTAAAATAAATTCCTATATATTTTATGGCAGGACAGTAGAGAAGAAATTCATGAATTTGCACATTGATTGGTTATGAAACAATTCCACATTTCTGATTCCTTCATGTGCCTTGTCTTTCCTTGACATCAAAGACTTCTGTTCCAAGTGCTATTATGTCTTTTCATTCAAATGTTTTTGTCAAGAATATTTTTTTAAACAGGAAAGAAAGATGTCATAGAATAAGTAGAAAAGCTGAAAAGTGCACAGGTACAGGAGTACCCTATCTAACATGCTCAGTATACACTGAACATCAGGGAATATTTAAAGTCTCAGCACTTCAGTATCAGGTTGTATTTAGCTTCCACTCAACTAATTACAGTTCATCTTGAAAATTCTATAAAAATTTAAAAGACCACTAGTTTCTTGGTTTAAATGTAGGCAGGCATTGGATTTTCTAGCAGAAAAATTTTGAACTCATTTATTCTTAGTGCTGTCTCATAAAATGGCATAGACTCACTTTTCTGTTGAGGAAACGTGGGGTATGACAGCTTTGTAATTTTTGGTTAAAATGTCATTTGTATCATGCTAAAAACTATTTTTTTTTTTGCTCTCATCTTTTTTTCCTTCATATCTTTCTCTTTCTATTGAAAACATTAAATAACTTATAAATAGAATAGTAAAAATGGAAAAATACAGAGAGGTAGATATTTTAATAAGAAATTTTAAAATTATTTTTTAAATTATACTTTAAGTTCTGGGGTACATGTGCAGAACATGCAGGTTTGTTGCATAGGTATACACATGCCATGGTGGTTTGCTGTATCCATCACTCCATCATCTACATTAGGTATTTCTCCTAATGCTATCCCTCCCCAGTCCCCCACTTCTTGCTCTCCCTATCCTAGCCCCCAACCGCCTGACATGCCCCGATGTGTGATGTTCCCCTCCCTGTGTCCATGTGTTCTCATTGTTCAACACCCACTTATGAGTGAGAACATGTGGTGTTTGGTTTTCTGTTCTTGCTGAGAATGATGGCTTCCAGCTTTATCCATGTCCCCGTAAAGAACATGAACTCATCCATTTTTATGGCTGCAGTATCCGCGGTGTCTGTGTGCCACATTTTCTTTATTCAGTCTATCATTGATGGGCATTTGGGTTGGTTTCAAGTCTTTGCTATTGTGAGCAGTGCTGCAATAAACATACATGTGCCTATGTCTTTATAATAGAATGATTTATAATCCTTTGGGTATGTACCAAGTAATGGGATTGCTGGGTCAAATGATATTTCTATTTCTAGATCCTTGAGGAATTGCCACATTGTCTTCCACAATGGTTGAACAAATTTACACTCCCGCCAAGAGTTTAAAAGCATTCCTATTACTTCATATCCTCTCCAGCATCTGTTGTCTCCTGATTTTTTAATGATAACCATTCTAACTGGTGTGAGATGGTATTTCAGTGTGGTTTTGATTTGCATTTCTCTAATGACCAGTGATGATGAGCATTTTTTCATATGTTTGTTGGCATAAATGTCTTCTTTTGAAAAGCGTCTTTTCATATCCTTCCCCCACTTTTTGATGCTGTTGTTTGTTTTTTCTTGTAAATTTATTTAAGTTTTTGTAGATTTTGGATATTAGCCCTTTGTCAGATGGAAAGACTGAAAAATTTTTTTCCCATTCTGTTGGTTGCCAGTTCACTCTAATGCTTGTTTCTTTTGCTGTGCAGAAGCTCTTAAGTTTAATTAGATCCCATTTGTCTATTTTGGCTTTTGTTGCCATTGCTTTTGGTGTTTTAGCCATGAAGTCATTGCCCATGCCTGCGCCTTGAATGGTATTGCCTAGGTTTTCTTCTAGGGTTTTTATGGTGTTAGGTCTTATGTTTAAATCTTAATCCACTGAAGTTAATTTTTGTATAAGGTGTAAGGAAGGGATTCAGTCTTAGCTTTCTGCATATGGCTAGCCAGTTTTCCCACCACCATTTATTAAATAGGTAATTCTTTCCCCATTGCTTGTTTTTGTCAGGTTTGTCAAAGATCAGATGGTTGTAGATGTGTGGCATTACTTCTGAGACATCTGTTCTGTTCCATTGATCTGTATCTGTTTTGGTACCAGTACCATGCTGTTTTTATTACTGTAGCCTTGTAGTATAGTTTGAAGTCAGGTAGCATGATGCCTCCAGTTTGGGGTTTTGTTTTTGGGTCTTTTTTTTTTTTTTTTTTTTTGCTTGGGATTTTCTTGGCTATGCGGACTCTTTTTTTTTTTGGTTCCATATGAAGTGTAAGGTGTTTTTTTTTAACAATTCTGTGAAGAAAGTCAACGGTAGCTTGATGGGAACAGCATTGAATCTATAGATTACTTTGAGCAGTATGGCCATTTTCATGATATTGATTCTTCCTAATTATGAGCATGGAATGTTTTCCATCTATTTGTGTCCTCTCTCACTTCCTTGAGCAGTGGTTTGTAGTTCTCCTTGAAGATATCCTTCACATTCCTTGTTAGTTGTATTTCTAGGTATTTTATTCTCTTTGTAGCAATTGTGAATGGGAGTTCACTCATGTTTTGGCTCTCTGTTTGTCTGTTATTCGTGTATAGAAGTGCTTGTGATTTTTGCACATTGATTTTTGTATCCTGAGACTTTGCTGAAGTTGCTTATCAGCTTAAGGAGATTTTGGGCTGAGACGATGGGGTCTTCTAAATATATAATCATGTGGTCTGCAAATAGAGACAATTTGACTTCCTCTTTTCCTAATTTAATATCCTTTATTTCTTTTACTTGCCTGATTGAGCTGGCCAGAACTTCCAATACTATATTGAATAGGAGTGTTGACAGAGGGCACACTTGTCTTGTGCCTGTTTTCAAAGGGAACGCTTCCAGTTTTTGCCCATTCAGTGTAACATTGGCTGTGGGTTTGTCATAAATAGCTTTTTATTATTTTGAGATACATTCCATCATTACCTAGATTATTGAGAGTTTTTAGCATAAAGCGCTGTTGAATTTTGTCAGAGGGCTTCTCTGCATCTATTGAGATAATCATGTGGTTTTTGTCTTTGGTTCTGTTAATGTGATGGATTACATTTATGAATTTGCATATGTTGCACCAGCCTTGCATCCCACGGATGAAGCTGACTTGACCATGATGGATAAGCTTTTTGATGTGCAGTTGGATTCAGTTTGCCAGTATTTTATTGAGGATTTTCACCTCAGTGTTCATCATGGATATTGGCCTGAAATTTTCTTTTTTAGTTGAGTCCCTTCCGGTTTTGGTATTAGGATGATGTTGGTCTCATAAAATGAGTTAGGGACAAGTCCCTCTTTTTGTATTGTTTGGAATAGTTTCAGAAGGAATTGTACCAGGTCCTCTTTGTACCTCTGGTAGAATTTGGCTGTGAACCTGTCTGGTCCTGAACTTTTTTTGGTTCATAGGCTATTGATTGCTGCCTCACTTCAGACCTTGTTATTAGTCTTTCAGGGAGTCAACTTATTCCTGGTTTAGTCCTGGGATAGTGTAAGTCTCCAGAAATTTATCCATTTCTTCTAGATTTACTGGTTTATGTGCATCAAATTGTTTGTAGTAATCTCTGATAGTAGTTCATATTTCTGTGGGATCAGTTATGATATCCTCTTTTTCATTTTTATTGTATCTATTTGATTCTTCTCTCTTTTCTTCTTTATTAGTATGGCTAGTGGTCTATCTATTTTGTTAATCTTTTCAAAAAACCAGCTCCTGGATTTATTGATTTTTTTGAAGGGATTTTTTGTGCCTCTATCTCCTTTAGTTCTGCTCTGATCTTAGTTATTTCTTGTCCTCTAATGACTTCTGAATTTCTTTGATCTTGCTCCTCTAGTTCTTTTCATTGTGACGTTAGGGTGTCGATTTTAGATCTTTCCTTGCTTCTTATGTGGGCATTTAGTGCTATAAATTTCCCTCTAGAGACTGCTTAAATGTGTCCCAGAGATTCTGGTATGTTGTGTCTTTGTTCTCATTGGTTTCAAAGAACATCTTTATTTCTGCCTTCATTTCATTGTTTATCCAGTAGTCATTCAATAGCAGGTTGTTCAGTTTCCATATAGTCATGTGGTTTTGGATGAGTTTCTTAATCCTGAGTTCTAATTTGATTGCACTGTGGTCTGAAAGACTGTTCATTAGGATTTCCATTCTTTTGCATTTGCTGAGGAGTGATTTACTTCCAATTATGTGGTTAATTTTAGAGTAAGTGTAATGTGGTGCTGAGGAGAATATGTATTCTGTGAATTTGGGGTGGAGCATTCTGTAAATGTCTATTAGGTCTGCTTGGTCCAAATCTGAGTTCAAGTCCTGGATATCCTTGTTAATTTTCTGTCTCATTGATCTGTCTAATATTGACAGTGGAGTGTTAAAGTCTTCCACTATTATTGTGTGGGAGTCTAAGTCTTTTTGTAGGTCATTAAGAACTTGCCTTATGTATTTGGGTGCTCCTGTATTGAGTGCATATATATTTAGGATATATTTAGCTCTTCTTGTTGCATTGATCCCTTTGCTGTTATGTAATGCTCTTTGTCTCTTTTGATCTTTGTTGGTTTGAAGTCTGTTTTATCAGAGACTAGGATTGCAACCCCTGCTTTTTTTTTTTTTTTTTTTCCTCTCCATTTGTTTGGTAAATCTTCCTCCATCCCTTTATTTTGAGTGTGTGTGTCTTTGCACATGAGATGGGTCTCCTGAATACAGCACATCGATGGGTCTTGACTCTATCCAATTTGCCAGTCTGTGTCTTTAGCCCATTTACATTGAAGGTTAATACTGTTATGTGTGAATTTAATCCTGCCATTTTGATGCTAGCTGGTTGTTTTGCCCATTAGTTGATGTAGTTTCTTCATAGTGTTGCTGGTCTTTACAATTTGGTATGTTTTGCAGTGACTGGTACTGGTTATTCCTTTCCATGTTTAGTGCTTCCTTCAGGAGCTCTTGCAAGGCAGGCCTGGTGGTAACAAAATCTCTTATGGGTTGCTTGTCTGTAAATTAATTTATTTCTCCTTCACTTTTGAAGCTTAGTTTGGCTGGATATGAAACTCTAGGTTGAAATTTTTTTTCTTTAAGGATTTGAATATTGGCCCCTACTCTCTTCTGGCTTGTAGGGTTTCTGTTGAGAGATCAGCTGTGAGTCTGATGGGCTTCCCTTTGTGGGTTACCCGACTTTCCTCTCTGGATGCCCTTAGCATTTTTTCCTTCTTTTCAACCCTGGTGAATCTGATGGTTATGTGCCTTGGGTTTGCTCTTCTCAAGGAGTATCTCTGTGTTTCCTGAATTTGAATGTTCGCCTGCCTTGCTAGGTTGGGAAATTCTCCTGGATAACATCCTGAAGAGTGTTTTCCCACTTGGTTTCATTCTCTGTCACTTTCAGGTACACCAATCAAATGTGGATTTGGTCTTTTCACATAATCTCATGTTTCTTGGAGGTTTTGTTCATTTCTTTTCACTCTTTTTTCTCTATTCTTGCCTTCTCACTTTATTTCATTGAGTTGATCTTCAATCTCTGATATCCTTTCTTCTGCTTGATTGATTCAGCTCTTGAAACGTGTATCCTTCACAAAGTTCTCGTGTTGTGTTTTTCAGCTCCATCAAGTCGTTTATGCTTTTCTCTTCTACACTGGTTATTATAGTTAGTATTTCACCTAACCTTTTTTTCAAGGTTCTTAGTTTCCTTGCATTGGGTTAGAACATGTTCCTTTAGCTCAGAGAAATTTGTTATTACCTACCTTCTGAAGCCTGCTTCTGTCAGTTCGTCAAACTCATTCTCCATCCAGTTTTGTTCCCTTGCTGGTGAGTGATTGTGATCCCTTGGAGGAGGAGGTGTGTTCTGGTGTTTGGTGATTTCAGCCTTTTTGTGCTGGTTTCTTCCCATCTTTGTGGATTTATCTACCTTTGGCCTTTGAAGTAGGTGATTTTGGATGGGGTCTCTGAGTGGACGTTCTTTCTGTTGATGTTGAAACTATTTCTTTCTGTTTGTTAGTTTTCCTTCTAACAGGCTCCTCTGCCGCAGGTCTGCTGGAGTTTGCCGGAGGTCCACTGCAGACCCTGCTTGCCTGGGAATCACCCATGGGGGCTGCAGAACAGGAAAGATTGCTGTCTATTTCTTCCTCTGGTAGCTTTGTCCCAAAAGAGTAAATGCCAGATGTCAGCCAGGGCTCTCCTGTCTGAGGTGTCTCCCAATCAGGATACAAGGGGATCAGGGAGCCACTTGAGGGGGCAGTCTGTCCATCATTGCTCGACTGCTGTGCTGGGAGATTCATTGCTCCCGTCAGTGCTGCTGGGTAGGGACGTTTAAGTCAGCTGAAGCTGAACCCACAACTGTCCCTTTGCCCACATGCTCTGTCTTAGAAAGGTGGGGGCTTTATTTTTAAGTCCCTGATGGGCTGCTGCCTTTCAGAGATGTGCCATCCAGGAAGAAGGGAGTCTAGTAACGGGCTGCCTGCAGAGGCCTTGTTGAGCTGCCGTGGGCTTGGCTCAGTTGCTCTGTAAACTTCCTGGCAACTTTGTTTACACAGGCGAGGTTAAAAACTGCCTACCTAAGCCTCAGCAATGGTGGACACCCCTCCCCCCACGAGCTCGAATGTCCCAGGTTGAGCTCAGACTGCTGTGCTGGCTGTGAAAATTTCAAGCCAGTGGATCTTAGCTTGCTTGTCTTCATGGGAGTAGGACCAGATCACTTGGCTCCCTGGCTTCAGCCCCCTTTTTTAGAGGAATGAGTGGTTCTGTCTCGCTGGTGTTCCAGGTGCCACTGGGGTATGAGGAAAAAAAAAAACTGCTGTGGCTAAAACAGCTGCCCAGTTCTGTGCTGGAAATCCAGGGCGCTGCTGTAGGCACTGGAGGGAATCTCCTGGTCTGCGGGGTGAGAAGACCGTGGGGAAAGCGCGGTATCTGAGCTGGAGTGTCGGGAAAAGTCCCTAATGGCTTCCCTTGGCTAAGAGAGGGAGTTCTCCAGCTCCTTGGACTTCCCGGGTGAGGTGACCCCCACCCTGCTTTGGCTCTCCCTCCTTGGGCTGCACCATTGTCTAACCAGTCCCAGTGAGATGAACCTGGTACCTCAGGTGGAAATGCGGAGACCACTGGCCTTCTGAGTCACTTTTGCTAGGAACTGTGAACTGAGCTGTTCCTATTTGGCCATCTTGGCAGAAATCCCTATAAGAAATTCTTTCTGACCTGCTGGCTGACCTGGGACTGAAAGGTGCTTGCCTGGTAAGCCTGAATCCGTTTTTGTGTTAGTGTGATTTGAAAACAGGTTGTGAGGAAAGGAGTGCTAGGGCCAAGGGCACTGTGATGTTCTCTGTCTTGGCTCCTTCCAGAAGAGGAAGAACAGAAGTTATCTCAGTCTCTGGGAACCTTATATTCTACAGTTCCTCTTCCTCCTACATGGTAATACGCCCATATAGAAGATTTCGGCAACTGAACTACAACTCACCTTGATACATATTGCTGTATTTGATACTCACAAAAACCTATGAGAGGATACAAAGATTACACGCAATCGATCAGATGTTTTTAAGTGGAAGAACCCGTGCCTCCAGATATTTCCCTTTAACAGACATTTTCAGTTGTTATAAATATAGGATCAGGGAAATGTAGATATATATTATAGAATCCTACACACTATTAAAATATTAACTTAATTTTGAACTTCCTGGGACCAAAGCAAATTTGGACTAAGTCAATGGCATGGTTCATATTTGTAAGGACCAAGAATGATGAAACTTTAGCAAAACAAAACTTTAGGGACATAAATTTGGTATTTCCTGATGGGTCATCACAAATGGGGCAACCGATGCTCACCTTAACAATATCCTTACAATAATCATCTTAAAGAGAAGGAGGAAAGTTTAGTATAACATGATGTTATGATTTGGATGTATTTGGTCCTGCCAAAACTCATGTTGAAATTCAGTTGCCATTGTACAGTGGTGGGAGGAGGTGGCTTTAGGAGGTGATTAGGATGTTAAAATAGATAAATGCCTTTCTCTTGAGACTGTGTTAGTTCTCCTAGGAATGGATGAGTCTCTGTGTGAATGGGCTGTTCTAAAGAAATACCTCTTCTCACGTTTACCCCTTTTCAAACACGCCCGCTTTCCCTTTTGTTTCTCTGTGTCCATTGTGACACAGTATGAGGCTCTCACCAGAAGCCAACCGGTTGCCAACATCATGGTTCTTGAGGTTCCCAGCCTCTAGAGTCATAAGCCAAATAAAACTCTTTTCTTTAAATTACCCAGTCTCAGCTATTCAATCAATTACCCAGTCTCAAGTACTCCATTATAGCAACACAAAATGGACTAAGACATAAAACTTTCTTTGCTCTGTGTATAAATAAAATACTTTAAAAAATTGAGCCTGATAGATTTTCCTCAGTGCAAATCACCACCAGAGAGTAGATCAGGCCTGTAAGAGAAGGCCTAACTGGGTTCTAAGTGACTCGAATTCACTTTAGAAGTAACAATCAGCTTGCTTACCAAGGAACAGAGCCCCTTTCTCCATTCTTGCGAAAACATGGCACTAAATTGAAAAGGGTTAAAAGTTCATTTTTTAAGTTAATATTTGCATCATATGTCAAGAGCTTTGCTAGGTCCTAGAACATTTGATCTTCTCAGTTGCCGCATTATTGTAGATGAAGATATTGAAACACAGAATGATTAAATGGTTATTTTTGCCCAGGACAACAATGGTGCAAAAGAAGAACTGAGATTTGAACCCAGATCATTTCTGGGTTCTTCCACCAGGCTGATTAATGTCCTTCTTAAGATCCATGCCAGGCTTCTTCCACCATGCTGATTAATGTTCTCTCTAAAGTAATCATTATCAATGAAAGACTGATAAGGGAGAGAATACATTATCATTTATGACAAAACATAGATCGCAAGGCACAAGAGCTCCACATACATCCTAAAATAATACAAGAAAACAATCTTCTTGTACAGCTCATCTTAGAAGCTTGAATACATGTACCCTGCATCTTTTTGCTACATGTGGGAAGGATGTCATTTCCAAAAATGTAGATTCCATTGAAATGTGAAAGAGGTCAAGTCAGCCAACAGGGGTCTTGTCCTAAGTTGTAACTGAAAAGCCATCAGCAAGCAGGCTCAGCAACCCTGTCTAACATTCTAAAGCCAGACCTCCTGTTTATTAGGCTATGCGGTCTAGTGGAAACGCAAAGATTTCAGAAACAGATGGAGGTTTAAGGCTGCTACCAGCATTAACTAGCTATGTGACCTCATTTAATCTCTCCAATTCTCTTTTCAGTCCTCCCTTTCTTTTTCACTAAAAGGAATATGCGTCTTGTTGTGGAGGTTTGAGATGCTGTATCAAAACTTCATGGCTTAGTAGATGCTCAAAAAATGGTTATTATTGTTGTTATGGTGAGTTTGTGGATGCCAAGGAGAAAGACAGCCTGTATGATTAATGACAATTTTGTTTTTTGAGCTCACTGTGTTCAGTGAAACTTTAATACCAAATTATATCTAATATACTGGCATGCATTGTGGGGAAACAAGATGGATGAAACACCAACTCTCTGCCGTCAGGAACTTCGTAACCCATAAATAAAATAATTTATAGAGTTTGGAAGCAGTTCACTTTGTTGGTAGAAAGGGCTCAAATAAAACAATAATGGGAGGTAAGGTCATAAACGTCAGTTGAGGCCTGTCGCAGGTCTTGAATGCCAGCAGACAGAATTCATTCTCAGCTTGGCAAGATTCTGTGAGCAGAAAAGCAATGGAAAAAAAAAATCCTACTTTTTATTTAGATAGCTTCATCAAGTGAAGAAAGTGGTAGAAAGGGGTCTGGCTAACGATGTGGTCCAGTGTGAGAAAAGCATGAAGTTGGGAGTTGTTTTTCCAAGGTTGGTGGAAGAAATGAGCTGGTTCTCTGCTTTCCCTCTTGGGGTCTTTCTGGGACCCCAAAAGGAAGTAGAAAGTAGTTAGCTGAGTTTGAAGGTGGTTTGTATGGAACAGGGCAAAACTGACCAACTCCCTGGAGGGGAAGTCACCACTCAGTGGCATCCGACTTTCCAACCAGAATCTGTAAAACTTCTTGGGTCCAGGTCTCATCATGTTGCCCAGACAGCAAAGAAAAATAGTTCTCTTTGATTCTAGGCTCCTAGTCGAGAAAAACAACAACAAAAAAATACCCAGTACTCTAAAATAGCATTTTGATGAAATATGTAATTAAATGCCTATGCCTAATAATGGTTTAGTAATGCAATATAACTCCCAATTATTTTTATTAAATGATATTCTACTTAGAATGTCATTAGTATTTTCAGGATTTATTTTAATCATTAATCTTTAACATACAGGATAGGAAATGAAAATAGCAATCCTTTTGAATGTGAATCAGTAATTTGAAAAGATTTCCTGTGACTAAGTTAAAAACATCTTATTAATGCATTATATAATTTCTGTTAAAGAACTATATCCTTCCGTGAGTAGAGCATGATTCTGAACACTGGGCAGTGATTCAGTAGATAAGCAGATGAAGACTTAACAGCAGGCAAGTAATGTATTTAAGGTTGTTTATCAAAGTGTCTGACATATACTAAGTACCCCAAATAACAGGTGTTATTATTTAGAAATCCATTTGAATACACTTTCATCTCCAATTTGTATTTGCCAAATTAGCTCATACTTTGAACGTAAAACTATTTCTGCAAAAATAAGCTAAGTGTATTGTAAGTCTGTAGAAATGAGTCATCTAAGTTCATTACACCAAAGAAAAAACGTTCTCATCTGCAGGACAATATATACAATGATGCTAGCTTTTCAGCAAGATGAAACCCTGACTCACTAGCTTCAGTTACATTCATGAGAATGTATGTATTAAAGGATGGGGGTGTGCAGAAAAGTACACGTACCTATTTTTGGAAAGTTCCCAGCAACCAGGGTTAAAATAAGAGACTTCTTCTTAAACTCATTAAAATAACTAGAAAACTCTCTTTCGTAAGCATCATGACTAATCAGGGCTTAACTAGACTTGAAGATTTTTTTTTTTTTTTTTTTTTTTTTTGAGAGAGAGTCATACTCTGTCACCTGGGCTGGAGTGCAGTGGTGTGATCTTGGCTCACTGTAACCTCTGCCTTCTGGATTCAAGCAACTCTCCTGCCTCAGCCTCCCAAGTAGCTGGGATTACAGGTGCCTGCTACCATGCTGGGCTAAATTTTTGTATTTTTAGTAGTGACAGTGTTTCACCATGTTGGCCAGGCTGGTCTTGAACTCCTGACCCCAAGTGATCCACTGACCTCAGCCTCCCAAAGTGCTGGGATTACAGACGTGAGCCACTGCACCCAGCTAGACTTGAAGATTTCTTTCATGACTTATAGTTCTTCGAAACTTACCTTAAATTCCCTGTTTTGACTGGTAGGGGAAAAGAGTAAGGAGATAGGAAAAATTTAAAAGTATATTATCCTAAGATGTTTTGGAGTTTCCTAGGGCTCTAAAATAAAACAATGTCCATTGCTTTTAATTCTCTTAAATATATGTGTATCTGTGTGCGTATACTTAAATAGATATAGATAAATAGTGTGTAAAGTCTAACTGCAGAAAAATTACAATGTCATGAGAACACTTGACATAGTAAAAGGAGGACTCTTGCTGAGATTCAATTAAGAGTGGTTAACAGGTCTCATTGAATTAATTTGCATACATTTTCTTATTTAGCAAACCGAAGAGAAATCATCTTCATAGGTTTCTTGTCCATGTCATGTAGGTGGTTTTGCTTGGATGACAGCAAATCAGTCCTTTGATTCCATCAAGTCAGGCAGGGTATCAAACAGGTTAGTAAAAAGAAAAACAATTAGGAAAAGAAGTTGATCAACTCACACAACCGTCCCCAATAGACTCTAGCATAGCTTCGCTGAAGCATGTATTGTAAATTCAGTCTTCATTTTAAATGTATTTATGTTTCATACTTATCACTCTTTATAATCTTATAATTTGTATCCAATTATACAATTTATTATTTGTAAGGACTCCACAGGATAGAGACAAACGATACTTCAAGGCATTACCTAGGGTACAAATACCGTTTTAAAAAAGGAATGGAAGGTTTCCACAGACAATATACCTTCTGTGACAGACATTAGTGAATTTATAGCTTTTCCTTTCTCTCCCCCCCAGCTATGTGGTGATGCTTCTCTTCCTGACTCCCTCAAAGTTAGGAGTGGCCACGTGACTAATTCTGAATACTGGGTTGTGGCCAACCTGACATGTGTCACTGCTGGCTGGGACTAGTGTGAAACTTTCCAGCTCCCCTTCTCCTTATTGCGGTGACCACAAATGTCTCAGATGGTTGAGGCCCTGTCAGCGGGTCCCTGGGTGTGAAAGACAAGAGCAGGGCACCCTGTCAACATGGGTTGGGTCTGGAGCAAGAGTGAGGAATAACCTGTATTATGTGAAGTGGCTGAAGGGTGAGGGTTGTCAGCACTGCATAATCTAGCCTGTCCTAACTAATATACCTCCCTTGCTTGGCAAATGCAAAGAGTCCAGGTCATGAGTTTTAAAAAAGATACAGAAATGAAATGTGCTGGTGGCACAGTGAAATTTATTTGTCTTTATGATTTACACATAATAATTAAACACACAAAAGAATAAACACTGGCAAGATGGCCAAATGTGGCTAGGAAATGAGTGGTCCCAGTGCAATCATACAAATGTTCATTCGGTGTAAAAATGAGTTTCTTTTTAATGGTTTTAATCTTGCTTTTTTTTTTCAGTCCCCAAGGCTTGTACCATTCCGTACAAATGTTTTTGCTATTGGGTTATTAGGCACATGTTTACCAATTCCCAGGAAATGAAAAAAATCAACAGAAACATCCTGTGACAATAGAGCACATTTTCATAGAAATGAAATTGATGAGCTTATTACAGTTTGAATCAGTTCAGCTATTAGATCTACACAGAAAACATTATTAACAAATTATATTTGTATTGTTTTTATTTAAAAATATTTATCACACTTTTTTTGTGCAAGGGTTTCATTGATATCTTTGGTTTTAAACACTATAGATCTATTTTACCTAAATATATATACTTCTATTTGTACCAAACATCAAAAATCAAAAAATTAAACAAAATTTCAAAAGGTAAAAATGGAATTATTGCTTTGATATTAAAAAAAAGGCCTAGTCCATTTCAGAACTATTGCCATTATTGCTTTTCTATTGGAAAATTATCCTGGAAATCAAGGAATGTACCCCATAGCTCCCTGCAGAAAGTATAATTTGGTTGAACATCACATTATCATCATATTAACATGACCCCACCTTCACCAAAGCGATCCTGATCTTGTCCTTAAAAAATAAAACAAAGCAAAATAGCACAAATAAATAAGTTTACCTAAGGGGATACAATAAATAGCCTCCTAGATAGGAATAAAGAATACTGTGACACAAAGCCCTTCAGTGCTGTACACTTCAACAATCGCTTTGGATTTTCAAGGTCTCTAAATGCAGCCTCCATTTCATAACACAGTTTTACCGCTGGTATGCAACTGACAGAACAAGACAATATATATTTCTGTTGTTCTCCTCACATGAGAGTGAATGCACAGCAGATAAAACCATCAATTCTGCCTTTTGGGAATTTACTTGGGCATGTACCATTGTCAGTTTTTGACCTCTGCCTAACTGTAGGGCAAAATCTTAGGATTAAAAATATCCAAATAATATTCCTTCAATTCTTAGTGGTTTCTTAGTCTCCAGAATAGTTGAAAACAGAGAGGAAATTAAACTCAAAAGTTTTGCTGCCTTCTTTTCTTGGCATCCATCGCATCCAGAATGGGCTGTCTTTTTGCAGTGTATCTCTGACGAAGTTCTTCTATCTCTCGTTCCATCATAGGGTCCAGTGCTTTTAACCGCATCTGTAGTTCTTCTAAACTTAGATTTTTCAACTAGATATAGAAACAAACAAAGATATTAATACAGTGAAAGTAATGTCTCATTAATGTCTAATGAGTTTTAACATGAATATTTCAGTACATTATTTACATCATCTTTGAAGTATGGTTAAAATATTACAACAGAAGTTTCCTCCTTGAAGAACCCAGAGGCCATATCTTGCAAGAACCTCGAGTAATCTCCAGTGAAACAATCCAATCCTCTGTTTTTAGAAAAGAGCAAATGAGAAAAATAAGCTGATGGAATTTTTTTTTTTTTTTTTTTGGGAGGAAGGGAGGGAGGAAGGAAGGGAGGGAGGAAGGAAGGGAGGGAGGAAGGAAGGAAGGGAGGGAGGAAGGGGGGGAGGGAGGGAGGGTGGGAAGGGAAGGAAGGAAATCAAACAACGAGAGAGACACTGCCGACCTGGATCTAGAGGTTTACAAGTTGATTTCTTTTTTTTTTTTTTTCTTTTTTTTGAGAGAAGGAAAGAAAAAAAAATGAGTAAAGGAGAGGAAGAAAGGAAGAGAAAGAGGGAGGGTGAACGGAAATATTGCTTTATTCTGAAAAAAAAAATGGGTATTAATAATGGCCAATGTTTCATTTAAACCTATGAGTAGGTGTGATGTGGTATTGACAAGAATGTATATTTTGTGTATTTGAAGTGGGGAGCTCTATAAATATTTATTAAGTTTACTTGTTCCAGATCTGAGTTCGAGTCCTTGATATCCTTATTAATTTTCTGTCTCATTGAATCTAAGTCTCTATGTATCTGGGTGTTAGGATCGTTAGCTCTTGTTGTTGCATTGATCCTTTTACCACTATCTCTTTGTTGCTTTAAGATCTATTTTATCAGATACGAGAATTGCAACTCCTGCTTTTTATTTTTTTATTTATTTATTTTTGCTCTCCATTTAGTTGGTAAATCTTTCTCCATCCCTTGGTTTTGAGTCTTTGTGTATCCTTGCATGTGAAACAGGTCTGGATGTAACATGCTGTTGGGTTTTGGCTGTATCTTTTGATTGGGGGATTTAGTCGATTTAAATTTAGGATTACTGCCATTTGATGTTAACTGGCTGTTTTAGCCATTCGTTGATGTATTCTTCTTTATGTTGGTGCTCTTTACTTTTTGGTATATTTTTAGAAAGGCTAATACTGGTTGTTTGTTTCTGTGTGTAATGCCTCTTTCAGAAGCTCTTGTAAAGCAGGCCTGGTGGTAATAAAATCTCTGAGTACTTGCTTGTTCATAAAAGATTTTATTTTTCCTTCAGTTGTGAAGCTTAGTTCGGCTGGATATGAAATTCTGGGCTGAAGGTTCTGTTCTTTGAGGATGTTGAATATTGGCCCCCACTCTCTTCTGGCCTGTAGAGTTTCTGCCGAGAGATCTGCTGTAAGTCTGATAGGCTTCCCTTTGTGGGTAACCTGACCTTTCTCTCTGGCTGCCCTTAGTATTTTCTCCTTCGTTTCAACCCTGGTGAATCTAACGATTATGTGCCTTGGGGTTGCTCTTCTTGAGGAATATCTTTGTGGTGTTCTCTGTATTACCTGGGGTTGAATATTGACCTGCTTTGCTAGTTTAGGAAAATTTTCCTGAATAATATCCTGAAGGGTATTTTCCAGCTTGGATTCATTCTCTCCGTCGCATTCAGGTACACCTATCAAACGTAAATTTGGTCTTTTCACATAGTCCCACATTTCTTGGAGTCTTTGCTCATTCCTTTTTATCCTTTGTTCTCTAATCTTGTCTTCTTGTTTTATTTCATTAAGTTGGACTTTGACCTCTGATATCCTTTCTTCTGCTTGAACAATTTGAGTGTTTAAACCTGCGCATACTTCTTGGGAATTCCTGTATTGTATTCTTCAGTTCCATTAATTCACTCATACTCCTCTCTAAGTTGTCTATTCTCAATAGGATTTCATCAAACCTTTTTTCAAAGTTCTTAGTTTCTTTATGTTGGGCTACAACATGTTCTTTTAACTCACAGAAATTTCTTATTATCCATTCCCTGAAGTGTGATTCTGTTATTGGGATGCGCTCATTCTCCATCAAGCCTTGTTCCATTGTTGATGTGGAACTGTGATCATCTTTAGAGGGAAAGGCGTTCTGATTTTGAGTATTCTCAGCCTTTTTACGCTGGTTTCTTCCCATCATTGTAAATTTATCCTCCTGTCGTCTTTGAAATTACCAACTTTCAGATTATGTCTCTTGAGTGGACGTCCAAGTTGTTAGTTCCCAGGGCCAGAACAGCGGCTTTAAGACTGATGGTGCTTTTCTGCCCAGGATTCTCCTGTCTGGCTTCCTTCTTGTGTCCGTAATAGGCAACTCTGCCTTCCCAGGGCTCCAAACCTTGGTCAGAAGGGGAACCAGTCTCGTTTACTCTGTGCTGAGAGCTGCTGTGCCGCACCGAGGTGCCATCACAGCCGATGCGCCGGCCTCAGGAGTCATGCCAGGGACCCGTGTGGGTCCTCCAAACCTTGGTTGGAAGGGGAGCCAGCTCTGTTTACTCTGCTCCGAGAGCTGCCGCACGGAGGTGCTGGCGAAACCGCTGCGCCGGCCACAAGAGTTGCGCTGGCGACCCGTGTGACTCCTCCACTGGGGTTCTTCTGCTCCGTGAGTGACCCAAATTTGTCTGAAAGTGTGGTGTCCTCTAGTTCTCTGTGCTTCCACTGAGAGCTGCAATCCCGAGATGTTAGCGATTGGCCATCTTGGATCGTTCCCCTCTGATGGAATTTTTTAAAAGGTACAAAGACAAATCCACCACTGCCAACAAACAGATTTTCAGAATATGTTCCAGGTGTATTCACTCTGACTTCTTACAACATCTTTGCCAGCTGCTCAGTGCTCCAATAATCATGAATACTTGCAGAGATCACCCAAGAACGAGACAAAATTGTATCAAGGTTAAATTAACCATTCTATTCTCTATTTTACCAAATGCTTAATAAAGAAGATGACAGTGGTAGGGGCAAGAAGTAAGGCTGATTAGGCCTGGTGGGGCCCCAAAAGCAGGAAGCCATGATCAATTCTGGAGTAGGACAGTTATGTAAGAGTAATCCAGGTTTGCTTTTCTTTGTCGTCTTTTTTTTTTTTTGAGAGAGAGAGGGTCCCACTATGTTGTCCAGGATGGCCTCAAACTTCTAGGCTCAAGAGATCCTCCTGCCTTGGCCTCCTCAGTTGTTGGGATGTGCCACTGCACCCAGTTTAGGCTTAAAGTTTTAAATGATAAAACTTGCAACTTACTTTTTAAGAAGCTAACTATCTTTGTTTATTTTATTAGTCAAGCTAGGAAAAATACTCATTACTTACAGTCATCCAAAGTACCATTTCTCAGTGGATCATCCACTTTCCTCACCATACCTGGCCCTATCGTGACTTCTGTTTCCAAAAACCAAATTCACTCTTAGCTGAAAAAGACTCTGAGGATACTGAAAAGAATGAGTCACAGACTCTCTGAAGGAAATTCAAAAAAGTAGTTCCGAAAATATTTTGAAAAATGACAGTGTCATGGGGAAGAGTATGCAGGCAGGCTTCCATGGCGATGACTTTGAAGGCAAATGCCACTCACTTTGGTGCATAAGAAGTTCTGGTGTGTGTATTAACAATCAGCCCTGTTATTTTTTAGTCATATGTCACGAAAGAATCTAGCTTTTAATATTATGGTATAAAAGACACCATTTATATATAATATGTAGTATTATATACTTTCTTCATTGATTTTTAATCCAAGTAGTAACCATGCATCTGTGAAATGCTCAGTGCTGTTAAAACCACTGTGAGGATAAAGAATAAGAACAGGGAAACTCCAAACTTTGAGCTGTACACATCGGTAATGGCCAAGCTGAAAGCCCAATGTAGACCACGCAACCACACTTCCCAAGAAAGACATGCCCAGCCATGTCTACATAGGATCCAATTCCACTTCTCTGTTCTTCAACACTGTCTCTATTTCAGCCTGTTAATCTTTCCCATTTCTAAATTTCTCATGTAACATTCATTATCTAAACAACACAATTTATTATTTGATTCTAAATCATGTACTATTTTATAGTTCATTTTTAATGCATGAGTTTCATGTTCCTACTCTAGATATTCCAAAAATATTTAGACTTTAGAGACTGTACATATACCAAGAAACTATCCTACTGTACTGCAAATAATATGAAATAAAGGTAGATGGATAAATCCGAATAAGAATATATGGCACAAAGGAGTGGGTTACTCTAAGATTAGAAGAACTAACATATAAAGCAAACAGTTATCATTACTTTAATTCTGAATTAAGCTATTACTGGGGCAAACTGCTAATAAGTTTATAAATATTATGTGGCAGTAATAGATTGGATTCAGGGAAAGAAGCTACTTAGAAGAAAACTTTTCTTCCTTTAACAGACTTTTATATTTTCATTATGTAAAATTTGTGAAAAACAGGTCTATGATATTAGTGAACCATTATCTAGCATTATTAAGGAATAAGGTGTTCATGTAAGTAAATTAATAAAGTACGTAAATCTTAGTCCTTTATGCAATAACTTTGTCACACACACACACACACACACACACATTTACATATGCTCTTTATTGGTTCTATATGACTTTTAGGATTTTTTTTTTCTAATTTAGTAAAAAATGATGTTAGTATTTTGATAGGAAATGCAGTGAGTCTGTAGACTGCTTTGGTACTTTGAGCAGTAAGGTCTTTTCCATGATATTGAATCTTCCAATCCATGAGCATGGGATGTGTTTCCATTTGTGTCATGTATGATTTCTTTCAACAGTGTTTTGTAGTTCTCCCTGTAGGGATCTTTTACCTTCTTGGTTAAGTACATTCCTAGGTATTTTATTGTTATTATTATTTTGCAGGTATTGTAAAAACGGTAGAGTTCTTGATTTGATTCTCAGCTTGGTCACTGTTGGTGTATAGCAGTGCTACTGATTTGTGCACACTGATTTTGTCACCCAAGACTTTACTGATATGGTTTGGCTGTGTCCCCACCCAAATCTCATCTTGAATTGTAATCCTCAGAATCCTATCTAGGGAGAGACCTGGTGGGAGGTGATTGGATCATGGGGGCAGTTTCCCCATGCTGTTCTGGTGATAACAAGTGAGTTCTCACAAGATCTGATGGTTTTATAAGGGGGTCTTTCTTCTTCTTTGATCTCACTCTGCTCTTTCTTGCCACCATGTGATAAGGTCCAAGCTTGCTTCATCTTTGCCTTCCACCATGATTATAAATTTCCTGAGGCCTCCCCAGCCACAAGGAACTGTGAGTCAATAAATCTCTTTCCTTAATAAATTAACCAGTCTTGGGTATTTCTTTATGGCAGTGTAAAAATGTACTAACACAGTTAATTGGTACTGAGGTAGTAGAGCACTGCTATAAAGATACTTAAAAATGTGGAAGCAACTTTGGAACTAGGTAATGGGCAGAGGTTGGAATAGTTTAGATGGCTCAGAAAAAGATAAGAATATGTGGGAAAGTTTGGACTTCCTAAAGACTTGTTGAATGGTTTTGGCTAAAATGCTGATAGTGATATGAACAATGAAGCTCAAGCCGAAGTGGTCTCAGATGAACATGAGAAACTTATTGGGAACTGGAGCAAAGGTCCCTCTTGCTATGCTTTAGCAAAGGGACTGGTGGCATTTTCCCCTGCCCTAGAGATCTGTAAAACTTTGAACTTGAGAGAGATGATAGGGTATCTGGTGGAATAAATTTCTAAGCAGCAAAGTGTTCAAGACATGACATGCGTGCTCTTAAAAGCATTCAGTTTTATGCATTCACAAAGAGATGGTTTGAAATTGGAACTTATGTTTAAAAGGGAAGCAGAGCATAAAAGTTTGGAAAATTTGCAGCCTGATGATGTGATAGAAAAGAAAAACTCATTTTCTGGGGGAGAAAATCAAGCCTGCAGCAGAAATCTGCATAGGTAATGAGGAGCCAAAACAATGGAGAAATTACCTCCAGGCCATGTCAAATTGTCTCCAGGGCATGTCAGAGTTCTTGCCAGCAGCCCCTTTCATCACAGGTGTGAAGGCCTAGGAGGAAAAATGGTTTCATGGGCCAGGCCCAGGGGCCCCACTACTCTATGCAGCCTTGAGACATGGCAGTCTGAATCCCAGCCATTTCAGCTCTAGTTGTGGCTAAAAGGGGCCAAGGTACAGCTTGGGCCATGGCTTCAGAGGGTGCAAACTCCAAGCCTTGGTGGCTTCTACGTGGTGTTGGACCTCGGTGTACAGAGGTCAAGAATTGAGGTTTGGGAATCTCTGCCCAGACTTCAGAGGATGTAACGGAAATGCCTAAATGTCCAGGCAGAAGTCTGCTGCAGGAGCAGAGCCCTCATGGAGAACCTCTGCTAGGGCAATGCGGTAGGGAAATGTGCGGTTGGAGCCCCTATAGAGTCCCCACTGGAGCACTGCCTAGTGGAGCTGTTACAAGAGGGCCACTCTCCTCCAGACCAAAGAATGGTAGATCCATTGATAGCTTGTACCATGCACCTGGAAAAGCCACAGACAGTCAACATCTGCCTGTGAAAGCAGCTGAGAGGAGGGCCATAATCTGCAAAGCCACAGGACAGTGCTGCCCAAGACCATGGGAGCCCATCTCTTGAATCAGTGTGACCCGGATGTGAGACATGGAGTCAAAGGAGATCATTTAGGAGTTTTAAAATTTAATGACTACCCTGCTGGGTTTCAGATTTGCATGGAGCCTGCAGCCCCTTTGTTTTGGTCAATTTCTCCTATTTGGAACAGGAGCATTTACCCAATGCCTGTTCCTCCCTTGTATCTCAGAATTAACTTGCTTTTGGTTTTACAGCCTCCTTAGGTAGAAGAGACTTGCCTTGTCTCAGATGAGACTTTGGACTTGGACTTTTGGGTTAATGCTGGAATGAGTTAACACTTTGGGGGACTGTTGAAAAGGCATGACTGTGTTTTGAAATGTGAGGACATGAGATTTGGGAGGGGCCAGGGGCAGAATGATATGTTTTGGCTCTGTCCCCACCCAAATCTTACCTTGAAGTGTAATCCCCATAATCTTGGTTTGTAATCTCCATGTGTCTAGATAGAGACCTGGGGAGGTAACTGCATCATGGGGGCAGTTTCCTCTATGTAGGGAACTATTAGGAGAACATAATAGTGAGTTCTCATAAGATCTGATGTTTTTATAAGGGGCTCTTTCCCCTTCACTCTCTGCTCTCTCCTGCCACCTTGTGAGAAGGTCTAAGCTTGCTTCACCTTCACCATCTGCCATGATTATAAGTTTCCTTAGGCCTCCCCAGCCATGCAGAACTATGAGTCAACTTGATTTTTAAAAAGTTATTGAGACTTGTTTTAGGCCTATCATATGGTTTATCTTGGAGAATATTCAGGTTGGATGAGAAGAATGTATATTCTATAATTCTTGGGTAGACTGTTTTGTAAATATTTGTTATGTCCATTTGTTCTAGAGTGCAGCAAAAGTCCTGTCTTTGTTGACTTTCTGCCTTGATCTGTCTAGTGCTGTCAGTGGAGTGTTGGAAGTCCCCCACTGTTACTGTGTGCACATATCTCTTTACTTAGATTTAAGAGCAATTGTTTTAGGAATCTCAGAGCTCAAGAGTTAGGTTCATATTTATTTAGGACTATAATACCTTCTTGTTGGATTGATCCTTTTATCATTATATAATGCCCTTCTTTGTCTTATTTTTTTTTTTTTTTTAACTGTTGCTTTAAAGTCTGTTTTATCTAAGAATAGCTACTCCTGCTCACTTTTAGTTTCCATTTGCATGGAATATCTTTTTCCACCCCATTACTTTGAGTCTATATATAAATCCTTACATGTTAGGTAAGTCTCTTAAAGACAGCAGATAATGTGGTTTGCAATTTTTTATCCATTCTGCCAATCTGTATCTTTTACATGGAGTGTACAGACCACTCAACATTAATATTGAAATGTGAGGTACCGTTCCAGTCATCATGTTGGTTGTTTTCCAGATACTCTGTTTTCTTAATTGTGTTATTGTTGTACAGGCCCTGTGAGTTTTATGCTTTCAAGAGGTTCTATTCTGGTACATATCTACCTTTTGTTTTATGATTTAGAATTCCTTTTAGCATTTCTTGTAGGGATGGTCTGGTAGTGACAAATTCCCTAAGCATTTGCTTGTCTGAAAAAGAATTTATTTCTCCTTCATTTATGAAACAGTTTTGCTGAATACAAAATTCTTGGCTAACAGTTATTCTGTTTAAGGATGTTAAAGATAAGACCCTACTCCCTTCTGGCTTGCAAGGTTTGTGCTCAGAATTCTGTTAGTCTGATAGGTTTTCCCTTACAAGTTACCTAATGATTTTTTTACTGCTCTTAGAATTCTTTCCTCCATGTTGACTTTGGATAGCCTGATAACTATATGCCCTGGTGATATCCTTTTTGCAATGAATCTCTTAAAAGCTCTTTTTTAAAATTAAAGAACCATTTTCTTTGTGGGTGCATAGTAGGTACATATGGGGTACCTGAAATGTTTCGATAGTGGCATGCAATGTAAAATAAGCACATCATGGAGAATGGGGTATCCATTCCCTCAAGCATTTATCCTTTGAATTACAATCCAATAATGCTCCTCAAGTTATTTTAAAATGTACACTTAAGTTATTATTAACTATAGTATCCTTGTTGTGCTATCAAATAGTAGGTCTTATTCATCCATTCATTCATTCTTTTTTGACAGTCTTGCTCTGTCAGAGACTGTCACCCGGGCTGGAGTGCAGTGGTGTGATCTCAGTTCACTGCAACCTCTGCCTCCTGGGTTCAAGCAGTTCTTGTGCCTCAGCCTCCCAAGTAGCTGGGACTACGAGCATGTGCCATCGCACCTGGCTAATTTTACACTTTTTAGTAGAGAGAGGGTTTCACCATATTGGCCAGGCTGGTCTCAAACTCCTGATCAAGTGATCCACCTGCCTCAGCCTTTTTTTTTTTGTACTCATTAACCAACCCTACTTCCCCATCACTGCCTTCCCTGCCTGCCCCACCCCCAACACCCAACTACCCTTCCCAGCCTCTGGTAACCATTCTTCCACTCTCTGTGTCCATGAGTTCAATTGTTTTGGTTTTTAGATCCTACAAATAAATAAGAATATGTGATGTTTGTCTTTCTGTGCCTGGTTTAATTCACTTGACATAGTGATCTCCACTTCCACCTATGTTGTTGCAAATGATTGGATCTCATTCTTTATTATGACTGAATAGTATTCCATGTATATGTACTACATTTTCTTTATCCACTCATATTTTGATGGGCACTTAAGTTGCTTCCCAAATCTTAGCTATTATAAATAGGGCTGCAACAAACACAAGAGTGCGGTTATCTCTTTGATATACTGATTTCTTTTCTTTTGGATACATACCCAGCAGTGGAATTGCTGGATCATATGGTTCCTAGGAGTTCTTTGAGCTTCTTGTATTTGAGTATCTATATCTCTAGCAAGACCAGGGAAATGTTCCTCAATTATCCCCTCAAATAAGCTTCCCAAACTTTTTGCTGTCTCTTATCCCTCAGGAACACCAGTGATTCTTAGGTTTGGCCATTATAATCCCATATTTCTTGGAGACTTTGTTCATTTCTTTGAACTCTTTTTTCTTTATTTTTGTATGATTGGGTTAATTTGAAAGCCTTGTCTTTGAGCTCTGAAAGTCTTTCTTCCACTCTGTAGAAGAAAGCCTATTGTTAACACTTTCCACTGAATTTTGTAATTCTTTGAATGTGTCTTTCAACTCTGGAAGTTCTGATTGGTTTTTCTTTAAAATATCTATCACTTTAGAGAAAATTTCATTCACATCTTGAATAGTTTTCAAACTTCTTTATGTTGTTTTTCACCTCTCTCTTGTATTTCCTCTAGTAGTTTAACAATCAGTCTTCTGCATTTTTTATAAAAAGGTATTTAAAAGGTATTTTATCTTGGTTTAGATCCATCACTAGACAGAACCTGTCTATAGAACCCTGTTTTGTCATTTTGTGAGAATTAGTTTTCTGTTTACTTCTCATTTGGGTAGAAATATGTAGAATGCTTCAGATTTGCACGTAAGCCTTGTGCAGGGGCCATGCTAATCTTTACTGTATCTTTCCAATATTAGTATATATGCTGCTGAAGTGAGCACTGACTCAATTGTTTTGAACAGAAAATCTTTTATAAAGTGTTCTACAGAATATACTGCCTTCTAAGCAGAGGACACAGAACCTAAAACAAACAGCCTTTCCTTGATAAGTTACTAATATTTATTAATAATCTGCATTACATATTAAATTTCTACTTCTTTTTTGGATTTTCCGTCAGCTCCTCTTCATGGCCATCACTGAACATATACTCTTCCTATCTCTACAGCAAGTAGGTTCATCTATTGGAACCAGAAAAGCAATTAAACAACCTTGTAAGGCATTACTCTAAATAAGAATAGGTTGTGAGTGAAATCCTGAAACTGCCTGAGGAAAGAGAGCATAGCCTTAGTGCTTAAGCTCATTATATCTGTTTCTAGTGTTTGTTTTTATTTTAAAACTATGTTTTCAGTTTTGTGGTTGTGTAAGGTTGAGTTGACAGGAAATCTGACTTCTGCATCAGATATATATATATAGCCAGGTCTTCAGGTGGGCTGTCAGAGAACTTCAAAGGACTCACTGACATATTTATTGAGATTTTTCTACGGACCAAGCACAGTAGGTTTGGAGATGAGTAAAACACTGTATCTCCCACAAAGAGACTGCAATCTAGCTGGCAAGATAGGCCCATGTACCGCTAACTCACTGAAGGATGAGTAAGATGATAAATGGGAACTAGGATACAGAAGGAAAACCGTATGAGTAGAAACATGTATGGCACACAAATGCCTGGCATCTTAAGAGGTATGTAGAGACTGCTGGGAGTTGAGAAGAATCCATGCAGGAAGATGGATAGGAGATGAGGCAGGAAAAAGAGGGCAAAGCCAGGTCGCTGTGGGCCTTATGTGTGCTGGTGCAAACTTCTGTGACAAGAAAGAAATGCTAAGTCATTTTGAGCATAAATGGTGAAGTGATTACATATGAACTTTAGAAATATATCTCCAGTAGACAGTTTTCTCCCTGGCCTTACAATCTGTCAGACAGTGTCCAACAGAAAATAATACTCACACTTAGCATTGGTGGTCAGAGACTCTTCTCATTTTGTTAATAGAACAGAATATCACTAGGTTTCTAAGTAGCCCTACATTATGGTGTCATATAGACCAAAAAAAAAGTGAGGTTGGCTGGCAAAAATTTTCGCTTTTTAGACAGTGGGTATGATTTAATAGACATAAACTTCTGGCTTTGATTAAGCCCTAATAACATGTATTTAATACTTGGTGTTTCACTAGCTATCAAGCCTCCCACAGGCATGAAAATGCTTTTGGAAGGAAAATGTGACACAGGTGGCCTTTTCATCTCTCAAAAAACAGTATGGCAACTGCTCAAAGCCTTAGTAATAAAGATTCACAAACAAGATAAAGAGACTCACAATGATTTAAATGACCATGTAATATCACAGTTTACTATCATCCTTTTAAAATGCTAATCTAAGTTAAAAGTTTTTTGAACTAATAAGGATATGAAAAAGCTGAACTTCCTAAATTAATACGAGTATTATTTTGACAAAAACTTCATTACAATCCAGTTTCCTGGAAATCTTTACGAAAAGGAAGGAATATCACTTCAGAATTATGCTTATGGATCAATAGAGCTTGTGGTAAACTACATAAATTATATATATATATATATATATGAAAGAAATGTCACTTGCCATCTTTCTACAATACTTAAAACACAGAGTAGCTGTATTACCATAGCTCTAGGCTGGTTTACTAATTCCAAAATCAATGCATTGTTGTAGTAACAAATCTGATTTACATTTCTCAGAGTTTATAAGGTAAGTTAACTCAGTAAACAGAATAATTTTAAAATATGCATACATTTTAAGTTTTACTGTACGTGAACAAATGTGTAAAAAGGAATAACGGATCTCGAAATGGCTTTAGTGTGTTTTGGGCTAGTTCTATTTAGTAAAGTTCAGTTTTTAAGTTAATAATAAAAGGGAACCTGCACAACCACGAGTACGTCTCAAATATTTACGCCTTAGCACGGTGGAAGTATATTGTAGTTTGACCATCTTTACATGCATTAAGGATACATACTTGGTTAAAGAAATACATGAACTGACACGCAGTAAGAGGAAGAAGTGGAACACAGAGTGGAAGCAGAACCTATAATCTCTGAAAAAACACACAGTTAAAGAATAAGATGAATTTCAGAATGATATTGTTTCATTACCTGAAGCTTTTTTCCTACTCCCAGAAAATTTTGCTTTTCCTGGACATTTTAAAAGGACAAACATAGGGGGCAAGACATACTAGTAAGGGCAAAGGAAAAAAAAATCAATTTCCATAAAAGGGTTTAAGCTGAGATCAGGTAAATTAAATTGTATGGGCCTAAGAGAAACATATTTTGAGATCTGGGATTATTAAAAGTCATTGTTTGTGACTAAGTCATTTGTTTAATGGAAGCATAAAGTTGAGTTATGAGTTAAACATTTACAGAATCTCACTGCAAAATAGAATCTCAGAGATAACTAACTTCCTTATTTTGGGTGAGGAAACAAGAGTCAGCTTGCTCAAGTACACTCTTGGTTTATGGCAGAGACAGGACTTGACCTCTGCTTTTTTCCCTATTAATTATACCATGTTGGTGCTGCTCAATTACTATTTTATATAAAAGTTTGTGGGAGAAAATCCCAAATTTATCTTTTCAATTCCAATTTCTTCTCTCTCTCTCTCTGTGTGTGTGTGTGTGTGTGTGTATTGACTGCACCATCAATAAAATCAAATCCATGAGACAGCAGTAAGTGTTATAAAGCGATGCACTTAGCTCAGGCACAAGACCCTTCTCTTGCCTTGTTCAGAAGGAAATAAAAGCCATAACCCATTTTTGACTCATAATCTTGGGGAGGGCAATATACAATAGTTTCAAAGTATCCATTTCTGACTCACTAGACCTCATTAATTTAAAATGAAAATGTTTAGTGCTTCCTTCATTAAAACCTAACAGAGTTTCTTAGGTGATTTTAAAGTAGGAGAGAGAAGAGGAAATCAGGTAGAACAGTGTGGAAACATGCTAACTGCCTTCTATCAGAGGACAAATATACTTTTAAATTCTGCAAGTTCAAAACAAGTAATTGTCTAATATGAAATCTCACTGGAAGCTTGGTCATGTTTCAAGTAGCAAAAGTTATTTACGTAGAGGTCTAGGTCGGGTGCAGTGGCCCACGCCTGTAATCCCAGCACTTTTAAGGCCGAGGCAGGCAGATCATGAGGTCAGGAGATTGAGACCATCCTGGTTAACACAATGAAACCCTGTCTCTACTAAAAATACAAAAAAATAGCTGGGTGTGGTGGCACACGCCTGTATTCCCAGCTATTCCGGAGGCTGAGGCAGGAGGCTGAACCCAGGAGGCAGAGGTTGCAGTGAGCCAAGATTGTGCCACTGCATTCCAGCCTGTGTGATAGAGCAAGACGCTGTCTCAAAAGAAAAAAAAAAAAAGTCCAAAGTGATCAAGTCTGATATTCTTAATCTAGCACAGTCAGAGATTTCAAAATGTTAAGTCACCAAAAATGAGGGGTGCTGCTGAGAAATATCCAGAGTCATCGACCTGAGCCAAAAGGAAAATTGTTTCTTTAAAATATTCAGCTATGAAGGCTAATGTGAATAGAAACCCTGCATATGACATTTGTATAGAGCAGTCTTTTCAAATGGAATAAAGAACAGAAGCTCAGTAAAAGTTCAATGCCATCTTCTTTAAGCTTCAGATCTGTTAGTAGACTAGGACCTCTCAGATTTTACAAGATATTTGTTTACACACAAAAGACTAAAGAAAAACTGTAAACCTCTTAACACTAATAATTAGATGGATGGATGAATATATATTGTTTTAAGTTAAATTAAAAACTCAAAACTACTTTTTTTTTTTTTTTGAGACAGAGTTCTGCTCTTGTTGCTCAGGCTGGAGTACAATGGAGCAATCTTGGTTCACTGCAACCTCTGTCTCCCAGGCTCAAGCAGTTATCTTACTTCAGCCTCGTGTAGCTGGGATTACAGGTGCTCGCCACCACACCTGGCTAATTTTTTGTATTTTTAATAGAGACAGGGTTTCACCATATTGGCCAGGCTGGTCTCAAACTTCTGACCTCAGGTGATCTGCCCTTCTCGGCCTCCGAAAGTGCTGGGACTACTTTTTAGTAGGAGTCAACATTTTGTTTGTAAAATGATATAGTTTGGTGCATGAGTGAAAGCTTGAATAGGAAACTCATTTTGTTAATGGCAGCCCTGGATTACATTTCATTCAGGAGATAAAAAATAAATATCCAAAACCCTGACATTTCTCAGTATCTCCAAAACAAAATCCAAGTAAAAGATATGCAAATTAATAACTCAGTTACTAGCTCTTGCATAAAAGAGGAGCACAAATTACTCAGCGATATGAGAAGTTAGGGTGGAAAATAATCAATTCACTGATAATTCTGACATTTCAAACCTTTGATAATTAGAATTCTTTCCGAACTCTGAGAAGTATTGAAAGGCTGCTTATACTGATCAAGAAGAGTTGTCAGTAAAATTAGAACTTCCTTACATATCTAGTCAAATATAAAAACCTAAAATATCACAGTCAAGTGATAAAACTTACTTCATAAAATAATTTCATCTTAAAAATCTCTGGGGAAAACACTTAGATTTCTATATAATTTTCTGTTTCATCAAAAATAGTCCTAATTACATGAGCAATTTTTAAGAAGTCTTAATCTCAAATAGCAGAAACAGGAGTATGGAGGTTTTAAATATTATCAATGTGATAAACATTTCAAGACCTAATGGTTCTAAGAGTTGCTGGAACAATCAGTCTGTCAAAATAAACGAGACATCACAACAGTGAAGCAAATGGTCTTACATGCTAATGTTAACACATTTAGTCAAACAGTCAATCAAGAGAATCCTAAGGTTTGCTGTGTTTACTGGGAAAACAAACTCTTCCTAGCAACTGTTTAAATAAATGTTGCAGATGCTACAGACCTTATTAGTGGCCTGTGATTAAAAAAATATGGGTTGCTAATGCTGTATCCTGACTCATCTATTTTCCCATCTGCTAGCAATTCTAACAATATGAACTATCAACAGAATGGCTAACAATTTTCTATGGCAATTTTGGTGCTGAATTGCCTATAGCATTTTTGAGATTTACCAGTGCATGTCTCAGACTGTTTTGAGTTGTTTGTGGCCTTTTTCCCTTAATACTCCATTTTAGCTGAAATTTTTACTGCGTTGAGCAGAACCTTGTTTGGTTTTAGAAAACACTGTTCATGGAGGCTGCCACACATTTTACTAACAATGAGAACAGAAAACACACCAAAGCACTAGTAAAAATCCAGTCAAGTCCACTGATTGGTTTAGAAATACATAAACAGGTAAGGAACCTTTTGCCCATAAGCCTGAGCCACAGGATAACAGGTAGTACTTAAAGTTAAAAAAAGAAAACAATATATTAAGGCATTTACTGATTTAATTTCTGGCACTGAGAAGCACACAAAAAGGGAGCATTCTGGTCAATCCAAACTACTAGAGAGCCTGTTTAAAGAAAACCCTACATATACATTTAAAATATGCATTTACAAAAATAAGATAGTGATAATTTCAGGCACTTGAAACTTACACTATAGAAGAAAAGCTGAATTCCTCACAGTAAAAATGTGATCTTAAAAGCTGCATTTAACATCAAATCTATTGGCAGACTCCCCTTCCCCAAACAGACATTATTTTTCCTGTTCTGAGCTGAGTGGCCCAGGTCTTCAGCTGACTGAATAACTAAAAATATTCTGGGATTACAACTGGAAACTACCATGAATCATTTTGTTTTGGCTGTTTAACTTCAGAGCATCTAGAAGAAACTTAGGATTCTAGATTTTCATTCCCAAAGAAAAGGAAGAATATGGTTTCTTGTGACTACCAGTGAAGGAGAAGGAGAAAGTGCCAATTACTGATTATTTGCAATGTTGAATACTATCCTAAGGTCCTGTACACTACGTCATTGAAGCCTAGCAATCACCTTAGGGGGCAGATATTACGAACCCTCTTTGACAGGTGAGGATGCTCAGAGAGATCAAATGACCCACCCTAGGTCTCTCAACTAGAGGTGCTTATGTAGGCACTCAAAAGCAACATCCAACCCACTTAAATTTGAACTGGAGTCTACAAATAGCTGTTTTCATAGGTCTCCCAAGAACTACAAAGGCACTTCAAAATCCAATGATCATGCTGTGAATCAGTTTTCAAACAAATTGTTTATAGATTAATAATAGAAAAAATTACTTAAAAATCCCAGCTTTCTTATCAGATTGTACCTGGTGAAGCATTTTATTTATAAGCTATCCATGTATTTTAGCCATCACTGGCCATATAAAATAAGTACACACATGTTAATTAAGCATTTTTCTATTTAACCAGCTCTTTAGCCAAAGAAACACGTTTACATAGCCCTTTGGCATATATTTCATAATTTTATCAATAAAAAGAGAGATACTTGGACAAAGCCAATAATAAAATGTGTCCTTCACATTCCAGTGAGACATTGCCTATGTCTGTTCAGACTGTTCCATAGTGAGTTTGGTGCTGTGTTTAGCTTGAATCTAGTGTAGGAGTTACAAACTGATGAGCATTACTACAATTGTCTTGTCCTGGAGAAATCTCGGCTACCCATTTAAAAAAGGAATGATGAAATTTTCATTGCATTCCTCTATGGCAGCTGAGCACCCACTCCTTTTATGCGTTTTCGGTTTCTAGTAAGTAACTTTGCTTATTAAAAATATCAGGAAAAACTTAATTCGGGCACACTTCTGCTATACTGTAAGTTGCTCTAACATTCTAGGCCCAGGACAACAAAATCAGAGTAACTCCAAACCAACCAGTAATTAAACCTTTCTGGATATATTAAGGGCAGATGAAAAATTTTATTAGCTTTGACTGACTTCTTATCCGAGGAATTCTAATTAGCACACTGTATAGTTTAAAAAACCAATGAAGCAATAAATAAGAGGTTAAAAAATTAAGTGATTAACTTTTTTTTTCTATTTCAATTTAAGAAAAATGTATTATATGACAAGTATTTGTTACGGAAAATCACAAACATTACAAAAGTAACAGTGGTTAAAGTATATCTGTAACCAGATTACTGGATTGTCAAAGCTCTATGGAGCAATTTTATAAACTTTTTAATTTTTCTCCAATTACACTCTTTTGGCTATGCAAAGCCAAATTTCCTTGACCTATCCCACAAGAAATCTTGGGATAATTTCACTGATTTCTGGTCTCTTTTATTTATCAGAAGTCAAGACCAATTATAAACTTCAATCTCATATTAAGTGCAAATTTTGCCCTTCCCTTAGCATGTGCTTGCACCAATTTACAGTGGTGAAGGATGATGTCTAAATCTAGAACCTTCTCACCATGTCTTTCTAAGGTCTAGCTCCTCTAGTGCTGGGAGCAGGAAGAAGACAGGATATTATGTAAGTGGTGACTTGTCAGTGGGGTGTGTTTCCCTGGTCTTGCTCTGGTTTGTTTGGTTACTGGTGGTTTGTGCACAGAAAGCGTGTCTATTTCCTGATGTTGTGGTTAATATTATCCTAGTACCCATCCTCTTACAGAGTGGCTGCCCAACGTCTTTTCTCAGTTAGATATTGTCTCCTCTGGCCTGAAAGCCACCTGGGCAGCATTCTGACTTCTGACCTCCACTTTTGGAGTAAAGAGATCATGGAAGTTCTCTACACTCTTCAGGGACTAGTGGGACCCAAGGAAGGTGAGGGGTTCTCTAATCTCTTCTAACTCACTACCCCAATGGTCCTTAGTTATCCTGCAGGCTTTGGCTCTACCTATAGAAGTCTTCAACCTACAAAAATCTTTGGGAGAGAAGCAGACATCAGTGTCTGTGCTAACACACCTTCCAAACTTGCAGGAACTTGAAGGCTCTGCCTTTAGTGGCACACCAGTGGATCTACAGATTCAGCTAGCTCAGTAAGCACCCTGCTGGGGTACCAGGTGACAGGATCCCTTTCCTTCAGGCACCACCATTCTCTGTGAAAGGATTTCTGGAAGGCTCCTTATTTGACTTTAGTTAAGGAGAGGGCTATTTTCTTCCCCTTCCACTAGATATAAATTCCATTTGGATAGGGCCTTTGTCTGGTAAACAGCTACATCTCTAGTGCCTAGAACACTGCCTGGAACATAGCAGGTGCTTAATCAATATTTATTGAATGAATGAAAAACGGTGGGTCTCTTAGTAATCCCTGGAGGGAGGTGGCTGGCTTCAGTTGTTGGAGGCATGTTTAGAATATCGCGTACTTACCACTTGCTGTTTTCAGCTATGGACTCTATTAACAATTCTGTGGCAACAGGAAGTCCCTTTCAACATCATAGTACACATCTATCAACTATTTTAAAAAGTGTGTATGTGTGTGTGTGATGAAGATGGTAAATTTGCTGTTGAAATAAAGCAAAAAGAATATCTGGGAAAATCAGGGTATGTGTATTTTTCAGCATGTTTAATTAATATTACTACATGATAATTCCATGGTCCACTACATGTTTATTCTGCGTGTCTGATGATACATTTATTTCAATAATAACGGGCTCATCCTTTTCTTAGAAAAATGGCTTCTGTCAAAAAATTCTCTATAACGAGAATAAATGCCATAGCTGACTCTTTCGGGAAATATGCATGAAATGAAGTATGCTGTAAGGGCATCGTTCTTACTAATGTCACAATTTTCTGCTTCACTGACATCACAATAATTAGTCTGACAATTTATACTATCTTCATATCATAAAAATGTAAACATTTGTTTGCTAAAAATCTATAGTTTTAAAATAAAAGAGGTTAGCTAAAACCCACAAATCATGCAATTCAGAGGGTAACATAATTTAACAGTGAAGCAGCACCTAGAAATAAACAGGATTCTAATATTTTAGTTTTGAAGCATCTAAATCCACAGTTCATTTAAAACAGCTCAGAAGAAGAATCATGATCTATTAACTATTTTTAAAACAATAAAACTCGAAATATGGCAAAATGTTTCTAAAACACTTAGAAAGCCAAAATAAATTTGATCAAAATTCTGCATTCTCACTTGCCACATAAGCCTTAGAAGATAAAATTTACCAAAAAGGAAACATTTTAGCATTCTCAATTTTAGAATGGCATGATTTGTGGCTCAAACCATATTTAATTTTCTCAGCTACTGACAGAAAAATGTACACATTCAATTAAAACACCCATGAAGGATTCAGATATGTGAAAGGACACAAGAAAAAAGGATACAAGAAAAAAGGATAGGAGGCTCTTACGAAAACGTGTAAAAAACAAAATTGATGTCTACCTTAATAAGCAGTCTGAGTAAACTTAAAAGCAAAACCATCACCTGAATGAAACTGAAGCTGACAGATGCTATTTTCTTTCCATTAATATTTGTTTTAAAATATGTTCAAAAATGATATGAATTTAAGGTTAAACAAGGAAGAGAATGAGAATAAATGAATGTAAGTCTAGCTGAGTATTAACCTAGATGTGTCTTATAGGAGAATAATCAACTTTCAAATGTAAATGTTTCAAATCTTCAACTTTCTGAAGTGAGGGGAGGACGACAGTGTTCATGGGTTATGTCATCATCTTAGACTGGGTGACTAATAGGCAGAAATCATAGAAAATAAAGACGAGGGCTGGGTACTGTAATCCCAGCACTTTGGGAGGTCAAGAGATCAAGACCATCCTGGCCAACATGGTGAAAGTCTATCTCTACTCAAAATACAAAAATTAGCTGGGCGTGGTGGCATGTGCCTGTAATCCCAGCTACTCGAAAGATTAAAGCAGGAGAATCACTTAGAATCCGGGAGGCGGAGGCCACAGTCTACCACTGGACTCTAGCCTGGTGACAGAGTGAGAGTCTACCTCAAAAAAACAAAAAAGAAAGAAAGAAAGAAAAAGAAAAAAAAGGAAAGAAAATAAAGATGAGAAAGTAATATGCCACCATTATTCGCAAACGGCTTAGAGTAAATATTTATTACAAACTAAACTTTGCACACTTGGATGGTTATAATTGAATGGTCCAAAGAGGCTTTTTCTTTGGTGGGGGTGTGGGTGGGGGTGTCTGAGAATGGCAGCACATTCGATTTTTAAACACTGTTTTTTGGGATCAACTAATTTAACAGAGAACATGGCATCAAAATTTTATCTCTAATATTATCTTGCAAAATGAGTATGTTCTCAAATTTTCCTGTAAGTCTTCAGCACTGGGGCTGGACCAAGCTGCACCTTGTAAAGGCAGCAAGGCTTCAGCTTTATCCTCCCTTGAGCCAGTCATCTGCCTTCTGAGCGGCCTCACTACTCAGGTGGATATGGAAGCAGAGGCCGAGTACTGAGGTTGGGGGACTTCACAAAGAATGGCTGATCTTACTAGGAAGCTGGGAGACTGTTGTTGTGAGTAGAAATTTGGGGATCAGAATTTCAGCTCTGGGATGAATGATATACATTAATATAGAGTAGTTTTGCTAGTAAATCTTCACATTTTTATTTTACAAGATGAAATTTCAACTCAGTCTTAAAAAGTCAGTTTTAATAAGGATAAAGGGAAAATGCATCTTTAATTATGACCAAATGAAACACATACTGTTGGTTTACCTCCTGTGGAAAAAGTAATAAAATAGCTACATGGCTGCTGAATTCAATATGCTCTTGAGCAACTTTCCATAAAATGTTAGTAAGTGACTCGACATACACTATTATTCAAGGAAGAGCTTATCCACTGCATAATTATTCTGAAATTGGTTTATGTTCACTTATATGTAACTCTCAATCTGAAATAAATGACTCAGCAGACCTAGTGATGAGCAGCTAATACCTGATACTAATAGATCCTAGAAGTCTCCAAAGCATTCTTAGACAAGAACACTGTGAGTGAAATTTCCTTTCCCTTACTAGATTCAGATTAGAGGTGCAATACCCAAAATGATCAACTAATTTTGAAAAATACTGCGTGCAAAAAAATTACCTTCAAACTGACTCAAATACTGCAAGTTGGTCCACACAACAATGCCCATTTCTGGATACCTATGATTTACCTAAGTTCTTCTAACCTATTTTCAGTTGGGAATGTCCGTTTGAATAAAACTCTTCCTGCTATAGTTCTCTTAACTACAGTGCGATCTTGTGACTCCCTAGCCTTGCCACTGCCAACCCACACATCTCTTCTAATTACCTCCAGTTGTGAGAGACAGGCATAGTCCTAATCATTTTCTTCTCTCAGGTGTGCTCACTGCCTCATCTCACTCATACTGAGTACAAGGAGGCCTTTTAAATAGGCCACCCTCACTCTCACAGTCGTTTCTATAGTCAGAACAGCCAGCTGTGCTGGACCATGCTGTCAAAAGAAGGGAGAGATGACTCTTAAATATTGAGGAAGTTGCCGATTCTGTTAGCTCTCTTTTCATTTTCAATAACCAGAAACTGTCTTTCATTGGTCTTTAGTGTCATCCTTAATTATCTCAACAAATAAGACATTTTTCCTAGACACTTTTGCTAGGGTGACAACAGAAGTTTCCCCAACTCTTGGCAAATCTCTGCTCTAAGCATTAAAAAAAAAATTGTTTATTGACGCTTAAGAGGTAGTGGGTTTTTAACCTTGCAGGGTGACCAAGTGTTGAATATTTGGTAACAATTTTGTAAAATCTTTTACATCCCTTTAAGAAATTAACTGATAGAATACCAAAGGGACAGCAGTGAAAGTAGACTCAGTAAAACAGAATAAAATTAAATGATCCTAAATCAACTGAAATGTAACTGAAGCCTTCTGAATAGGCAGGGGGCTTCTGAAAAGAGTAGGGATTAATGAAGTTAAACAGCTTGACTGGCTCAGAGAGTTTACAAGTTTGTAGAGAATGAGTGGCTTACAGCTCAATCACTGGCTCCTGAAAAGTCAGGAAGTTGGGCCACTATCAGATCAACGGTATCTGAAACCAAGAAACATGAAGCCATTGAGCTCCACGGATATGAACAATGGCATCTACTGAACTCCTCTCACAAGGGCAAGATTTCAACCTCTAAGGTAAGGCTAGGTCGCTGGCTATACAGTACCCTCTGGTGGCCAGAATTGGCACCGCAGATTTTCTGCCTTTTAAGAAAAGAGGCTGGCTTCTTTTTCTAAAAATGCAAAGACATATCATCGGGTTATGTCTTGATAAAGCCATCATAAACTAAAAATATTGTTAAGTCTAAAATGCATGTAATACAGCTAACCTACCAAACATCATAGCTTAGCCTAGCCTAACTTAAACATGCTCAGAACAATATACATTAGCCTTTATTTGGACAAAATCATCTAATACAAAGCCTATTTTATAATAAAGTGCTGAGTATCTCATGTAATTTATTGAATACTGTACTGAAAGTGAAAAAGAATGGCTATACGATTACTCCAAGTACCGTTTATACTGAATGTGTATCACATTCATATTGCTAAAAACTAAGTGGAACCATCATATGCTCTGTCTGTAATTCTAAACCTTTCTAGACAAAGAAGGAATCACCAATTGCACTGCTAGGCTATGGGTAGGTGGTCAACTACCTACTAGGTGTAAATATAGAAAATGTTCCTCTGAATGTGTTTAGAATCCCAGGGGTCCAGCTACTTAAATTAAACAATCTGGTGAGTACTTAACTATTTAAAATTTAATTATTTGTAGGCACTTACTTTACAAGAAGTATTCTTATATATATATTCACATTGCTATAAATATGCACATAATAGCTAACATGGACTGAGTGCTTACAACTGGCAGACACTATGCTGTTATTTAATAGGCAATAAATCTACAAATTAGTATTATTAGTATCACCATTTTTCAGCGTTTAAGTTTTCAGAGGCACCAAGAGTTTGAACTTTAAGACATTTAGCTAATAAAAAATGTGGCCAGGATTTGAATCCAAGGGAACCGAATTTCGGAGCTGGCACTCTTAAACACTATACAATGTGGTTAAAGATGTAAGTTTACCAGCCATAATAAAATTTTCCAAATAATAGTTTCCTAAAAATTTTAAATTAAGTTCAGATTAGTATAGAGACTTGCAAGTCAATGATGCTTGAAAACAAAAACCCTGTGCCAGCTGAGTGTTCATTTCCTAGAATGTCTACTTACGTATACCTTATGGTGGAGAGAGGAGTTTATAATTGGCCACAGAGCTGAGACCTAATATTTTCCAAATCATAATATATTTTACAGTACTTCACAATTTACAAAGCATGTTTACATATATTGCATTACATTAACCTCACAATAACGTTATGAAATGGGGCAGATAACTCTGTAAACAGGCATTATTCTTAACTTTACAGATGATTAATGAGGCTTAGAATGGTAAGTCATTTCCTTAAATAACACAATTCTCTCAAAATCTCACATGTTCCAAAAGATTGAATACATTATGAATTAATGATCGAATGCATTACAAATCAGCTTATCAATCTTTATAATCTATAGTCTATAGTCTTTATCATGTCACATAAAATTAAAAAATTTCTCACAATAAACCAAAAGAAAATTTTACTTCATTTTATTTCTGCTTTGTCTACAATAAATATTATAATTCAACAGTAATTACTATTGTTGAACTAGCAAAAACCCACATAAGAAAACAAAAATCTGAACATGATAAGCTATAGGAAGGAGAATGGGAACAAGTATGGATCATAAAATCCAGAGTTAGCAGCAAAATGGTCCAGAAATTATAAGTGCTTTATGTGATCAATGATTACTCTGCATTTTTGTAATTCACTTGTAAAGTGCCTTCACCAATTTCTTACTCTTTTATAATCCCTAAGAGTTCACTGGGAGACAGTAACAGCCTTTACATGGCAGATGAAGAAGAACATTTTGAAAGTACTATAAAATTATTTTTGTTTAAAAGAAAAAATTTTGTTATTCTAATCATAATACAAAGCCCCATATTCTTTCTGAATATAAGCAATGGCATTTACAAACATTCCTACTGCACCCCCTGTTGTAATGAACTGCCTCCACTTACAGACTGGATCACCCTCAAGTAGTCTCTCAGAAACCTGTCTACACAGTTAGCTTCTTTCTCTTGTGCATCTTCAAACTCTCTTCGTCTTTAGCATCAACATGATATACTTTTTGATATTTCTCATTTTAAACTTTTACTACTCTTTCTTAAGGAAACTCTGCCTTGACTCACACTCACCCCTCCAGTTGTCACAATTCCATCTTTTAAACTGGCAATCAAATTTCAACTTGCTCCAAACGCTTCTGCTCCCCTAACGCTCTCTGAACTCCTCTTGTTAGGTCGCCAAAGTTAAATGAATTCTTTTTAGTTTCTATGTTATTTGGCCCCTCCAGCTGTACCTGATACTTTGTCCACACCTTTCCTTCTTGAAACCTCCTTCTCTTGACTCATACAACACCATGCTCTCTTTTCTCCTAACTTTATGGTCAGTTTTCAGTCTCCTTTATTGGCTTCTTCTCAACTCCTAAGTGTTAGAAGTACTCAGGACTCTGGAATTTTCACTATATACCCGTTTCCTAGGCAGTTTCATACATGCTCTGGGCTTTAAATACCATCTATCTGATGGTATCTCTAATACAGTTCTGTGTTCTGAGTTCCAGAACTTGGCAATTCTAATTAGATGTCTCATGGATATTGCAATACTCAATATGTCCATATGTAATAGAGACCCTCTAATCTGTTTATCTTTTAACCTTTCCTATTTCACTAAATGGCTCTTCTACCATCCATCTAGTTGCAAATGCTAAGAACCTACCATATTCAAATGTTACCATGCCTTGTGTTCATACTACCTACCAATATGTATTAAATCGATGTCCTCCTTTTCATCTGCTGTCATCTCCCCAGGCAAAGCCCTCTCATCTTGAGCAGCCTGTTTCAATAGCTTCCTAACTAGTTTCCTTCTATCTTTGCTCCCCTCCAATTCACTCTCCATACAGCAGCCAGAATCATTGTTTGAAAATATATACTGGGCCATGTCCTGCCTCTAAGATACATACATGGCTCTTTTTTTTTTTTTTTTGCACATAAAATCTGAGTGTGGCCTTGAATGAATCTAGTCCTGCCTAGCTCTGCAGCTTCAGCTTGTGCCACTCTAGCCATTACTTCTGTTTCCATCATGACTGATTCTCTTTCAGTTTCGCATGTTTACCAAGCTCTTTGCATACTGAATTAGTAGTAAAATGATCCAAAAATAGAGGTTAGGATTAAATGATTACATGCCTTTCCCTTGCTTAGAATGTTGTTCCGCCCTCCCCACTTTGACCTCAGGACTTTTTTTTAATACAGTTCCTTCTACTGAGAATGTCCTTTCCCTCATCTCTGCCTGATGAAGTTCTACTCATCTTTAGGACTGAGCTTAAATGTCATCTTCATCAAGTCTTCCTGTCAAATTTTCCCTATAAGCAGACTCAGTTACTTTTTTCTCCATATATCTAAAGACAATTTTGCATATGTCTCTGTTATAACATTTATCACCATACTGCAATTACTTTTAAAATTTCTGCCACATTAGAACTGTGCAATGTGAGACACCTGAATGTAGGGCTGGGTCTTTTTCTTTAGATTCCCAAATTTAGCAGATGCCTAACATCATCCAATCTGTGACTCATTATTATTCCTTTAAGAATAAGAGCCATCTTGCATGGCAACAACCACTAGTGAAGATTGTACTTATCAACTTGTGTTTATCATCACTGTGGCACACAGACGCTGAGAAATAACAACTCAATATTATTCATTAAAGATGTTACTGTGATGAAGTTTCCTGAAATCTGAGGTCACCTGTTAAACCAAATCCAAAGACTTGAATGTCTCAATTTACTGGTTAGCACAATTCTCAAGCCTCATTAGGAGCCAAAATTCCTATGATTGACATCTTAATGCTGAGGAGGAGCCAGAAGCCTTATGGACTCTCAGGTTCATGCACCTGAAAGGCCCGTGTTTGATCTTCGTCAGAAGTACCAAGAACAGGGGTAAGAAGAGGAGATTGTAGAACTTCCATTGTATAGAAGATAAAAGAGATGGCCTATTTAGCTTACTTCAAAAGCCTTTCATTCTCAAGAACCAGGAAAACAATTTTAGAGCTGACTACAATAGATCTTTTGCTAGACTGTTCTAAAGGGTAATTTTTTAGAAGGTAAAACCGTATTAGCAGAACATTAATCCATAATAAGATTGAATACAAACTGTTAAAGAATAGACTCCATGTAATATTACAAAATTGAGGTCTGAGCTGAAACACGATGCATTTGAAATATTTAAAAATAAAAAGACTATTCTCTGAAGGAGGTCTTTTAAAGCATCGTCTCACATCTACACTATGATAAAAGTCAGCATCAGGTTTAAAGAAGTGAAACAAAACACTGTCACCATGTCCCTATGAGCTCAAACTCTGAGAATTATAAACAGCAGATTTAACAATGACAACCTTTCCATTTTTGCCAAACGCAAAACAAATTATGCTAGTTCCTCCTCCAGCATTTCTTGCTTTTTCTGCCTATGACCTTCTCAGCTCATCTACAAGCAGCACCATTCATTGACTGAACTCTTACTGGACAGTTTGTCATAATTAAATATGGTAAACAGTACCACGATGTTCTAGTTCACTTTAAAGCAAACTATGTAGCACTATAAATTCTATCTGGGCCTTAGATACACTTTGAGGCAAAGGTAGATATACTGGGCAGAGAAAACATCAAGATTTGACTTTTACTCCAACATGAACTTAAGTGTAAACTGAAAGTTTATATTCAAAACATTAGAGAAGAAAAGTTTAATGTAACATGTGTATTCAACGTGACAGTTTCCTCTGTTTTATTCAGATAATTCATTAAAACCAGAGGTATGGAGGGAAGGGGAGAATCAGGCAGTGATTTCCTTATAGTATGGAGGGAAGGGGAGAATCAGGCAGTGATTTCCTTATAGATGTGAAAGCTTGGGAGCAACTCAGTCCAATGCAGAGACTTTTATTGCCCCACAAACTCTAATATTGGGCAGACTTGGGTTTTTACTGGTTAGGTGATGAAAAGTCCAAGGTAATTATCAGGACTAATTAGAATTGCAAAGGGCACTGACATGAGGTCACTGAAATAAAGCTATACTTTATATTTACCAGCAGTCTTAAAGGGCTGTGGGTAAATGTTCTGGCTGTGTGGCCGGCCCCCTTGTAAGCAGGATTTCCATTCCAGCAGAAAAAGGGAAAAAACTGATTCCAGGTGGAACCAATGTTGCCTCCCCACCCTTTTATCAGTTGAGAGCTGACAATCATGTTATGAAATGAAAAAGGTGAATGCATAAACAGATTTTCGTGTTGCCATAAAACAAAACTTACCACAAAACCTATGTGGCTTTTTAATGATATGAATAATAGATTCTGAGCGAATGAAAATTATTCATAATTAATTTCATTTCAAAAATAGCCACAGCCAAAATTATTTTTATAGTCAACCCAAAATGTTTCCAAATTCTCTAACATCTATAAATTAAATCACTCTTGATGATTTCCACTACAACCATGCAAGGTTTAATACTTTTACAACAAAGGAGTTCCACCCCAAAATACATTACTCTGGCATTCTGACTAATTTTGAGTAAAAGGTACTTGAAAAACATAAACTGCAAGAACACTCTGATCTTTCTTCTTCATAACAGCAGGAGAAGAAATTCCCATGTGAAAGATGGCCTCCCTCTACCAGCAGGAAAACATCATTCTTATCAGCAAGGACGGAAAGCTGAGACCGAGGGAAATCTGTACAAACAAACCTTGTTAAGCTAACCCTTATCTTCCTAGTTACTTCTCTGCCCAATTAACTACTCTGCCCAAGCCCCTCTGCCTTGTCATAGTTTCACAATTTACCACTCTTTCTCCAAAAGAGTAGTAAATTCAGTATATAAGTTTTCAATTCTAACTGCATCTGTGGGTCTTCATTTCCATATAAAGGCTCCTTGCCATGTGAAATTCGTACTAAATAAATTTGTATGTTTATCTCCTGTTGATCTATCCATGTCAATCTAATTCTTAGGCCCAGCCGAAATACCCTAAAAATAGGTAAAGGTCAATTTCACCTCACCTACGATACATACATATCCTCATATCCTTTAAAAACATCTTTCTCAATCCCAACTCCCTAGCAGCCACGGTGTACCCTCAGTGTCCGTGGCTGAGAGCTAAGGGTTCCTGAGCTCTCCTCTACAAATCCCACTCACGGATCCTTCACCAATGTCCATTAGCAAGTCATTCAGCCATTTCCTGTCTCACTCTCCACAAGTTCTGAAATGCTCGATGGCTTGGGAAGCTGAAATTCTGTGGTATAAGGTTGCAATGGCTAGCCTAGCATAATCATACTTGGTGGTGGCCCTAATGAAGGTGAGGGAGAGGTAAGGGAAAGGACACAGAGAAAAGGCTCTAGGAGTCTGTCTCAGGGCTTCTCAGCCCTGGCACTAATGAACCATTTGGTGGGGTCAGGGTGATTCTTGGTTGTGAGAGGCTGTCCTGTGCTTTGTAGGATGTTTAGCAGCATCCCCAGCGTCTACACACTAGATGCCAGTAGCTTTCCCCAAGTTTGGACAACACAAATGTCTCCAGACATTATCAAATTGTCCCTGGAGGGCCAAATGACCCCTGGTTGAGAACCAGCAGTCAACTCTAGGGTCTTGGGCCTAGGGAGGTGCAGGAAGAAAATTAACAGCAGGGAGAACCTGAATTCAGACAGAACCTTGGGCCGTGTGTGGAAGAAGCAAGTGGCTCTTGGTCACATGCTTCTCTCTGTGAATATGACTCAATGTAGCAGAAATTTGAAAGTGAGCACAAGGACAAGAGGAACGGAATTCAGGAAGTGAGAAAAATCTGTAAGGAAGAATTCCAATCCAAATAATCTGCTCCTCACTGACAAGGTGATCCCTATGTATGTACTGAAGAGTACTCAGTAGATAAAAGAACTCTTATAAGCTTAAGAAGCTAGTTTATAAAGCCCATCAGGAAGCAGAGTGAGATTGAGATTTGGGGGTAGGGTCGAAGAAGGGAAGGGGAGTTGGGAGGTAGAGAAGGGTTTCTCCCACCTAAAACAAGCTTGGGCATAAGATTGACCAAGTTTGTCTCCTGAGCAGAGCAAAGAACTGAAACACATGAGAGGGTTGCAGTGCAGCGTTTTAGCCAACTTTTCCAAGCCAGATGCCTGGAGTTCTCACTGAGGAAGCTGGCAGAACCTAGAAAAATCCTTACTAGTTTGAAGTCCCCAAGTTTGCAGAGGGACTTCACGTGACTAAAACTAGCTGCAGGAAAGAAAAGGGACATTTTCTTTTCTGCCTAGCCATGTACAAAGTTTTGCAACTTGCAGAAAATCATCAGAGTTCTTTCCATTTCTGAGCCTCTCAAATAAAATGGATATACTATAAACTCATGTCACAGAGTTGTTCTGAAGATTGCACGAGACCACAGTTGTTAAAAAGCCCAGCACAAAGGTAGCACTGCTGGCTCCCTACCCTCTGTCTCTCCTTCATTTTTAATTTTCTACATCTGCTCTTATACATTATATTTACCAGTTTCTCTTGTTATCTTGTTCTGGGATTTTCCTCTCTCCCTGTGTTCCTGATGAGATGGCAGTGGTGCTTGCTGCTAAATACATCTAAGTCCTTTCATCACTGGTGACAAGAGTGTCTGTCAGAGGTAGCAGTGGAGAAGATGCAGGAAAGAGAATGCCATAGTGTGGATGACACACTTCAGCTTTATCACTGTTTTATCCTTGGCAGCTCTGACTGACTCCACCTGCATAAAGACATGAGAAAATTTCTTTCTGTGTGATAGCACAGGCCTGTAGTTTAGCAGGAAACTTGAGAGGCAGTTAAAAGATGAAGAAGTGGCCAGGTGCAGTGGCTCACACCTGTAATCCTAGCACTTTGGGAGTCTGAGGTGGGCAGATCATGAGGTCTGGAGTTCAAGACCAGCCTGGTCAACATGGTGAAACCCTGTCTCTACTAAAAATACAAAAATTAGCTGGGCGCAGTGGCAGGTGCCTGTGATCCCAGTGACTAGGGAGGCTGAGGCATGAGAATTGCTTCAACCTGGGAGGCAGAGGTTGCAGGGAGCCCAGATCATGCCACTGAACTCCAGCCTGGGTGACAGAGCAAGATTCTGTCCTCTGGGGGGTGAGGATATAAAAAAGCATTAGGATAATCCAAAAAGAGGGAATCCTTCCCAAATCATTTTATGAGACCAACATCATCCTGATACCAAAATCCGGCAGAGACCCAACAAGAAAAGAAAACTTCAGGCCAATATCCATGATGAACATAGATGCAAAAATCTTCAATAAAATATTGGCAAGCCGATTGCAAGAGCAAATCAAAAAACTTATTCACCATGATCAAGTAGGATTCATCCCGGGGATGCAAGGCTGGTTCAACATACGCAAGTCTATCAACGTAATTCACCACATAAACAGAACCAAAAACAAAAACCACATGATTATCTCAATTGACGCAGAGAAGGCATTTGACAAAATTCAACAGCCCTTTATGCTAAAAACCCTCAATAAACTCGGTATCGATGGAACGTATCTCAAAGTAATAAAAGCTATTTATGACAAACCAACAGCCAATATCATACTGAATGGGCAAAAACTGGAAGCATTCCCTTTGAAATCCGGCACTAGACAAGGATGCCCTCTTTCACCACTCCTATTCAATATAGTACTGGAAGTCCTAGCCAGAGCAATCAGGCAAGAAAAAGAAATAAAGGGTATTCAAATAGGAAAGGTGGAAGCCCAATTGTCTCTATTTGCAGACGACATGATAGTATACCTAGAAGACCCCATCGCCTCAGCCCAAAAACTCCTGAAACTGATAAGCAACTTCAGCAAAGTCTCAGGATATAAAATCAATGTGCAAAAATCACAAGCATTCGTCTACACCAACAACAGACTTAAAGAAAGCCAAATCAAGAACGAACTGCCATTCACAATTGCTACAAAAAGAATAAAATACCTTGGAATACAACTCACAAGGAACATAAGGGACCTCTTCAAGGAGAACTACAAACCACTGCTCAACGAAATCAGAGAGGACACAAACAGATGAAGAAACATTCCATGTTCATGGTTAGGAAGAATTAATATCGTGAAAATGGCTATACTGCCCAAAGTAATTTACAGAATCAATGCTATCCCCATCAAGCTACCATTGACTTTCTTCACAGAACTGGAGAAAACCACCATGAACTTCATACGGAACCAAAAGAGAGCCCGCATAGCCAAGTCAATTCTAAGCAAAAAGAACACAGCGGGGGGCATCACACTACCGGATTTCAAACTATACTACAAGGCTACAGTAATCAAAACAGCATGGTACTGGTACCAAAACAGAGATATAGACCAATGGAACAAAACAGAGGCAGTGGAGGCAACACAACATATCTACAACTATACAATCTTTGATAAACCTGACAAAAACAAGCAATGGGGAAAGGATTCCCTGTTCAACAAATGGTGTTGGGAAAACTGGTTAGCCATGTGCAGAAAGCAGAAACTGGACCCCTTCCTGACACCTTACACTAAAATTAACTCCAGATGGATTAAAGACTTAAACATAAGACCTGGCACGATAAAAACCCTAGAAGGAAATCTAGGCAAAACTATCCAGGACATAGGAGTAGGCAAGGACTTCATGAACAAAACACCAAAAGCACTGGCAACAAAAGCCAAAATAGACAAATGGGGCCTAATGAAACTCCACAGCTTCTGCACGGCAAAGGAAACAGTCACTAGAGTGAATCGGCAACCAACAGAATGGGAAAAAATGTTTGCAGTTTACCCATCTGACAAAGGGCTGATATCCAGAATTTACAAAGAACTCAAACAGATTTACAGGAAAAAATCAAGCAAGCCCATTCAAAAGTGGGCAAAGGATATGAACAGACACTTTACGAAAGAAGACATATATGAGGCCAACAATCATATGAAAAAATGCTCATTGTCACTGGTCATTAGAGAGATGCAAATCAAAACCACATTGAGATACCATCTCACGCCAGTTAGAATGGCGATCATTAAAAAATCTGGAGACAACAGATGCTGGAGAGGATGTGGAGAAAAAGGAACACTTTTACACTGTTGGTGGGAGTGTAAATTAGTTCAACCATTGTGGAAGACGGTGTGGCGATTCCTCAAGGCCTTAGAAATAGAAATTCCATTTGACCCAGCCATCCCATTACTGGGTATATATCCAAAGGACTATAAATCGTTCTACTATTAAGGACACATGTACACGAATGTTCACTGCAGCACTGTTTACAATAGCAAAGACCTGGAATCAACCCAAATGCGCATTGATAATAGACTGGATTGGAAAAATGTGGCACATATACACCATGGAATATTATGCAGCAATCAGAAATGATGAGTTTGTGTCGTTTGTAGGGACATGGATGAATCTGGAGAACATCATCCTCAGCAAACTGACACAAGAACAGAAAATGAAACACCGCATATTCTCACTCATAGGCGGGTGATGCAAAATGAGAACACATGGACACAGGGAGGGAGTACTAAACACTGGGGTCTATTAGGGGGGAAAAGGGGAGGGCCAGTGGGAGGGGAGGTGGGGACGGATAGCCTGGGGAGAAATGCCAAATGTGGGTGAAGGGGAGAAAGGAAGCAAAACACACTGCCATGTGTGTACCTACGCAACTGTCTTGCATGTTCTGCTCATGTACCCCAAAACCTAAAATGCAATTAAAAATTTTAAAAAAATAAAAAATAAAAAAAGCATTAGGAGTTCAGCTTTTGCTAGGTCAGAGAAAGTTCTTAACAGACTAAATCTTTTGCAGATAATGAACTGTGGACAAAATACAAGAACCAACTACTGAAGTCTCTGGAGAATCAACAAAAACACGTTTTTCACCCTCCACAAGAAAACATTTACAATGTCAGGGATGTAATCCAAAATTAGTCGACATATAAAGAATCTGGAAAATGCAATCCACCCCCAATGGAAAAGACAATCAACGGAAACCAACCTTGATATGACCCAGATATCAGAAATAACAGGACTTTAAAGCAGCTATAATTACTGCTGAGGTAAGAGAGGATATACTTATTATGGATGAAGAAAATGGAAAATCTCAGCAGAGAAACTGGAAATACAACAATAACAAAAAGAAATAGCTTTAAAACTTGAAAAATTCAATATCTGAAATAAAAAGTTTACTGAATAGGCTTAATAGCAGATTGGAGATGACAAAACATTGATTGGAAAAATGTCAATCAAAGTTTTTCAATCTGAAGAGGAGAGAGAAAAAAATTTAAAAAAGAAAGTGTTTCAGGACTCTCTAAAGTCCCATAAGGTGGGGAATGCGCAAATGTGGCAGGAAAAAACATCAGAGTAAATTATAGCAACAAACAGTCCTAAATTTGGTAAAAGACAATTTAGTAAATTCAAGAAGCTTGTGAACTGTAAAGAAGATTAAAAACAACATCAATCACAAAATGAACGCCTAGGTTTGATAAAGAACAAAAATAAAAAAGTTGTGAAAGGAGACAGAGAGTAAAAAACAAATACAGGGCAACAATTAGAATCATCAGACTTCTCTTTAGAAAATATGAAGTCCAGAAGACACATGGAACAATATTTCAAACTCTCTGAGATAGCGGAAGCACACTTCACTTTAAATAAAAAGGCACAGAGAGGTTAAAGTAAACGGCTGTAAAAAGAGCATGCAAACGGTGAATGACTATAGTACAAAATGAGAGGTGGGAGCATATCACCTGCCTAGCTGTCACAGTACGATTTCAAAGAAACAAGAACATTCACCAAGAAGAAACAATCAAACAAAAAACTTCTTCAAATAGACCGTGGCACTGAATTCAAACTGTTTCTGATAACAACAATGACAATATCTCTCTGTAACAATCTTGACCAGCATATATCAAAATTACTACAGAGACTACTGACAAGAAATCCGACCTTGGTATGCTCTTCATGACTGTACTCCCACCCTCCCAGTGAAATCAAACAAAATTAATAACAGCCTACCACATCAGAGGGATTCTATTTGGGGGAACATTTCAGGCTATGCTCTTGCCTCAAAATTGGCAGGGAAAACACATACATATATACATATACAAAAAGCAAATATAGCAGAATGTTCAAAATTGTTGAATCTAAGTAGAAAATGTTGAGTGTTTATTGTACTGTTTTTCAGCTTTCTGAATATATTATAATTTTTCAAACTGAAAAAGAAAAATTAGCCAGAAGAGCTTTATTTAAAATACCTTCCCCTCTCTTTCCTCCATATTTTGATATATTCTTGTTGGGGAGGTATATCAGGATACTCACTGTATCTTTAAATATGAAAAGAACTTCACGTGATTCTGATATATATCAACCACTGCTAGAAAATCCACATGGATAAATGCTAGAATGAGGGCTAGGACTTTTTCTAGTTTGTCCATTACTGCATCTACTATGTTTTCAAGGAATAAATGTTCGATGAATAAACAGCTCCCCTAGATGTTTAATAAAAGTACACATCTGCGCTTGCATGTTTACTGCAGCACAATTCACAACAGCTAAGATATGGAATCAACCTAAGTGCTCATCTACAGATGAGTGGATAAAGAAAATGTGGTATATCTATACTACGGAATACTACCCAGCCATAAAAAGTAACAGGAACATCTTTTGTAGCAACTTGGATGGAACTGGAGGCCATTATCTTAAGTGAAGTAACTCAGGAATGGAAAACCAAATACTGCATGCTCTTACTTGTAAGTGGGAGCTAAGCTATGGATATGCAAAGGCATGCAGAGTGGTATAATGGACATTGGAGACTCAGAATGGAGATGTGGGATTTAAAAAATCACCCACTGGGTACACTGTACACTATTTGGGTGATGGTTACACTAACAGCGCAGCTTCACCATTATACAACTTGCCCATGTAACCAAAACCCAGTGGTATCCCTGAAGCGATTGAAATTTGAAAGAAAAAAAAAACACGTGGTAACACTCCCAGACTTTATAATCTCAAGACAGGACTTTTTAACATAAATTCTGAACATTATCTGGAAAAATTGTTGGTCAGAATACATTTGTCTAGCATTCTTCCAAGGATAGAATGACTTTTTGATAATCAGACTTTTCCTTTTCCATACTAAAAAATACTTTAGTCATTTAGGTGTAACATTCAACTGAAGTGTTGAATAAGTTGAATTCTCACATTTCTCACACTCCCCTTGAGCTAGCATTAAAGATTAACCTAAAAGGTCATGAAGGAATTCAAATTTCCAGCATGCCCATCTTGACACTTTGAAATAAATGTAAACATATCCTAATGTCACTTCATCTACAACAGTCACCTTCCCAAGGAGCTCTAAAAGAAAATAACCTGCAGGTGAATTTTTGACATGCAAGTCTTGCAGATAAAATAATATAGCATTCCTCCAGGTCAGTTATATGCCTTAAAAACATTATTTCTCCCGAATAAAAATGAATCAGAAGGTTGTGATTCCTAAGAGCAATTAAAGTTAAAGCTAAATGTTCTCAAAACAATTTTACATAGCTCATTCTAAATGTTTCTTACTAACTTTTAAATAAGAATGATAAGAGAATGTTTTTATGGATCTTGTGAATAATGTAAAGGTAAAAAATACATATACATATAAAATATAATTTGTAAATGAGGGCAGGGATTACCAATGCCAGAATGGATAAAAACATGTTTTCTGGCATTTAGGTAAGTCTGCCCCATACGAGATGACCCTCAGAATTTGTCTTAACATTTGCTCAGCAGTGACTTGATTCAATAACCAATATTCAAACAGCACTCCCTTAGAGACTCTACTCATGACCTCTGACTGCTTGGTGCCTAACTCTCCACATATGTCAAACAGAGAGAAGAATAATTGCTAGCTACCTCCCAGCAATTCTAGAAGATTTAATGAGGCAGGGAGCCAGACCTCCACGGTGAGTCAATTATTCCCTGGGTAGAAGTTATGTTATTTGCGAGGTGCCGTAATTCTAAGGATAATAGAGTATTGTACAAGCATTAAAAATAGGTACTTCTCTATTCCCCAAAGTGTTGACATAAAATCTTTCAGAATAATATACTCATCTAGGAACAAATTGTCTAATATTTTATAAAACAGTTTGAATTTGACATAATGAAAGCATACAGGTTTTATAATGTTGTTTCTTTTCTGATTATTAGAGAGAGAACATCAATCTTTTAAGACAAATGGGTTTAAAGGAATAGACAAATAAGGGAGCAGCTCTCTAATTGAATCCAGACCTATTAAAATGGCCACCAGGTACCATGAGCTATGTATTTCATTGAGCTGGGCCAAGTCCAGAGTCCACTAATTTCAGCTTGCCCAAGTCAAGGTTAGGATGCTGCCATGGTAGAAGAGATATGGATCTGCTGATGAAATGTGATTCAATTCTTATAAAGAATGGGGCCCAATATTAGCTTACATGATTAATAAAACACACATAAAAAAGGCAGTAACAAATACTTAATTTTGGATTAGTGAAGCCACAGGATCTTTAAGTAGTTCACACAGGATGGTCATGCTCTCATAAGTTAAAATGGAGAAAATTGATTTTTTACACCAGATTAGCCACACAATATTAATCACATAAAATGTTTCCCCAAAAGTCTTGGCATAAAAATGGGCTGATGTGTTCTGTTGTGCCTAATTTTTCCCCAAAGTAAATTTAGATGGGGGTGGGGAGGGAAAACTTTAGAAAGCAATCACAAATTTCAAAATCAATAAATTCAAATTGTTTTTAAGGCAGTAAATACACAGGCCTGCCAAATGCTGCAGGAAATTGATGTACAATCTGTCTGGCAGCTGGACCATGTGAAAAAATTTTAGAAAAGACCTTAAAATAACCAAGAGTCTAAAGGTTTAACAAACTTTGCTTTAGTAAGACAATTTTCCTGGTCCATAAAAAAGATAAGGACATACAAGGTGGGATAACCAATTTAACTTAGGATGTGGTGAATTATCTTGGGTATCTTAAATTGGTACTTAATTTGGCCTGGGCTCAGAAGAAATGGTTTACCATGGTGATTAAGATCAGCTGCTAGGTGTCATGGATTTAAATTATACAACAGAACACAGTAGTGTGTTTGAACGCAGAGGGGTAGGACAATCTCCAAAAAGCTCTGAGTGCCACCTCTGTTCAGTGAAAATTAAGTCAGTTTTTTTACTACCCTTTAAGAGCTGCCTCCACTGATTTGGCCTTGAATACAGACTGAATGAGAAGATTTAGTTTTCCAACATATGTGCCACCATGGCTTAACGACTTAATCTAGTTCACTTTATTCTGGGTCCCACAATTTTTCAAAAAGACCAGAAAGCCATTTAAACAAAGAAAATAATTTCCTTCCTCCAAAAATCGGGGATAAATGCTAACCATGGTCATTAAAAATAGTTTTAGTCTGATACCAAAATATCCTTATTAACACTTCAAAGTTGTTCACTTAAAAGTTACAAAGGATAAAGGTCTCACATTAAATGAAAAAATTCAAACAATACCAATATAACAATGTACTAAATAATGTAAGTTCACTTTTGACTCCACACTTCCAGCTACCAAACTCACCGGGGAAAACTGATTTGTTGAAGAGAGTGAAGAGTCTACATTAAATTAGAATATAACAGTACAAGTTTATGGACTTTTTACACCATATATACACTTTCAATATGAGTAAACTATTTCACCATTTATTATGGTTTTTCTTTTTCAATGTAAATATAAAGATAGGTACCTTTGGGGAAGAAAAAAGAAAAAAGTAAATATAAAGAAAATAACACTGGAACTAGATTTTCAATAGTGCAGTTAATAAGGATTAGAAAATACTATAATGGAAAGCAAGTTTAAAAATTTTAAGATCCTCTTTTTATGATTTAAATCATATTCATATGTATAATACACACATATATATGTAAGTATAAATACATATACACAAACTATGTATTATAGCATATAAAATACTGAGTAACACAATGAATCTGATCTTTTTGGGTATTCTTGAAAAAAGTAAACTTCATCATTTGATTTATCCAGAAGAATTTTATTGGCCAGGTGCAGTGGCTCACACCTGTAATCCCAGCACTTTAGGAGGCCGAGGTGGGCAGATCACCTGAGGTCAGGAGTTTGAGACCAGCCTGGCCAACATGATGAAACTCCAACTCTACTAAAGATACAAAAAAATTAGCCAGGCATGGTGGCACACCCCTGTAATCCTAGCTACTTGTGAGGCTGAGCCAGGAGAATCACTTGAACCCAGAAGGTGGAGGTTGCAGTGAGCCAAGATCATGCCAGTACACTCCATCCCGGGCAAAAAGAGTGAAACTTTGTGTCAGAAAAAAAAAAAAAAAAAGAATTTTATTTATAAATCTAATGGCAGGTCACGAGACAACCCATATACAAGGAGTCAATTTGAATTTTACCTAGAACCATTACTGTTGCCCTAAAAGCCAGATACATTTCAGTCAACTAAATTTTATGGAGTATGTCTTATGAACAAAGTACTGTATGAAGCTCTAGAAAATAGCAGATGACACAGTCCTTCTCAAAAGTTTTCCAATGCATTATCAAGAACATATGTAGTCACAATTACAATTTGAAAACAGCACACAGATAAAGAAATTAATTACCACTGGTGGGACTGGAGACTCTTTAATAGAAGAGATAGGTTTAAGCTAGGTAAGATTTCAACTAGCACCACAGGAATGAAGGGTGCTTGAAAATAGCATGGAAAGGTACAAGGGAACAGTACAGACAATTGTACAAGTGAAGACAAAGAAGTAGGAGGCTGCCATGTTCACTTGAAGGACAATGAAGTGGCAGGGTGAGACTAGAGTTTGGGGGCACAGAGAAGGTAGGAGTAGAAGATGAGGCTGGAGAAATAGACTGGGCAGATTTTGGAGCCTACCAGCTATAAACAAAAAAGTTTAGCATTTATACTATAGAAGTGTCAGGCCATTGAAGGTTTCTCAAAATGAATGACATCATCAAAATCACGATGCATGAATTGGAATGGAAAAGAAGAACAGTTAGGCAGAATATGGCCCTGACAAATCTCCAAGGAAGGGTAATGTTGCACAGATTAAGGACAGTAGCAGAGAAAACTGGACAAAGGAAACAGAGCGAAAGACACATTCTGAAGACAGACAGACATAAGGAAAAGATCTTAGGGTCCAGGAAGCCCTAGATTTGAATTCTGGCTCCTCCAACTATTTGCTTTCTTGCATTGGGTACATTCTTAGCTCCTTTAACATACAGTTTCCTTATCTATAAAATAGGGATAATGCACTTGCCGGTGTGGGAAAAAAAAACTGTTTGAAAAATATAGAAAGTCGTCTAGATAATTCATGTCCAGACACTTATTTATTCAACACCACATAATGATAAAAAGAATAAAATATAGCCTCCATCTGGTTGAGGAAACAGATTTACAAACAACTAAAGTGACAATGATCTGATGTAATCGGACCTATACTAGGAGTAAGATCTAATAGGAACACAGAAGACAGGGTGTGTGTAAAGCCACTCAAGACTGTGTGAAGGTGGTGAAAGGGTTCAATGAAGTCCCATAGAGGTGATGTGTGAACCACGCTACTCACAACTTCAAGGTTTCTTATTTTCACATCAAATTGCCAGTTCCTCCACCACATAAATTATAGCACACAACCCCCTAGGACATGGTGTATCATTTGGATTCTAGAGTGTGAAAGTCCAAAGGAAATGGTGGAGGAAAAAAAGGGGAGGTGAGGGGAGGTGGGGCAGAGGAAGAAAGATCAGAGAAGTATGAATGAATTTCAGGCAAATACCTACTCAGGAAACAATACTTGAAAGAAAGCCTGATAATACTTAGATACTCAGTGTGATACAATGTTAAGGCAGCAAAACTCAAAGAATGTAATGAGTTTCAGTTGTCTAGTGATTTTTTTAGTAGGTGAAGCTGAGTTGAGGTGGCTACTATCAGTGCCAATGCCCTGCTTGAACAAGTTTTAATTTAACTTCAAGCAACAAATACAAAGGCTTTTGTTTAGACTGTTTGCATATATTTGTCTACCGCTGATAAGAGCTAAAATAACCTTTCTCGACAAAGTGAGAGAAAACTATGATTGCAAAAATGTTTATTTTAAAATCCTTTAACAGATCAAGTAATTTTATCTAATTTAGTCAACAAATATTTATTGAATACTTACTCTGCATAAGGCCCAGTGGGGAATATGAGAGAATATAATATAATACAGATCTGGCCACCAAGAAGGTCTGAGTCTCATAAATAAGTTCATTATAAAGTAGAAAGTAAGAAATTCAATTGAGAAGTATACAGATAAAATGTCACCCAGTATCAAGGAAGATTACTTTGAGCAAAAAAACAGTCTAAACAAAAGCTGGGAGGATAAGGATGTGGCACTGGCATTAGGAAAGAGGGGACTATGTTGTGTTACTCATGTTGACAAACATTTACTGAGCACATACAATATGCATACACTTACCTAATGCAATGAGACTTTGAGGTGATTTAGTCCCATTCCTTCACTTAATTCACTAGAAAATGAAAACCCGCAAACTTAAATAGCTAATTCAAGGCCAAGATGCAATTTGAATTGATATCTTCAGTCTGCAAATCCAGTAATAATTTCTACTACTTACCCTGTCTACTCCAAAACCCTCAGTCTGAATTTTTTGTCATGTACAATCACTATTTCAAAAGGCATTCCATTCCACTTATGAATTAATTTGTTATAAAATGTCTCCTCCAACATTTAGTTAAAAGTGGACTTCATTTTTAACTAAAAATGAAGTGGCTCCAGTGGCTCCCTCTGGAGCTATATAGAAGAAATATAATCCTGTGGCCATGTGACCATCCTTCACATTTATATGAAGATAATCCTCATGTCCCCCACTCTGGTAGGGACTCCGTGTATCACCATAGTTGGGAATAAGCTCTGGAATTAGACAAGCCTGGATTTGAATCTCAGCTTCAACATTCACTTGGTATGTGATCATGAGGCAAGTTACTTACTTTAGATAATCTGTGTGCTTATTTAGACAATGAGAATGTTAATGTCCTTCATGCCTCCTATTCAATGTAATGGTTAATAACTATGTTCAAGAATCAGTACAACGTTTGGTATAACTGTCAGAACGCTAGAGTTTCTCTATACACATGAAGTTGGCACTGAATCATAAGGGGAAAAGTTGCAAAACTGAAAAAGAGGGCAGCACCTGTCTTTCTCTCTCTCTCTCTCCCACTTCTCTTCCCCTCTGGGATAGACTGGTCAGTAAGTGACAGCTGTGAAATACTAAAGACTGGGTAACGTGGCTTTCCCAGATAACCTGTGCAGAATGGCTTCATCAAATGACCTGTGCTGATACAGCTACTGGCAAAAGTACAGTCATTTTATTGAGATAAAATATTGAAAATAATTTTCCTAAAACCAGGCACAAACGCTTTTTTTTTTTTAATTAGAAAAAAATGTCCTTGAGGGTGGGATTCAGATGCAGTTTTATAACTTGTACAGTGCCTTAAATGCATCAAAAGATAGAAAATGGTACAAAGACTATTCTCCCTATGTTAAGTTCTCCCAAATAATGTGGTAACAAAACCGTTTCCTGTTATTAGGGTAGAGTGGAGAGAGAGTGAAAGGAAGAAGAGAAAATACAGTTTATTTTTTTCCTACTTCTAAATGTTAAAAGCCAACTCGTAATGTTTAGTAGTCATAACCTCATCTGCTAGGCACTGCAACTAATTTCCCTTATTTGGGTAGAAAAAAAAGCATCATGTCTCAAAGAATGACATACTGACAGAAATTTAGTGACTGATACTATAGTTAGATATGTAGCTGCAGGGTATGAGAAAGTAGAGACACTGTCCTCAAAATAACAGCAAACTATGATGAAAATGCAGAGAAGTGGGATGGTGCATTGGTAGCTATCCCCTAATATCTATTCTGTCTTTCTTCTAGAGAAATATATCCTTTTAGCCAGGCATACAGTCATCCATAATAAAGACAACACTTTCAGTCTCTATTGCAACCAGGTGAAGCCATGCGCCAAAGTACTGGCCTGCAATTATATAGCAGTTTCTGGGCACCTTCCTCAAAAGATGGCTGGGGCATGGCCATTTTCACCCCTTTCTGCAACCTGCTGCCTGGAATGGAGATGCCTCCACCTTTGACCATGAAACTGAGAGCATCACCCTAGGCATGGTGAGTGGTGAGCTGGAAGAAATGGGGCTCCAGATGCAGAAAATGATTTTTCCATTTTTGTTAAACAATGCTGTCAAAAATGCCCTAAAAACTATCTTTTGCACGTCTCCATTTCCTTAGATTACATTCCTAGAAGTGAGTGAAAGGATATGAAAACATAATCTGTCATGGAACTAGAGTTAAAAAAAAAACAAAATATGAAAACATTCTAAAGCTTTCAATACATGTGGCCAAATTGTTCTTCTGAAAGTTTAAATTTATATGTTCTCCATACCTTCCCAGCCCAATATCAGGAGATGATTTTATCATTAATTGGTAAGAGCTCTTCTTATATTAGGGATATGAATACCACATTATAAATACTTCTTCCCAATTAATTTGCCTCTTAATTTAGCTATTTTTATTGTTGTACAGGAACTTAAAAATATTTGTGTAATCGAATCAAGCCTTTAAAAAAAGTGGTTTCTGCCTTTACTATCATATACTAAAAGGTCTTCCCACATATCAAGATTATGTACATATCCATCGATATTTTTTCTACTAGCTTTTTGCTTTCACTTAACCTTTACTCCACATGAAATGTATTTTTCCACACATTTAGCTGATTGTACGAACACCAGATTCAACACATTCAATAACAGATACGATTGAATATAACTATGCCTAATAATTAAAAATTCCACTTTTATTTATTCTGATATCTTGAATTAGTATTATTAGACTTAATTATTGTGGCTTCAGAAAAAAATTTTATACTTACTTATGCAATTCATATTATTGCTTTTTCTTCCAAAACTGTGTTTGGTTAACACCTCCAAGTGAACTTTAGAAACTCTTTGTCAGGTTTGGCAAAAAGGAAAAAACCCTGAAATTTTAACTGAAATTGTATTAACAATGAATAGAGAGCAACTGGAGTGGGAAATGCGTAACTTTAAAACATTAACTCTTCCAATTATTCCAGTTATTGTTTAAAACAATAACTCTTCCAATTATTCCCATATCAAAAAAATATGAGCTTTTCTCCATTTCTTAAACAGTTCTTATGTCCCTTATGTTCTATAGTTTATTTCTCAGTTAGTTGTAGAGTTTACTTGTTTAAATTTGAAGCAATTTTCTTTAGTTATAGATCTTTTATTTATATTTGTGCTATTATAAGTAGGATTTTAATACACATACTTGTCTGTGCTGTTAGAGAGGAAACACTAATTTCTGAATTTATTTTGTAACTGACTACCATCTTACTGGTATGCTTTTAACAACGCTCATAAGTGTTAGCTGATTATCTTGGGTTTTCTAGATAATTGTACTTTCAGTTTCAAATAATGATATTTCTTACATCCTTTGCAATATTTAAACTTCATTTTCTTGTCTTATTGCATTAGACGAAACTTTCAAAACAATATTAAATAATAGAGGTAACAGCTGACACTCTTTTTACCCCCTCACTTTACTTTTTAGGGCATTTTCCTATTTTAAACCATAAAGCAGCTGCTTTGTATCAGTTTTCCATCCGTTTTTACACTGGTCTCAACCTCCAATCCCTAATTATATTGTAAATTCCTTGAAGGCAAAAACTGTGTTTGGCTGATTTTTTAAATCACTGTAGCATCCAGCACAGTGCAAGAGCACAGAGAAAAGAAAATAAATCATTAAATGGGTGGTTCTCAAAACTGGCGAGTCACTGGAATTACACGGGAGCTTTAAAAAAAAAAAAACAACTGTAAGTTTCACAAACCATTTACGAACCACAAATTCCCTGTTCGTGAGGGTGTGAATCTAGGTGTGGTTAAAAGCTTCTTAGGTGATTCTGATGACTCACAGGTTTGAGAACCACTAGTCTCATATTTTTATCACTACTGGAGATTCCGTTTCACAGTCAGAAGCCTGATTTCCAGTAAATATTCCTGAGATGATTCAGATAGAGGCACGTTTGGAAACTACTGGGTTAGACAGTAATTCAAAGAAGGGACTAGAGTTTTATTTTTTTCCTTTATGTTGTCTATATTTTATATATATCTTGCTATTTTTTCCACTTTTTTCCAAATACAAAAGTGGAAAAAATAGCAAGATATATAAAGAAAAGGCTAATCTCTCCCACCTCTATCTTCTAAAAGTAGCCATGGATAACTACCTAGTGGTATCCTTCTATCCCTCTTTCCTCTTTTCTTGCTTACACAAAATAAACATGAGAGAGAAGATAGAGAGAAGAGAGAGAGAGAGACAGAGGAAAGAGAGGGAGGGGGAGGGGGGGAAGTATTATTTCTGTTTTTATCAAAACAAAATAATCACTAATTTTGTAATTTGGTAATATTTTTTAAAAATGTTATTTCAAATAAATGATGATGAATGGTCTTAGGACCACGTTTTCTTGTCTATACGAACTAAAATTTAGCAATGAGTATAAAAACATTTTCATTTCATTTTTAATTCTATAGCAAGTATAGGAACAATCTGGGAAGATTCACCTATGAAATTCTAAAACTAGCAGTTAATATACCAAAGGATATGAGTTCATAGATCGAACAGTGTCTTAAAAACCAGGAGGACAGTATTAACATAGGAAGGCTAAAAATGGCATATAAAGCTTTCTTTTCTATACTTATAATAAAGTAATTAAAAGCCTTAAAAAGAAATCCTTTTATAGATGTTACTTATGTTTAGCTATTACTCATTTTTTAGATAAAAGCTATTTTTAATACAAAAGCAAAACTAAGGCACAACTGATTTCCACTTACATGCTTTAACAAAACGTAAAAGGCAGCACTCAAATGTACTCCAGAAATAAAAATTCTAAAATAGAACTACTAATAAAAGGAATGTAAATTACTGGCTAAGATAAAAACATCATATTCTAAAAGACTAAGCCATGATTTTGGTACATTATTCATTTTTAAATCCGTACTCATTATTTGAGTACGGATTAATCATTTGTTATTATTAACTTTTCATAAAGCATCTCCAAAAAGCTCAATAACACACACTAATAATTGTTAAATAGTGCAAATGAATATTTCTAAAGTCTCTAGTACTGAAAATTAGAAGATAGTGTGGGAGTTGCAGAGAACAATGAGAGAAGTAAAAACAAAAACAAGAAGCAAAATACAATATCTTCCTCCAGAAAAATGAATTAAGTTGCAATTTCTGATTCACTCCATAAGGATCTTTCTGGGGAGGTGAGATTTAAAGAGAGAAATGATGTCTTTTTGCCTGTCAGGAGTGTGTTAGAAGGATATTTAATTCTGCAAAGTTGGAATGGGCAAGAGAAAATGGGAGAGAACTAAGTTAATCTAGAAGAGGTATGAAATTGGAGAAAGGCCTAAAAATCAAATGCAAATATGCTGGAGAGTAATAATTTAAAAAAGGAAATAATTTAAAGAAAGGGAAAAACATTCAGTGTGGTGGTTAAAGAAGTGATCTTAACAACAGTGTTTTGTATTATTTTTGGCAGGAATGGAATGAATTTTATGGGTAGAGAAATCAAGGAGACCTACAATGGCAGTTAAGATTTGAAAGTGCTAGATATTTGGCAAGAGAACTGATAAAAAGAGAGGGGAGTAATTGTCAGGTGTCATCCACACCCTGAAGGCTGCACCCACTCTTATCCCCTAATTCCTTTGACCCAGAGTAACACTTCACCCTCTTCCTGTCCAGATGTGGTTTCTCTATTAGTGCTCTAGGTCCCACCCACTCCTCTTTCCTTAGGAACTTCATTCCATTGACTATCTTCAGTCAATCCTCCAACTCTGACCATTAGCTCTTTTCTTTCAGCATATAAAAATCATCAAGTATTCCAGGCATGGTGGCTCACACCTGTAATCCCAGTACTTTGGGAAGCCAAGGTGAGAAGACTGCCTGAGCCCAGGAGTGTGAGACCAGCCTGGGCAACATAGTGAGACCCTACCTCTACAATTTCTTTTTTTTTAAAATTTGCCAGTCATGGTGGTATGCACCTATAGTCCCAGTTACTTAGGAGGATGAGACAGCAGGATTGCTTGAGCCAAGGAGGTTAAGGCTGCTGTGAACTGTGTCTGTGCCACTGCATTTCCATCCCGGGCAACAGAGCAAGACCCTATCTCAAAAAAACAAAACAAAACAAAACTCAAGTGTTTCACATCTAAAAGTAATACAAAATAAAATAAAAAGCTTCTTTAATCTTATATTCTCTTTTAACTATTATATATCTCTTCTTTTCACAAGCAACTTCTAGGAAGAGGTCTACTTCCTTCCTTCCTTGATTCATTTCTCACTCGGAAGCAGTCTGGCTTTAGGCATCACCATCTCATGGATGCTGCTTCACTTCAAAGCAACACTGACTTCCTGAACACCATATCCAACCTTCAGGTTTTAGCTCTTAGACGATTCTATCTTGCTGAAGCTTTTTATACATTCATCTCCTCTTTCTTGGAATGTTCTCCTCCCTTAATATCTAAGATGTCACATTCCTTTCTCTGTTGTTGCTCCACAGGGACCCATCTCAGTCTAATATTACTCTCCCTCTATAGTCATGATTTTAACTGTATCAATTAAAAAATGACTCACACTTCAGAAATCTTTAGCCCATATATTTGTGGAACTCCAATTCTGGTTATGTCTAAGAAGCAGCTCCTTCTTAATGTCTGATGGTACTCATATATCCATCATGGATTCATCATATTCCACCTTAGAAAGTCACTATTCCTTAAATTGAAAGGATCCACCAGCTGCTCTCTTCTCCTTCACCTAGTTACTCAAGTAAAACATCTGAGACTTATCTGAGATCTTCCTTTTCTCTTACTTCCCAGATCTAATCACTAAGTACTGCAGATTCTCTCAAAACTGTCCCCTAATAAAAATTTCATTGCTTTTTGTCATTTCTCATTTGGACTATGTCATACTGCAACAATCTCCTTAATGATTTCTCTACTTGAAATCTCAATTTCTTGCAATTCTGTTTCAAGAGGTCAGCTTGTATTTTTCAATGACTTTCAGTTACCCATAAGCTCAACTCCCAACCTCCCTGTAAGGTATAAATGCACCTGCCTACTCTCTAGCCTCATTTCTACTACTTTCCAACTCAATTTCATGCTTTAGCAACACTGAACATGCTTTCTTATGCCTAGTTCTTCTGTAAATACTGGAGCACCGTTTTTTCCACTTGTCTGTCTGGTACATTCTTACTCATTCTTAGATATCTGTTTAAATGCTAACCCAACAGCATCCCATTTCTCTAAGGTGAACTTTGGTGTTCCTTATATATTCCTAATTGTAGTTTTGAAGACTCTTCCATTAAGCAATAATTTTATTGCATTATAATTGTTTGTGTGAGCATCTTAACTGGCTTAGATTAAGGAATTAAAATAGACATTGGCTGGGCACAAGGGATCAGACCTGTAATCCCAGCACTTTGGGAGGCTGGGGTGGGTGGATCACTTGAGGCCAGAAGTTAGAGGCTGCAGTGAGCTACAATGGTGCCACTGCACTCTAGTCTAGGTAACAAAGTGAGAACCTGTCTCAAAAAAAAAAGTAATTCTTAAAGTATACAATAAAAGCTAGATAAGAGATTATGAAAACATTTATTGGGGGACCTATTTTTTTCCTTGAGGAAACCAATCTTAACAGTGCCATGAAAGGCAAGCAGAAGACAGTGGATGAAGACAGTGGTGGTGATGCTAGAGAAGCCCAGGCAAACTGAGGTACAGCTACTGTGGAAGGGAGAACAGCAGAAAAAAACAGAGAGGCACCAGGAGCCCAACTGTGAAGGGATTGCTAAGAGAAGGTTTGGCTTCATGCTTCTAGTCACTGATTCAAACTTTCTTCATGAATCCAACCACTAAATTAAACACCTGCTTTCTAAACACTGCCCATTCTCATGCTATAAAAGAAAATATATTCCAAATAAAACACTTCCCAGGCTTTCCAGAAGAAAAAAAATCCATCCTGTGTCACCCACTTTGACTAAGCATGGAGGAAACAGATTAAATTAGGGACATTTTGCCTGCACATCTCCAGGCTGCATTAAATGAGAACAAATGAGAGTCAGGATTCTCAAAAGTTTTCACAGTTCTAACCATGAACTCAGTGTGCCAAGCAACATACTAAATGTTCATGTTTGAAACAGAAGGAATACATTTTACCTTTTCTATCTGGGAGAAAAGATTAGATTCTAATCTTGTTTGGTTTTCCATTCCGATGAGCACCTTAAGTGGGATCATATTTCTATATTACAGGTATTTTTTCTGAAAGTCTGTGAATGCTTAATTTAAAAGCCATGGACAGCAACCTAGAGGAGTTCTGACCATGAAAAAATGTTTTATAAATAGTTCCATGTGCACTGTTCATCTGGAGTCTCACTAGGGATGGATAATGACCTTGTATTTTGTACTCATTTACTCTGAATTAGCGAAACCTTCTGTTTTTAATTACATACTTAATTCACCTAGCATGGTCTAATTACAGAAAACAAAACATCGTTTAAACAAAAGGTGGCCTTGAACTTAATCTATCAAAACACCAGTTAGTTTTTAAAGTTTTTAGTTCTTAACAAACTGCCAAGACATGCAATAGCAATTTTCCAAATGTGATCATATGCTTTTATAGCAAAAGATTTACTATATAATCTAACATCTGTATATACTTTTGTCTCACTATTAATGCAAATGTGCTTAGATTTTGATAGACTTAAAAATCTTAAAGCTGAAGTTCATACTACACAGTGATTTTTAAATATCCATAGTCATTTTGGCCTTGAAATGACAAGTTATCATAACCACGGCTACTTATTTACAAAATGGTCCAGAACTTTGTAAAAACTCATGTTTGGAACTTTTCCTAATTCTTTACAGTGTAAATTAGTAGCCCTTCTCTGTGCTATCATAGCACCTATACAGTTTAAATCACAGTGTTTATATGCTGAATAGTTATTACTAGTTTCAAGACCTGATGCCCAAATAAACTGCAAACTTCATGAAAGCAGAGTTTATGCTTTTTATCTCTATTTCCCAACATGGAGCACAGTGGCTGGCACAGAGCAGGTCCTCAATATTTGCTGAATTAATGTATTTAAATACAATGTCATAAAACTATCTCAATTTGTGAATATGATCGTATATATAGAAAACAGTAAGGAATTCACCAAAACACTATTAGAATTAATAAACAAGTTCCAAAAGGTTGCAAGATACAAGATCAATATACGAATACTGTGTTTCTACACAGCAGCAATAAGCAAACAAAAAATGAAATTAAGAAAACCAATTCCATTTACAATCAAAACCGTTAAAATACTCTGTAATAAATTTAACAAAAGAAGTATACAACTTATACTCTGAAAACTATAATCTCATGTTCATGGCTTAGAAAAAAATATTCTTAAGATGGCAATACTCCTCCAATTGATCTACAGAATCTAGAGATACAATGCAATCCCTATGGAATCCCAGTGGACTACTTTGCAGAAACTGACAAGCCAAACCTAAAATTCATATGGAAATTAAAGGAACTTAAAATAGTAAAAGCATATAATGGAATATTCTTCAGCCTTAAAAAAGGAACAAAATTTGTCACACTACAATACTGATGAACCTTGAGGATATTATGCTAAGTAGAATAAAGCAGTCACAAAAAACAATACTGTATTTTGTGAAGCAAAAAGCAAATACCTCATTCATATGAGTTATCTAAAGTGGTGAAATTCATAGAAACAAAGTATAATGGTAGTTGCCAGGGACTGGTGGGAAAGGGGAGTCGTTATTTAGTGGGTTTAAAGTTTCACATTTGTAAGATAAAAAAGTTCTGGAGATCTGTCTCATAACAATGTGAATATACTTACTACTTAATTATACACTTAAAAATGATTAAAATGGTAAATTTTATGTGTTTTTTTTAACCAAAATAAAAAAAATTAAATAGCCAAAACAGTCTTGAAAAAGGACAAAGTTAGTGGACACACACTCTTGAATTTCAAAAGTTAATGCAGAGCTACAGCAATCAAGACAGTGTGGCAAGTGCCATGAAGATAGACATATAGATCACTGGAACACAATTGAGGGTCCAAAAATAAATATTCACATTTATAGTCAATTGATTTTCTAGCAGGGTGCCAAGATAATTCAATAAGGGGAAGAATAGTCTTCAACAAATGGTGCTATAACAACTGAATATTGATATGCAATAGAACAAAGTTACTCTTATCTCACATCATATATAAATATTAACTCAAAATGGATCAAAGATCTACCTGTAACAGCTAAAATTGTAAGACTCTTAGAAGAACATGTAAGTGTTCTTTGTGACCTAGAACTACACCATAATTTCTTAGCTATGATACCAAAAGTCCTAGTTAAAAAAAAAAAAGAAAGAAAAAAGGAAACTGGACTTTATCAAAATTAAAAAAAAATGTGCTTCAAATGACACCATCAAGACACTGAAAATACAACCCATAGAATAAGCGAAAATAGTTGCAAATAGAATATCTGATAAGAGATCTTACAACGAAATAATAAAAAGACATAACCAATTTAAAAACGAGCAAAGAGTCTGAATAGACATTTCTCCAAAGACGACATGCAAATGGACCATAAGCACACAAAACAGAGAGCCAAATCATGAGTGACTCCCATTCACAATCGCTACAAAGAGAACAAAATACCTAGGAATACAAGTAACAAGGGATGTGAAGGACCTCTTCAAGGAGAAACCACTGCTCAAGGAAATAAGAGAGGAAACAGATGGAAAAATGTTCCGTGCTCATGGTTAGGAAGAATCAATATTGTGAAAATAGCCATACTGCCCAAAGTAATCTATAGATTCGACGCTATCCTCATGAAGCTACCACTGACTTTCTTCACAGAATTGGAAAAAACAACCACCTTAAACTTCACATGGAACCAAAAAAGAGCCCACATAGCCAGGACAATCCTAAGCAAAAAACAAACAAACAAACAAACAAAAACAAACAAAGCTGGGGGCATCATGCCACCTGACTTCAAACTATATTACAAAGCTGCTGTACTCAAAACAGCATGGTACAGGTACCAAAACAGAGATATAAACCAATGGAACAGAACAGAGGCCTCAGAAAGAATGCCACATACCTACAACCATCTAATCTTTGACAAACCTGGCAAAAACAAGCAATGGGGGAAAGGATTCCCTACTTAATAAATGGTGTTGGGAAAACTGGCTAGCCATATGCAGAAAGCTGAAATGGATCCCTTCCTTACACCATATACAAAAATTAACTCTAGATGGATTAGAGATTTAAACATGAGTCCTAACACCATAAAAACTCTAAAAGAAAACCTAGGCAATACCATTCAGGACATAAGCATGGGCAAGGGCTTCATGACTAAAACACCAAAAGAATTGCCAACAAAGCCAAATAGACAAATGGGATCTAATTAAACTTAAGAGTTTCTGCACAGCAAACGAAACTACCAATTGAGTGAACCGGCAACCAACAGAATGGGAAAAAATTTTTGCAATCTACCCATCTGACAAAGGGCTAATATCCAGAATAAATGTCCAAGAAAAAAACAACCCCATTAGAAAGTGGGCAAAAGGATATGAACAGACACTTTTGAAAAGAAGACATTTATGCAGCCAACAAACATATAAAAAAAAAGTTCATCACTGGTCATCAGAGAAATGCAAATTAAAACCACATTGCAATACCACCTCACTCCAGTTAGAATGGTGACCATTAAAAAATCAGGAGACAACAGATGCTGAAGAGGATATGGAGAAAGAGGAACACTTTTACACTGTTGGTGGGAGTGTAAATTAGTTCAACCATTGTAGAAGACAGTGTGGCGATTCCTCAAGGACCTAGAAACAGAAATACCATTTGACCCAGCAATCCCATTAGTGGGTATATACCAAAGGATTGTAAATCATTCTGTTATAAAGACACATGCAAACATGTTTACTGTGGCATGGTTCAATCATAATAGCAAAGACTTGAAACCAACCCAAATGCCCATCAATGATAGATTGGATAAAGAAAATGTGGCACATATACACCATGGAATACTATGCATCCATAAAAATGGCTAAGTTCATGTCCTTTGCAGGGACATGGATGAAACTGGAAACCATCATTCTCAGCAAACTGACACAAGAACAGAAAACCAAATACCGCATGTTCTCACTCATAAGCGGGTACTGAACAATGAGAACACACAGACACAGGGAAGGGAACATCACACACTGGGGCCTAGGGGGAGGGGGCTAGGAGAGGAATAGTAGGGGGTGGGGGGATTGGGAAGGGATAGCATTAGGAGAAATATCTAATGTAGATGATGGGGCGATAGATGCAGCAAACCACCACCATGTCATATGTATACCTATGTAACAAATCTGCATGATCTGCACATGTGCCTCAGAACTTAAAGTATAAGAAATACATTTTTTTAAAAAGAATAAATTTCTATTGTTTTAAGCCACCAAGTAAGTCTATGATAATTTGTTATAGCTGCCACAGGAAACTAATATGGATTTTGGTGCCTGGAAGAGGGGTGGTGCTATAACAAAAGCCTAAAAATATGAAAGTGGCTTTGGAATTGACAATGGACAGAAGCTAGAAGTATTAGATGCATGACAGAAAATACTCAGATGCCTTAAATGGATTTTTGGCAGAAATATGAACATTAAAGGCACTGCTGGTAATAGCTCAGAAGAAAGTGAGGAGCATGGTAGAGATATCCTAATTCATCTTGGAGAACACATACATCATCATAAGCAGAATGTTGGTAGAAATATAAACACCATAAAGATGGTGCTAATGAGGGCTCAGAAGGAGATGAGCAACATTTTATTACAAACTGGAGAAAAGGGATTTGCTACATAGTGGCAAAAAGCTTAGCTGATGTATGTCCTACAATTATATACAATGATGAACCGATTTAGATGATTCGGATGATGAGATCTTGGACTTCTGAGCCGATGATATTTAGGTGAGATTTTGGGTTGAAACTGAAATGGGTTGAGACTTCTGGAGATAATGGGATGGGGTTAATATTTTGCATGTTGTATGTAAATCCTTGGAGACAAAAGGACAGACTGTGGTAAGCTCCCCAAGATATTCATACCCTAATGCCTGGAACCTGAAAATGTTACCTCATATGGCAAAGACTTTGCAAATGTGATTAACTTAAGCATCTTGAGATATGGAGATTATCCTAGATTATTTGAGTGGGCCCTCAATGCCGTCACAAATGTCCTTTGAAGAGGGAGTCACAGAGGTTTTACACAGAAGAAAAAGGTTATGTGACCAAAGAAAGAAAAATAAAGAAAAGAAAGAAAAATAGGAGAGAAAAGATGCTACACCACTGGCTTTGAAAATGGAAAAAGGAGGCTGGGCCCAGGGGCTCACATCTGTAATCCCAGAACTTTGGGAGGCCAAGACAGGTGGATCACCTGAGGTCAGAGGTTTGAGACCAGCCTGGCCAACTTGGTGTAATCCTGTCTCTACTAATAATAAAAAATTAGCCGGGTGTGGTTGCCTGTAATCCCAGCTACTTGGGAGGCTGAGGCAGGAGACTTGCTTGAACTTAGGAGGCGGAAGTTGCAGTGAGCTGACATTGCGCCACACTGCACTCTAGCCTGGGTGACAGAGCGAGACTTCATCTCAAGGGAGAAAAAAGAAAGAGAGAAAATGGAGAAATGGGCTATGAACCAAAGACTCAAGGAATGCAGCTCCAGATACTGAAAAATTAAACAGATTGTCTGCTAGAGTATTTGGAGGAAGTGCAGCCTTAGCCTCATAGCACTTAGTTCAGATTTCCCCAGAGGAAGTGTGGCCCTGCCAATGTGGTGAAACCCCATCTCTACTAAAAATACAAAAATTAGCCAGGCATGGTGGCGCACTCCTGTAATCCCAGCTACTCTGGAGGCTAAGGCAGGAGAATCGCTTGAACCCCGGGGGGCGGAGTTTGCAGTGAGCTGAGATGGCACCACTGCACTTCAGCCTGGGCAACAGAGCCAGACTCTGTCTCATAAATAAATAAATACCATCTATACACTGATTACCCCCAAATTCCAGCCTAGAATTCTCCCTTGAACTCCCAATTTGGACATACAACTGTATAGTCAGTAGGCCCACTTGGATGTAGAAGAGATCCTTCCCAGCCAAAAAGTTCCACCTAATCTTCCCCAATTCGGTTACAGGCAACTTCATCCTGGTTGTTCAAACAAAAAACCTTGGAATTGTCCCAGATCTTTCATTCTCATATTCAATCAGTTATAAAATCTTGTTGTTATATATTCAAAAGTTATCAAGAACCTGACCAATTCTTACTGTCTCTCCTGCCTTCTGCTCAAATACTCAGTCAATTCTCAAATGTGGCCAGAGTAAACTTTTTGAAGTCAGTTACAGATTAAGTTATTTCTCTATGTCTACATAATTCTTTTAGAACAAATGCCCAAATCTTTACAGTGCCTTCAGGAGCCTACCATCTTGTGCACCCCACCACTTCCCTATTCTGCTCTCCAACTTCATCGTCTTATGCTATGGCCCTCACTCATTTGGCCCCCCACCAAATCAATGTATCACTTTAGTGGGTTCCCCCAACATACTAAAGGAAGCTTCTACTTCAGAGTCTTTGCTGATCCCTCTACTTGGAATGTTCTTCCTTCAGATATCCAGATGGCTCACTCCTTGCTTGGTCCTTTACCTCCTTCAAGTGTTAATTCAATTGTTACTTTGTCAATGAAGCCTCTTCCAACCACTCTACTCAATATTGCAAGCCCTTTCCCCCAACACTGATCTCATTACCTTATGTGGTTCTTTTCTTCTCTCCAAAGTACTTATCATCTTTTAGCAAACTGTATAATTTACTAATTTATTATGGTTATTGACTGTTTTCTCCATTACAGTATATGCTCTGTGAAGGTAGAGATTTTCGTCTGGTTTATTTGTTGCTATATCACAAATACAGAACAGTTCCAGAAATATATTACGTATAACAGATTTCTAGCACACATAGGAAGTAGACTGCACTACTCTAGCATTTAAGGCATTGACGAATCCATTATAAATACTTTATTTCAGACTTCCAGTTTTTATCTATACTGCTTCAAGAAACACTTTATGTTATCTATTATTATAATTGGCCAATTCCTAAGTTATAGCAATATTACAGTCATCCTGCTATAATAGTCACCTATCTACTGGAAAGGTAGAAGGAACAGCTGTGGCTCATACTGTATGATTCTACTTATATGAAATGTCAAGATAGGCAAATCCATAGAGACAAGAAGTAGACCAGTGGCTGCCTAGGACTACAGAAAGAAAAGGGTGTTAGGAGGAAATGGGAAGTGACTACTAATGGGTATAGGGTTTCTTTTTGGGGTAATGATGCAAATATTCTGAAATGGATTATGGTGCCAGCTATGAAACTGTATATGTACTAAACAATCACTGAATTACACAGTTTAAACGAGTGACTTACATGGTGTGTAAATTATATCTCAATAAAGTTTTTATTAAAATTTTTATGTGGCTTTGGCTATTATGTTTTAGACTGGTTAAACATAAAACAATTTTGGGAAACATAAGAAAACATTTAAAATAAAGTTCTTAACATTTTAGGACTAACAGTTACTATCACAATTTGACAGAAATTAATTAAAGTAAGCAAAATTATTGGGATTCTAAAAAGCTTTCAAATACATATCTTAACATTGTTCAAGGTTAGAGCCTTGATATTTTAAATATTTTAGCCTTGTTCAAGATTATAACCCATAACCTACATAGCCTTGCTCTGTTTAATGACTCAAAAGATTTAGGAAAGGTCAAGATAAGAACTAATGATGTAATCTTACATACCTTATAAACTGATTAAACAAAAACTCAGGGAAACTGATGTAAAAAAATAAAAAGGTTTTCAAAACTTGACCCAAATTTGCCCAATCAGGTAACTAGTCTTTCCCTAATCATCTTTTTTTTTAACCTGAAAAGTTTAATGATCGAACCTGCTAGAGATTCAGCATATGATGAAAGGGAGCTTGCAGAAGGCAAAGTAATTATAGGAACAAAATAACTTTTCTTCTCTTAACTTGGACAAAATATATTTAGACAGAATTAAATGGCAATTTCTTGGGTGGTTCCAAGGTTTTCCTAAGCACTCTTAAGATTGGTATAACAATATAAATTTTATTATACCTTTAAGCATCTCAGAAATTACACATATAATTTATGCTCATAATTATAAATAGATGTGTCTATGTAAAATGTACAGTGTACTCATTTAAATCATAGCATTAAATACTTAGGCTGTTTTATATAAACTACTTTATGAATAAAAATACAAGTTTTACTTAGATGACTATTGTGCAGATTATTAAGAGATTGTTAAGTTTAATTAAAACATCCTAATGGAATTATTTAGGAGAATTATTTTGACATTGAAATTTTGATTTGAAAGAATCCTACCTAGTAATCAAATAGTTTTTTAAGAACAAGGTATAAAATAAACTATATCACAAAACTAAGCCTAGAGTTCATCACAGATTGAAACTTTCAAATTTTAAACTAACCATAAATTAAAGTATACACTGAGGAACAAAACATAAACAGAAAGAAGTACTAATGACCAATAGCCTTTTAACAAGACTGTAAAGTCAACCTTATTTTACCAATATTAAATGATTAACCTAAATATTAAAATTAGTATTCCATATTCTATTAAAAATTCTATTTTTCTACTCATAAATTGCCTCAATAATAAAGATGTATGTGAAAATTAATCTAATATTTTTCTAAAACTTGCTAAGATTTTATTTAAAATATAATATCTCAAATCGTCATTGACATTTATTCAAATCACTTTTTTAAAAATAAAAACAAGTTCCCTATTTTGTAGGGCTCAATATCAAAGTATTTTAGTAAACGGTAACTTGCAATAAATTCAAAATAAAGGTTTAAAAAAGAAAAGCAATAAGCTTTTAAATGATCCTGTCAATGTTGGTGTCCAGGTTAGACACAAATACAAATTAAAGCAGAAACTGGCAAAGTAAAAGGATGGTGTTGATACACAACTTTCTAACACATATGGATTTCTATACAAAAGAACTACTAGAGACCTTAGATGCCCCTTTTCTTACGCTGCTTTTAGGTATTATTTAACAGTCAAATTTAATTTAATGCTTAATGCAGAGGCATGCCACAAATATGCAAGTTCTATGTGTGTCTATGTCTGAAGACAGTTATGTGTGTTCTTTTTCTCTTTCCAATTTCCTAATCAGTTTTGCAAATAGTTAAAAAATTCTTATCAGGTCAAAGAGCCCCCTGGCTCCCTACTCTCACCCACAGATTTGCATTCATTTTCAGCCCCTGTAACATCAGAGGGTTTTTTTTAACTGTAAATAAATCCTGATTATGATTTATTCACAGCTGCTCTCAATGATATTATGAACAAGTATCCTTTTGCACTATTAATTTATATAAAATATTTAAATCCAGTTTTCTTTACAGCTAGAATTCTCATTTGAAAAAACAAGAAAATGTCAGACTGAAGGTAAATACATCAATTTAAAAATTTCTCTTATAAATAAATAAGTATTTTTTAAGTTTAATAAAGTAGCTAGCAGCTGGGAGTGGGAAAAATGATGTTTGCTTCAATTTTGCAAGCATCTGATTTGAGTGGATGGCAAAACCAGCTTGATTATGTTAGACCTTAAAGCCTAACAGCAACACAAAATAGGTAAAACAGGATGCCCTTTGAATAAGGTGGGTGAAGCAATTGATAATACAGGATACTTTGCAAGTGGCTCCCTTGACTGCGTTACTTTCTAACAGGAGGGGAAAGACATATAGAGGGCACTTAAAATACTTTTGTTGAATAAATGAAACATTAAAAACTAAAAAGGAGTTTTGTTAGTGTGTTACTCTACAAAAAAATACAATTGGAACACTAAATATTAATTTATACTTAAACCAAGTAATCCTAAATCAGTCTCAAGAAATATTAAGAATAACATATTCTAACCTCAATGTGTATCTTATGAATATTTTCTCATGTTCTAGAAAATTAATTAAAACAAAAGTGGTTCCTATTAAATAAGTGAGTAAAATCTAAAGAGACAAATCCTTATACATATTTTTTTAACTTGAATCACTTCAAATGGAATACCTAATAATTCAGTATTTACATATCCCATAACTTTTAAAATATAACAGTGTAAGGTACTGAATCTTAAACACAGGAGTAGCTGCTACATATTTTGTACCCCTATAATTTGTATTTATTAAGGATGTAAAAATATTAAATCAAATTTCTTTTTACTCTAAAATTCAAAAAAAGACTATGTTTTAAATGCATAGTCATACTTAGGTATTTTAGAACGTTTTTCACTTAAAGGAGAGCTAATTGATGCTACCCTAAATATAAGAAGCTAAATATATTAAGTACATCACTATGAAATTTGAGTATAAACTGGTACGTTTCCTTAATGCCTTCTCTTATATTGTTGCCAATTCATTTCAGAACTTATTATGAATTAAATTAGTAGTTTCCTAAAAATGACTCATGGAAATATATGAGTGTATAAATACCATCCACTTTCCCCTGAAAATATATTATCAATCTGAACACAGGACATAGAACCTGAAGAGAGAAGCTTAAATATTTTTAAAATAATTCCCCCATCCTCAGAAGCTGGCTTTATTTTCAATGCTTGTTTTAAATACTAATATAAAACAGGTTTTCCCTAAATTACAAAATAAAGGTAACTTAAAGAAATATTCATTTAAGTTGGAATTTATGCATTAAATTTTTGCCAGTGATACTGTTTCAATGTTTTAGTTATGAAATAGAAACTGACATGAAAAAAAAAATCCCATTTGGATTATGTTTTAAAATAATCTAGATGTAATTTAACTTTCAGAAAAATAAAACAATAGAGATTATAGTATTTGATTAGTCTGAATTTTTCTAAGTTCCTTAGCATGAATTCTGTTTCATAGTTAAGCCTTAAACTCAACTTTTATAAGGTAAATAGACAAAATATAAAATATTACTTTGGAGATACAAGATAAGTATAATTTTTGAAGAAGTATCAGTTCAGAATTTTAGATGACAGAAACAAGTACTAAATATGTAAATAATATGTGCCACATGTGAGCAGTACACACTTAATAAAATATTAGTATGAAGCTAAAAATTTCTTACCAAAAAGTTGGTAAAAATAGACATTATTGTCTTAAACTTCTTCCTTGAAGAAACTTAAAACTAAATCTTTAAGTAAATGATCTATAAGAATTCTAAGTCTGTTCTATGTGATTACATGGTCCTATGTACCCAGGGCCACCAGAAATTTTATAATCTTAGATAGTATGAAATCTGAATGTTAGCTAGACATTGCTGTTCAATGAAAAATAACTTCTATTAAAATATCATATTTTCACTTTCATGGTTTTATTTCTAAGCCTGGTTATTTTTACCACAACCTGATTTTCCAGATTAATGGTGTCTGGTCAATTTATCTATGTGTAAAATAATTAATTATTCATATATCTACATCCAAATGCTCCTTTAGAGCAGCAATTTGCTTAAGTTAGCAGTGCCTAGTGCTTGGCATGCAGCAAGGCTGTCACAAAAAAAAAGTTTACTGGATAAATGAAGAAACAAATAAACTAAAGTATTTCTGTAGAGAAAGAAGCATGAAATGCTCTAAAACATCAGTCATGTCAGTAATGTTTATTTTTACAAAAGAATGCTGAGTGAAGTTTTTAGCTGCCCCCTGAATTGTGAGACTAAGGCTCACAACAAAGACAAAAATAATGTACAAGCAGCATCTATCTTGAAGACAGCCACCAACCAAATGGGGCCAAACCACTGACCTTGAGTTTACTCAGAGGTTGAATTAGCCCCACCACTCCCAAATCATCACCCAGCCTAAATAAGAGGGCAAGGGTACATCAGAAGCACTGGGGTGCAGTTTTTCTCACAAGCGCTTCCTCACTCAAGCAAAGTTGCACAGCACTGAGATATTCCATCACAGACACACTGTGGTTTCCTGCAAGGAGAGGAGACTGGCATCTCACTTTCTAGCTTGACTGAATACTGAATAGAGAACCTGCAACCTTGCCCTTGTGCTGCCACTGGAGTAGAATTTAGCCTGGTGAAGTGTTAGATGACCTGATATATTTTCCCCTAGGAGTAGGGGAAAATATATTGGCCTAGAAATCGTCTACTTCTTATCTAGAGATTTCTGAAGATGGGAGGCTTGGTAGTGTAGCCTGCAGCAGCAGACCATACAAGGCCACAGAAATAGCATAGCTGGGAAGGGGAGAAGTGGGGACTACCTGTCATATTTCCCCTATCTTCCCACTAAGCGCCTGAGACCCAAGAAAAAGAACAATACTGACTCTCATGGCTCATGTGAGACAGGCAGAGACTGGGGAAGCAGCAAGGGCCGCTGGTCAAACACATCAATGCCCCACCTAGAGAAGGGGAGGAGTTTGAACTTATGGAACAGAAAGGATATATAGCTACCCATTTTGGAGGAAGAGCTCACTGATAAAGGGAGCCAAGATAAAGCTATCATCCCAAGAAAACCTCATATTCCATCCACATGAAAATGACATTGTCAGAGACATTCTGCAGCAGTTAGAACCAGATTATGCGGGGGTGAGACCCACTATCCTCCAGGTTCCTTCAGATGGTGACCTCTGCCTCTCTTGTCCTTCCTCCATGCTGCCTCCCTCCCCTCTCTCTCCAAGAATGAGACCTAGGAGGGGAGAAAGCATGTAAACTGTCTTAGGCCACCTTAGGTGGCCTACTCTGATGTAGGGTGCGGAAGGAACAAGTGAGATTTAAATCAAATTTGAGATTAAAATTTTAAACTAGCCAGACTTTTACTAACTGAAAGTGACCAAAGAGTTGTAGGATTTATCCAAAGGCATAGCTAAGAGACAGAATAGGGAGAATAGAAAGAACATGCTTCAAAGCAGGTTTAAAAAAAAAAGCCATTTCATTTCAGATAGATCCCCAATGAGTTGTAACTATATACACCCCGTGGTAGGATGAATCCTCAAAAAACCACTAACAAAAAATGTGATAGCTAAAACTATTTTTTAAGTTCAAGCATAGGCTGATACCCACCCCACACTACTCCTATACTCCCTAGAACCCTACTCATGGTAAATTCTCAGGTGACAGTTGTAATCTGCCTGCATTTAAGTTTGGTTCAATATATCCATGGGTAGATAAAGCCAGCCTCTGCTCGCTGTTCTTGCCCCACTTACCTTACATTTGGGATACCCTAGAAATCCATTTTTGGCAATCATCTCTCTTCAAGGGTCTCTCTGGTTGATCTCATGTACTCTTTCCATGCCAAATATTCCCAAATTCATGGTTCCATTCTGTAGTTTCAACTATCTCATAGATTTATATGTCCTCCAGACACTGAAAACTTAATACATCCACAACATAGCTTATCCTCCACACCACACGCAATCTCTAAAATCTGTTCTTCTTTATTTTTCTATTCTTTATCTCAAACAATAGCAACACCATCTATCTAATTCTCTAAACCAGAAACCTTCTTCTTCACCCTAATCCTCTATACAAAACTGATTATCAGATCCAGATGATTCTAAATGATCTAATCTAGATGATTTCTTGAATGTAGCCTCTCTTCTCTAATTCTGCTATCTTTGCCTTAATCCACTTTAACAATTTCAACAGTCTTTAATCCAGTTATCATAGGTCTCTGATTCCTCTCTGCTTCACTTTGACACTGAGAAAAAAATTTGATAAGAGTTTTCCCCTCATAAAAATTGCTTATTAGCTATGCATTACTCCTAGAATTAGGGCTAAACCTAGAAGCCTCAGCTTGGCAGTTAAAGCCTTTACCACCTAGGTCACTACTGCATCACATCCAATAGTCTGTTCAGCAGACATTGCTGCTAAAATGTGCAGAAAAGCATTCTGTGTTGCTAGCTAAGCCAACTCAATCTGCACCCTGCACCTCTGCCTGCCCCATGTCTGTACTCCTACTCTAGTTGACTGGTCTTCAGTTTTGCTCCTATCCAGAGTTGGGGTTCAGTGCTACAATTTATGCATCTCCTCTTCTATTTGACTGATGGCTTCACTTCTGGCTCAAGGTATCCTCTTCACTAAAGGCTTAGTAATAGTATCATTGTTAAATAGTACTCTAAAGTCAGATTTTCTGGGTTCCAATTTTTGCTCTACTACCTAAAAACTATGAAATTTTGACCACTGAATTTAATCTCTCTGTGCCTGAGTTTCTTCAGTTGTTAAAAAAGAAGAAGAAGGATAATAGTACCTTCAATAAAGGATCTCCTACATTGTCAGGAGGGTGCTTTAAAAAGTACTCACCACATAGTAAGATCTCCATATTATTAGCTGTTGTTTTTACCAATACTTATTAGCTTATTAGCCAAACCAAAAGGATAGGACACCCTCTGAGCCACACAATTATACATGTAGACAAAACATCACACACCATTTTCAATATAAAGACAGGCTACTTAAAAAAACAATTTCAGATGCTGAAGTTTCCAACAAAACAGCTTCCTATTATGAGTCACAGCAAAATGTGGCATAGTTGCCCAAAGTAATATAAGCCTAATAGTTTAAATATGGAGTGAAGCGGAAAAAAAAGTATAAATGACTATAGACAAGGGGGAAATTCTTATAGGTGAAGAGTAACTGACATAAAATATAGAAAGACACTCACAGGCTGACTAAGTGCTGGAAAATTCTTTAAAAAAATGACAACAACAAAAGGTGAATTTCCTGCATATTGAAAAAGCTGCTACTAAATATTGACTACTAGATAGCCAAGGGTTATATATAACTTAATAATTTTCTTCACTCAGTTATTTAAATAATATTTTTTCTAGAAGAATATACCTATAATTTTATAATAAAAGATGGAAAATAGAATTTATTTGCAGACATGAGCTGTAATTTACTGACTTCTGCAATGCAAGGGGGAATTATCTGCATTTTAATTCCATCGTGCCTTATATAGATATGCTAAAGGGAAAGTCTTTTAATGTCCATTTAAAACAAAAAAAAATAAATTTCAGGAATTCTGTACAATCACTGAAGGTCTAGTGAATTAGACAGCATAACTCTTTTCATCAAAGAATATAGGCATTAAAATGACTCTTAGATCTTTCGTTAGCAAAGATAATCCAGAACTCACTACTCATTCCACTGGACTAGTCAGTACAAGAACATGGCTGATAATCAGCTTTTTATATATTTATATATTTGTAGCCCTGGCTATTACGTAGTTTCATTTGCATTCTCACACTAACAGAGTTAAAAACTAAACTGAAGGTCTGTGGGACTGACACTTGATGCTCTAACCCAGGTTACTGAGCCTTTTATAAAATGCCTTAATATTAATAATAGTATACTGCACAGCAAATTCCAACATGTACCACTGCTTAATTCAGGAAGAAAAAAGGTTTGTTAAGAACCATGAAAATGTGTCTTCAAAATAAATCAGTAAATTATCTTTTTTCCAAAATACTTTTAACTGCTATGATAATTAACATTAGTTTAAATGCCCCTCTCACTCACTTCTCTCCTTAAGATCTGTCTATAATTCTGGGAATGTATTTCAACTGATGAACAAAACTATGAAACAAGACTACTTTGGCTTTGAATCAAGACAACTAGATTCTGGATTTTTTAAAAAAGGCTATTATTTACTGAAAAGTCTTCCAACATGAAGAATCCAACCTAATGAAGGCTTTCTATTTTTATGAATGAAAGCTAAGATGGAAAAGGCTGCCAACCTAATGGCAGGAAGGAGGAAAAGGTGTCAGCATTAATTCAAGCAGGCCAACAAATATAATAGGCCCCAAAACAATGACGCACATACTTCTAACTGTGAAAGATATACATGAGAAGTATGATGGAAGTCAGCTATAGAAAGATTTCTGATAGTGAACTACTATGCATACTCAGAAAACCTGAATTAAGTATAAAATTACAAAAATGATTTTTGATGTAAAGAAATTTCACTACTGTTCAAGTACAAAACAACTTTTACATCATCAAAAGACAACCGGATATATGCATTACTAGTTACCTTAATCAATTTTAACAACTTATTTGAAATCTAACGCTTTATTTATTTCAAGAGGTAAACACTGTTGGGATATCAGTCTTAAATGAAAAGATCATAAATTACATGGTCCACTCTTTGATCCTAAATTTCACTATTAACATCTCTTTTGATATAATCACCCCAACAGTCCCCAGTGCTTACTGACTAAACATCCAAAATTAGGTTATGAATAGAAAGCCCGCACAGTCAAAATAACTTCCTTAGACATCAACATGAGCCATACATAACATATGCTTGAAGTACAATATCTTATTTTAAAATGTAGATTAATCAATTTTTCAGCATAAACTTCTAAATAAATGACATCTTAAAAAGAGCAAACTGCTATGAGGAGAGTGTGTGCTTCTTGGAATTCTTTTTGTAAGCCATTTTTCTTTGGCCATGTGCTTTAAACATCTTAATAAATTATAACATGTTGACAAGAAACCACACACTGCACCTGTGCTTTCTATCTTAATTAATCCAATAAGTACAGACCTGCTCACTTTAATTTGTAAAGGAAATGATGATATGAGTTTTAACGTAAGGTACTAATTACCTAAATAAGCAGAATTAGCTTAATGTTTCAATAGACTTTGCCTAGATACAACCACCAAATAAAAATTTCAGAAATTATGGAAGCCTTAAACAGCACATTTAGGAATAACAAAGTAAAACACTCATTCTACCTGAGGTGGCCAAGTGGATTAAATTCTACTAAAGAAAAAATTTAAAGAAACCAGTGCAGCAGTTCAGACACTAAAATCTTTGTGGCCTTTACCACAGAATCAATTAAATCTAGTTTAGTTGCTCGGTGACTACATCAACCATTTTCTACTTGTACATAAACACTTAGATTTGAAACAGGTCACTTTCCTTTCAAAACAAAGGTTATGACTGTCTTAAATGCCTCAGTAGACTGATGGTCAAAACCTTATAAAAATTCTACATGGACCTAGACAATCACATGACACAACCGTGCACACGCCACACCATCTGTTGGATGTGACTGCCAGCACAGATTTCGTGAGCTGGCAAAGGACCGAAATAGTCAAGAATTCTGCAAGTATTTCAAAGTGCAGGCTTCTCATTAATTTTAATTTCCTGTTGGCTCTACAAGGAATGACTGAGTAGTGAAAGCACAATGTGCCACATACACTTGAGTTCATGCCATATGTACACCTGTAATCATAAACTCTTATCCAAAGCTATCCACTGCAACATTTGGAATTTTGTGTGTTTATTTCTTCTTTACCCTAGAAGAAATAAATCTGAAATATCTATAGTTATCTTTTCATACGTTGTTAATACTCTTGCAAACATCTGGAAATACTTGACAATAATCATTTAATTAATGCAAAGCTAATCGATGACAATATGCTTAAATACTTCACTCAGCTGAAGTGGTTTCCTCAGTCCACAGAACTGAGGACTGAAGAGAACAAGCAGTTCTTTGACTAAGGAGTACACTACAAATAAAACTATAGCCAGTATCTCTTTTAAAAGCAGAAACATTACCTGCATTTAAACAGACAAAGCAGATTATAACATACTGTTATACTGGTGAAACAAACAAAAAACCGGTAGATGCTGGGGGCTTTCGTAGGCTACTCCAGTTTCTTTATTACTCCTTCACCACTGCTGGCTAGAGAAGGGTGAAAAGACCCTGAGAAAGAAACATTTCTCCAGAACAAGTGAAGAGTCCTAAAATGCCCATGGGCAGCTCCAGCAGCAGGGTTGGTACTTTCTCTGCCAACCCTTTCCTGTTTTCTGATTTTGCAACAGTGACTTTTGTTTTGTTTCCCTGTAACCATACTCACTTGCTAATGCAGGCATCAAAGGTAGGACTGTGGAAAAACTACGAAAGCCCCAGGCAAGTTTATACTTGGAGAACAAGGTTAGTTTTCTTCCCTTCTCTGCCACAATTTTTGAGACTTTTTCTTCAGTGTGACCCTGGAGGGTTCTTGTGTCACTTAGCTCAAAAGAACACCACCAATTGAATAAATATTTAAGAATCAGAGTAATTAAGAAATGTTAACTTACAATTCAGTATGAGTCACAACCAAAAATGGTTGATTTACCTAATTTCTTTTATACTAGTAATTATTGTCAATCCAATTTTTCTTTTTTTAAATTTGGAACCAATGTAGTGGGTTAACAGATGGCTTTTAAAGTTTTTGTTCTTACTCCAAAATCTTTACATTACTCAAAATATATCTATTTAAATATGATACTGTAATTTCTGCAAAACATTATCTACATGCTCTCTATTTAACACTAAACAATCTGGATGCTAAGGCTGTTTGGAAATAATTCTAACAAAAACTGAAACATGAGACTCGTGCTATAATAAACAGATTTGCCTTTTACATTTGTTTTCGAAATCTTCATAGGCACATCCTAAACAGAACTTTTTGTCTGGTAGGGTTAAAAATAATTGGTTCAATTAGTCCAAATACATTTTATCTCCTGTCTTTCTACAATAATCCCCAATTTGGTGACATCATAAATTCTTTTATTATCTCCTTACATTCAGGAACATAACATTGAACGATCCAGAGAAAACCCAAAAGACAAATGCTAATGATTTAAAAGAAAGTACACAAATTCTATTGCATACGGCCTTTAAGATAAGAAATGCTTCCTACCCTGCACATCTGTCTAGCAGGTGCCTTTCTGAATAAGTTTTGTCCTTTAGGAATCTGCTCTGAGTACCTCAAAAGACAATAAAGTGTTCTCTTTCATTTTTTTTTTCTTGAAATCCATTTTCCTCAAGGCAGAAAGATGAAGGCTTCTCTGTCCTGAAAATATGGTCAAAACAACTTTGGCTTATTTTAAGCAACTCCTATAAAATAGACTTGGAAATTACACAAAATATAGTTCTCTTCTAGAAGATGGCCTCGAGATGCATCATGAAAAGGGAAGATAAACACATAAACCTTAGTACGCTTTACACTTTAATGAGGCACATTTTTTAACATTCTGCATCTAATAGATGAGAAAATGAGTAAGACCAGATTTCCCTCATTAACAGCTGGTATTTGCTTTTAGTCCATTTCCCCATTTTGTGAGCAAAGCAGTCCACCCAATCATTTCTGCTGCGCTCCACCTATGCTTCCTCTTTTAACTACTCTCTTTTTGCCCTTCTTACACACTTTTCCTTGTTTTTTTGCCACACTCACTACCACTCTTGGCAATTCTGCTTCCTTTATTCATCTCTTATTTATTTCCATTTCCATTCCCCTCAGTGGCGATTACAAACATTTTCCACTTTCCTCAATGTGATGAGAGGGTTGAGCAGTTCCAGTTGACAGGTGTAATAAATGCAGGAAAAGAAAGAACTGTTCTAGTCACTCCATCTCTCCCACAATTCCCTTCTTAAGCCTATCTGCCCTATATAAGTAAAAAAAAATAAATAAATAACTCTGCAAAAATTGGATCCAGTCATATAATCCCTTGATGTCTCTTTCCTCCTGTGAGAACATTTTCCCTTTTTTTGTTGTTACTATCACCATTTATCAATTCATTTCTCACTTTAACTAATCAAAATAGTACTCTTCAATCTAGTATGTCGGCTATTTCTGTTAATTAATCTTTCCTCCTCATTCTTATTTTTGTTTCTTTTCAATTTTATTTCTGTATTATTTTAAGCCTGTGCCACATAACCGATTTGCCCTCCCTTGAGTCTTCTATCAATCCTACAAGCTATCTTCAAGATTAATATTCTTAAAACACTTTTCATCATGTCATTCGCCAACTTAAAACCTTCAGTGGCTTTCCACTGTCTATTAAATAAACAATCAGATTCTGTAATCTTACACACCTTCCACCCTCTGACCTGGATCTACTTTTCCATTTTATCTCCCGTATTTTTCCAAATGAACTACCATAGACTTGAAGGTCTCTACCTCATTGCCACTCAATATACATTGTACTTTCCTACCTCTAAGCTTTTTACTACACATCATTCCTTGTAGTGCCTGCCTTCTCTCTTTCTGCTATCCATCTATCAATGCTTAGACAAAGTCCTCTTCCACATTATAATTTCATTTACAACTCCAGCCTTCACCAAATCTCCCTCTTATTCAAAATTACATGTCAATGTCTGAATTATTGTTCTGTTATAATTTATCATTTCATTAATTCATACCTTGTCTTAATAAACCAGTATAATTTATTTTTACCCAAAGTGCCTAGCACAATCCAAAGCAGAAAGTAGAATATTTGTTGAATTAGCTCTTAATGTTTTCTAACAAATTTTGTAATTTCCATATGAAATGACTACAAAATCTATGAGGGGCTAAAAATGTTTCCGCAAGTTTACTTTCAGGAGTTAGCCACTGGAAAAATAGATTCATAAAACTAGAATGAGTCTAAGACAAAGAATAGAAGGCTACATGTCAAAAATTGTGTGTATGTGAAAAATTTAAAAGTAGAGTAGTGCAATGGTCATTATCAAAATCATTAATGAACTGTAAATTCCTAAACTCAATATTCTAATTTCTGTTGAACTTTAATTACCATTCTTTCTACTAGATTATTTGTAAAATGGATTGTAGTAATTCCTTCCATCTGATAGCACCCTTTGTCATGTGACTTCGCTGCTCCTTCCATCATGAGGTGACATTTGTTTCCATACCCCTTGAATTAGGACTAGACTTGTGACATATTTTGACAACAGACTATGGCAATAGTGACACTGTGCAAATTCTTTCCCATCTTCTCTTATACATTTATGTTTTTATGAAAAAAATGCCTAACACAAAATTAACCATTTTCAAGTGTTTAGTTAAGGGGCATTATGTACATTCACACTCTCATACAAGCATCACTACCATCCATTTCTGGAACATTTTTCACCTTGCAAAGTGGAAAACTCTGTACCCATCAAACAGTAACTCCCTATTTCCCACCCATGAGAACCAACATTTTACTTTCCACCTCCATGAATTTGACTATTATAGGTAACTCATATAAGTAGAATCATATAGCATTTGTCCTTTTGTGACCTGGCTTATTGTACTTAGTATAATGTCTTTGATGCTCATCCGTGTTGTAGCATATTGCACAATTTCTTTCCTAAGGCTGAATAATATTCTATTTTACATATTACAGTATTTTGTTTATCCATTAATCCATCAGTGGACACTTAGGTTGCTTCTATCTTTTTATCATTGTGAATAATGGTGCCATGAACATGGGTGTACTATTATCTCTTTGAGGCCCTGCTTTCCCTTTTTTGGTATACACCCAGAGGCAGAATTGCTGGATTATATAATAATCCTATATTAATTTTTTTGAGGAACCACCATACTGCTTTCCATAGTGACTGTATCATACTCTCACCAGCAGGTACACAAGGAAAGGTTCCAATTTCTCTACATATTCACCAACACTTGTCATTTTCTGTGTTTGTTTTTTGACAATAGTCATTTGAATGTGTGTATTACCTTATGATTTTGATATGCATTTCTCTAATGATTAGTGATAAGTATTGAATGTTTACATGTGCTTGTTAGCCATGTTTATCTTCTTTGGAGGAATATCTATTTAAGTTCTTTGCTGCTTTCTTCTTTCTTTCCTTCTTTCTCTTTCTCCTTCCTCCTCCCTTCCCCTCCCTTCCCTCCCTCCCCTCCCCTCCCTTCCCTCCCTTCCCTTGCCTTCCCTTACCTTCCCTCTTCTTTTCCAAATGGTAAAGACCAATGACTCAATGAAGAAATTATGCCAACCAAAGGGCAAAACAACAACCAGTAACACAATGGCAGAATCAAATTCACACATAACAATATTAACATTAAATGTAAATGGACTAAATGTCCCAATCAAAAGACACAGACTGGCAAATTGGATAAAAACCCAAGAACCATCAGTGTGTTGTATTTGGGAGACCCATCTCACGTGCAAAGACACACACAGACAAAAATAAAGGGATGGAAGAAGATTTACCAAGCAAATGAAGAGCAAAAAAAGAAAGCAGCGGTGGCAATCCTAGTCTCTGATAAAACAGACTTTAAACCAACAAAAATCAAAAGAGACAAAGAAGGGCATAATATAATGGTAAAAGGATCAATACAACAAGAAGAGCTAACTATTCTAAATATATATGCAACCAATACAGGAGCACCCAAATACATAAAGCAAGTGCTTAATGACCTACAAAGAGACTTAGACTCCCACACAATAATAGTGGGAGACTTTACCACTCCACTGTCAATATTAGACAGATCAACGAGACAGAAAATAAACAAGGAAATCCAGAACTTGAAAGCAGATCTGGACCAAGCAAACTTAACAGACATTTACAGAACTCTCAACCCCAAATCCATAGAATATACGTTTTTCTCAGCACCACATCATACCTACTCTAAAACTGACCATATAATTGGAAGTAAATCACTCCTCAGCAAATGCAAAAGAACAGAAATCATAAACAGTCTCTCAGACCTCAGTGCAATCAAATTAGAACTCAGGACTAAGAAACTAACTCAAAACCACACAACTTCATGGACAATGAACAACTGGCTCCTGAATGTCAACTGGATAAACAATGAAATGAAGGTAGAAATAAAGATGTTCTTTGATACCAACAAGAACGAAGACACAACATACGAGAATATCTGGGACACATTTAAAGCAGTGTCTAGAGGGAAATTCATAGCAATAAATGCCCACATGAGGAGCAAGGAAAGGTCTAAAATCGACACCCTATCATCAAAATTGAAAGAGTTAGAAGAGCAAGATAAAAAAACTCAAAAGCTAGCAGAAGACAATAAATAGCTAAGATCAGAGCAGAACTGAAAGAGATAGAGACTCAAAAAAAACCCTTCAAAAATCAAAGGAGCTGGTTTTTTGAAAAGATCAACAAAATAGATAGACTGCTAGCTAAATTAATAAAAAAGAAAAGAGAGAAAAAGCAAATAGATGCAATAAAAATGATAAAGGGGATATCACCACCGATTCCACAGGAAAAAAAAAAACTACCATGAGAGATTATTACAAACAACTCTATCCACACAAACCAGTAAATCTGGAAGAAATGGATAAATTCCTGGACACTTGCACTTTCCCAGGACTACACCAGGAAGAAGTTGAAACCCTGAATAGACCAATAACAAGTGCTGACATTGAGGCAGCAATTAAGAGCCTACCAACTAAAGAAAGCCTAGGTCCAGACAGATTTACAGCCAAATTCTACCAGACGTACAAAGACGAGCTGGTTTTTCCTTCTGAAATGATTCCAAACAATACAAAAAGAGGGAATCCTCCCCAGCTTATTTTATGAGACCAACATCATCCTAACACCAAAACCGGCAGATATACAAATAAAAAAGAAAACTTCAGGCCAATATCCATGATGAACACAGATGCAAAAATCAATAAAATGCATTCAGCAAACCGAATGCAACAGCAAAGTAAAATGCTTATTCATCATGATCAAGTAGGTTTCATCTGGGGATGCAAGGCTGGTTCAACATAAGCAATCTATAAATGTAATCCATCACATAAACAAAACCAAAGACAAAAACCACATGATTATCTCAACAGATGCAGAAAAGGCCTTCGACAAAATTCAACAGCACTTTATGCTAAAAACCCTCAATAAACTAGGTATCGATGAAATGTTTCACAAAATAATAAAAGCTATTTACGACAAACCAACAGCCAATATCATATTGAATGGGCAAAAACTGGAAGCATTCCCTTTAAAATCTGGCACTAGACAAGGATGCCCTCTCTCACCACTCCTATTCAACGTAGTATTGGAAGTTCTAGTCAGAGCAATCAGGCAAGAAAAAGAAAAAAGGGTATTCAATTAGGAAAAGAGGAAGTCAAACTGTCTCTATTCGCAGATGACATGATTGTATATTTAGAAGACCCCATCGTCTCAGCCCCAAATCTCCTGAAACTGATAACCAACTTCAGCAAAGTCTCAGGATACAAAATCGATGTGCAGAAATCATAAGCATTTCTATACACCAATAACAGACTTAAAGGAAGCCAAATCAAGAATGAACTGCCATTCACAATTACTACAAAGAGAATAAAATACCCGGGAATACAACTAACAAAGGATGTAAAGGACCTCTTCAAGGAGAACTACAAACCACTGCTCCATGAACTAAGAGAGGACGCAAACAGATGGAAAAATATTCCATGCTCATGGTTGGGAAGAATCAACATCATGAAAATGGCCATACTGCCCAAAGTAATTTATAGATTCAATGCTATCCCCAACAAGCTAACAATGACCTTCTTCAAAAAACTGGAAAAAACCACTTCAAACTTCATATGGAACCAAAAGAAAGCCCGCATAGCCAAAACAATCCTAAGCAAAAAGAACAAAGCTGGAGGCATCATGCTGCCTGACTTCAAACTATACTACAAGGCCACAGTAATCAAAACAGCATGGCACTGGTACCAAAACAGAGACATAGACCAATGGAACAAAACAGAGGTCTCAGAAGCAACACCACACATCTACAGTCATCTGATCTTTGACAAACCTGAGAAAAACAAGCAATGGGGAAAGGATTTCCTGTTTAATAAATGGTGTTGGGAAAACTGGCTAGCCATGTGCAGAAAGCAGAAACTGGACCCCTTCCTGACACCTTACACTAAAATTAACTCCAGATGGATTAAAGATCTAAAAACATAAGGCCTAACACCATAAAAACCCTAGAAGAAAACCTAGGCAAAACCATTCAGGACATAGACATAGGCAAGGACTTCATGGTTAAAACACCAAAAGCAATGACAACAAAAGCCAAAATAGACAAATGGGATGTAATTAAACTCCAGAGCTTCTGCACAGCAAAAGAAACAATATTAGAGTGAACTGGCAACCAAGAGAAAATTTTTACAATCTACCCATCTGACAAAGGGCTAATATCCAGAATCTACAAATAACTAAAACAGATTTACAAGAAAAAAACAAACCCATTCAGAAGTGGGCAAAGGATATGAACAGACACTTTACAAAAGAAGACATCTATGAGGCCAACAAGCATATGAAAAAATGCTCGCAAATCAAAACCACATTGAGATACCATCTCACGCCAGTTAGAATGGTGATCATTAAAAAATCTGGAGACAACAGATACTGGAGAGGATGTGGAGAAATAGGAAAGCTTTTACACTGTTGGTGGGAGTGTAAATTAGTTCAACCATTGTGGAAGACAGTGTGGCAATTCCTCAAAGACCTAGAAACAGAAATACCATTTGACACAGCAATCCCATTACCCAAAGAATTATAAATTGTTCTATTATAAAGACACATGCACACGTATCTTCACTGCAGCACTGTTTTCAATAGCAAAGACTTGGAACCGACCGAAATGTCCATCATTGATAGACTGGATAAAGAAAATGTGGCACATATACAGCATGGAAAACTACGCAGCCATCAAAAACGATGAGTTCGTGTCCTTCATAGGGATATGGATGAATCTGGAAACCATCATTCTCAGCAAACTGACACAAGAACAGAAAACCAAACACTGCATGTTCTCACTTATAGGTGAGTGTTGAACAATTAGAACACGTGGACACAGGGTGGGGAGCATCACCACACTGTGGTCAGTTCAGGGCGGGGTGGGGAGGGATAATGTGGGGAGAAATACCAGATATAGGTTATGCGGGGATGAAGGCAGCAAACCACCTTGTCATCTATGTACCTATGCAACAATTCTGCTTGATGGGGACATGTACCCCAGAACCTAACGTACAATAAAAAAATCTTATAATCTATAAATATGAAAAGTCTTTTCATGTATCAATGTCTAATTTCTTTCACCCACATTTTTGCAGTTTTCTGTGTAGAAGTCTTTTACCTACTTGATTAAAAGTAGGTAAAGTATCCTGAGTATTCCTAAGTATATCATTCTTTTGGATGCTATTGTCAATGGACACTGTGCAGATTCTAAGGTGACATCAAGAGGCCTTACAACCTTGTTCTCTTCCTCTTCAAAGGCTACTACCGCCATATAAAACCCCCGGCTTGCCTGATGAGATCATATGACCTAGCCAATAGTCAGCACAATTGCCAACACATTTGTTGTAATTTTAGAGAAACTGTTCAGCCCCAGCTAGCAGATGACTTCAGTCACTTAAGAATCCCCAGGTGAGCCCAGCAGCAGAACCACTTAGATGAACCTAGACAAACTATCAACCCACAAAATTGTTGTTATTTTAATCCATTAAGTTTTGGGGTGTAGAAAGATTAACTGAAGCAAAATTAAATTATTTTCTTTTGCCATTTCATAACCATGATAATTTATTCATTACTTTGTAGCTCATTTCAAACAGCTTCTCAGAGCCCATTAAGATGTATTCCATGCTATTCAGCCATAACAACATGGATGGAACTGGAGGCCATTATCTTAAGTGAAACAACTCAGAAACAGCAAAGTCAAACACTGAATGTTCTCATTTATAAATAGGAGCTAAATAATGTGTATGCATGGATGCAGAGTGTGGAATAATAGACAACAGAAACTTGAAAGAGTGAAAAGGAAAGAAGGGAGTGAGGGATGAGAAATTACCTAACGGGTACAATGCAGATTATTTGGGTAATGGTTACACTAAAAGCCCAGACTTCACCATGATGCAATATATCCATGTAAATTTTAAAAACTGCACTTGTACCCTTAAATTTATGCCAAAAAAAAGATTTATTCCAACTGACAAGATAGAACTCTTTGAGGCTACACTCTACATTATTCATTACATTCATGAATAATTTAAAGCTTAAATGTCAGCATTCTAAATAATTTATAATTTTTTAAAAAGTAGATAGCTTAAAATAAAATCTTATTAGAACTAAAGAGAAATTGATTTTATTTTTCTAATTGATTACTATGATATTGAAAAAATATAAAGTAGAGATTACAATGATGTTTGCAGGCTAACCTGTGAATTACACTGCTAATATTTGCTGGCAATTAGTACTAAATTTATTGGGGATAGATAATAATCTGATTATTTTAAAAATCATAATACTGAGGGAAAAGGTACTTTAAATATTTATCATCTCAAAGAATTTAGAGTCATGTTGTTCAAGCAAAATGGCTTAACATTACTTAAACATTCCTAAATTAAAAAGTATATATTTGCATATATCTAAAATTATATTTACTTATACATATATTTATCAATAAATAAAACTATAAAAGATAATGAAGTTATTTCGTTTGAGGAAAAAAATCTTCCAGAACAATATACAAAAGTAACACTATTATTTAAAATGTGCTAAAGTAAAAAATAACTCCTTAATATTTTCACTCCATTAAATAACTCGTTTTGAGAATTTATTCCCTCAAGCTCTGGAAATAGCTACTTTATAACAGCTTATCTGTATTTTATGCATTCTTTCAAACAAGTAAGAAGAACCAGGGTAGAAGAAATAAAGAGAAGATGTAACAAAATAAGTGATAAGGCAGTTTTATGCTGAGGTTTATATGCTACCTAGGTACAGAATATGACTATTATTTCTGAAAAACCAAGTGGAATTAACAATTACTCAAATAGCAACTAACTCACATACTTTCAAAGTTGAAGCAAATTCTCAAGCTATATATCATAAATACCTTAGCATCAATAATTTTGGTAATTTTGGTTTACTGACTCTCAGAAGTATCTCATACTTGCATTAATGAAAACATCTTTTGAAAAGTTGTCATTTTAAAGAGTCTTGAATATTTGTTGAAATTTGAGCTATGATTTAACTATGAAAAATTGTTTCTTTGCAAGTACATTTCTATAAGCAAGCTCCAATTTCACAATTCCTCTATCCACGTATATGGCTGTATAAAGAATATTAATATATGGCCTACAATTGTATACACATACACATGGTTCCTACACATATGAACTATGCTTCTCAATTTGATGATAAAATACAGAAGGGGAAAACATAAATGGAAGAATTAAAATGTACTTACAAAGTCAAAGTCTCCATCTTGAGGGACTTTCCAGTTATCAGGAAAAACGTTTTTGGACATCGGGAAGGGTTCGTGCATGTTCTGGTTACAGTTTTCGTGACTCTTATTCTTGAAGTCTTGCTTATCAAAGTAGTCCATGAAAGATGGTCTTTGTACCTGTGGTGAGGTTGCATTTCCTTAGGTAAACAAAGAGCACAGGAAGGTATAAGTTCTTACATTTATGGAATTATTTTCACTGAAGTACGATTTTTTTATAAAGCCATATAAGAAATTTGCACTGGTCAGATTCAAGGCCAACATAATTAATTTCATAAAGAACAAAGCGAAATAAAATAAGATTTTAAAAATATCCAGACCAAATAAAAATTAAGCAGATGATTAGGCAAAGGTCTGGAATGTTCAGATTGTAGAAAAATTTAGAATATTAGTTGAATCATTATCATAATTTCATTAAAAATCATTTCAGCTGTATTTCAAATTTCTCAAAGTTAATTTTAAACACCCAAGTGTTTTTGGTGGGTTTTTTTCTTTACATTTAAGCCCGTGTTGTTATTGTTGTCATACATTTTCAGCTGTAAGAAATTGAGGACTTGGCTAGGCATGGTGGCTCAGAGCCTGTAACCTCAGAACTTTAGGAGGCTAAAGTGGAAGGGGTGCTTGAGGCCAGGAGTTCAAAACCAGCCTGAGCAACACAGTGAGACTCTCTCTATAAAAATACAAAAAATTAGCCAGGTGTGGTGGCACACATCTGTAGTCCTAGCTACTTCAGAGGCTGAGGTGGGAGGATCACTTGAGCCCGGGAGGTGAAGGCTGCAGTGAGCCATGATTGTGCCACTGAACTCCAGCCTGAGCAACAGAGCAAGACCCTGTCCAAATTTAAACTATATATATACAATTTTAAATATATATATGAAATGTATATCATATATATATATGAAATATATAAAATTTTTCAAGATTAAAAAATAAATAAGGACTTACCTAGCTTCCTCTTACATCTATCTGACTGCTTCCTCTTAACAGCCAGATTAAAAATGTAGTTATTCCAAATATTTATTCCCCACTTTAGTCATTCAGTATCAAAAATGAGGAGCCACTGAAAGATTCTGAGCAGAATGACATGTTTTGGTTTGTATTGAGAAAGGTCACTATGTTGACCATATGGAAATTAAAATCAAAACCATGAGAGTAGAAGCAAGGAGACTAATTTGGAGGCTACTTCAATGGCCTAAGCAAGAAATGATTAGAAGCTAAACTAAGACAGTTGCAATGATAAACAGAGAAACGGGGTTATAGTTAAACAACTGTATTGAGAAGTAGAATTAAAAAGAACTAATAATCAGTTTGCTGTGGCGAGAAGGGAGGAGTCCGAGTTAATTCTCAACTTTATTACTTTGGGGATTGAGTAAAAGTCCTAGAGCTCCAAATAAATGTCCCAGAGACCACCAAGAAGGCATTTCCTGTATAATTCTCCAGATAGAAAGTAAGCTACTTTTTTTCCTTTCTTCTGAGACAGAGTTTTGCTCTTGGTTGCTTAGGCTGGAGTGCAATGGCACGATCTTGGCTCACTGCAACTTCTACCTTCCGGGTTCAAACGATTCTCCTGCCTCAGCCTCCCGAGCAGCTTGGATTACAGGCATGTACCACCACGCTTGGCTAATTTTGTATTTTTGGTAGAGAAAGGGTTTCTCCTTGTTGGTCAGTCAGTAAGCTACTTTCTTAAAAAAATTCTTTTGGGGGAGTATACCTCCCCACAAGGGAGCCTGCAGGGCAACTGCAAGTTACAAAAAGTATTTTTTAAATGTGAAATTGAAATCTTTCCCTCTGTAATTGTATACTCATGTTCTAAATAAATTCTTCTTTCATATAAGTGTCCCTCAAATATCTGAAGACAGAGATAATGGCTCCTGTCTTGGCTGTTTTTAATATGAAATATCCCCAGTTCCTTTCATAGAATATATGTTTCAGACTCATCACCAACTTGTTTACTTGCCCATGGAGACATTCTAGTCTCACTGTTCCTCTAAAAAGAGAGATAATATTCATAACAGTCATCTGGCCAATCTAGATTAAATTTGTAATAAATGGAGGTTGCAGTTTAAAACTACAGTTACTACTATGACAACTAAGTAACACTGTTACCTGAGATGAGCTGTAAGGTCATTGTGGTCAAAAGAATGCATGCTAAGACTTAGTTTTACTCCTTGGAAACATGAGGTAAATCTAACTTCCATATCTAACTTTGCTTGCCTACTTTATGTGGCAAACCAGAGAGTCTGGAATTTTAAACAAACTTCAAAAACCAAAATAGTGGGGTGAAGGAGAGAGAACTGTCAGGTAAGCATCCTATCTCTTTTTCCTTTCTTCCTACTTTTGGATCTCTATGTGTATTATTTGACAGACTGGAAGCCTAGGTGAGATCCCTTAGGTAAGAATATGAGAGAGTGGTAATGGTATTATTACTCATTCATTTCAAAAAAATCTGTCTCATTGCCTTAAGATAAAATGATTTTCCACATCAAAACAAAGGTTTTATTGACTTCACCTTGATTATGTGTTTTAAAAGAGTTTTTTATAAGATAAAATTTACCATCTTACTTCTGGATATATACCCGAATTGAAAGCAGGGTCTTGAAAAGATATCTGTACACCCATGTCTATTGGAGCATCATTCATAAAAGCTAAAACATGGAAGTAAACAAAGTTCCATTAGCAGATGAATAGATAAGCAAAATGTGAGGAAGGAAATTCTGACACATGCTACAACATGGATGAACCTTGAGGACATTATGCTATATGAAATAACCTAGTAACAAAAGAACAAAATACAGCATGATTCCACTTATGTCAGGCACTTAGAGAAGTCAAAATCACAGACACAGAAAACAGAATGGTGGTTGCTAGAGACTAAGGGGAGTGAAAAAATGGGGAGTCACTGTTTAATGGGTACAGTGATTGAGTTTTACAAGATGAAAAGAGTTATGGAAATTGAGTTATTGAAAAGAGTTACGGCTGCACAACACTTTGAAAGTGTTTAAGATTAAGACCACTAAACTGGATACAGGCATATTTTGCAGTTATTACAGGTTTGGTTCCAGACCACTGCAATAACAGGAATATCACAATAATGTAAGCCACATAACTATTTTGGTTTCCCAGTACACATAAAAGTTATGGGTTTTTTTTTTTTCTTTTTTCTTTCACAATGTCAATTGTCTTAAAAAAAATTTTAACTTTTTAGTTCAGGGGTACATGTGCAGGTTTGTTACATAAGTAAACTTGTGTCGTGGGGGGTCTGTTGTACAGATTATTTTATCACCCAGGTATTAAGCCTGGTGCCCATTTGTTTTTCCTGATCCTCTCCCTCCTCCCACTCTCCACTCTCTGAAAAGCCCAAGTGTGTGTTCCCCTTTGTATGTCCATGTGTTCTCATCATTTAGCTCCCACTTATAAGTGAGAACATGCAGTATTTGGTTTTCTAAAAGTTATTTTAAGGACTGACATCAGAAAGATGGCTGACTAGAGAAGCCTGGCACTGGTACACCCTCAACAAAAAAAGGACCAAGGCAACAGATAAAGAGCTAAGATTTGACTGGAGTGTCAGCAGGAAAATGCTGGAGAATACTGAGTGTGCAGAGAGGCACGTGTGCTGCTTAGAAGTCCAGGTTGGGATGATTTCTCAACACCCCGGTGAAGTCTGCTGTATCAGTTAACTCTTCCTTTCATGAAAGATTTCTCTGTAGCATAGGATGCTGTTTCATAACATTTTACCTGCAGCAGTGTCTCTCAAAATTGGAGTCAATCCTCTCAAACTCTGCCACTGCTTTATCAACTAAGTTTATGGAAAATTCTATTTCAACAATGTTCACAGCATCTTCAAAAGGAATAGATTCCGTCTCAAGAAACCATTTTCTTTGCTCATCCATAAGAAGCAACTCTTCTTCTGTTCGAGTTTAATCATGAGATTGCAGCAATTCAGTCACATCTTCTGGCTGCACTTCCAAGTCTAATTCTTTTACTATTTCCACCATACTTGCAGTTACTGCCTCCACTGAAGTCTTTAATCCCTCAAAGTCATCCATGAGGGTTGGAATGGACTTCCAAACTCCTGTTAATGCTGACTTTTTTTTAACCTCTTCCTATGAATCACCAATGTTATTAATAACATTAAGAATGGTGAATCCTTTCCAGAAGGTTTTCAATTTACTTGGCCCACATCCATCAGAGCAATCACTATTTATGGCAGATATTGCCTTATAAAATGTATTTCTTAATAATAAGACTTGAAAGTCTAAAATACTCCTGGATCTATGGGCTACAAAATGGATGCTGTGTTAGCAGGCATGAAAACAACATTAATCTCCTTGTACATTTCCATCAGAGCCCTTGGGTGACCAGGTGCACTGTCAATGCACAATAACAGTCTAAAGAGAATCTTTTTTTCTCAGCAGCAGGTCTCAACAGTGGACTTAAAATATTCAGCAAACCATGGTGTAAACAAATGTGCTGCCATCCAGGTTTCATTGTTCCACTTATAGAGCACAGGCAGAGTAGAATTAGCATAATTTTAAGGGCCCTAGGATTTTCAAAATGGTAAATGAGCACTGGCTTCAACTTAGTCACCACCACCAGCCTGTCCTTTAAAACTCTGAAGCCAAGCATTGACTTCTCCTCTGTAGCTAGGAAAGCCTTAGATGACATCTTCCAATAGAAAACGGTTTCTTCTGTATTGAAATTCTGTTTAGTGCAGCCACTGTCATCAATTATCTTAGCTACATCTTCTGGACAACTTGCTGCAGCTTCTCCATCAGTACTTGCTGCTTCACCTTGTACTTTTATGGTATGGAGAGAGCTTCTTTCCTCAAACATCATGAACCAACCTATGCTAGCTTCAAACTTTTCTTCTGCAGCTTCCTCACCTCTTTCAGCCTTTACAGAATTGAAGAGAGTCAGAGCCGTGCTCTGGATTAGACTTTGGCTTAAGGAAATACTGTGGCTGATTTAATCTTCTACCCATACCACACAAACTTTCTCCACATCAGAAAGGGAAAGGCTGTTTCACTTTTTTATCATTTACGTGTTCACTGGAGCGTAACTTTTAATTTCCTTTAAAAACTTTTTCTTTATATTCACAACTTGGCTGTTCAGTGCAAGAGGCCTAGCTTTCACCCAGTTTCAGCTTTCAATATGCCTTCCTCACTAAGTTTAATCATTTCTAGCTATTGATTTAAAGTAAAAGATGTGTGACTCTTCCTTTCACTTTAACACTTAGAGGCCATTGTAGGGTTACCAATGGGCCTAATTTCAATATTGTGATGTCTCAGAGAACAGGGAGGCCTGAGGAGAGGGAGAGAGACAGGGTAATGACTGCTGGTAGGGCAGTCAGAACACATACTTACTGCATTTATCAATTAAATTGGCCATCTTATATGGGCACAGTCTGTGGTGCCCCAAAACACTTACAATAGTAACACCAAAGACCACTGATTATAGATCACTGTAACAGATATAAGAATGATGAAAAGGTTTGAAATATTGTGAAAAGTACCAAACTGGTACCAAACTGTGGCACAGAAACACAAAGTGAGCACATAACATTGGAAAAATAGCTCCAATAGACTTGCTTGATACAAGTTACTATAAATTTTCAATCTGTAAAAAACACAATGTTTGTGAAGCACAAAAAAGCAAATCACAATAATGAAGTATGCTTATGTTTAAAAATGGTTAACATGAATTTTAAGTTATATGTATTTTACTACAATAAAAATTTTTAAATTATCATCTTAACCATTTTTGAATGTGCAGTTCAGTAGCATAAAGTACTGTATGACCAATCTCCAGAACTTTCCTCTTGCAAAGTGGAGACTCTTATACCCATTAAATAACCTGCCATTTCTCCCACTTCTAGCAACCACCATTTTACTTTCTGTTGTTATGAGTCTTACTACTCTAGATACTTCATATAAGTGGAATCCATTAAAGTGTTTGTTTTTTATGACTGGCTTATTTCACTTAAGATAATGACCTCAAGGTTCATTCATGTTCTGGCATGTATCAGAATGTCCTTCCTTTTCAAGGATAAATAACATTCAATTCTATATATATATTACATTTTGCTTATCCACTCGTCTGTCAATGAACACTTGGGTTTTTTCCACTTTTGTTGAATAATGCTCCTATGAACATGAGTACAGAACTATCTCTTAGCAATCCTGCTAATTATGTGGTTTTGTGTTATTTATTCTTTCAAAAATGACTAAGTTTTTCTCTGTGTGCGGATCTTTATTTGCAAGTAATCTTAGTTTTTAATATCTATCCAGAGGCCTTTTTCATTTTCTAATGGGTGTTTTGATGATTGAGCCTAATCTCTGATTAAATAAATGATTATGATACAATGTAAACATGAATAATGTAATTATTGGTAAAAGTAATTTTTATTTTTACCCAATGAGTATGTAAGTATGTACAGATGGGTTGATGGATAGATGGATGGGTGGATGGATGTGTGGATGGACTGACTGATTTGACTGATTGACAGGGTCTCTCCCTCTGTTGCCCAGGCTGGAATGCACTGGCATGATCTGAGCCCACTGAAGGCTTGACCTCCCAGCTCAAACCAGCCTCCCACCTCAGCCTCCCAAGTAGCTAGGACTATAGGCATGCACCACCACACTCCCATTTTTGTTTAATTCTTGTAGAGATGAGGTCTTACTACCTAGATGCTACCTAGGATGGTTCTGAATTTTTGGACTCAAGTGATCCTCCCACTTGTCCCTCTCACTTTGGCCTCCCACTTTGACCACAGAATTGAAAATATGTTTCTATCTTTACTTTTCATTAAATTATAGGTTCCGTAATGCAGAATTCCAAATTCTTTACCTAAATAATTTCACAGACAAATCTATCAATATGTGTTTTTGACTGTCTACACAGATGTTCAACATCTATAAATAACAACAGGAGGACCTATGTTACATGGTTTTTTGTCATTACTTTTGAATTAGTAGAAGCTATACGTATTTCATTACTGGCATTGGTGCACTGCTGATAACGAATTTGAGAAAGTATTGTGACCACTACAATTATTATTAGGTTGGTGCAAAAGTAATAACAGAATGATCTATCCCAGTAGAGTCAGAAAGAATCTGATTTTCAGAATATGCATGTATTAGTGGAAAAATAGAAAGAGACTCTCAACACAACTGTTTATCTAAAGACCAGGGCTCTAATTACAGCTGTTCCAGATTTAGATGGCTAGAAAATAAATGTGACAAGACATCTGGAACCCAAATGGAACCCACTGAAAAGATATTAAGACGTTCTATCAAGTTTCAGATAGTATAAAACACCAATATTTGTGGTAAACTTTTAGAACTTAGAACACTCTCACATCCCACATTCAAAGCTCATGAAAAAGAAACTCCTTAGGGACAGTTCATCAAGATCATGGCCAAGGCTGTCTTTAGATTTCCTGTCATAATACATTTTACAGGTATGTTAAAAATCAACAAAATATATAGAAGAGAAGGTATAATATTTCAATGATCAATTATGCTAAAAAAATAAGGTTTGGTGCTTATAGTGTTCAATTTCAACTCTGTTCCCTGAAATCAACAACAAAAATAGAAATTGGTTAATTTGATGGGTTACATTACTGACATTTAGATAGGACACATACATTCCATTAATATTTTCAGCAGATTTTTAGTACCTTTGATTTGTCTCTAGGCTTCATCATTACGAGACATTTCTCTATATTCAGAATTGAAAATTGGTTCCTATGGTAACCTCTTATACCAAAATAGAGTCTAGAAATTTAACTTGTAATTCTCCATTTCTGTCCTATTTTATAAGTTTAAAAAAATTGCAAGTATAGCTCAACTTACATATATTTTTTATAAACTAATTGAGTAACTCAAACCATAAAGCTGGGAGAAGGGGGATAATCTCTCAAAGAAATCCTTTGCTCAATATTCTTTTTGTTTCTTTTTCTTTTTAAAGGGAAGATTAATTCTGTAATACAATTATATGTTTAATAATTGTATTTAATTATAGATTTAATTGTTCTGTTTTCATCAAGAAGTTGCAAATGTGTCACACACAAATACATCTGAAAACTTTAACATTTAGTATAATAAGGGTTATCAATGTTTGTCAGGGAAAGTCAGAATCAGGCAGGAGAGGAAAATGGTTTCTTTAGAAACTAACTGCTATATAAGTAAAAAAAAGAACCACCATCATCAACTGCATCTGATAATGAATAGAAAGGTTTCACTGAAGCATATTTTTAACTAGCATTCTTTAAAAACTAAATTTAGTATTTGTAGGTATTCTGGTAAGAACAAAACAAAAACAACAGAAACTACAAAAAGCACACATTATAGCACTACTAATCCACTGAAGACAACAGCACTCTGAGACCTATGTTCCTTCCCAAATCATCTTCCTCTCTCCACACCAAGCCAGGACCACATTGCTTTCATTATCTGTTTTTCATCCAGCACTGGCTTCACTGCTGAGGCTCTAGTTATGGTTTTCTTCTTAACTAGGAGGTAAGGAACTCTTCATCCTAGAATCTTTACAAACTCTGTAATAAACAGTCACAGTTCTCTTGGTATATCACTGACTCTTACTTCAGACCTCTGTAGCTGAGAAAATTCACCCAAAGTGTTATTGGAGTAAATTAAAAACTAACCTTTTCCTACCAGAAACTAACATTTATAGAATGCCTATTCTAATATGACCTACATATTAAGAGCAGCAGCATACACTGGGAAGGAGAAGGAGAAAAATAAAATCTCTGAAGTTACTTTTTTCACTACAAAGAATAAAGTGGGGGAAATTTTAATCTTCTATAAAAACCTTCACAACAAAAAGATGGGCTGAGCAGGCATTTCCTTTAGAGATGAGGAGAATAAGAAAAAGGCTGAAGGAAAGACTGTTCTTTTCTGCAATGAGTCAGAGAAGCAACAGTTTGATGAGGGAGAAGTGGTGGCAACAGAAAAGCAAGAAGCAGACTACTCCTTGGTGTTGATTAAACAAACAAAGAAAATTTCATTGCAGGAATCTGCTCTTCCAACCCCAGAAGTCTTGTGCGTGCTCCTGACAACATCCCAGTCAGGAGCTTCTAACTCAAGTCATATGAGCCACCACTAATGTCATAGTGTCTCAAAGGGAAAATTTGCCTCCCTAATATCTATAATCCCTAGCTTCCTTATTAGGGGTAAGAAAGTATCTCTCTTGTGGGAAAAAGTGGCCATGTAATACAATTCTGGCTAATGACACATAAAAATAAGGGTTTAGGACAGGTATGGTGGTGGCTCACTCTTCTAATCCCAGCACTTTGGGAGGCTGAGGCAGGAGGACTGCTTGAGGCCAGGAGTTTGAAGCTGCAATAAGCTATGAGCTATGATCACACCACTGTACTCCAGCCTAAATGACAGAATGATACCCTGTCTCTTAAAAAAAAATCAGGGTTTCTAGGTAAGCTCTGTTTTCTTAAAATAGGCACCAACCTTTCTGTTTTTTGTTCTTTTCCACTGCCTGGAATGAAGACTTGATGGCTAGAGATCCTGCATTTATTCTGCAGGCAGGAGAACAAGCATAATACCCTAAAGATGGTGTCACAGAAAGAATTTCGAATAATATCATGAACTTGCTCCACCAGTGCCAGATACTCTGCTTCTGGGTTTCTTGTAAAATGAGAAAAGAAATTAATCTTACTTTGTTTAAACCACTGTTATTTGGGATTATTGGTACACACAGTTAAATTCCATCCTTAACAAATACATTTCTATTCCCAAATGGAGGATGCAGGGAGAAGCAGAAGGAGCAGCAATCTTCAGTTTTACTGCAGAAACAACCCAATTTCAAACTTGAAATCCACTATTACATAGACTAGTTTAACTATCACTACATTTCAGATACATCATAATTTTAAGGATTTTTTCACAGGCTGACCTGAAAAAACCTATGGCAAAATGCCTTTTGGCTTCCTTACTCAAAAATTTTAAAAATAACCCATTCCTAAGATAAAAATAAACACATTTACAGAAAGTTAACAAAAGTTTAAAAAGCATTTTAAATAAAAGAAGAAGTCTATTCTGTTAGATTTTTCTTTTTGGATGATTTTACATCAAGATACTATTAACCAAGATATGTTTACACTTAATTTTTTATTCAAATGTATGTGCTTATACTTCTAAATATTTTCCATTGTTTAATTTAAAACCAGTATTAACATTTAGAGTATATCTTTGTCATAAATAAAAAAAGATTAAAAAACAATTTTAAAAAATTTTAAAGAGGAAAACAGGTTAGATTTGTTTTAAAAGTTAATGGGAGGGGGCAGCTGCAATTACCCAGTAATGTTTAACTACACAATATGAAACACATGCCACAATGTGCAATGAAGTCTCCAGGGAGACACATGTTCACGGAAGTGGGACAGAGGAGATGATGTTTCTGACTTACAATTTATTTAAAAAAATACTAGGCTCTTCAATGAGAAAATAAAGCAGGAAACCTCAAGATAGTAACCACTGTCACATGCGATGTAGTTGCTATGGCAAATACTTTTTTAAGCACAGAAAGAATAATCACATAAAACTGACATCAATTTCTCCAGCTGCAGCTGAATTCTGACCCCAGCTTACAAAAACATTTTATTTTAACAATAATTTTAATGTTCAGAATTACCTTGTGCCTCAATTTTGGTCCTAAGTCCTTCAACTAGTTGCTTGTGGAACTAAAAACTTATTAGCAACAAAGAATAAAGTAACTATCAATCATTCTCTTTGTGGATAAGAAATTTTAAAGAAAAAGGTCGCTTTTCATCTCCATGCATCCGCAAAATATTTACAAGTAAACTAAATTGTGAGAAATATAATACCTTAGAGAATATGCCAGTCCACCACAACTATTCATTAACTTTCCTAATTTGCACATTTCTAAACAAGTAAAAAATCCTCATACAAATTTAAATAATTTTAAAAAATACTTTAACAAAATAATTCATTTAATTTTTAAGTTCTTAGCATGATTACAACAAAGATACTCAAGTATAGAGAATAAAATAACAATTAATCATAACTTAAGCAGCGTATGTGTCAACATCAAAGAGATTTATGAAGATTACCTAACTTGTTCTTCTAAAAATATTTTAAGATGTGGGTGGTTCCACCTCATTAATGACCTTGAAAATGTGTCCTTTAATTTGTTGCCAAGAGTATAGTGAATACATATAAAAAACCCGGATGTTAACACAGACAATACTGGTATCAGTTTTTTCTTAAGTTCATCATACTGTATTGTAAAACAAAGTGGGATAAACACAACATGGAGAAGGTCCATGGACTATTCATAAGAGATTAAAAAGCTTAGAAAACAATACCTGCACAAAAGTTACAGAGACTGAAATTATTCAGTCAAGAAAAGAAAAGTCTGAGGAAGAACTTAATAAGTATCCAAGTATTTATGAAGGGCTCTTGCACAGAAAAAGTGACCAGCTGTTTTCAATCTCCAATGAAGGCAGAATAGAATGAAATGGAAAAATTGAAGCCCAAAGATTTTAGTTAAATAAAAGGAAGGATTTCTTGTGCAAGTAATGAATACTGTAATGGTCACTGTGTGTATTTATGAAAACACTTTCTTCAAAGGCCTGTCCAGGAAAGAGATTTTCATTTGTACAAGAACGACTAATATTTGCATGCTTGCGTGTGCTTTGTGCTAATAAAAGAGGTATCCTACAACCAAAGTGCATACACTCACAGGTTTAAGCTGGGTTACACCTCATTAAACATGCCACCAACCAAGAGCACACAGAAGAGTAGACTACGTTCAGTGCCACAGGGAACTCAAACCACTGCTGCCACACCTTGCCTGGATTCCTAGTACTTTTATAGAGAAAAATGAATGACTTCTAGTTGCCCAGAAATACTATGGGTATTTGCATCCAGCTGCAAGAGGGACCTGTAGTTTACTGTTGTCACCTTTATTGTCATATCCTGGGCAACATTAACCTCTTCAGTTAAAGAGTAATACAACGGTTTTCATAAAAGAATGGGAAGTGGGAAAGTAATTCCCCTACACACTCTCCTACGCTTGCCAATTATTTCTTGCCATCTAAAATTCCATCCTTAGTGATTTACTCCTTTAGCTCAAGGCTGTATGATTCTGCAGGAAAATGTATTTCATGAACGTTAAACATTACTAGGCATTTTATTCCTGTGTATCTGGTCCTTTTCCGAAACAGATTTTGGGAGAAAAAAGGAAGGAAGGAAAGAATATGAGAACTGAGAGATATTACTAAGCAAAGAATATGACACGGAAGTAGATGCTCAGAACAAATTGCTTCTTACTTAATGATTTTGTCTAGGAACAATGGATGAACCAGGGAATATAGTCAGTCTTCCCTTCGCCACTCTCCTAACTCCGCAATAAATATCTAGTATGTGTTTCCAGAGTAACTCCTAAAAAACTAAGGCAGAACTTCATTTACTTTCTCTTGCTAATTAAGTAAAACTTCATACATGTGCTGTCCAAAATAAACTCTGAAATGTTCAAAATCATTAAATACTTTAGGCATAAACGACTAAGACATTTTTAAATGTATATTTAATAAATATTATTTAACCCAGTATTTAAGAAATGATAAACATTTATGAAAGGTTAATATAAATAAATAATATACAACCTAAACATAACTAGTTATTTCTCTACCCATTTTTTGTATTTTTCAGAGACACAGTCTTGCTCTGTTGCTTAGGCTGGTGTACAGTGGCACAATCTCGGTTCATTGTAGCCTCTGCCTCCCAGGTTCCAGTGATTCTCGTGCCTCAGCCTCCTGGGTAGCTGGGATTACAGGTGGATGCCACCAAGCCTGGCTATTTTTGTATTTTAAGTAGAGGTGGGGTTTCACCATGTTGGCCAGGCTGGTCTTGAACTCCTGACCTCAGGTGATCCACCTGCCTCGGCCTCCCAACGTGCTGGGATTACAGGCATGAGCCACTGCACCCAGCCTCTCCACCCATTCTTAATACGACATGGTTTTCACCTACATCACCATCCAGCTGCCTTTCTGCTCAACGTGCTCCAGTGTGTCTTCAGCCTTCTTATATACTCCGGGTAAGTTCTAAACACAACACTCCAGATGTGTTGTGGCTCCGGAGAGCAGAGTGAAGCCGCACTGTTCTAAAAAGTGGTTATGCGCCCTAGCTGCACCTCAGAGGCACTTGCAGAGTTTTAAAATTAAACAAATACATATTTTAAAAACAGAGATGCCCAAGCCCTGCTCCAGTCTGCAGAACCAGCATCCCGAAGAGCAACTGTTACAGTACGTACTTGTAAGGTTGGTTATTTGGACCCAAGAGCAGGGTTTATCCTGTAAATCAAGTCCACTGCTCCAGCCTCTGGTGATCTTTTCGGATCCTCATTCTATCTTATAACATATTTTAATTTTGTTCCTCTTCATGTTATTTGTAATTCTAATGGACTTTCACCCTATAGCTTCATCCAAGTTTCTATGAAAAATGTTGAGCTAGTGAGGGCTTGAGGCTGAGGTCCTGTATCACAAAATGAGAAATCTTCTGGTAAACAGCTTATTATTTAAAACACTGTGGTCAACTGAAATATAGCAACCACTGCCACGTGCCCCTGGGGAGCCTTTGTATCATAGAGGCAGGAGAGCTGAACACCCCATTTCTCAGAATTCCTTGCAACTAGAGTTCTGGATGCATATACCCTTTCACAGCTGGGGGTGGGGGGCAACAAACAGAAGCTATGTGCCTGCTAGTTTAGCGATTTCCCTCTAGCAAGACTGTCATGGAGACTTGATTATTTACAGCAGCATTGTAGCATCTAGTCACCAGCTTCACAGGTACTGAGTAACGGTTGCAGTAATATTGGGTAGCTTTCTGATCCCTAAGTAGCAATATGGGTTGATTTCAATCTGTGTTACTGAATCCACCAGTGCCAGAGGCAGCCTCTGGAATGCTATTCCTAGTTGTGGCAGTAACAGTTGTTCCCTATGTGCTCACTTTTGTGGTGTTGTGGAAGTCACTTCTGAAGGCTTACATTACACAGCCTTCTCCTCTAGGCTTTCCATCGATTTTGTTAACATCTACATCTCTAATATGGCTTGGCTCTATGTCTCCACCTAAATCACATGTTGAATTTTAATTTAATGTTGGAGGGGGGCCTGGAGGGAGACGATGAGATCATAGGGGTGGTTTCTTACGGTTTAGCACCATCCCCCTAGTGCTGTCTCGAGATGAGTTCTCACAAGATCTGGTTGTTTAAAAGTGTATGGTACCACCCGCTCTGCTCTTTCTCCTGTTCCAGCCACGCAGCACATGCCAGCTTCCCCTTCCCCTTCCACCCCGATTGCTGGTTTCCCGAGGTCTCCCCAGCCATGCTTCCTGTACAGCCTGTGGAACCATGAGCAAATTACACCTCTTTTCTTTATATATTACCCGGTCTCAGGTCGTTCTTCATAGCAATGTAAGAAGACACTAATACAATCTCTGACTTAAATTTCTTTGTGTTTGAAGTACTTAATTTCTGTTTCCTTCAATAAACTCTCACTGATATAAGCACATTTGAGTATAACTGTTTCACTCTCATAAAAGGACCACCAGCTAGATCACAATACATAGTGTCTACAAGGATATCATGAAAGACTTTGTCAAATACTTTTCTAATATCCTAAGATACAATATTCAAACTCTGCATTTTCTCTGGCCTAGAAGTTTAGCAATGCTGTCAAAAAAGGAAATTATATCATTATGATATGATTTGTTCTTAGTAATCTATGCTGACTTATAAGGATCCTGACCTTTCCTAAATTACTCTTAGATGTTCTAGAATCCTGCCCAAGAGAGACATTGATCTCACCCACACCAGAGTAGTGACGTGATTCTGATGTCAAACCTGTATCTATATACTGGTTCTATCACTTGCTTGCTACAAAATCTTGGGCAACATTCCCAAGTCTCAGTTTCCTTAGTGGTAAATGGTAGTGAAATGCTATTTTATAGGATCCTTGTGAGGAGTAAATAAGATAACATATACAAAGTCCTGAGCACAGGGTTTGGCCCACAGTAGGAGCTCCATTAATAACAGCTATAACCTGAGAAATTCACCTTTTCTGCCTTTCAAAAAATAAAATAAAATATAAATGGATTCTGTTATACATCCATGACACTCTCCTCATTTTCTTAGAGATGTCAAATTTCATAAATAGTGGAAAACAGTTCTCTCATCTCAAATTATATCAATAGATATTATCAAACATACTCTTGGTCAGGAGATGCCAAGTCCTCTGTCCGCTGGGTACTTCTCTAGCATTTGCTCATCTTGCCATTCAAACCCCTTTTATTCATGTTGATGCTACTCAGTTCATTTTGGAGATCATCATTCTCTATAGAAGCCTCTTGGCTAGCTTACTGAAAAAAGAGAGATGGAGCAAGGTCTTGGAGGAGTCAGGGAAAAGTAGAGGCAAGAATTTGCCATGGGAAGAACAGAGCTGCCTGACAGCTCAGCATCTCCAGTCCCAGGAAGATAAGGCCTTTATCACTGCATGGGAAGCAGAGCTGACAATGCCTGGGGCTTCCCAGATGCTCCATCTTATCAAGTTTTTGGAAGGACAAATTAATAGGGTAGACAGATGGATATTATCTTTTATTGATGATCAACTATATTTAAAATACTGCCAGGTGCGTTTTGAGTTTATCTAATATATACACCTGCACACATACACATAACAGAGAGACAAACATTCAGACAGAATTAAGTAACACAATTAGTAAATGATTTGGCTTTACATCCCATGCTCTTTTCACTGTATCACATCATTTGTTCAGAAAATATTTCATGAACTCTTACTAAGTGCTAGGTATTGTGTTAGGTATCAGAAACACAGTGGGGAATAAACAAAAGCAGACACTTTAAATAAGCAAGCACTGTAAGAGTGAAAGCTTAGGGCAAGATGGGAGCCTATTAGAGGGGTACTTATTCCTAAACTAGAGTTGATAGAGGAAGCAACCTCTTAATGGAGCCTGAGTGGATGAATGTGATTTAATGAAAGAAAAGGAAATCCTACAGAAGGATTTGGGCATTGCAAATGCCCAAGGGTAAAAAAAAAAAAAAAGAAAAGAAAAAGAAAAAGAAAAAAGGTCTATAAGAGCTAATAAGCTGGAAGAAGGATGAAGACGAATTGAAAGGTAAGTAGGAATCAGAGCACATACTGCCTCTTAACTAGCATTGAGCTTTAGCCTATGAGCAATTGGTAGTCACTGGCAGGCCATAAGCAGAAGAAAGATGTACTGAAATCTGAATGGTGGGTAGGGAACTATATCAAAGTTTTCCAGGAGAAGCAGAAAAGACAAAACATTAGGGCAGAGGAGTTAAGAACATAAGAGAGTGGTAGAAGCAATGAAATACAGCCTCTAAGATTGGAGGCAGAGGCTGTTTAGAATCCTTACAAGTGAGAAACTATGAGGACTTAAACTAAAGAAATACAAGTGGAGATCACGAGAAGAGGACAGATATATTTAGGGGACAGAACTAATGAGATGAATGTTACTCCATGAAAGGTGAAGGAAGAAATGGAAATTAAGAATGACTCAATTTTTCAACCTTATTCCAAAGTCCACATTTAAAACACCTATACAGTTTTTCTAGGTCCTCGCAGGATAACATTTCATTTTTTCCATAAAGTCGGGAGCAAGATCATCTACTAAAACTGAGATGAGAGGTAGTAAGAAGAGATTTAGTGAAGATCTAAACTAGCCACTCTGTAGAATGAGAAATCACTGAACAGAGAAACACAGGCCTCCGGGAAAGTTCTGAGGGCCCAAGTGGGGCAGAAGGTCTTGATCTGGCAACCCTCATCTGTGCAGGAAGACTATCTCCAGCAACACTCAACAGCCAGGGTAAGGATGCAGAGAAGATGAACACATAGACTAATCCATATCAAAGTTTTCCAGAAGAGGAAGAAGGACAAGACATTAGGGCAGATGACTTAAGAATATAAGAGAGTGACAGAAGCAATGAAATACAACCTCTAAGCTGTGTAGAAGAGTGAAGGGAAGGTGTGCTAATAAAAAGAAAGCAGCCTAGGAACTAGGGTCAGGGAACTAGAGGGCTCTCGTGACAGCATTTCCCAAAACGTGTTTCTCAGACACTTATTACACAGGATGTTAATCACTGATATGTTTCTCGTTAAAAGCTTTTCATGGTCAAATAAGTTAAGGAAAGCTTAGATAATGTAATTTTTAAACTGCTTACTTCCTGTACTCTTTGTATTAGTAAGTTAATAATATATACTGTAGTTTTCTAATAATTTATCTCTAGGATAAATATGCATTTCCCAAATACATCTGATTATTATATATTATCTATATTTATCTGAGAATTTCACTGAATGGGTATCTTAAGAAACACATTATCAGAGGGTCTGTGAAAAGAGAAGTAGTGATGGTAGAACACTTGAAAAGAAAATAGCTTTCAAAGGCAGTAGGCTTACCTGAAAGTTCACTTAGCTCCCAGAATTATGTAGCTAAGTATCTTTAATTCTACTATAACACACACACACACACACACACACACACACACACACAGCTTGACTCTGACTCTACTGTAATTAGTATTCATTCATGGAACCAATATTCCAAGAACATCTACTATTATGTGGCAGAGATTTATATAGCATTCTTACTAGGACAAACCTCATAACTTATCTGGGGAAACAACAGATACACACATGAAAAATAAAAACCTGGCTGGAAAGTATGGCTCTTCCTCAGATACCCATAAGATATAGTTTCTTTTCAGGGCAACTAGTGCTACCAATCTAACCACAGCTCTGTAAGACCGGAACGTTCTTCCATAAAGACAGAGCTAACTGAGTAGATCTGAGCTGAACAAACTGAACAGCTTGTCTTGTCTTTGCTGAAGCTACTATTCTCCCCGGGTCATCTATTATGAAATAATCTCTCCTACCCCATAAATTTGATGACAATAGATTCTTGACCTGGTCCTAATCTAAGCCAGGATAAAAAGTCCTAAAAGCTGACTTTCTTAAATGACAACCAACCTACGTATACCCAGTGTCAACCATTCAGAATTCCAACTGGCACAGATAAGTATGGATAAAGCATAATCCATAAGGAAGAAGTAGAGGTCCACATGTAAATACTGGCTAGTGCCAGACTGAAGGATCTTGGTTACACAGCTGAAGCCTGGACACTCCCCATGAGGAGGCCTTAGAGATATCTGAATAGGAAGACTGAGAGCAAGAAGGTAAAAGTAATATCATCATTGCTTCTTGGGACATGCCCATAGGATCCACATCCATTTTTTAAAAAGCAGATCCAACTTTAAAATATTTTTTGTCATTTTTCTCCACTTCCCTTCAAAAGGTCTGTGGGTAATTTTACTTCCTAGAGATAAGGAAAATAGGCCCATAATTTCTAGCTTCATGGTGAAAGTTATAAAAAATGAAAGTGTAAACATAATTTAAACTGACAAGGATGTTAAATCAGGCAACTCATCTGAAACTCCAATGGAAATGGCAATGAAAATCAAAATCTTCAGTAAATATTGTAGAGATTTTAGAAAACCAAAAATAATATACTGCTATGATCTTATTGGGAACAAAAATGCTAAAGACATATTAGCAAATGTGGCTTTGACTGATGTAACGTAAGCTGAGACCTCATACCAACTAATTTAAGAAGTTTTAAAGATTTAGATCATGAGAAAAACAAAACTACAATACGTATGTGGTTTCAGGAAAAGTAAGTCTTCCTTCAATAACTTTTTCACATTCTTTACTACTGCTATTCTACAATAAGACAATCCCTAGGGGTTACACTAACATCACTTGATTAGATTTTGGAAACACTGAAGCCCCACATTACAGAATGATGTCTAACTGGCAGAAACGAAATACACAGAAAGTTGGCTCATGGGATTTAAAACTTCTGGAGGCCCAGAAAACAACTGCAGCTATATAAAACACTATCTGCTTAACTTCAAAATGAGCTCTCTGTAACAGAAAGTCATACCTATATAATTTGTTATAACAAAATTGTAACATATATTAATTTTTGTGGATGTCAAACATAAAAGTCACTACACAAAATGTGTAGAAATCTGTGATGTAATTTTAAAGTTTCATATCTGAAACATCACTGCTCTCTCTTCCTTGGAATATAATACACGGCAATCTAAATGAATTAGATTCTATAAAGACTCATTTTTCTTAACTACTATATATATGCTGATGTTCAACTATATGACTGCATGAAAAGTTGTTTATATAATTATTAATGCTCAGTAACTTCCTAAAGATACAACAAAACACTCAATGATCTAATAGATCTTTTAAGAATCATAAAATTTGAGTTAAAAAGTTATATCACAGTTTATGGAAAATTGATATTGCATGTGGATGAAAAATGTGTTAACTGTTTTACCACAGAGTCTTTGTGATCTACTTGTACCCTGACACTAGCTGGTTCTGGAGGCCACAAGGCCATCCTCTGCAGTGGAGTGAGGCATGTTATGGATGCGGAACACCTACTCTAATCAGATGGCCAGTAGAAATTGCAGGAATTCCAAGATTTAGGCTGCTTTCCAGGAAAAAGACTCAGAAGACCCACCAGTGGCAGGAGATAGAAAATTCATACTCCACCCACAGGATTGTGGCAGCATAGCAATCTATTTGCATTTTGTGCTTCGTGACCTTCTCTATCCAAAGTACATATGCAACCATGTGGGCTACACAGTACTAGGAAATAAGAAGAAAGCAGCAGTACTGAGCCATGTGACTTGAAGCTAAGGGGTCAGATCTCACAGGGGGACTAGCAAAAAGAAAAGGTGGGCAAAAAGAAATGGAAATATCTGAGAGAAAGTTCTGGTATCCATTTTGCAGTACCAGCAAATCACTTGAATATTTACAACTTTCTAGATTCTACAATGCTAGAAGTCATTTAATTCTGCTTTTCTGCCATTAAGAGGCAATACTGTTTGGTGGAAAGCAGCCTAGTACTTGCTTAGATTTTAACACTAACCACACAGGACTAGGGTAGGAGCAGGATGGGAAGACAAAGGTCAGCTGGTGCTAAGAGAAAATTTGTTTTCTTTTGCCTATCACTGTGAAATCACAATGTCCTACATTGTTAACTGCAGAATCTTTAAAAACTGGTTTTAAAAAAGAGAAATGCTAGTCTGTGAAAGTATACTTACCACCATCACTCTGTAAGCAAGAAGTCAGAGAGAGTGTTTGATCATCATTTCAGCCACTGCAGCATCCCAGCACTGTGCCTTGCATATGACAGGCAGCAGTGAATATTTGTGGAACTGAATATTCTGTATGAGCATACCTGTCTCGTAATCCTTCTTTCTAGTGTTTCTTATTTTCCCACCTTATTTCTTCCCATAGCTCACACTGCTCTTTGCAGCTTAACTAATACTTTGGACAACATAAAATAATAGTCTGCTGAATTTATTGGAAGATAATTTTAGGTTTACTTTTTTTAATTGGGAAAGTAAATGTTAGGAACCCTATCTTTTTCTCTCTAAAATACTTTGCAGATTAAGTTGTGGGTTAGCAATCTTCAACAGAAAAAAGTTCCATAACTCTAAGTGGAAGATGTGTTGCTTTCTGCTACATTAAAATAAAATTTTAAAAAGGTGACTTGTGCCATACTCCTTTTTACTGTTACATAAATCTAAGAAACAAAATTTTCCACAATTGGCTATAAAAAGTAAAACAGAACTAGACTGGTTTCTATAGAAGTATCTTTTCAAATTAGAAAACTAATATTCGATGTAAAAAAGCCACATACGTTTCATAGTTCCATCTTCTTCTTCCTCATCCTCACTGTTTATCACCATGGTCCCCAAGTCGGATTCCAGCATGGTGCTATTATGTTCAATCATGGTCTGGGCCCCTTCACTCATTGTGCTTGTGGCCCGCATGGTGCCCACACTCTCCACACTAGTCTTTACCATGGTGTGGGAATCCAGCTCATCTTCATCCTGCAAGCAAAATACTGCAATGAGGGAAGACTTTTCTATGGCAGATGGATTTTTTAATTCTTTTCTTTTTTTTTGAGACGGAGTTTCGCTCTTGTTACCCAGGCTGGAGTGCAATGGCGCGATCTCGGCTCACCACAACCTCCGCCTCCTGGGTTCAGGCAATTCTCCTGCCTCAGCCTCCTGAGTAGCTGGGATTACAGGCACGTGCCACCATGCCCAGCTAATTTTTTGTATTTTTAGTAGAGACAGGGTTTCACCATGTTGACCAGGATGGTCTCGATCTCTTGACCTTGTAATCCACCCGCCTCAGCCTCCCCAAGTGCTGGGATTACAGGCTTGAGCCACCGCGCCCGGCCAAGGATTTTTTAATTCTTAACAAGAAAATGAATATATTATAGTTTTAATACTTATAAAAATACTATGATTACCACTGATTTTAATATGAGTACATACATACGAATGTTATTTAAAAGCCAAAATTACCTGAAATAACCTAAAGCTTTAGGTAATTAAAGATCAAGCAACAGAAACTGATGAAGTAGAAAGCTGCTAGTTGCTCTTAAAATAAGGATCAAGATAGGTAAACTATCAACAAATGCGTGACAAAGAATATGGTAACAAAATAACTAAATATATAAAAGAGAGCATCTTTAAGACAACACATTGACACTTTGTATTATAATGGGCATAATGATGTCTATAACCTTGTACAACGGCCATTACCTTTTTCTTTTAAATTATCGCAAAATATACAAATACATATACATATATGCATATACATAATATTTACCATTTTTACAATTTTTAAGTGTACAGTTCTGTAGCATTAAGTACATTCACAATGCTGTGCAACCACTGCCATTATACATTACAGAACTCTTCATTCCCCCTTTCCCCAGCCCTGGCAACTTATATTGTACTTACATGAGGTATCTAGCATAGGCAAATTCATAAATACAATAGTACGTACTTACTTGCATAGACTTTGACACTAACCACACAGGACTAGGGTAGGAGCAGGATAAGAAGAGAAAGAGAAATGTGATTTTACTATTATAGTTAGGAATTTGCCTATTCTTCATACTTCATGTAAGTGAAATCATACAATATACTTCACTGAGCATAATGTATGCAAGGTTCATCCATATTGTGGTATGTGGTGAAATTTCACTCCTTTTAAGGCTGAATGATATTCCATTGTATGTACACACATTTTTGTCTCCCTGTTGACACCTTTGGCTACTGTGAATAGTGCTAATGTGAACATTTACCTACAAGTATCTGTTTGAATTCCTGCTTTCAGTTTGGTTGGGCATATATCCAGCAATTGCTGGATCACATGGTAACTTCATATTTAATTTTTTGAGTGCCCAAACTGTTTTCCACAGTGGCTATGTAATTTTACATTCTCACCAGCAATACACAGGATTCCAATTTCTCCACATCCTTGGCAACAATTATTTTCCATTTAAAAAAAATAATAGCCATCCTAATGAACATGAAGTGTTATCACACTGTAGATTGATTTGCATTTCCCTAATGACTAGGGACGTTGAGCAATTGTTTCTCATGCTTATCGGCCATTTGAATATCTTCTTTGGAAAAATATCCATTTACCCATTTTAAAATGGGTTGTTTCATTTTTCTGTTGTTGTTGAGTTATTATGCATTCTGGATATTAATTCCTTATCAGATGTATAATTTGCAAATATTTTCTCCCATCCTGTATGCTTTTTACTTTGTTAATAGCATCTTTTGGTGTAAGATTTAAATTTTGATGAAGTCTGATTTATCCATTTTTTCTTTTGTTGCCTGTGCTTCTATTGTCAATACCAGCTTTTAAATGTTTCACAGAAGAACCAAGTCAGTAATATAAGTACAAATTAAAAGTGCTCTTTAGAACATTCACCAAAAGATATACCGGAATAGGGTCATAAAAATAAATTAACAAATCCTGCTTGAAAGACCGGCTGATAATCCCAGTGCTTTGGTAGGTCAGGGCAGAAGGATCTCTTGAGGCCAGGAGTTTGAGACCAGCCTAGGCAATACAGCGAGACCCTGTCTCTACAAAAAATTTTAAAATTAGTTGAACATGGTGGCATGTGCCTGTAGTCCCAGCTGCTTGACAGGCTGAGGCTGGAGGATTGTTTGAGCTCAAGAGTTTGACGCTGCAGTGAGCTATGACGGCTCCACTGCCCTCCAGCTTGGGTGACAGAGCAAGACCCCATTTCAAAAGGGGAGGGGAGAGGGAGGGGCAGGGGAGAGGGGTAGAGGGAGGAGAGGGAGAAAGAAAGAACCAAAGGTTCTGCTGTTTAGAAAAACTTGATCATGTACTTGATCATTTATACTTATTCCATTTTTAGTGAAAACATATAAGCAAAATCTAGTTCTGACAGAGGTCAAAATGCAAATCTAAGAACATCAATGTTGGGTCTCAGCAACTTAGGTAGTATGATATAACAATAGTTGGACAGCTGTTGAATATATTTCCTCTTCCTAAACCTATAGGTTAAGCTTAGCATTATGTCTCAAAGTCCTCTGTACTTCTTTCACGATCCTTTCTCTTTTAGAAGCCTCTTCATTCTCATGACTTCAAATATCTAGTAAGTTGAGGAGACTCAAATCCTGAAATCTTCCTGTCTTTATTTATTACATAAATGCTTAATGATGTCTAAAATTTGACACTCCCAAATCAGATATTTCATTTATCTCTCCAGTCCCTCCCATCTGTCTCCATCCCCGACAACCACCACAAATCCTAATCTTCACTTGCTACATGAAACTTCAGTATCTTCTTACATTTACTCTCTCTTTCATTCCCTATATATATATCAGTCAACTAATTCTTTAAAAATTTCTCTCTTAGCTCCATCTCTTCTTTTCCATTCCCACTGCTACTGGGTATATATGATCCTCACTACCTCATAGGTGGGTTACCGTAGCTAATGCTTCCTGATTGAGGACTCTCCCATCTAACTTTCTAGAGTCAGACAGACATTAGTTCAAATCCTGGCTCAAAGCACTTACGAGGCATAGGATCCTTGGCAAGCTATTTAAACTCTCCAAAGGTGAATGATTAAATAAAAAGGTATGCAAAATGCCTGCATGCTACCTAAAACGTGGTAGTTTCACACCTTCCTCAAAGTACATGGCATTATACTAACCTTTCTTAAATACTACTTCTAACATAATACTCTACTGAAGAATCTACAATGGCTCCCAGTTCTCGCCTTCATTAAAGTAAACATTTCTGCCTAGATTTCTATGTCCTCTATGGGCCAATCCTATTTTCCCATTGTTCATATAATCTCCAATACAGGCAGGCTGACTTTAACTGAATCTCTCTTTGCCACAACTCCATATGATGTTATGCTCATTAAAGACTTCCTTTCTGTACATGTCTTATTCTCTATCCAGAACACCCTTCCCCTCTATCCATTTAACTAAATCCTACCTAGTTTCAGATCAAGAATCTACCACTTCTGTGGTGAAATCAGTCTTTGTTAATTATTCTCTAAGCTTCCACAGAATTCATAATCTGCATTATACACTTTTGTATTCAATTTATGACCTCATATTTTGAGCAACTGTTTTGTAACGTATTTTATAACGTAAGTACCTTATGGATGAGAATGTTAGAGTACCTCTGAATCCACAAAAGTGTTTCATTCGCTACTCAAAATACAGTAAGCATTTGTGAAAGTTGTCAGAATCAAAATGAAGTCATTTCTGCTTAAAACAACAGAAAAACAAAAACCAACCCTGACAAACGGAGCAAGGGAAGGCCATAAAGAGATGGTCCTCATGCAAAAGCTATCACAAAAGGCTCTGACAAAAACCACAATATTGCACAAAGGCCATTGCAATCTTACATGAAAAATACTGTGAGGACGTCTACCTAGTAACCGCCTATCCAACCACAGACTGGCACACCCTTGTTACTGACCCTTGTAGCCAAGGATAAATATTTCAAAACAATTATGCAATTCTCCCCCTTTTTCATTTAAAAACCTTTGTCTTCCCTTACCCCCCTGAATATGCACACCATTTACTATAGGGCATACCATTTACTATAGCACCTATACTCCCACTGCAATGCCCTATTATAAAATAAATGTTACTTTCTTTTAGAGAGTCTTTGTTATTTAGGTTGACAGGTTCAAGACATATTCACTTTTTCATGGAATTATAAAATCAGGGACCTTTACAGTTAGAGAGAAATGAATTCAAACCTTCATTTTCTATCTGAAAACACTGAGGTCCATAGAAAATAAGAGACGTAGCAAAGAAGTAGAAAATGTAGGAAGTAGAAAAGTTCCTTTTTAAAGTTTCCTTTCTTGTTAAATCCTAAGTCTGCTAATAACTTTGTTAAGCCCTATCCTATGTACCTGTTCGATATGCTGTGCTTACAGGCATGCTGTACATTCTGTGTCCTTGTACTTTAACCAAGATATCTGTGCTGCACATGCTCACAGGCATGTCCCAGGTCTCCATTGCTTTTACCTGTTTAGAAAAGTTTTAAGTTGTTAGCCAATTGGGTTTTAGTTCAGATTGCAAAGTCTGGCTCCAGCCAATGGAGATCAGACACAGCAGTAAGGATAACCCTAAATGCGTAAGGAATAAATTTGTATGTATTCCCTTTGTTCTTTGTACTCTCATGGCAAGATGGCTAGTGACAGTACCCTTTCTTCAGTCCAGGAATTAAAAATTGCACTGCTGAAAGATCCTTTGTCTCAGTGCTGATTTTTCTTTGCAGCACTGAGCATCTATTTCCAACACTTCCCTAAGGTCACATACCTACTTAAAAGTAAAGCTGGGACTAAGAAACAAGTTCGTTTATTTCTTAGCCCATTATTCTACTACATACATGTATCTTAATTACATTTACATTTTTATCTACTTGAATGCTTAAGTTTGAGGTGCAAGCTTACAGTTTTAAAAGCTTGTATCACCACCTCCTATTACCAAAGAGTCCCATGCAAATTATTCAGTCCATTCCAGTCCAAGCCACCATCTTCTCCCACTTGGTGCATGGAAAGAGCCTACTGACTGTTCTCATTGTTTCCATTTCTGCCCCTTTTAGTCTCACTCACATAGACAGATTGATCCCTTAAGAAGACAAATCACATCATGTTACTCTCTTGCTAAGAACTCTGCATTTGGCCTTTTATCACACTTAGGATAAGATCCAAAACCTTTATCATGGCCAAATGTGATCTGGCCTAGTAATATCTGCCAAACCCATCTCCCATCACATTCCTTCTTGCTCCCAAGCTCTAGCCAGGCTGACCTCCTTTGCTGTTTCTTGAGCATTCTAAGCATGTTCTTCCTTTTGAGCCTTTAAACTGGCTGATCTCTTGGACTGGAATGCTCATCCATAAACCAGCTTGATCATTTATCTAACTCAGGTCTCTACTTAGCTGTGAACTCCTCAGTGAAGCTTTTTCTGACCACCAATCTAAACTAAACCCTCCATCACTTTCTATTCTTCTGTATTCTTCACAGTCTATACCTGGTCTTCTCTGCCACTAGAATGTAAATGTGATGAAGGCAAGAGACTTTATTTTTTTAACTTCTGAATCCTCATTATTAAAACACCTAGCATATAGTACTACTTGATACTTATTTAATGAATAAACCAATTTACATTTTCACTTATTAATCATCCAACAAGCATTTATTGTACATCAAGTAGTAGATAAGACATTGGAGATACAAAGATAAATTAAGATAGTTTCATTCCATTTTGGTTTTTAGGGAGTTTGAGATCTAGGGGAAATCTACTAACATGTGAACAATAAGATACAAGACAATCTATTAACTGCTATAAGAAAAATGTTGACAATAAAATGGGAATACCAAGAGTACAGCCTCTAACTCTGCCTTTAAAAAGTGAAGAAGGTCTCACAGGGGAGGCTGAACTTGAGTTAGCTCTTAAAGGATGAGTAGACTACATAGTTAACACAGATATATACATTTGGGTGGACGGTTTTACAACAATTTTTTACATTAGAACTACACTCAGACATATTCCTTCTCAGCTCAAACGCCCTAAGATTGAATTAGGTGTCATGCCTCTGTAATCCCATAGCACTCTGTGCATATGCTGATTTTACAGTAGTGTAATCGTCTATCCACTTCCCTTGTCTAAATCCCTCATTAGATTCTCAAATCTGTAAGGGCAGTAACCAGATCTTGTTTACAGTTATATTCCTGATGTCTGGTACAAAGTGTTGTATTATTATTCAATTTATTGAATGAATGTTAAATCCCTCATTATGAGGTAATGCAAAAATACAGACGAAGGACAATGTTATGAGGTTCTAGTAACATAACATTATTATAAAACACTTAATGGCTACTGAAGATATTATACTTTGGGACAGGAAATAATGCTATTAACTAGAGTTATTCAGTTGATCATTTAATAATGATAAAGCACTTATCAATGAGTTCGAAGCACTATGCTAAGGTCTTAATTCTCTTATTGGCTAGGCATGAATGGTGGCTCATGCCTTTAATCTCAACACTTTGGAAGGCCAAAGTGGGTGCATCACCTGAGGTCAGGAGTTCAAGATCAGCCTGGCCAACATAGTGAAACCCGGTCTCTATTAAAAATACAAAAAATTAGCCGGGCATGGTGGCACTTGCCTATAATCCCAGCTATTTGGAAGGCTGAGGCAGGAGAATCACTTGAACCTGCAAGGCGGAGGTTGCAGTGAACAAAGATTGCACCACTGCACTCCAGCCTGGGCAATGGAGTGAGACTCCATCTCAAAAATTAAAAAAAAAAAAAAAAAAAAAAAAAAACTATCTTATTAACTCTCAGAGGTGCTATTATCCCTCTTAGGCAAAGGAAGCTGTGGCTCAAATAGGTTTCATACTTGCCCAATGTCATAAAATAAATAAGTGCAGAAGCAAGAATTCTAGCCAGGTCTATCTGATTCTAAAGCCTAAGTCCTACCTTCTAATTATGTAAGGCTTTTAAACTACCTACAGCATTTCTCAAGCCCCATTTAACTTATACTACAGGTTTGCCAGAGCACGTTTCATTTTGCAAAGTAAAGAGATGAAGAAAATGACATAATCATAAACTGACTGATTTTCACTTGATCAAAAAGCTAATTTTAAAAGACAGTTGGGATTTATTCTTTCTGGTGGGCCCCACTAAGGATGAGGAAAAAGCTGATTTTCTATCAGCTCCTTTTTCAAATCTGCTGGTTGAATATCTTATTTTATCATGGTTGCAACCAGCTTATATTCCCCAAACACTAAATCTATTTTTATATGTGTGAGTCATTTGTCTCTTATCCTTGTAAGAATTAATGCTGTGACCATTAAACTTTTGTAAGAATTAACGCTGTGACCATTAAACTTTTTTTTTAAATTGTACTTTAGGTTCTGGGAAACATGTGCAAATCATGCAGAACTGTTGCACAGGTACACACACGGCAATGTGGTTTGCTGCCTCCACCCCCATCACCTGTATCTGGCATTTCTCCCCATGTTATCCCTCCCTAACCTCCCCAACCCCATGCTGTCCATCTCTTGCCCCCACCCAACAAACCCCAGTGAATGATGCTCCCCTCCCTGTGTCCATGTGTTCTCATTGTTCAACACCTGCCTATGAGTGAGAACATGCAATGTTTGTTTCTCTGCTCTTGTGTCAGTTTGCTGAGAATGATGGTTTCCAGATTCATCCATGTCCCTACAAAGGACAGGAACTCAACTTTTTTTATGGCTGCATAGTATTCCATGTTGTATATTTGCCAATCATCGATGGGCATTTGGGTTGGTTTCAAGTCTTTGCTATTGTAAACAGTGCCACTATGAACATACGTGTGCATGTGTCTTTATAACAGAAAGAATTGTAATCCTTTGGATATATATCCAGTAATGGGATTGCTGGGTCAAATGGAATTTCAATTTCTAGATCCTTGAGGAAGTGCCACACTGTCTTCAACAATGGTTGAACTAATTTACACTGCCACCAACAGTGTAAAAGTATTCCTATTTCTCCACATCCTATCCAGCATCTGTTGTCTCCAGATTTTTTAATGACTGCCATTTTAACTGGCGTGAGATGGTAGCTCAATGTGGTTATGATTTACATTTCTCTAAAGACCAGTGATGATGAACATTTTTTCATGTTTGTTGTCCTCATAGATGTCTTCTTTTGAAAAAGTGTCTGTTCATATCCTTTGCCCATTTCTATATGGGTTTTTTTTTTTTTTCTTGAAAATCTGTTTTACTTCTTTGTAGATTCTGGATATTAGCCCTTTGTCAGATGGGTAGATTGCAAAATTTTTTTCCCATTCTGTTGGCTGCAGGTTCACTCTAATGATTGTTTCTTTTGCTGTACAGAAGCTGTGGAGTTTAATTAGATCCCATTTGTCTATTTTGGCTTTTGTTGCCAATGCTTTTGGTGTTTTAGTCATGAAGTCTTTGCCTATGCCTATGTCCTGAATGGTTTTGCCTAGGTTTTCTTCTAGGGTTTTTATGGTGTTAGGTCTTATGTTTAAGTCTGTAATCTATCTGGAGTTAATTTTAGTGTAAGGTGACAGGAAAGGGTCCAGTTTCTGCTTTCTGCACACTGCTAGCCAGTTTTCCCAACATAATTTATTAAGCAGGAAATCCTTTCACCATTGCTTGTTTTTGTCAGGTTTGTCAAAGAGTCAGATGGTTGTAGATGTGTGGCGTTGCCTCCAAGGCCTCTGTTCTAATCCATTTGTCTCTATCTCTGTTTTCGTACCAGTACCGTGCTGTTTTAATTACTGTAGCTTCGTAGTATAGTTTGAAATCAGGTAGCATGATGCCTCCAGCTTTGTTCTTTTTTGCTTAGGATTGTCTTGGCTATGTGGGCTCTCTTTTGGTTCTATATGAAGTTTAAGCTGTTTTTTTCCAGTTCTGTGAAGAAGGTCAATGGTAGCTTGATGGGGATAGTGGTGAATCTATAAACTACTTTGGGCAGTATGGCCATTTTCATGATACTGATTCTTCCTAACCATGAGTTTGGAATGTTTCTCCATTCATTTGTGTTCTCTCTTATTTCGCTGAGCAGTGGTTTGTAGTTCTCCTTGAAGAGGTCCTTAACATCCTTTGTTAGTTGTATTTCCAGGTATTTTATTCTCTTTGTAGCAATTGTGAATGGGAGTTCACTCATGATTTGGCTCTCTGTTAGTCTGTTACTGGTGTGCAGAAATGCTTGTGATTTCTGCACATTGATTTTGTATCCTGAGACTTTGCTGAAGTTGCCTATCACTTTAAGAAGATTTGGGGCTGAGATAATAGGGTCTTCTAAATAGTCAATCATGTCATCTGCAAATAGAGACAATTTGACTTCCTTTTTTCCTTTATTTATTTTCTTGCCTAATTCCTCTGGCTAGAACTTCCAATACTATATTGAATAGGAGTGGTGAGAGAGGGCATCCTTCTCTAGTGCCAGATTTCAAAGCAAATGCTTCTAGTTTTTGCCCTTTCAGTATGATACTGGCTGTGGGTTTGTCGTAAATAGCTTTTATTATTTTGAGATATGTTCCTTCAATACCTAGTTTATTGAGAGATGTTAGCAAAAAGGGCTGTTGTATTTTGTCAAAGGCCTTCTCTGCATCAATTGAGATAATCATGTGGTTTTTTTCTTTGGTTCTGTTTATGTGGTGAATTACGTTTATAGATTTTCATATGTTGAACCAGCCTTGCATCCCCGGGATGAATCCTACTTGATCATGACGGATAAGCTTTTTGATGTGCTGTTGCAGTTGGTCTGCCAGTATTTTACTGAAGATTTGTGCATCTATGTTCATCAAGGTTTCAACTTCTTTCTGGTTTAGGGTTGGGAGGGTGCAAGTGTCCAGGAATTTAACCACTTCTCCCAGGTTTACTGGTTTATGTGCATAGAGTTGTTTGTAATATTCTCTGATGGTAGTTTGTATTTCTGTAGAGTCAGTGGTGATATCCCCTTTATCGTTTTTTATTGCATCTATTTGATTCTTCCCCCTTTTCTTTTTTTTTTAATCTGACTAGTGGTCTATTTTGTTGATCTTTTCCAAAAACCAGCTCAATAAACCTGGATTTATTGATTTTTTTGAAGGATATTTTTGTGTGTCAATCTCCTTCACTTCTGCTCTGATCTTAGTTATTTCTTGTCTTCTGTTAGGTTTTGAGTTTTTGATCTTGCTCCTCTAGCTGTCTCACTTTTGACAATAGGATGTCAATTTTAGATCTTTCCTCACTTCTCTGGTGGGCATTTATTGCTATAAATTTCCCTCTAGACACTGCTTTAAATGTGTCCCAGAGATTCTGGTACGTTGTGTCTTCGTTCTCATTGGTTTCAAAGAACATCTTTACATCTGCCTTCATTCCATTGTTTATATAGTCAACATTCAGGAGCCAGCTGTTCATTGTCCATGAAGTTGTGCGGTTCTGAGTTAGTTTCTTAATTCTGAGTTTTAATTTGATTGCTCTATGGTCTGAGAGACTGTTCGTTATGATTTCTGTTCTTTTGCATTTGCTGAGGAGTGATTTACTTCCAATTATGTGGTCAATTTTAGAGTAGGTGACCATTAAATTAACAAGGAACATAACATCCGATTGGTATAAAATAGTCCTTAGCCTCCCTATATTCTATATTATAGTTAAATCTACAAGGAGACAATAAAGCCTGCACCTCTGAATTCACACAATTAGCTAGATAAAATTATAAAAACACTGAATTAAGTTTGGAAGGGATTGATCTTACTGCATATTATTTTTACTTAGTAGTCAATTTGCTAAAGAATGCTAATCTAATTTACAAATTGACAGTAAAAAAAAGCAATAAAAATAGCATGAACACTCAATTCACTAATGAGAGGGTGACACAAAAACAGAAATTAATAAAGTACAGATGGAATAATAAGTAGTTATACAAAATTAGAAAACTCACTTAAAACTACTTTTTAAAATTCTTAACTTCTTGATATTTTAGATTAGTATTACAATTCCTTTGATACTTTTTATATTTTTATAATGAAACATATGTTATTTCAAAGTTATATTTCACTTATATATACTCTGTTATTTTTCACAAAAGAAAAACATGTTGATACTTTATAGAAAAAGGTCTGCAGAACAGATGCTTCCCCACTGTAGAAAGCAGCCAATTCCAGTAAGGAATACAATAGCATTTTCAATCAGTGGTCATCATGTGCCAGGAATGCAAAACAGAGTACTGATGATAATCCAGTTTATGAATCATAAAATCCGCATGGAATACAAATATTTGAAAACATTATTAGGAAATCCTACTCCACTGCTAAGACAGGCTTATGCTCAAACAGTCTGAGAAATAATCAGATTTTGCATTATCTACTAGTAGATATTTGTAATATCTACTACCTTAAAGAATTTTCTAAATACTCAGTTATTGACAGAATTAAAGCTATCTATAGAAACATTTTAGAAAGTATTTGTCACTTGTGATACTAATGACAAATTAGTATCACAAATGACAAATACTTTAGTATATGAAATCATTTCTATAGTCTAAAAATGTTTAGAATATAAAATTAGAATATTTCTCAGTTAGCACACCTGTTTAACTAATGAGATAGACTACTCCTTAAACAGGTGTCCTAATGGGGAAATATTCTAATTTTTCTTCTTAAAATGACATTAAACACTTCTTTATTGTATAAGCAATCACATAACAGTACAGTATCAGTATAAGAGCAGTGATCTTAATGGCTTTCATTGAACTGGATAATTCTTACTAATGAGTACACATTCTGCTATAGCATGAAAAAAATATTCTTCAGGAAAAAAATTAATGTGTAAAATATATACTTGAACCAATTATACAAAAAGTTGTGGTATAGTGATCTAAATATTTTCAAAACCTCTTAACGGTGCTAATTAAACAGCAAACAATAAATGTAACAAACATATTACAAATACATAGCTGAGTTTTCAAGATAGTAAAGAGTCAAAACAGAACTACAATAATAACCGAAATCTAATTTGAAGGTTTCTTTAGAGGTATGTGATGATGGGGGTGGGGATTAGTGGTTAAATAAGGTTTATATTTTAGCAGTAAAGGGGTAAAGGGAAGGCTTTGGATTCTCTTCAAAGAAGAAGTGACACGTTTGCATAAAATTGGGAATCTTGAAGACTACATCCTCAGCGAAAGAGTAGATAAGAAATAATTTACCCAGTGGCAAAGGAGATGACAAGTCTCACCTGAGACAGGTAGAGTAGGGGAGAGGAATTGGGAAGCCTCCCTTTAGAATTTATAACCATGGTTTAGGCCTTCAATTTTACATCACCCACATGTTCTGAGGGAACCTCATACTGAGAGATTAACCAAATATAGTCCCAGTGTGGTAGCACCCCAGGTGGCTGATAGAAACAAATACAAATCCAGGTTACAGGGACTCATACTGAACCCTCAACTGACATCATTCTCAGAGATGAAATCTAGCCAAACATGAACTCACAATCCCAAAGATAGACACTTGAGTAAACAAGCCACTGAGAATGGGCAGAAAGAACAAATAACAGAATTAAGATGCCCTTGCTCCTTAGAATTTAGTTCCCTTAGAAAGCTAGATCTTGGGGTAAAATTAGGGAAGAATAAACAGTGGTATTCGAAACTTGAAAAAAATCAAACACAAAAGTAGAAATATTCTGGCTAGAATGGAAAGCAATGAGTAAGTTTGATTGCATTAGGGGATGTCCTACAGCTTATGGAATGCTTTGAACACTGGGAGCCCAGCATTAGTTGCTTGGCAAAGGAGTGATAGGAACCTTGGAAACTAAAAGATGATCTGGAGAAGGGAAAGACTGGAGGAAGACTAGAATCAGAAGGTTATTACTAGAATCTAGATTTGAGAATAATTAATTAGAGCCTATACTAAAAAGGGTCATTAGTAACAGAAATGACAAGCCGAATCTGAAAGAAATCACCAAAGAGGAATTCACATTTTCTAGAAAGTTTTTAAGGCAGTCAAAGATAATGGATCAACAATAACTCCAATATTCTGAACCTAAAGAGATCAAACTGACTCTAAAGGGAAAGCCGAGATTTTAATTTGAATAACATAGATAACACCAGTTATTTGTCACTAAAAAGTGACTTACTAGACTTTGTCACTTGACCACACGATTAAGGAAATGACACCTAATTACTCATTTTCCCATCAAGTAAGAAATCAACAAGGCATGTACTATGCAACTGCAAGAAGATGAGCACAAAACTGGGGAAAACTAGGGTAGCAATCTTTCACATCTCTCCCCATGCATAAGTGAATTTGGGGGCTGGTGATTACTTCATGCTAACATATGTCAATAAATATATTTTAATCATTGAGTTAGAAAAGGCAAAAGTCAAGGGGTACTAGTGTACATTTGCTTGTATGTTTTGAATCATAGAAGATTCTTACTAAACTAAAAATACTCTTTCCTACAGCAAGGTGAAACTACTGATGTGACCAACACAGTATTACCTTTAAATTGTGCTTCCAACTCTGGTAAAAGATAGCAGTTATCCCATTGTCCTTGTTATCAATACACAAGGTTGTACCTGTTTGTTATTTCTGGGTTAAAAGTGAAATGGCCCACAGTAGGTCAACTGGTTAACGCTGGTCCAATTGAGCTAAAAATTACTGAGAAAATATAAAAAATATTCTCCTTCAAATAGTTGCCCTTAAGTGCCACTTCAATGTCTGACAGGCTGAAAAAGTAACAAATTGGTATTCACCCATTACAAACTAAGATTTATGGTATCTGAAAATCTATAAAAAGAATTAATTTTCTTCTCATTGCTATAAGTAGGTGGTCTTTCTCTTTCACTACAAATCAGCTTAATAGCTTATACAGCTGCTGTCTTTGACATACCTGTCTTTAGCAAACAGAAACTTCATGGATCCTAACTTTTTGCACATTCACAGGCATGTTTTAAAGTTACATCAAAGCTTTTGGGATCTCCAAATGTCATAAAAGACTTATTCATCAGTATAACAAGCTTAAATGGTGAAAAGGCATGTGGGCAGGACTTCAGAGGCTCCATGATGCAAGACTGTACAAGTTTTTGGCATTATAGGAAAAGTTTCCAAACAAAAGATTACCTTACATCTCCTGTGCATAATACTAATATACAACACAGTAAATTAAAAGTAAAAGCAACCTTAACTGTGACTTTTCTTTTTTCTTTCACAGCCAAAAGCATGTCAAAGGATTCACAAAATATAAAGAAACTTATAAAATCAAGTATTTCAAAATAAGAGTAACACCTTTAAAAACTGTTGTGTTCCAAACAGAGAGAAAAACATTCCATGCTCATGGTTAGGAAGAATCAATATTGTGAAAATGGCCTTACTGCCCAAAGTAATTTACAGATTCAAATCTACCGCCATCAAGCTACCAATGACCCTCTTCACAGAACTGGAAAAAAAACCACCTTAAATTTCATATGGAACCAAAGGAGAGCCCACATAGCCAAGACAAGTCTAAGCAAAAAGAACAAAGCCAGAGCCATCATGCTACCTGACTTCAAACTATACTATAAGGTTACAGTAATCAAAACAGCATGGTACTGGTACCAAAACAGAGATATAGACCAATGGAACAGAACAGAGGTGTCAGAGGCAACACCACACATCTACAACCATCTGACTCTTTGACAAACCTGACAAAAACAAGCAATGGTGAAAGGATTCCCTGTTTAATAAATGATGTTGGGAAAACTGGCTAGCCATATGTAGAAAGCAGAAACTGGACCCCTTTCTGACACCTTACACTACAATTAACTCCAAATGGATTAAAGACTCAGGACATAGGCATAGGCAAGGACTTTATGACTAAAACACCAAAAGCATTGGCAACAAAAGCCAAAGAAACAAATAGGATCTAATTAAACTCCACAGCTTCTGTACAGCAAAAGAAACAATCATTAGAGTCAACCGACAACCAACAGAATGGGAAAAAATTTTTGCAATTTACCCATCTGACAAAGGGCTAATATCCAGAATCTACAAAGAACTAAAACAGATTTACAAGAAAAAAACAAACAAACCCATGCAAAAGTGGGCGAAGGACATGAACAGACACTTTTCAAAAGAAGACATTTATGAGGACAACAAACATGAAAAAATGCTCATCATCACTGGTCATTAGAAAATGCAAATCAAAACCACAGTGAGATACCATCTCACACCAGTTAGAATGGTGATCATTAAAAAATCTGGAGACAACAGATGCTGGAGAGGATGTGGAGAAATAGGAACACTTTTACACTGTTGGTGGGAGTGTAAATTAGTTCAACCATTGTGGAAGACAGTGTGGCGATTCCTCAAGGACCTAGATAGAAATTCCATTTGACACAGCAATCTCATTACTGGGTATATATCCAAAGGATTATAAATCATTCTGTTATAAAGACACATGCATATGTATGTTCATAGTGGCACTGTTTACAATAGCAAAGACTTGAAACCAACCCAAATGCCCATTGACGATAGACTGGACAAGGAAAATGTGGCACATATACAGCATGGAATACTATGTGGCCATAAAAAATGATGTGTTCGTGTTCTTTGTAGGGACATGAATGAATCTGGAAACCATCATTCTCAGCAATCTGACACAAGAACAGAAAAACAAATGCCGCATGTTCTCACTCATAGGCCGGTGTTGAAAAATGAGAACACATGGACACAGGGAGGGAAGCATCACCTGCTGGGATCTGTTAGGTGGGAATAGGGGATGGAAAGTGGGGGTTAATAAGGTTGGGGAGGGATAACGGGGGAGAAATGCCACATATAGGTGACGGGGGGGATGGAGGCAGCAAACCATATTGCCATGTATGTACCTATGCAAAAATCCTGCATGTTTTTCACATGTATCCCAGAACCTAAAATGCAATTAAAAAATAAAATAAATAACTTACTTTAAAAAAAAACTGTTGTATTCTTAGAAGCAGTTTATAAAACATCCACAAGAGGGAACCAAAGACAAAAGACCTAAATTCCATGATTTGGAGATTTACACAAACAGGTTTATAAAATAGGTTATTACATTTACTAACATACCATCAATATATTTCAGAAATAGGCTATCAGGAAATAGGATCCTTGATAAATTTTATCAAGGATATTCCTTGAGATATTTAAAAATACTATAACCACTGTCATGTTGATACTTTTATATAAGCAATGTTTATGTTCCTCAAATACAAATGTCTTTTATATTCAGTAATCTCCACTTGCATATAATAGCAGGAACTCAATGAACAGATATTGAGTCCACAAAACTGTTAGAAGTATAGAAAAGGAAATAATGAATATTCACATTACTTCATCAAAATTTCATTCTAAATTGCCTTTATATGAAAAGACTTATGATTGCATATATCTTTTGTTTCTAGGACAAATACAACTAAGAGCTAAAGGGTCTTTAAAAATTTTTTTTCTTTACTTCATTCTTTCTCTTATTCCTTTTCTCTTCCATTATGATAATATTTAAAAGTAAGTAGAAATTTTGTTGTTCTTTTTCAGTTAGTTGGGATTAAACAGAAATTTTAATACATAAACTGTATTTCTATTGTTTAAATTTTAACGACAGAAATATCACCTAAATAAACTTAGAAATAATTTTGTAAAATAATTTTAGAAACTTAATTTCCAAAACATACAATTCAGAAGAAGACTATATGAAACATGCTAGAGAAACAATATTGATTTTAACATACAGTTTACATCATTCAACTTCCTGACAAAAATGAAATTCCAGGGCAGAAAAATGTCAGGGCAACAAAAAAAATCTCGCCCACAACCCAAATATTTTTCACACATTTGACTTAAGCGATGCTGAAGAAATACTTCATGTGCTAGTATGCACCCTCATTAATTGTTAACTGCAAATACATTCTGTGTTGATGATTTTGTGGCTGGCACTATCCTTAATGATGAATAAATGTGGGGCAAAACCTGTTTGAAACAGTTTTATACATGTGTTTCTTGATTTGATAAATATTTACCAATTAAATATTTATGTAATAAATGTTTACTGTGTGCCAGGCAAGTGTGCTAAGATATCTTTTCCTTGAGAAATGTATAGTTTAACGGAGAGTTAGAAAATAGACAAATGCAGTAAGAGAAATATTCCCAGAGCTAAATGCAGTATACTGTGGTGAACATACAGGAGCACTTGCCTAACTGAAGCCTTGGAGGAGCCCCATGAAAGGCTTCCTTTTACCAGAGGAAGCAATGGCTAGGATGTGAGGGAAAAAAGCAGCAACCTACACTTTCCTTTAAACACTTTTTGAGCAATCCAATCTATGCTCATGGTTTAACTACCAACTGCAGAAAGCACTGATTTCCTAATTGCCTGAGTTCACCCTCGGTATTCAGATCTGCATATCCAACTGCCTGCTACACAAAATGACTTAAATGACCTATGGACACCTCAAATATAGTAAGTGCTAAAGTGATCTCATCTCATACAGAAATATGCCTTGGAGAGAATACCGCTGGAGAATAGTTCAGCCACAGTGTAAGAGGAGGAGGGGGTATGGGCAAAGTGAAGAAACAAAGGCTCTGACTATTCTACCGAGAAGTTTAGTTGTAAATAATTTGTTGTTTTTTCCCTTAGTTTTTTAATTGTCAAAGGATAACTATATTTTTGAATGAGGAGAAAGGGCCTAGAAGAAAAGGATAATGTAGCTGACTAAATAGGCAAGCAGAGAAGGGGCCTTTTGAGGGAAGTACAAAGTCAGAAAACCAAGAGCAATAAAACAACAATTACTGTTTTTGTAACTCTGTCACAGTACTTCTTATATTGCATTATGATCGTTACAGGTTTATTTGTCTCACTCATTAGACTGCAATCTTCTTGTAGAAAAACACGATGTCTTATTTTTCTTCCATACCAATATGCATAAATCGGAAAAATACATAACCTCTGAACCAGGGAGATAGAGAAACATAGTGAGGATACAGTAACGTATTAAAGTTAAAAGAAAGCTGAGGTTCAGTTAGTACGATATGAAAAAAGTTATAAAGATTGGAAAGAAATAAACTATATTTGCAGATGACATCATTAACTGTGTAGAAAATTTCACAGAATCTATAAAAACTCCTAGAACGAATACAAATTAGTGTGTATGGCAAGGTCACAGGATACAAGGGCAATATACAAAAGCCAATTGCTTTCTTACATATCAGCAATAAACAACTGAAATTTGAAATTTAAAAAAAATTCAACAGAAAAAAAAAGAAACACTTAGATCTAACATATTAAAACATGTATAGGATCTCTATACACTGCTGCAAAAAATAAAAGATGATCTAAATAAATTGAGAACCATCCCATGTTTGTGAATTTGAAGATTTGGTACTGTTAAAATGTCATTTCTTCCTAACTTGATATACAGATTTTATTCAATCCCAGTAAGAATTCCAGCAAGCTAATTTAGAAATGTTGACAAAATGATCCTTTCTATGGAATTGCAAAAGGCCTAAAACAGCCAAGGCAGTACTAAATCAGAAAAATAAAATCTGGCCAGGAGCCCTGACTCACACCGATAATCCCAGCACTTTAGGAGGCCAAGGTGGGTGGACTGCTTGAGCCCAGGAGTTCGAGACCAGCCTGGGCAACACTGCAAAACACCATCTCTACAAAAATTTACAAAAAGTATCCAGATGTGGTAGCATGCCCCTATAGTCCCAGCTACTCAGGAGGTTGATGTGGGAAAATCACTTGAGCCCAGGAGGTGAAGGCTGCAGTGAGCCATGATTGCTGCCACTGCACTCCAACCTGGTTGACAAATCAAGACGCTGCCTCAAAAAGGGGAGGGGGGGTAAGGATTATACACACCCAAGGTGTGTATAATTTTCATGATCCATGAAAAAGCTGATACAGTCAATAAAACTAAAAACTTTAGCTGGGCTTGCTGATAATCCCAGCACTTCAGGAGGATTGCTAGAGCCCAGGAGTTTGAGGCTGCAGTGAGCTATCATCGGTTAGGTCTCCATATGCAAGCCTGGAGCCTGAAAGTCCGAAGTCCTGCTTGCCTCAACTGATCATCTCCCTCAACCCTAATCGCCAAGGAAGCTTCCCCAGACAAACCCTTCACCCCACCCTGCCATCTTAACTGTTATTGTGATAATGTGACTACTCCTCACCCCACCCTACCATCTTAACTACTCTAATCCCAACTAAACTTATAGTAATGTATACTCCTTGCCCCTACCCCCACCACTGTAACTGATCTTACTCTGTAGCTTTCCACTGCCCACCCCAAACCTATAAAACCAACTCCTATCCCACTGCCCTTTGCTAATGCCCTTTACGGCCTTAGCCCACCTGCACCCAGGTGAATAAACAGCCATATTGCTCACACAAAGCCTGTTCGGGGGAATCTCTTCATTCAAAGTGTGCATTTTCAATATGATCATCTACTGCACTTTAGCTTGGAAAACAGAGTAAGACCCTGTCTCTAACATAAACAAAGCAAAAACTAAAAACTAGAAATTTCTGCTCTGTGAAAGACATTGTTACAAAAATGAAAAGACAAACCAAAATGGGAGAAAATATTTGTTAAATACATACTTTATAAAGGACTTGTATCCAAAATACACAAAGCATTCTTTAAAATTAACTATAAGGAAACAAACACAATTTAAAAATGGGTAAAACTACTGAACATACTTTGCCAAAGATAAATGGCAAATAAGCATGTAAAAAGATACACAACATCTTCATCACTAAAGAATTGCAAAGTAAAATGAGATAGCATTGAACATCTATTAGAGTGGTCAAAATGCAAAAAGAAACAAAGAAAAATCTTGACCATACGAACTGTATGCACAGCAACAGAAACTCTCATTCCTTGGTTAATAGGAATATAAAATGATACAACTTTGGGAAAGGGTTTCGCAGTTTCTTACTAAGCTGAACATACCATAAGATCCAGCAACTATGATCCTAGGTATTTACTCAATGTACCTGAAAATGTATATCCGCACAAAAGCCAGCATATGAATGTATATAGCAGATTTATTTATTGATAACTTCCCCAAACTAGTCAGTAACTATTAATGATGTCCTTCAATAAGTTAATGGATAAATGAACTGTGGTGTATCTATGCAAGGTAATACTATTCAATGATAAAATGATTTATTAAGCAACAAAAATTCATGGATGACTATTAAAAGCATACTGTTAAGTGAAAGAAACCAGTCTAAAAAAGCTACGTAACATGATTCCAATTATATGATATTCTGGAAAAGGGAAACTATAAATGGTAGATCAGTGGTTGAAAGGGGGTTGGGGGGAGGTGATTATGTGAAGCACAATGGATTATTTTTAAGGGTTATGAAACTATTCTGTTTGACACTGCAGTGTATCATATGTATCATTTTGATGCCTAATACCATGTATTTGTCAAAAGTTTACATCATAAAGAGTGAACCTACTGAGGCAGGAGGATCCCTTGAGACCAGGAGTTCTGGACCAGCCCAATCAACATAGTAAGACTTTCACCTCTACAAAAAATAAAGGCCTGGTGGTACATGCCTATAGTCCCAGCTACTCAGAAGGCTGAGGTAGGAGGATCCCTTCACCCCAAGAGTTTAAGAGAGTGAGCTATGTTTGTGCCACTGAACTCTAGCTTGGGTGAGAGAGAGAGAGACCCAGTCTCCAAAGGAACAACAACAAAAAGAGTAAACCTAATGTATGCAAAATTTTACTAAATAATTTAGGAGATCAGGAGATCTCAGGATGAAATGGAGAATGTGGCAAAAAAAAAAGGGAACTATATTAAAAATGTATTGAAACAACTTCATTGAAGGAGGTAAGAAGAAAAGGTACTAACCTAGGTAACTTTGGAGTGAGTGAACTATAAATTCTGTTAGACTAGAGACAAAAGGAATGACACATAAGCACTGCAGCTGACAATGTTGTTTTCCATGAGGAAATGGGTTAAGAATTCTGAAACCACTATACGTGTTTACTGGAGTTAAAAACTTAGTAAATGGATGATGTCTCCTCATTGGAGTTGTAGGTTATAAACAAGCAAGACCTACCTAGAATAATAATGGATTAGAGTCAGGCACATCAGTATAAATTAATGTTTAGTTTAATACAGATACAGATATATACACATAATACATATGTATACACACATACATATGCCTATATATACATGCCACATAGTTACAAATGTGTATAAACACAGGTTAGTATACACACATATATATCCCTGCCTGAGCTGAGAGGGCACAGAAGCAACAACGTCCCACAGTAGAAAAAGTCCCCCTGGAATCCAATCTTGGTTTCCTATAGTTCTCCAGTAAAAGAAAGTAGGCTCCTTATTCTAGTACTAGAACAGGAAATATACAAGATGAGTCTAGAATGGTCTATAGTGTCAGAGAGTAAGGAAGTGCTAAAAACAAAATACACCCCACAGTGATGGGTATATGTCATAGGGACAAAGGAGTCAAAAGAAAAGGTTCCCAATGGTCAAAGCTGGAACACCTTAAGCAAAATAAATAAATAAATTGGATTAGGATCCAAAAATATAAACTAACAACCTTGAGCCAGTATTGATACAAATGACTGAATAAATAAATGGGGAGAACAGACAAATCTCCTGTGTAGAAAAAATTCCAAATACTCTGCCCTCAAAAGGTGAAGAATAACCTCCTACTTCTTAAGTGTGAGCTGTGTACTGTGACTTCCGTCCAAAGAGTACAGTATGAAAAGGAAGAAAGAATACATTTACTGTAAAGAAACCCGACATGCTACCTCAGTCAGGTGATCGTGGTTAACATTAACAGTGGTAAGTCATGTTGACAGAATTTAATCTTGATGTGATGAGACTTGTATTGATCTCTGGGTCTTCTCAAAAACCGTAAGCCTAGTATCATTAGAGAAAAAAAAAAAACTCCCAATTGAAGGCCACTCTATAAAGTATCTAACCATTGCCTGAAACTCTCAAGGTCATCAAAAACAAGAAAATTCTGAGAAACTGTGACATCACAAACCCTTTCTGCACCTGGCTTATATCATTTAATGTCCTCCAGGTAAACACATACTTGCCACAAATGACAAAATTTCATTCATTTTTATGGCTATTCCATTGTGTGAATATATAGCAGTTGAAATTAACCAAGCAGGGAAAGACCTAAAGAAGCTGATCTCATGGAAGTAGAGAGCAGAAATGGTGGTTTCCAGAGGTGAAGGAGGCATGTGGAGCCTGGGGGTGGTAGGGAAGGACTGGTCAATGGATACAAAGTTACAGTTAGGAGGACTAAGTTCTGGTGTTCTATTGCATAGTACAGTGACTATGGTCAACAATATTGTATATTTCAAAATGGTGGAAGATTTTGAATGTTCTCACCACAAAGAAATGATAAACACATGAGGTGATGGATATGCTAAATACTCTGATTTGATTTGTATACATGTATCAAAACATCACACTTTACCCTGTAAATATGTATGATTGTTATGTACCAATTGTTTTTTTCTTTTTTACTTTTCTTCTCTAACAACTTTTTTAAAAAAGAGAACCCTAAGGAGACATGATGACTAAATGTAATATGTTATCTGGATGGATCCTAAAACACATAAAGGACATTAGGTAAAAAGTGAAGTAAAAATTAAGTAAATCTGAAAAGAACAGGAACTTTAGTTTCAAATCTATATTAATATTGGTTCATTATTTAGACAAATGTATCATACATAAGATGTTAATAACAGGGGAGGCTGAATGTGGGGGGCATATGGAAACACTCTATAAACTATTTTTGTATTTCTTCTTTAAGCCTGAAGCTATTCAAAAATAAAAAGTTAACTTTAAAAATTGAGAAAATCCTTTGCTTTTTAATTTGAACTAATATTTATTATCTGTTTTATCATGAGGCCCAATACTACAACCCAAAGGTCAATGGTTCTCATCCAGGCCACACATTAGAATCAGTTAGGAAGGTTTTTTAAAAAAAATCCTGATGCCTAAACCCTAGCCTATAACAATTAAATGAGACATTTCCCAGAATAAAAATCAAGCATTGTTTTTTTACTTGTTTTTTTTTTCCAAAAGCCACCACCACCACAAAGAGAAAACTCAAATGATCTAGCAATTCATTAAATATTTTACATATTATATTGAGTATCACAAATCCCAAATAATCATTTTTCCATTAGAGGTAATAAAACGTAAACTTTAAGTGATTAATGTCAATAATTTTTATACTGACAAGAACTCCATGACTTAACCAAAAATTTTTTTGCTGTCTCTTTTCAAAATATTTTAAAAATATTTCACAAATTTCAACATGTATACACTGTTTTACGTAAGTGTATTTTTTTCCAAACTAGCATCTTTTATTTCTATTCTATTTTCAAAATAGCATCTTTAATTCAATAACGTATTTTTTTTTTTTTTTTTTTTTTTTTTTTTTTTTTTTTTGGGAGACAGAGTTTTGCTCTTGTTACCCAGGCTGGAGAGCAATGGCGCGATCTCGTTTCACCGCAACCTCTGCCTCCTGGGTTCAGGCAATTCTCCTGCCTCAGCCTCCCGAGTAGCTGGGATTACAGGCACGCGTCACCATGCCCAGCTAATTTGTTGTATTTTTAGTAGAGACGGGGTTTCACCTCACCAGGTTGACCAGGATGGTCTCGATCTCTCGACCTCGTGATCCACCCGTCTCGGCCCCCCAAAGTGCTAGGATTACAGGCTTGAGCCACTGCGCCCAGCCTAATAACGTATTTTAAACTTTCCTATGGCAGAGACAATTCCCATAGACTTGCTTTATACCATACACAATGCTACTGTATGTGTGTTGTTACCAAGAACAACATTTTGGTAACAACAAAATGTTGCATTTTGAAGCTGTATTGCATAGAAAGAGCAACTTTGTTAATGCATACTCTTTAAAGGTGGACTTGCCATAAGCAATTCAAGTGTTTACAGTAAATCTGAACAAACATATTTTATTTGATCACCTCATACTAAAGATTTGGGAATAACTTCCACTAATATCCAGAAAACAAATTCTTACTATGTAATACAGTTGACCCATCTCAGCACCTAACTTATATCACATGCTCAGAAATGCTAAAAGAAGATCTTTGTCATATTTAGCAATGCTTAAACTAACACAAAAACTTTGATATTGGATTAACCTTCTACAGAAATCTCTGTTTGCTATTTGTTTAATTTTAGAAATCTGTACAATTATCTCAGCACCTATCAAAACATGTCAATTTGTCAAGATACATTCTCATCAGACAAGCTTTTTCTATAATAGGTATAAAAAATCAAATTCATAAGGTACTATTTCCAATCATGCTTCATACTTTTCTTGAATAAAAAATATTTTAAAAGATTTGTTTATAATAGTTAATCAGGGCACAAGTGTACGCCCTAAAATCTTAAAAACCAACATACCTTGTAATGGTTATTGTATACCATTTCCTTTTTAAAAGCCATACTGTAAATTGGTGAAAATGGCAATTTAATTTTAGGCCCCTAATTTTTCCACAACTGCAGTAAGCTGAACTAGATACAAGTAAATCAAATTTGGAAACTTTTTGTTTATGTTGTTATAACCCAAAAATTCTCTGAAAATTATGCTAAAAATGCAGGATCCACAATAGAACCAGGTATCAATACTTGATATAAAATATAAATCTCTGTTGATGTAGCAGTGAATTTCAGTTCTGAAATTTTGAAATCAGAGAAAGAATTTGATCTACATTATCTAAAAAGTTAACTTTATGAAATTTTTCAGTGGTCCAATACTAAACTGGCTCTGTGTCATATTAGCTAAGTCACTGCTTAAGGACCAATCCAGAGTGTGGAATGGAAACAGCTTCAGTAAAAGCTGTCAGAGAATACAGGTCCTCTGGGGTAAAAATAATGCAGAAGCAAAAGTTGGCAATACAGATCTATCACCATGCAGAAAAGACCTTTCACCCATGAAATAATCAAAAAGGGGAAAAAAGAAAGGAGAAAAATCTCACTGAAAACAACAGGGACACCAAAATATCCATCTAAAACTTTCTGCCATATCCTAAAAGAAAGTCAACTCCCCAGGACCATAACTAAGTAGGTAATGGACAACTGAATCCCCCAAACTAAAGCAAATTAAGAAAAAAAGAAAAGAATTAGAAAGTTTCATGGGCCAAAGGTGTCCAAGCTAAGCTGTGAACACAAACAATAAGAGTTTGCAAAGCAACAACCTTGACTTAACAGATACAGTTAAGTCAAGCACAGAATCAATTAGATAAGGAGGGCTCCAAGATTGTACTTTTGTTCCACCACATAGACAAAATTACTGCAAAAGACCCAGTGGTTAAGAAAAAAAAATATATCATTTACTTCTATTCATTTTGTTGTGTTGTTGAGACAGGGTCTGGCTCTGTTGCCAGGCTGGAGTGCAGTGGTACAATCTCTGGTGCAATCTCGACTCACTGCAACCTTTGCCTCCTAGGCTCAAGCAATCCTTCCACCTCAGCCTCCTGAGTAGCTGGGACTACAGGTGTGCACCACCATGCGCAGTTAATTTTTGTATTTTTTGTAGAGATGGTGTCTCACCATGTTGCCCAGGCTGGTCTTGAATTCCTGAGCTTAAGAGATCCACCTGCTTTGGCCTCTGAAAGTTGTAGGATTACAGACATGAGCCACCGTGCCTGGACCATTTACTTCTATTCTAATTAACTATAAATTTGGGTATGATTTGCTTTAGTTGTCCTGATTCCTTATAATGCTACCTTACAGATGTTTTCCCTTCCCTGCTTGTCACTTTAATTGACAATTTGTCTAAAACAAACCAGAATTGAACAAACTATAATTTTTCTTTGAATTGTTCTAATTTATGGGCCCCTCAAGGAGTTTGTTAATCATTAAAATACATTAAGGGTTTTACAGATTTATAAAGAGATCATATTACAAACTCAATATCAAAAATTGTAATTTTAGGCCAGGCACGATGGGTCACACTTATAATCCCAGCATTCTGGGAGGCTGAGGCAGGTGGATCACTTGAGGTCAGGAGTTTAAGACCAGTCTGGACAACATGGTGAAACCCCATCTCTACTAAGAGTACAAAAATTAGCTAGGCATGGTGGCATGCACCTATAATCCCATCTACTCAGGAGACTGAGGGAGGAGAATCCCTTGAACTCAGGAGGTGGAGGTTGCAGTGAGTTGAGATTGCACCGTTACACTCCAGCCTGGATGAGAGAGTGAGACTGTCTCAAATAAATAAATACATAAAGAAAATAAAATAAAAATCATAGTTTTAGAGAGTGAGACTGTCTCAAATAAATAAAATAAAACATAATTTTAGAACACCTCAAAAACTTACAAATGGCAGGAGCTCCCATTAAAACAGAGAATAGAACACACAAGCTTATGCCCATCCCTCTCAAAACCCTCTCAAAACTACAATAAAGCCACAGAAAAGGATAAACCCCAAAAGACAAACAGCACAGGGAAGAGACAATAAAATATAGGATATGTCAAAAATCTGGAAGCTAGAAAACAGATAAGTATGTAAGTCGCTAACTCCGCAAACCAAAACAAAACTTAAGCTTGCAAAGAGAACCATCACAAGAAGCAAGTGAATTCAGAGTAGTGAACCCTAACATCTTTTACAGCAAGATTTGTTGGTCAACTAGTTCCACTCTTAAAAACAGAGCTGCCAGAGGTAATTTTAGTGGTTCTCTCAAATATAATCCCTGTACATTTAAAAAAAGCCTATAAAGTGAAATGTCAGACATCAAAACAAAGACAAAGGAAATAGACACAAGGCAGGGAGCAAAAGAAAACTCAGAATAATAATAATGAAATAATAATGTAAAAGAGAAAGCTATCTTAGAAATTAAATATTTGATATGAAAAAATAGCAAGTTTGGAAGATAAACTTGAGACAATCTCAGAAGAACAAAAAGAGAAAAACAGGAAAAGGAAATAGAAAAGGTAATTGAAAGACTAACTTAAGAGGTCAACAACCAAATAAAAGGAGATCCAGAGAAAGAAAGAGAGTGAAACTATAAAGAAACAGCAAACATGAAATCACATAGAACTGAAGGGTGTTTCCAGATTTAAAAAGCCAAAAGATACTCTGTATGATGAATGGGAAAAGATGTATACCGAGGCACATTATTAAGAAAGTTTTAAGTAACAGGAAAAATGCAAAGATCCAAAAAACTCCCACATTCAAACATGCAAAGAATCAGGTATCAGAATGACATCTATCTTCTCATTAGCATTATTGCTGGCCAAGGAAACAGAGCAAGGCCTTTAAAAGTATAAGATGAAGTTATTTTCAATCCTGAATTTTACATCCAATCAATCAATCAAGGGTAAAAGTACAATAAAGATATGGTCAGACATGCAAGGACTGAAAAAAACTGCTGATGTCAGGAAGCTACTGGGAGATAGGGGTACATCAAAATAAGGAAGTAAAACAAGAAAGACAGAAGACAAGATCTTCAAATAAGGAGATAACAGAAGAAAATAAAGAAGACATTCCACAGGTTGATGTTGAAAGAAAGTCCTAGGATGACAGCTGCTCCACACTTGTAAAGAGCAATTAGTTCAGATTAGAAAAGGACAGAAGACTAGAGAAGGGATGAATCAAGAAAAAGCACAGCACTAATAAATTGTGTTTGAACATACACAGGATTTCAGAGCTCCAGGAGAGAGTTTGGAGCAATCTAAACTGGAAAATTTGGGAACAATCTAATGATTAGAAAACTATAACAACAGTAACAAAAATCGAGACAATTATTGGTTCTGAAATCACAAAAAGAAATAACATGTAATCATAATAGGATATTAGTGAATAGTATTGACACAGTTGTAACTATGTAAGAATTGCTTTTGTGATTATATAGGAAAAATTAGAAATGACAAGTAATCAATTCTTTTACAAGATTTCAATTTGTGGTCAATAATTTAATCTAAAATATTTCTTATTAAATAAAATTTACTTTCACCAGGTAAAGGAATGAGAATAAATAAATGTTCTTTACTGGTTTTTCTCAAAAAGTGTGTGTGTGTGTGTGTGTGTGTGTGTGTGTGTGTGTGTGTGTGTATTTACCTATTTTCAAATATACATGTGTATAAATATACATATATACAAATATATATGTATATATATACACAAATATGTATATTTGAGAAAAACCAGTAAGAAACAAAAAATATATAATAAAAATAAAAATAGTAAATAGTACAAAAATATGTATTATAAAAATATAAAACAAATATGTACATTTCTCTCTCTCTCTTCTTTCTTTCCTTCTTTCTTTCTCTCTCTTTCTCTCTTTCTCTCTCTCTCTCTTTCTCTCTTTCTCTCTGTTTTGAGAGAGTCTTACTTTGTCATCCAGGCTGGAGTGCAGTGGCATGATCATGGCTCACTGCAACCTCAACCTGCCAGGCTCAAACCATCCTCCCATCTCACCCTCCCAAATAACTGGAACTATAGGCAAGCACCACCTAACCTGGCTAATTTTGTGTTTTTTGAATTTTTTTTTGTAGAGAGAGGGTTTCACCATGTTGCTCAGTCTGGTCTTGAACTCTTGGGCTCAAGCAATTGGCCTGTCTTGGCCTCCCAAAGTGCTGGGATTGTAGGCGTGAGCCACTGTGCCTGGCCCAAATATATATATTTTTTTAATTTTAACATTAGATTTACTAAAATCTCTACCAACTCTTCCAAATATATTTGGCCAGTTAAAATTTGTTTTAAAATGTTTTTTATTTTAAATTGAATCTATATTGGTTCACACCAGATCAGTAATGTTATTTTGGTGGCCACAAGGTAGGGCAAACCAGTAGGGGTAACTACCAAAAAAAAACCAAAAAACGAATCAAAACAATAACAAAAACAAAACTGGCCAAAAATTACAACAGCAGTAGTGATGGTTGTAGCATTATAAAAACAAAAGCTAAACTTTATTGAGCATGCTATGTGCAAAATATTGTTCTAAGTGCATACATGTATATAATTATATCCTCCTAACAACTCTATTTGCAGATGGTGAAACTGAAGTAGAGAGGTTAAGTAACTTGCCCAAATACATAAAGTTATTTGGGATCAGAACTAGAACTCACATCCAAATAGTCTGATCTATTCTTAGGTAATTCAGTCTCCCTTTTACCAACTAAGTACATTACAGGCTTTTGGACTCGCTTGGGCTAATTCTGCTGCTGTTCTATTCTTTACCTAATTCAAAAAGTTCTCAAAAGATAGACTTTTGGCCAGACACAGTGGCTCATGCCTGTAATCCCAGCACTTTGGGAGGCCGAGGCAGGCAGATCACTTGAGGTCAGGAGTCTGAGACCAGCCTGGCCAACATGGCAAAACCTTGCCTCTACTAAAAATACAAAAAGTAGCTGGGCATGGTGGCACAGGCCTGCCATCCTAGCTACTTGGGAGGCTGAGGCAGCAGAAAAGCTTGAACCCGGGAGGCAAAGGTTGCAATGAGCCAAGATCACGCCACTGCGCTCCAGCCTGGGTGACAGAGTGAGGCTTCATCTCAAAGAAAAAAAAAAAAGACTTTTGAAGCTCCCTATTCAACAGGGGAAAGGGGAAAGATGGGAAGCGGGGGAGGTTGTTTAAGAAATGCTCACCTTAAACTGTATCACCACCTGAGGGGAATGGGTTATTCAAACACCCTGGCATTTCTCACCACACCCACACTGAGAATTAACTGCTTTAGTGAAGAATGTTTAAAGGGAATATGCCATTATTCAGACATTAAGGACCACAGCCTGAAAAGCTCTGAGTACAGATCATAAGAGGTCACCAAAAAGTCTTCATTTCTTTTCCAAGGATGGAAGCTCTAAGACAGTCTAAGACCAGTTAGACTTCTTTTCTTTGAGCCATTAGTAAGTTAATATGAAGTCAAGTAACACCTTTCTTTGGATAAAAGTAAATGGCCTGATATATGCATAAAAGTGAAAAGATTTAATTCGTGCTTAATATCAAAAAGGTTCCCATTTTTTGCTCAACATTTCACTTAAAATTCTTCTATATCTATTTAACTCCTTGTATTTTACTTAACACTGTGATCCCTAAGAAAAATCTGAATCGCATTGACAAAGCAATTCTTCTGAACTCCTTATCAATCTTTTAAAGTACTTTAAAAATAGCTTATCAATCCTACATTCTGTGCCTTATCTTACAAATTCAATTAACATCATTCTGCTTTGAAAATCATCATCCAGTATACCATATGTAGAATATTTGCTTTGCTGTTTTACTTAAAAACAAGTATTCTTTTACTGTATAAATATTTAAAAACTCATTCAAGTACCTGCATAATATTTCAATAAGCCATACCAGCAAACTTACAAATTAGTATTTTAAAAATCAACTAGTTAGTTCAAGAAACACATAAGAATGAATACTGCTTGTTGTAGTGACTAACAAATTACCAAACTACACTCTTAAACTTTAAATACTAGAGATAAATTAGTATTATCTGAACAAGTCCTATAAGCCTGCTGTTTATATATACAACCTAGATTAAACTTTGTGTTCATTTAGTAAAAATGAATGTAAATTTTGTAAAAATATTTTACTTTCATGAAAAAGTTATCATTTCAATGAAATAAATTGGCCTACTGAATATCAAGATATGTGTAGTCTATGATAAATTACAGTTTTAGTTTTAAAACTGTATATGTGATCCAATTTAAGCCAATTTGAAAAAGAATACCAAAGGAATAAACAATATAAACTAAGATTCTGAGCCTTCAATATGGATAAACTTTCCTAAGGAATTATATCTACTAATTATAAAAGTTGCTAAAAATAAATGGCGATGTAGGATATACATTTACTGTAGAAAGACTTCAGATTCATTCTGCCTATCTTGTTCTTTTAAGTGCTTTTGAGTGTGTGTGTACATATGTATATTTTCTATGCAAGGCAACAACTGATGAGATGACCTCAAAATGGAAGCTACTGCCTGAAAAACAATCTGAAGCAAAGCATGTGAAGATTGCTCAATAAGTGACTCTCCAAACTTTTCACTTTTTTCTTTTAATTTCAGTTAAAAAGAACAACAAGGAACATAACAGTTTTACTCAGAAACACTAAGCTTTGCCCCAGATAATAAACGCTTATTCGGTAAAAAAAAAAATCATAAAAACCTGACATAATTTTCAAGTGCTCGTAATATTTTCAGTTCTTCCTCAGAAAGCAAAAACTAATTCCCCTTACCTTGAATAGGGACAAGACTAAGTAGCATATACCTAAAACGATTTGGTATCATTGGATTTGAAACTAGGCAGTGGGCAGAAGCTAGAAGTACTTTGAAGACAGTTTTAGTAAGAGCCCGAAGAGTCATGAAAAAACTGTTAGGACCCTGATCGCCTTTAAGAAATTTCAGGAAGTTAAGGTAAATGTTAGAAAGCTGGAGAAAAGGAGATTCTTATGTGGTGTCAGAAAATTTAGAAAAACTGTTGTATTAGTCCATTCTAACACTGCTATGAAGGAATACCTGAGACTGGGGAATTTATAAAGAAAAGAGATTTAATTGATTCACAGTTCCACATGGTTGGGGAGGCCTCAGGAAACTTACAATCATGGCAGAGGCACCTCTTCACAGGGTAGCAAGAAAGAGAACTGCTGAGCAAAGTCAGGAAAGTCCCTTATAAAACTGTCAGATCTCCTGAGAACTCTCTCACTATCACAAGAACTGGGTGGTTACTCCCATGATTCAGTTACCTCCCACTGGGTCCCTCTCATGACACGTGAGGAGTATGGGGACTATAATTCAAGATGAGATGTGGGTAGGAACACAGCCAAATCATATCATTCTGCCCCATCCCCTCCCAAATCTCATGTCCTCACATTTCAAAATACAATCATGCCTTTCTAACAGTCCCCCAAAATCTTAGCTCATTCCAGCATTAACCTAAAAGTCCAAGTCCAAAGTCTCATCTGAGACAAGGCAAGTCCTTTCTTTAGAGCAGCACCCCACTATCCAGGTTGCTGTTAGTCCATTCTCATGCTGCTATGAATGCCCAAGACTGGGTAATTTATAAAGAAAAGAGGTTTAATTCACTCACAATTCCACATGGCTGAGGAGGCTTCAGAAACTTAGAATCAGGGCAAAAGGCGCCTCTTCAAAGAGCAGCAGGAGAGAGAATCACCCATCAAAGAGAGAAAAGCCCCTTATAAAAACGTCAGATCTCATGAGAACTCACTAATTATCACGAGAACAGCATGTGAGTAACTGCCCCCATGATTTAATTACCCCCCACTGGGTCCCTACCATGACACATGAGGATTATGGGAACTAATTCAAGATGAAATTTGGGTGGGGCCACAGCCAAACCATATCAACTGTTGACTATAGGAACCAGAAAAGTAACAGGAAAAGTAAAAAATGCACCTAATGAATTGGGTGGTCTAGCAAAGAATTTAAGGTGTTGCCTGGTTTCTTCTTGCTGCTTGTAATCAAACACAAAAGGAGAGAGACAAGTTAAGAAAAGACAATTAAACAAAAGAGGGATCAAGACTTGTTGATTTTGTAAATCTCCAGCCTCTACAGACAGCAAACCATGCTACAGTTATGAGACAGGTTTCAAGCAAACCTCAAAGCCAGGAAATAGTCAGCAAAGCATTGTCTAAATATCAAGCTAAAAAAGGTGACTGTAAAATCCTTTAAGATTTCTGAAAGATCCATGCAGTTCCTCAAATAACAGGGCTTCTAAGAAGCTTAAAGGCATTGTCTCTGCACAGAGTCCAAAATTAGAAAAACAATTATCTCAACAAAATTTATGGGTATAGATTATTCTAATGGAGTGAGCTGCAATGAGATTTATAGGAGACCCACAAAGTGTTTTTGGTAGAAACACTACCAACATTGACTGCATAGTGCAGAGATGCATAAAATGAAAAGAGGGCTTTGGACTCCAAAATTTCTAACAACAGGAAGGAGGCTGAGAAAACTATCTAGGCTCAACACACAGGCTACTTTCCATGAAAAAGGAAGAACTCACGGGGAAGAGCCAAAAACTCTCAGAGGTGATAGAAAGGAGCCATGAAGAACTATCCTGAGGTAGGAACAGAACTTAGTTTTAATAAAGAAACTTCTAGCATTTGCTTGGCTAGATTCCAAAACTGCTATGGAATAGTGACTCATGTACACTTCCTGCCTTCCCTTTTTTTAAACAGAACTACCCATAGTGATATAATTTTATGCCTGACCCACCATTGTACATTTGCCTATTCAGCAATGGGGTGGTAAGAAACTTTTCTCTCTTTTGTTCATAGGTCTTCGGATTGAGAGCAACTGGACTCGAGGAACATTATCTCTATCTGAATGTAATTTACAAGATGACATTCTAGATTTTGACCTGATATTGTAAAGAAATAATACTTGGTGTATATGGGGGTAAAGCTCTTAAGAGACAGTGAGTGTATTTTGCATGGGCAAGGAAAGTAAATAATGTGCAGTCAGAGGATAGTCTGAGCTAGTTTTAAAACATATCCATAAATTCTTTGGCAATTGTTCCCTGAAAAGGGAGAGCTTCATTCCTATCTCCTTGAGTGCAGGCCAGACTTAGTGACCTGTTTTTTTAATATATTGAGGTGCACTTTATATACAAAAAAAATTAACCATTTTCAAGTATACAATTCAGTGGCATTTAGTGCATTCACAATGTGCAATCATCCCCTCTATCTAGTATCACAACATATTTATTACCTCAAAAGAACATACTGTACCCATTAAGGAGTCACTCTCCATCCTTCCCTTCTTCTAATCCCGTGCCCACCACAACCAGGCCCCATCCTGGTCTCTGGTAACCACCAATTTCCCTATCATTCAACTGTAAGTTGTAAGAGTCTCAATACAGTTTGCTTTTTTTTTTTTTTTCCTTTAAACAGATGGTGGTCTCGTTATGTTGCCCAGGCTGGTCTTGAATATCTGGACTCAAGTAATCCACCGGTCTTGGCCTCCCAAAGTGCTGGTCTTACAGGCGTGAGCCATCACACCCACCCTCTATACATTTTGGATACTAGAACCTTATCAGAAGTATAATTTGTAAATATTTTTTCTCATTCTACAGGCTGTCTTTTCACTTCTTGATAATTTATTTGTTTATGCACAAAAATGTTTAATTTTGATGAAGTTCAGTTTCTTTTTTGTTACTTGTGCTTTAGTGATATTATCTGAGAATTCACTGCCAAATCCAAAGTCATTAAGATTAACTCTATGTTTTCTTCTAAGAGCTTTAAGTTTTAGCTCTTACATTTAGGTTGTTGATACAGCCTATCAAATCTTACACTAAAAGGCTGCTGTATTTGACAAGTTATAGGGGTCTTACTCCTTCCTTTTACATGTGGCTATCCAGCTGTCAATGTACCATTTGTTGAAGAGATTGTTCTTTTCCCATTAAACGGTCTTAGCAAGCCTGTTAAAAATCAGTTGGCCATAGATTTACCGGTGTATTTCCAGACTTTCAATTCTATTCCTTTGGTCTATACACCTATCCTTATGCTATTACCACACTGATTTGATCATTGCAGTTTCATTTTAAGTTTTGTAAACAGGAAGTATGAGTCCTCTAATGTGGTTCTCCTTTTTCAATATGTTTTGGCTATTTGGCACCCCTTTTAATTCCATATGAATTTAAGAACTGGCTTTTCCTCTTCTACAAAAAATGATCTGGAATTTGGAAATGGATTTTAAAAATCTGTGAATTGCTTTGAGGAGTACTGCCATCTTCACAGTATTACGTCTTCTAGTCTCTGAATACAAGATGTCTTTCTGTTGATTTAGGTCTTTTATTTTAGCCATGTTTTGTACTTTTCACTGTACAAGTTTTTCACCTCCTTGGTTAAATTTATTCCTTAGGTATTTCATTCTTTTGGATGCTATTGTAAATGGCATTGTTTAATTTCCTTTTTACATTTTTCATTGCTGGTGCATAGAAATACAACTGAGTTTTGTGGTTGATGTTGTACCCTGAAACTTTGCCAAATTTGTTTACTAGCTCTAGCAGATTTAGATTGCTAGGAAGCTGCTCTAGCTCGTGGGGGGGCTGAAACAAAGGTCCTGCACCAGTCCTGCAGAGAACCACCAGACAGGTCAAAATGAAAACTACAATTTTTTTTTCAGAACAAAGTTCTTATTGTCCCCTTCCTAGCACCAGCAAGCTACACCGGGAATATGGGTTGCTGGCCCCATAGCTGCCACTGGGCTAGAAAATAAAGGACAGTTGGTACATAAGCAAAAGTGTCATGCTTTCTTATCAAAATCTGGCACTCCCTTGGATGCTGTACGTTTTCTATCAGATTCCAGAGTCATGTAAAAGTTGATTTGTTGATTTTTGACAGCTTAACAATTACTTCTGTGGAGGTACTGATTTCTGGAGCTCCCTGTTCCACCACCGACTTGCTTTTAAAAAAATAGAATGGACTGGGCGCAGTGGCTCATGCCTGTAAACCCAGCACTTTGGGAGGCCAAGGTGGGTGGATCAACTGAAGATCAGGAGTTCTAGACCAACTTGACCAATATGATGAAACCCCATCTCTATTAAAAATACAAAAATTAGCTGGGTGTGGTGGCATGTGTCTATAGTCCCAGCTACCTGGGAGGCTGAGGCAGGAGAATTGCTTGAACCTAGGAGACAGAGTTTGCAGTGAGCTGAGATCATGTTACTGCAATCCAGTCTGGGCACCAGAGTGAGACTCCATCTCAAAAATAAAATAAAATAAAACAAAATAAAGTAATAAAAAATAAACAAATAGAATGTGGCAGAAGTGACAGCATTTAACTCCTGAGACTACATCATAAAAGAAAGTAAGGTACTTTTTGCTTTCTCTCTTGGATCACTCACTCTGAGAGCCACTTCCATCTTGGAAGTGAACCCTCCAGCCCCCTTCAAGCCTTCAGATGACTGCAGCTCTGACGAACACTTAGACTGTCATCTCTAAGTGTTGCGAAACCCTGAGAATAAATCACCCAACTATTGCTATATCACCCTCTTGAAATAGCAATCTACAAATACCATGATAATAAATGTGTGTTTTAAGGTTCTGTGTTTTAGGGATACATGATATTTAAAACTGAGACTCAAAAGAAAAGAACCTAGCCACTCCAAGAGTTCTAAGGAAGAAGAGAGTTTCAAGTACAGGGTATAGCACATGAAAAGGCCCCGAGTAAGGAAACATCTTGAGCATGTTAAAAAAAAATTAAAATTCTGAAAGACTAGTGTAACTCAAGCTTAGTGAAGGAAAGAAAAATAGTGAAGAAAGAGATCACTAAAGGGTCAGAAAGAAACCAAAGTGACTGTAATAAGCTCTTAAAAAGTAGTAAAAACTGATAATATATGATAAAGTGCTTTTGAAACCATAAGAAACAACTACCAAAATTAAATATTTAAAAACATTAACTGGAGAAAAATCTGAAACTAAATGTATCTACCATCACACAAGAATCCAGGGTAGGAAACATGAAACCCCCTGAGAGCAAGAACTAAGGGTCTTTAAATCTGCCATATCACCTACTTATCTTTGTAGAATTAACGCACAATGACAAATATGAAGATAATACCTTTTGAAGACACTATTTAAAATTGTAAGTAGTGAATTCATTGGTGAAAGATTTTTACATCTAGAATACAAGTTTAAAGCATCTCTCTCACTAGGCAGTCCATGATGATGGCCAAATAAATAATTCATGTAGCTGCATATCTAAAGAACATGACTATAAACCAGCTCAACAAAGATGCACATTTCTCCTTGTCCTGGGCTACCAAATGATACAAGGTTTAATAATTGGTAAAAAGAGTAAAAGAATTTCAAAAGAATTCCTAATTGGATAACCGGCCTCTGAAATTAAAACTAAATTAAATTTAGCAAAATAATACTATTTGTATACAGAAACTATAAGATTTTTTTAAATTAATTTTTATGGGAGAACATACTGTTATAAAATACATTTTCAATCAGTAAAAAATAAAATAATACATGTGTTTTCAGATTTTATGACTATTTGAATACCAAGGGCTATTCACCTCTATATCGTTATCCAGAAAAATATATATAATTTCAAACACAAGGCAAAAAATAACTCGCAAGGAACAGAAGCATTAGATGCTACAAGCCAGGTGCAGTGGCTTATGCCTGTAATCCCAGCACTTTGGGAGGCTGAGGTGGGTAGATTACTTGAGGTCAGGAGTTTGAGACCAGCCTGGCCAAAACTGTGAAACCCCATCTCTACTAAAAATACAAAAAATAGTCAGGCATGGTGCCATGTGACTGTAGTCCCAGATACACAGGAGGCTGAGGCAGGAAAATCACTTGAACCTGGGAGGTGGAGGTTGCAGTGAACCAATACTGTGCCACTGCACTCCAGTCCAGGTGACAGAGTGAGATTTTGTTTCAAAAAAAAAGAAGAAGCATTAGACACTACAAAATGTGGTAAATAAATACAATTATTTTGTTATTTAAATATAGTAACATCAAAAGTAAAGGAATAAATGGCTAGTTTAATATGCTAGGCCCTTTTATGTCCCTCCTGCTTTCTCTGTAACTCCTGTTCTGCTATGGTACTCTTTGTCTACAGTACAGCTGGTGACCAGTTACAAGAAAGTCCAGGAGATATGACACAAAATTGTCCAAATTCAAGACAATATTTATTCAATAAACTCTGAGTTTATATCAACTAGATACTAGGTATTGTGCAAGTCCATCCTATCAACATTACATTCCACTAATCACTAATTCTTTTTTTTTTTTTTTTTTTTTAAAGATGGGGTTTCACCATGATGGCCAGGCTGGTCTCAAACTCCTGACCTCAGGTGATCCACCCACCTCGGCCTCCCAAAGTCATAGGATTACAGGCGTGAGGCATCAGAAAAAGATAGCAAACATATATTGTGAGATTCAGTGAAGAAACATACCTTACTTGTATAATAAAACAGTAAGTGCTATTAATATATTTAAAGTAACAAAATTATAGAAAAGTAACTCAGAAGCAAAAAAAATCAACTTTTGAAGATAATTACAAACCGAATTTTCTTCCTCCTCTTCCAATTCTCGCTGCTGTTCCTCATGTCTTTTAGCTTTGATCTCCATAGCTTCTGTGATCAGGTCTCTTAATATTGATACAGGTTTTGCATTCTTGATAAAAGGATGCTAGAAAAGTAAAATTCAATGGTGTAAATTCAAAAGAGTTTTCTGAATTATAGCTAACAAATGTTAAGACAACATGTAAATGTTAACCAGAATCACAGGCTTCAGTGATTGTTTTTCCATGCAGAATTAAATGTATAGATTAAGAAAAGAGAATATGGCAACTGCCTAGAAATAAAGAATTTGCTTTTGGGCTTGTTTTCAAAAAAAACTTAAAGCACACATACAAAAATGCAACCCTGTTAATAAAACTACATTATCCTTAAAGATCTAATTATCCAAAGGAAGTATATATTAGGATTCAAGCAATTCTCCCGCCTCAGCCTCCCGAGTAGCTGGGACTACAGGCGCGCGCCACCATGCCCAGCTAATTTTTGTATTTTTAGTAGAGATGGTGTTCACCTTGTTGACCAGGATGGTCTCGATCTGTTGACCTCGTGATCCACCCTCCTTGGCCTCCCAAAGTGCTGGGATTATAGGCGCGAGCCACCGCGCCCGGCCAGAAGCACACATTAGGAATAAAAAAGATAAAGTTAAAAATATGATTACACATAAACTTATTTTGGTACTGAGTTACAGAATTTAATTAATCTTAATAAGCTGGCAGCCAAAATCAGTGGCCAAAAGGAAAGCAACTATTTTGCTACTTCTGTAACATATTTTCTGTTCTACTGTATCTTAAGTAATTTAATCTTTTCCAATGAAGACAAAAATATTTTTTCAGAAAATTAATATTACCCAATTTCTTTACTATATATAAAATAACTTGTTACCTTTTAAAAAATATCGCCCTGGTCTAGTTAAGCTAAATTTAGTTAGCTCTACAATTCTGACAAAGAGAAGGAAAACTATCAGAATAGATCTAGGTTTTAATTTCTTTTATTGAGAAGGAGGGACATGAGAGAAAGTACAATGAAAGTTTATAATTTGGGACAGATAACCTAAATTTGGGGCAGCAATCAGTTTCAGTAATTTTCATAATTACATGTCAGTAGACAGCATCAAGTCAGGTAAAAGTGACCTGAGTGAGTGAGTGAGTGAGTGGGTGAGTGATTTGTTTGTTTGAGACAGGGTCTTGCTCTGTTGTGAGCACACTTCCTGGGCTCAAGTGATCCTCCTGCCTCAGCCTCCCAAAGTGCTCAGAATACAGGCATGGATCACTGTACCCAAACCTGAGTTATTTTAATAAACATCAACAGAACACAAAAATATATTTAAAGACAAAAAAATTTGTGCTGAAGAAGAAACAGATATTTGAAAGAGTCTTTAAAATGGCAAACATATCATTTGGGAAAACTATAAATAACTTTTTCAGGGCATAGAAATACAAAATCAATTGTAAAGAACCAATAAATTATTTTAAAACAGTTATAGATTAATCTTACCAGATAAATTAAGTCCAATTAACATATCTATGGTAGAGACTTCTATTCATACACTAAAACAGGGTCGTGGTTGGACCTACAATTGCCCAACTGGCTCCTACATTTCTCAGCTTAACCCATTCAGGTGGTTATATGCGACTAAGTGAATGTGAGTGCAAATACTGTGTTCCACTTCCTGGCCTAGGCTATGGAGGGCTCCTTATTACTAATGGATAAGGGTGAGAGCTCAGGTTCTCCCAGAGTCCTGTACTGGTATTGTGGAGGTAGTCTCATTTTAGCTGATTGGTGGTCAAAGTTCTGACCCTTCACTAGACTACCTCTGACCCCACTCCAACAGAAAGGTTACTGGGTTCTTATTACTGCCTGGTAGGAGTATAAGTCTAGGCTCCCACATGGTCTTCACTGACACTCCACACTTAGGGAGGAGGTACTTTCTATACTGCCTTGTGGAGATGAATGCCTTAGCTTGACACTCAGTCTCTCTAACACCGCCTCAGTAGAAGGACTGGACAGCATCAAAAGGGTGGAAGTGTACATTCTCCATTTAGCCTTTTTTGGTGGGGGTAGGCCATAGTGTTCTTGGTGGTGTTTGCCTAGAGTCAAATGGTTGTCTGAAAGTTTTCTGTCTTGCTAGGCTGTCCATTTCTCCATCCTTCTGCTTGAGAGGGCAGGTTTTTATTTTTAGTTTGTGCCCAATGTTGTTTCTGGGTTGTAGGCTTCTCCACTACCTAGTGTGTGATAAATGAGGGAAAAAGAAAGCCCAGGGAACTCACAGATACATCTTTCCTCTGGTCCCACCATCTCTAGCAAGTCTACTGCCTTCTTTCCACCTTTCACAGTCTTTTTATGCTTGTTTTATAAATTTATAATGTCCAGGGTTTTAGCTGTACTTTAATGAGGAAATATAGAGAAAAACATGATTATTCAATCTGTCCAGAAGCAGAAATCCCTTCTTCAACACACTTTAAGCACTTGTTTTATCTGAAGTGTTTCTGTATAAATCATTAATTTTGAAATCTAGCAGTTTAGAAATTGATAACTGAGAACATAAACAAAATTTGAGAGGAAATATTTCAGATTTTTAAAGCATAAACCTTTCAAGCAATTTAATTTTTAAAATACATCATGAAGAATGTGATAGGTTGATTTAAGATAATTTCTGTCTTCTCATTACTTTAGATGGCTTAAGAATCCTCACCCTCTTTAATTTTTGTTTTAGATATATTTAGAAATAGGAAAACTTTATTGCCTTTTAGAATCTGGCACATTCATCTTTTTCTTGCTGAAATACTTTGCAAAACCCTTCATATACTCAGCCCCTTGCCTGACATAAATGTTATATATATATATATATATATATATCTCACACACATATACACACACACACACACACACACATATATATATATAGTTTGTTCTCATTTTTTGCCATTCATGCATTTTTTAAGTTATATGTATTCAAATCATCCATTTTTCTTTTGTTTTACTGCACTGGATTGAATATATAAATATTCTCCTATATTAACCCCTAGTTCTTTCCCTTATCATTTGTTTTTTTTTTAACATTTAAGACCTTAATCTATGTGGAAATTACTTTGTTATTTCTGTGGTGAAGAACTAAGGTAATCTCAGCACCCACTAAAGGCAGGCAGTTATCGCAGCAGCAGTTTTACTTTAACTTGCTTTTCCCTCACTGATTAGAAATGCTATCTTCATAATATGCTAGTTTCCTATGTATACTATATACCACTTCTGGGCATTTGATTCCGTCTCATTGTTTCTGTTTCTATCTCATGCTGGTGTCATACGCTTTCCTAACCAATTAACAAAAAGATGTAATTTCTACTTATTAAATATAAAGTTTGATTTTTCTATTAAATCAATCACTATATTATTCATATGATGTTTACCTTTATTTATTGCCTATATTGTTTCTCAGTGAAACAGGAATATCAAAATATCCCAATTTATTTATTTAGAGCAACCTCTTCTAATGTCTTTATAATTTGTTATATATAATGCTATGTTAATATATCAATTTTATAACTATATCTTTTATATTGTTTTTATCAATATTAAATGACCCCTCATTTACTGTTTTCTGTCAATTTTGCTTTTTTTGATGTCATTCATAATATCTTTTTATGTTTTATAAAAATTTCACTGCCCGTCTTTAACTTTTAACCCAAATTCTTTTAAGTATGCCTCATATAGAAACATGAGATGGATTTTACATAAGTTTGTAAGTTTATCTCATGTAGAAAGCATGGAGTTGCATTTATCTTATTAACTAAGTGAACCACTGTCTCTTAGTACCTAACTAAATATTACTTAATTTAAAAATTAACCCAAGATGGCAGATTAGACACAACTCCAGTGCACAACACCCAGAGAGAGAGATGCAGAAACCCAGAGATCTCCTAGCTCCAACTGAGGTACCAGGTGCATTTCAACGGGTCTGGTCCGAGGGTGACCAAAGCCCACTCAGGGCAAACCAAGGTGGGGAGGGGTGCTGCTTCATCCAGAAAGTGCATCTGACCAGCGAGTCAGAGGCTCCACCTCTGGCACTCCGGTCCAGATATAGCGCTTCCCCCAAAGCCTCAGCAATACACAGAAGAGGGTATCTTTGCCAGTCAAGCTCCAGGAATTACAAGTGCAGAGTTGAATAAGAGTCTGCAGACTGTGCTATCGCCCCCTCCCCGCTGCCCGTAGAGAGAGGGATCTGTACGCTGGAGCAGCTGGGCGGCTCCTACCCCATGACCAGAGAAGCGGAGGCTGGAAGGGGGAGACGGCCAGGTGCAGCTGGGCAGGTCCCTACGCTCCCCTACAAATCCTAGAAGACTGAAGCTCTGACTCTAGAGGGTTGCATAGCCAGTGCCACAGTCTGGGATGAACCCTGAATGATCCAGCCCAGTGGAAGAAGGGCACAACCCACCACTAGAGGGGTGGGACAGGGCTACATGTTTTAACAAAAAACACAGGAAGCCTACATAGCAATGGGACAGTGTTCTTGACAACCCAGCAGGCCTACAGGTCAGCAGAAGAGGTGGGCCTAATCTCCCAGCATAAAAAGACAAAGGAAGCTTCCCTAGTAACCTGAAGGAGTCCCTAGGAACCCAGGAGCACCCCCACAGGCAGACAAGCCACCTCATCAGGCAGCTCTCTGACACCACAGCCAGGTAAATCCACAAAGATGGGGAAAAACCAGTGCAAAAAAGGTGAAACCATCAAAGACCAGAACACCTCTTTTCCTTACAGGGATCACAACTCCTCAACAACACGATCACAGCTTGACTGAGAAGTGCGAAGAATTGACGGAAACAGGATTCAGAAGGTGGATAATAACAAACTTTTCAGAGCTAAAGGAACACGTTCTAACTCAATGCAAAGAAACTAAAAACCTTGAAAAAAGGTTAGACGAAATGCTAACTAGAATAACCAGCTTAGAGAAGAACATAAATGACTTGATGGAGTTGAAAAACACAGCACGTGAACTACATGAAGCAAACACAAGTTTTAATGGCTGTATCGATCAAGTAGAAGAAAGGATATCAGAGATTGAAAATCAACTCAATGAAATAAAAAGAGCAGGCAATACAAGAGAAAAAAGAGTAAAAAGAAATGAACAAAGCCTCCAAGAAACATGGGATTATGTGAAAAAACCTAATATATGCTTGGTCAATGTAATTGAATATGATGGGGAGAATGAACCCAAGCTGGAAAACATACTCCAGGATATTATCCAGGAGAACTTCCCAAGCCTAGCAAGGCAGTCCAAATTTCAAATTCGAGAAATACACAGAACTCCACAAAGATATTCCTCAAGAAGAGCAACCCCAAGGCACATAATCGTCAGATTCACCAGGGTCGAAATGAAGTAAAAAATGCTAAGGGCAGCTAGAGAGAAAGGTCAGGACACCCACAGAGGGAAGCCAATCAAACTCACAGCAGATCTCTCAGCAGAAACCCTACAAGCCAGAATAGAGTGGGGGCCAATGTTCAACATCCTTAAAGAAAAGAACTTTCAACCCAGAATCTCATATCCATCCAAACTAAATTTCACAAGTGAAGGAGAAACAAAATCCTTTACAGACAAGCAATTATTGAGAGATTTTGTCACCACCAGACCTGCCCTACAAGAGATCCTGAAAGAAACACTAAGCATGGAAAGGAACAAGTACCAGTTACTGCAAAAGCAAACCAGTTGGCAAAGACCAAAAATACAATGAAGAAAATGAGTCAACTGATGAGAAAGAAAAGCAGCCAGTAACAAAACGGCAGGATCAAATTCACACATAACAATATTAACATTGAATGTAAATGGCCTAAACACCCCAATCAAAAGACACTGGATAAAAAGTCAGAACCGATCAGTGTGCTGTATTCAAGAATCAAAAGAGACAAAGATCAAAAGAGACAAGGAAGGACATTACATAATAGTAAAAGGATCAATCCAAGAGGAAGAGCTAACTATCCTAAATATATACACCCCCAACACAGGAGCACCCAGATACATAAAGTAAGTTCTTAACAACCTAAAATGAGATTTAGACTCCCACACAATAATAGTGGGAGACTTCAATACTCCACTGTCAATATTAGACAGATCAACAAGACAGAAAATTAACAAGGATATCCAGGACTAAAAATGCAGAGCTGGACTAAGCGAATCTAATCGACATATACAGAACGCTCCACCCCAAATCCACAGAATATGCATTTTTCTCAGCACCACATTGCACTTACTCTAAAACTGACCACACCATTGGAAGCAAATCACTCATCAGCAAATGCAAAAGAACAGAAATCATAACAAACAGTCTATCATACCACAGCACAATCAGACTAGGACTCAGGATCAAGAAACACACTCAAACCAGCACAACCACTTGGACACTGAACAACTTGCTTCTGAATGTTGACTGGATAAACAATGAAATGAAGGCAGAAATAAAGATGTTCTTTGAAACCAACCAGAATGAACACACAACTTACCAGAATCTCTGGGACACCTTTCAAGCTATATTGAGAGGGAAAGTTATAGCAATAAATGCCCATCAGAGAAGAGAGAAAAGATCTAAAATCAACACCTTATCATCAAAATTGAAAGAACTAGAGGAGCAAGATAAAAAAAACTCAGAAGCCAGCAGAAGACAAGAGATAACTAAGATCAGAGTAGAACTGAAGGAGATAGAGACACAAAAAACCCTTCAAAAAAATCAATAAATCCAGGACCTGCTTTTTGAAAAGATCAACAAAATAGACCGCTAGCCAGATTAATAAAAAAGAAAAGGAAGAAGAATCAAATAGATGCAATAAAAAACGATAAAGGGGATATCACCACTGATCCCACAGAAATACAAACTACCATCAGAGATTACTACCAAGAGCTCTACTCACATAAACCAGTAAACCAGGAAGAAGTGGATAAATTCCTAGACACTTGTACTCTACCAAAACTAAACCAGGAGGGTGCTAAAACCCTGAACAGACCAATAACAAGGGATGAAGTAGAGGCAGCAATCAATAGCCTACCAACCAAAAAAAGTCCAGGTCCAGACAGGTTCACAACCGAATTCTACCAGATATACAAAAAGAAGCTGGTTCCATTCCTCCTGAAACTGTATCAAACAATACAAAAAGAAGGAATCTTCCCTAACTCATTTTATGAGACCAACATCATCCTGATACCAAAACCAGGCAGAGACTCAACTAAAAAAGAAAACTTCAGGCCAATATCCATGATGAACATTGACGCAAAAATCTTCAATAAAATACTGGCAAACAGATTGCAACAGCACATCAAGAAGCTTATCCATCATGACCAAGTAGGCTTCATCCCAGGGATGCAAGGCTGGTTCAACATATGCAAATCCATAAACGTAATCCATCACATAAATGGAACCAAAGACAAAAACCACATGATTATCTCAATAGATGCAGAGAAGGCCTTTGATAAAATTCGACAGCCCTTCATGCTAAAAACTCTCAATAAACTAGGTATTGATGGAACATATCATAAAATGATAAAAGCTATATATGACAAACCTACAGCCAGTATCATACTGAACAGGCAAAGGCTGGAAGAATTCCCTTTGAAATCACGCACTAGACAAGGATGCCCTCTCTCACCACTACTATTCAATATAGTACTGGAAGTTCTAGCCAGAGCAATCAGGCAAGAAAAAGAAATAAAGCGTATTCAAATAGGAAAGGAGGAAGTCAAACTGTCTCTATTTGCAGATGACATGATTGTATACCTACAAGACCCCATCGTCTCAGCCCAAAATCTTCTCAAACTGATAAGCAACTTCAGCAAAGCCTCAGGATACAAAATCAATGTGCAAAAATCACAAGCATTCCTATATACCAATAACAAACAAACAGAGAGCCAAATCAAGAGCAAACTCCCATTCACAATTGCTATAAAGAGAATAAAATACCTAGGAATACAACTAACAAAGGATGTAAAGGACCTCTTCAAGGAGAACTACAAACAACTGCTCAGTGAAATAAGGGAGGACACAAACAGATGGAAAAACATTCCATGCTCGTGGTTAGGAAGAATCAATATTGTGAAAATGCCCAAGGTAATCTACAGATTCAATGCTATCCCCATCAAGCTATCAATGACCTTCTTCACAGAACTGGGAAAAAACACTTCAAACTTTATATGGAGCCAAAGGAGAGTCCGCATAGCCAAAAGTAATCTACAGATTCAATGCTATCCCCATCAAGCTATCAATGACCTTCTTCACAGAACTGGGAAAAAACACTTCAAACTTTATATGGAACCAAAGGAGAGCCCGCATAGCCAAGACAATCCTAAGCAAAAAGAACAAAGCCGGAGGCATCACACTGCCAGACTTCAAACTATACTACAAGGCTACAGTAATCAAAACAGCATGGTATTGGTACCAAAACAGAGACATAGACTAATGGAACAGAACAGAGACCCCAGAAGAAACAACATACATCTACAACCATCTGATCTTTGACAAACCCAGCAAAAACAAGCAATGGGGAAATGACTCCATGTTTAATAAATGGTGTTGGGAAAACTGGCTAGCCATGTGCAGAAAGCAGAAACTGGACCCCTACCTGTCACCTTACACTAAAATTAACTCCAGATGGATCAAAAATTTAAACATAAAACCTAACACCATAAAAACACTAGAAGAAAATGTAAACAAAACCATCCAGGACATAGGCATAGGCGAGGACTTCATGACCAAAAGACCAAAAGCAATGACAATAAAAGCAAGAATAGACAAATGGGATCCAATTAAACTCCAGAGCTTCTGTACAGCAAAACAAAAAATCATTAGAGTGAATCTCCAACCAACAGAATGGGGAAAAATTTTTGCAATCTACCCATCTGACAAAGGGCTATATCCAGAATCTACAAAGAACTAAAACAGATTTACAAGAAAAAAACAACCCCATTCAAAAGTGGGTGAAGGATATGAACAGACACTTTTCAAAAGAGGACATATATTAGGCCAACAAACATATGAAAAAATGCTCATCATCACTGGTCATTAGAGAAATGCAAATCAAAACCACACTAAGATATCATTTCACACCAGTTAGAATGGTGATCATTAAAAAATCTGGAGACAACAGATGCTGGAAAGGATGTGGAGAAATAGGAACACTTTTACACAGTTAGTAGGAGTGTAAGTTAGTTCAACCATTGTGGAAGACAGTGTGGCAATTTCTCAAGGATCTAGAAATAGAAATTCCATTTGACCCAGCAATCCCACTATTGGGTATATACCCAAAGAACTATAAATCATTCTACTATAAAGACACATGCACATGTATGTTCATTGCAGCCCTGTGTACAATAACAAAGACCTGGAACCAACCCAGCTGTCCATCAATGATAGACTGGACAAAGCAAATGTGGTACATACACACCATGGAATACTGTGCAGCCATAAAAAATGATGAGTTTGTGTCCTTTGTAGGGACTTGGATGAATCTGGAAACCACCATTCTCAGCAAACTGACCCAAGAACAGAAAGCCATGCACCGTATGTTCTCAGTCATAGGTGGGTGTTGAACAATGAGAACACGTGGACTCAGGGAGAGAAGCATCACTCACTGGGGTCTGTTGCGGGGGTAGGGGAGGGAGGGCAGGGTGGGGAGGGATAACATGGGGAGAAATGCCAGATATAGTATGCATCTAAAGTAAAATAAATAAATTTTAAAAAATTAAACCATTTATTTATATTAGGATATAATTATATGCTAATGCCATTTTTATAATTGTTTCATATTATGTAAAACATAAATGTTTTCTCATAATATTCTATCATAAATGTTTTATATTTGTCATATTGTCTTTTCTGCATTCTGTTTTATGTTGCTTTGCAGTTTTAATTTTACCACCTGCTAATCTTAAAATGCCTTTAAAAATATACAGATAGTCCCTGACTTACAATGGTTCAATTTAGGACTTTTTAACTTTAAAATGCTATAGATGTGATATGTATTCAGTAGGTACCATACCTGGAAGTTTGATATTTGATATTTTGATGTTTTCCCAGGCTAGTAATATGTGCTATGATATTCCCTTATGATGCTGAGCATGGAGGTATTAATAAGTTCTAGCTTCCAGTGAGCTATGTGATCATGAGGGTAATTAACCAATATTACATAGTGTACTGTTGTCACCATTTTGGATATTGTGTTTTGTGTTTTCACATTCAGTCATGTCTACAAAACACCAACTACACCAATGTAAGTGTTCTGAGCACATTTTTGGTACGCTAGGCTAAGCTAGGATAGGTGTATTTTAATACATTTTTGACTTACAACATTTTAAACCTTCATTGGGGTTTACAGGACCTAACTCTATCATAAGTTAAGGAGCATCTTTACTTAAAAACTTGGCAATATGTCTGATAAAACTTCTCTTCTGAATATCAAGAATGCTCAATTAATACAGTCTTGCTCTTCAAGTACCCTTTTAATTTTATTAGCCAGTCCCTCTTTGTTGATCAAAACCATGTTTGCAATAATTATGTAGAGAAAGCATGAGTATAAATAAAATTGGACATACCGAGATTTTGAGATTAAGAACTTTAAGCTCTGTAGACTAACTATAGTATAACACTGTAGTGAATTCACAATGAATTGCCTAAAAGTAGGGTTGTGGTAAACTGGATGAACCAGACATGTATATTGGCTTTTCTTAAAAATAACTGGAGCTTGGAAGGGTGATTTATACTTTCCCCTGAGAAGACAATGTATAATGTAATTTGAAATTTCTATACCTTGTTAAAGAAATGTAACTCTGGGCCAGGTGCGGTGGCTCACGCCTATAATCCCAGCACTTTGGGAGGCCGAGGCAGGTGGATCACAAGGTCAAGAGATCGAGACCATCCTGGTCAACATGGTGAAACCCCGTCTCTACTAAAAATACAAAAATTAGCTGGGCATGGTGGCACGTGCCTGTAGTCCCAGCTACTTGGGAGGCTGAGGCAGGAGAATAGTTTGAACCCAGGAGGCGGAGGTTGCGGTGAGCCAAGATCATGCTGTTGCACTCCAGCCTGGGTAACAAGAGCGAAAACTCCATCTCAAAAAAAAAAAGAAAAAGAAAAGAAATGTAATTCTACTGGTTTCTAGTCTTTGTAGTGTTGGTCTTCTCCCACTTCTGTTAATATATAATCAGTCACTAAATCCTTCTCATACTTTCATCAGATTTACTATTTTCTATTTTGGCAACTATTTTTTTAAACTCAGGTTCTTAACAATTCACACTTGTATTATTACAGTGGCTCTCAGACAAAATTCAGGCATCTCATCCTAGGCATCAGTATACCCTTCTTGCTTCACTGTTGTCTGTATCTAAACTCAGACACTGTTTCTCCAACTGGTGTTTCTGCTCTAGCTAAGCAGATCTTACTGTGTTCTAAAACACAATTCCCATTTCTGCATCTTTGTTCATATTATCCATACCATTTCTCCTCCCTAAAATGATTTATTTCTTCTCTAACAGGCATCTGTGATTACTGTATCCATTCTTCTACTTTTACATTTCTTAATCATATATGCTGTGCATCATGAATGTAACTTCTATATCTATTGTAATTTTTTTAACATTTTTGTCTTATATTTCTCAAAGAATATAACTTCAGCTTTTTGTGTTTCTTGGAAGGAGGGTGGCCTTTCCGTTAGTTTGTTAAAAAGTTTTAGAGTAGGACAGGAGTCCTTTCTTTCTTATTGCTCTACACTCCTCTAGGGCACAGTCTTTGTCTTCACAGTTGTTTGAAGTTGCATTGTAAGTAGCTCTGTTTTCCAACTTGGCACAAATGAAGAGATCATGGAAGACTGCTCACTGATTTTATTTCTTTTTTTTTTTGAGACAGAGTCTCACACTATTGCCCAGGCTAGAGTGCAGTGGTGTGATCTCAGCTCAATGTAACCCCATCTCCCATGTTCAAGTGATTCTCCTGCCTCAGCCTTCCAAATAGCTGGGGCTACAGGTGTGCACCACCATGCCTGGTTAATATTTGTATTTTTAGTAGAGATGGGGTTTCACCATGTTAGTCAGGCTGGTCTTGAACTCCTGATCTCAAGTGTCGACCTGCCTTAGCCTTCTACAGTCCTGGAATTACAAGTGTGAACCACCGCGCCTGGCCACTCACTGACTTTAGATTCTAGGCTGCCCCTCAGCAGGTTTAAGGATCATCTTCTGATCAGAAACTCTGCTGCTAACTAGACTGAAATTAAACTGTGTCTTTTAACATCTCTCAGCTTTTAATTTCTTTATTTTAAAAACTATTAAAATTTCAACTTAATAATCTCAAAGGATCCTTCCCATCTATGATTTTTTAAAATTTATATCATAATCTCTCTGCATCACAGAAAATCAAACACTATTTTTAAAATCCATCACGAATTTCCTTCTAAATATTATTCTTTGTTTACTGGGATCCAGAAATCAATATGGTATAATCCATACACATAAGCTATAGATAGGTGTCAACTAAAATCTGGCAATACGATTGTCCGGTGAGAGTTAAACTATGATTTAAATCAGGGGTCCCCAACCTCCAGCTGTGGACTGGTATCGCTGTGGCCTGTTAGGAACAGAGTTGCACAGCAGGAGGTGAGTGAGCATTACTGCCTGAGCTCTGCCTCCTGTCAGATCAACAGTGGCTTTCGATTCTCATAGGAGCACAAACCCTATTATGACCTGCACATGTTGCATGCTCCTTATGAGAGTCAAACTAATGCCTGATGATGTGAGGCAGGACAGTTTACTCCTGAAACCATCCCACCCTTACTCACCATCCATGGAAAAACTGTCTTCCATGAAACCAGTCTGTGGTGCCAAAACACTGGGGAAAGCTGATTAAAATTTTAACAGGTAAGACATATATGAAAGTCCTTAAAGAGACAGAATGGCTTTTAGACTTCTGGCGAAATAAGACCTAATGAGACTCTAAAGAGGCCAAAGATAATTATCCTAGCCCCCCCAAAAAATTTTAAATCAGAAGTTTGTTATGTTAAATAAACACATATTAACGTTAATATGTATGTATTAAGTACTGGATACTAGGAGCGCAAAGGAAAGATGGCTCATGCCTATAATCCCAGGAATTTGGGAGGCTGAGGTGGGCAGATTCCTTGAGCCCAAGAGTTCAAGACTAGCCAGGGCAACATGGCGAATCCTGTCTCTATGAAATAGACAAAAATTAGCTGGGCATGGCAGCATGCCCCACTAGTCCCAGCTACCCAGGAGGCTGGCGTGGGAGGAAAGGTTGAGCCCAGGAGGTAGAGGTTTCAGTGAGCCGAGATCGTACCACTGCACTCCAGCCAGGACAACAGCATGAGACCCAATCTCAAAATATATATATAGGCTGGCATGGTGGCTCGTGTCTGTAATCCCAGCACTTTGGGAAGCCAAGGCAGGAGAACCACTTGCAGTCAGGAGTTTGATACCAGCCTGATCAACATGGTGAAACCCTGTCTCTACTAATAATACAAAAATTAGCCAGGCATGGTGGCGCACACCTATGATCCCAGCTACTTGGAAGGTTGAGGCATCAAATCTGGAGGCAGAGGTTGCAGTGAGCTGGGTGCCATTGCACTCTAGCCTGGGTGACAGAGTGAGACTCCATCTCAAAAATAAAATAAAAAAATATATGCATACATAATACACACATACATATATATTTCAAAGGAATATTGATAATATTTCAAACAAAATGTTTTAATTAATCAATTTTTTGTGGAAAAAATAAAATTTTAGCATCTTAACCATTAATTTTTAAAAGGTAATACTTGCACATAACCCAAATTTCAAAAGTATCATTAACAATATTCATCAAAAAGCAAGTCTCCATTCCAGTCCTGCCCCATCCATAGTTAGTTACCTTCTCTGGAGGCCAGTTTCTCCCTTATTTTTCCAGAAATGCTCCATTATAAGCATTAAGATATGTAAATCTGTTGTGTGTATGCAGTATTTTTTCAATCACTCTTTTTCATGGGCTTTAAATTGTTTTCAACTTGTTGACAGATATTTAGGATCTTTCCAATCTTTTACAATTTCAATGTCCTATGAATATTTTTACACATATGTTTTTTCACACATAAATATTTCTGTAGAATAAATTTCTACAAGTGCAATTGTTGTGTCAAAGAATATATGGATTTTTATTTTAAAGCAATATTGCTGTACTGGCATCTATGGAGACTGAGTTCTAAGTTAAGCTTTCATAACAATAAACATTATACTTAAGAGCCTATTTCCCATACCCCTTAACACATCCTTTTGGAAAAATGAAACCTTGGACAGTCACATTTCTTTTTTTGTCCTTTACATCCAATGGTTCTTTTAAAGACAGGGAAGTCACTTTTTATGAGAACCATATTTTTCATCCTTTTGTCACTTAACAGTAGGAATCATTTTGCAATGTGCTTATTATTAGCTGAAAATTCTAAGGCTATTCTGTTGGGAAAATTACGATTCACAAACAACTATTATAAATATTAAATTGTCTCTATTTGTATTAAACTTTAAGGTATATTTAAAAATCTACTGACATTCTAGATACAAAGTCTATTTATAATTATTCTATCTAAAAACACTGAAACTCTGAAACTCTTCATTTAGATAATCCTGTAACTGATATTTACAGCACGATAATCTTTTCAAGGAGTCCAGAGATCTTGTACTTACATATTTTATACTGGAGTAAAAAGTCAAAGTATAAATGCTAAGTCAAGGAACATAAGAAAAAAAAACATGAGAAACAGGAACTATGAAGACAAAGATTCCTTTCTGAAAGGAGAATGCTTTGGAAATTTTGTTTTAAAACAACACTGAGGGGAATCAGGGGATGGGAGGGGAGGAGAGGAAAGTAAAGAAGAGAGCAAAGAGGAGAGGTAAGAGGAGGGGATGGGAGGTTTACATCTTTAGAAATCAGTTATGAAACACACAGCAATTCTGGCCAATGTCAGAGAGCTGAAAGATATGAAGAAAATATCCTTCCCTTCGAGGCACAAGCACTGACCTGTAAAAGTTGTGTTGCAGTAGCTCTCTGCTCAGGATTCTTCACCAAACACTTTTTAACAAAATCGGTGAAATCATCGGACCAAAGTTCTGGCTTTCTGAATGTTGGTGGTGGATTTGTGGGAATCATAAAAATAGCCTAGTACAAATGAAATATCCAAAAGACAGTAAGAATCACACTAGCACAGCCAAATAAACAAATCTCTTTATCTATCTTTTCATCAGACTCTAAATTTGAAAAACAAATTTAAGCCATTCTAGGATTTCCAGTAAGACTGCAATTCAGGAAGCCAATCCATCTGCTACTAATGTAATCATTTCCCATGAAATTTCCTCTATTTGAATTGTAGCTCACTGAGCACACCATTCTTTATTTTACTGATTACTTTTTTCTCAATTTCCAAAGAAGACTACATTTCTGACACACTAAGGACATTCCCTAAACAGATATATTCCCAAATTCTGCTACTATGTGCCAGATTTACTTCTCATTTCAGTTTTACACAAGTACTGCCGCTTAAAATGGCTAGCAGGAGTCCAATTTGCTTTTGCAATCCAGAATATTTAAGTATAAGTAAAATTACTGCTATAATTTGAAATAATACTTGATAAAGCCAAGACTTGGATTTCTCTTTTTAAATATATGAATCAAAATTTCAAATAAAAAATTTCAAAGGTAATATACCACTTTTATTTATTACTAATGATTCAGTATTAATAACTTAGTGATAATGACATACATTCAGATAGTTCAAAATTCAAAAGCCATAAAAAGACTCCATCTCATCTATTACCTCCTAGACAGTCACCCTGGCCTGTTTTCGCTTTTAATCTGAGTATGTTTATGACCCAAGAAGTAGATTTAAAAAACAAAAACCTGGAGACATTCTAAATATGAAATACAAAATCCAGTTACAGGGATAATGTACATGTCCCAACATGAGTAATAAAATGTTCAAACTACAGGAATGAAATGGAAGAAATGAAGCATGAAATACTTCAAAGGAGGAACCAAGAGTACACGATAACAACATTGCTTTGGAGAGGTTAAAAAAAAGAAAGCATGAAAAATTACTCCAGAATTCAAGAAATAAAAAATAGGTACCTTAAATTGCAAGGCACTCAGGTATTTTAATAATTCCCTATTATCGTTCTTTTGAATGCCCTCAGAATATGCAGCCATTTACTACAATGGGTCATCATTGGTTTCTAACTTGGAAAGTGATCCAAAGGACTTTCTGTGGACACAGCAGGAAAGACTCAATATCTGGGTCTGTTGATTCTAGGTTAAGAGTTAATCTCTTTACTGGTATATGCATCTTCCTTCAAAAAAGATAAATTCTTTAATAGAACATTTTTGTATATCTCATATCATGTTATACATATTACATCTATGATAATCTTTCAAAAGCAGTGTAGCCAGTATTACAAAACAATAAACATCTTTCAATCAAATATTTATAAAGCATTTTTGTGTGTTTAGAACACTGCTATAATTTAGAGGTACCAAACCAAAGGGCCACAGGCCAAATAGTGCCAGTGGACCTATTTCATTCAGACATCAATCTCACATTCCCAAAAGGTATGAATCTCCAGTAATTAGGCTAATTTAAACTAGGATGTATGTTCTTCATTTTTCATGAGCCCTATCTAGCCTGGCTCAGTTATCTACTTTATATGATGGTCCCTTTAAATATCAGATATTGTAAACCTAGCAATCACAGATTTTAAAATAGGATACATATCTCAGACCCACAGAACTCACAGTGAACTTGTGGAGAAAAAAAACAAACATATGCAACAAATAGCAAACAACGGAGTGCCAGAAAATGAAATTCTGCCTGCAGATAACATAATTAATCTCAGACAGCTCAACAGTTGAGGTAGAACCTAATAAGGCTTTAAAAATAAGCAAAATGGGGTTAAACGCAGCTGCTGGAAAAGGCATACAAAACCACCTGCTATTTCCAACTAGAGAATAAAAATAAATTTGAACTCTCATCTCTGCAAAACAGTTCAAAGGACTTACATACACCTCTATATAGACTGACCTCAAACTGCAGGTATATTATACTAGATTGTCTAGATAAATATTGTTCATCTGCACTTCTGTTGTAAACTGGTGGATAACACAGTGATTTATGTCCTTGAAGTCAATACTCTCCTTTGAACTTTGAGGCAATGAGTTGCAGTCTTATCTTCAGATAATCTTAACATATAAGGCTCACCTTAGCAGTAGCAATTAGAAACTCAAGGATAAAAAGCTTAACTCTAACTCTTATTTACCCAATACTCTCATAAAGTGAATCTAAAATGTCACATTCTACCCGCAAATATGCATTCAACAAGCATGAACACCAAGTATACAGTCCAAACAAATAAGTCTTAATGTATAATCTATAACAAAATGTCTACAGGAAAACCACTGTGCCATTTATTTCTACTTTTTAAGGTTAGATAATCAACAACAAATTTTCTTGTCGGCCTTACTGTATTCAACTAATTTAACCTAAGAAGGAACCACAGAGGATCCTCTTAAGAATCTCGAGGTTTTGTATGAGTTGATTAAGTAATAGGCCCCTACTACAAAAAGTTTTGGCAATCAGTGGCTCGCTTTAGACTAACAATTCATTCCCTTGACACCAACCAAATCAGAGGGACACACATTACAGCCATATAATTTATCTTATCTCTAACACCATTTTGATTGAAGAATGTTAGTAAAATAAATGACATGACTATCCTGTGTTTGTTTCTACACAATGTGTTGCTTAACTACATACCAAACCTCTGATTATGTTTCTAAAAGAACTACTCTGATCACAAGTAGTTTAAGAAGCCAAGAAATCTAGGTGCTTCAAAACAACTAATTATCTTCATGCCTGAAATGTCATGCCTTAGACTGCAGGAGTACACAGGAGATGTGGAAAGGGCTGGAAATAAGAAGCTACAATGCCTGAACTTTATAATCTGAATCAAATGAGTCAACACATGTCTGAATCTACAGCAGCTGAGTGCAAGAATAACAAGGAAATTCATGCCGTTAGTTAAGAACCTCAGATACATGAGCAAAAAGGTTATCTTCACAATAAATAAATGAGACAAATGAGAAAACACTATAAAACTACAAAGAAGTAAACAAATATAGCCGTTTCCTGATAGCAAACATAGTACACAGGTAACAAGCTAAATAAAATTTTAAAATAATTTCTGAAAAGGAAATAAAAGAAATTACACTAATTTATAAAAGACATTACAAATAAAAGCAAACAGTACAATGTGATGACACCAATACTGGCCATGAGTCAGTATGTAAATCACTACCTGATTGTGTGGCTTTAGTATTATTTTGCTTTTGTTTTTGTTTTTCTAAGTGAGGAGGTTGAACTGGATGTTTATCAGGTCCCTCGCTGGGTATAAAAAAATCCTGGCACTCTGCCTAGTAATCAAAGGGTAAAATTATACTAAACAAATATAAAATTGCTAGTTAGAAAAGGGATGGAAAAGAGGAAAAAGGGAAGGATAGGGAAAGGTCTCTTCGATGTAAATATAAAAATGCAAATCTAGGCCCGGTGAGGTGGCTCATGTCTGTAATCCCAGCACTTTGAGAGGCCGAGGCAGGCAGATCACCTGAGGCCTGGGGTTCAAGATCAGCCTGGCCAACATGGTGAAACCCTGTCTCTACTAAAAATACAAAAATTAGCATGGTGTGGTAGCATGCACCTGTAATGCTAGCTATTCAGGAGACTGAGGCAGGAGAATTGGTTGAATCCAGGAGACGGAGGTTGCAGTGAGCCAAGATCGCGCCACTGCACTCCAGCTTGGGCAACAAAAGCAAAACTCTGTTTAAAAAAAAAAATGTGAATCTAAATTATTATCACTACTCCCTCAAAAGCAAATATAAACTATACAGAAATTTTGAAGAGAATAATAAATCTAAAGTGAGCCTTGCTCCTATAATATAGTTTCCACAGTAAGCACAAGTTAAGGTATTGGGAACACGAACTCACACTTCACTCTGGCTCCAGTAGCAATCATTAATGTGGCCAAGAAAGGCCAATGTACCGGCCTGGAAACCAGATTAAGGGAGAGGGTACAGCTGGTGTTCTGGCAGTTCAAAGCAAATAAGAGAACCAGTTCTAGACAGTACTGGGTACATAACAGCACCATTATTATAACTATCTGAGCCATTTAACTACTCTATACCTCTGTTCCCACATCTTAATATGGGAATATTAAGGCTGTTCTGAATTTTAAATAGATTAACATATGCAAAACACTTCAAATAGTGCCAACCACAATTGTAAGGTAAGCTTTTATTAACCTAAGTTTACCACTGTGGCTCTCAAGAGTAAGCTAGCTTAATCAAGAACACACAGCTAAGAAGGTGAATGTCAAATTAGAACTCAAGTTTGACTCCTTAGTATATGCTACTTCACATTACCTCTATGTTTCCATTAAATTTCTGTGGCACATAACTATTTTAAGATAAAAGCTGGCCAGGCGCGGTGGCTCACGCCTGTAATCCTAGCACTTTGGGAGGCTGAGGTAGGCAGATCACGAGGTCAAGACATCAAGACCATCCTGGCCAACATGGTGAAACCCCATCTCTACTAAAAATACGAAAATTAGCTGGGCATGGTGGCACGTGCCGGTAGTCCCAGCTACGCAGGAGGCTGAGGCGGGAGAACTGCTTAAACTCGGAAGGCAGAGGTTGCAGTGAGCCGAGACGCCATTGCACTCCAACCTGGCGCCTGGCGACGAAACAAGACTCTGTCTCAAAAAAAAAAAGATAAAAGCTCTGTTATACACATTCAGTCTCTAGAAAAAAAAAAGTGGAAAAGTATTTGTAACAAAGATGATTATAGTTTTACCATCTCTAACTGTGGAAAAGTAAAAAAAAAAAAAAAAAAAAAAAAGGCCAAACAATTGAAGGTGCTAAGTAAACTACATATGAATATCATAAAGTAATATATTGCCATAAAATGTGACAAACTTGTGAACTACAAAACCACAAAGAAAACTTCTTAAAAAGTGAAAATGAGGGAGTAAAACAGTAAAGACTACTTTCACATAAAAATGACTAGTATGCAGCAATAAAAACTAAAAAATGGTATAGAATCTTACAGATTTAAACTATTAATTCATAGCAGCAATTATGTACAAGACTGCATAAGTTTCTTTAAAATTTATTTTTACTATGATGGCTTTTTAATTTTTTTTAACTTTTAAAAATTGTATTTGCAGCTAGGCATGGTGGTTCATGCCTGTAGTCCCAGCATTTTAAGAAGCTGAGGGAGGACGATCACTCGAGCCCAGGAGCTCAAGGTAAGCCTAGGCAACACAGTGAGATCCTGACTCTATTTAGAAATATATATGTGACTATTTAAATACATACATATATATACATATGTAAAAGCATTTAAAACTTATGCTCGCAATTGCAAAGGCTTCATTTGATACCAACCCTTTAGCTGTCTCCTATTCCAGTCTGCCCCACAACCACCTCTTACTCATGTGCTATTTAAATCCCGATACCCTCAATTGCTTCCACTTAAATCTTATCATCTTTCAAGACTGAAATATAATATCCCTTTAATACAACTTAACAATATCATAAAATACGGCTGTAGAGAAAAGCAAAAGTGAACAAACACCAACGCTTAAAGAACTTTATCATAAATTTCAATCTCTCAGATAGAAGTCCTATGATGAGTTCAACTGACTTTTGTAAGCAGATAAATATATCCATACCAGAAATATAATAATTTATTCAAGAAATTTATCTAATGGAATACAAAAATGCATATCAGATTTTAATAAGATAGTGTAAATGCTCAAATACATGTGAGCAATGGGCATTACAAGGGATGACTTAGCTCAAATGCGCATTTGGGCTAAATGGGTATAGGAAGATGAGATTTCAGCTGAGTCAAAAAGAATGAGTGAGTCAGTGAAGCACAGAAAGGAGACCAGCATCTTCTAAGTTGTGCAGTCTGAAACCTCATGGAGCTGTGAGAGAAACTGACTCATTTCAGACATAGGGCAGGGAAATTACAAGGTGAGCCAAGGGCATCTTGTTACCCATAAAGAAAGAAATCACTCAAATTCTAGTTGGGTCATATCAGAAGTTCAGCACTTGCAGAACTTAGTATCAGCCATAAGAGTCTGATTTAACTGAATTGGGGTGAGGACAAGGCACAACATTTTCTTATGTCTCCCAAGCAATTCTAATGGGTGAGTAACATCGAGAACCACCATTCTAAAATACAAAATATAAGACAAGTGTTTTCACTCTTTAATATCTCAACTTCAAAACTTTCCATATTTTAATCCTGTATACTCTGATTAGTGATAATCTCATTCTAAATGCCCTGGATAACATGGAAACTACTTGAAGGCAAGATAGCGTCTTCTATTGTCTGAATGTTTGTGTCTCTTGCAAAATTCTTAAGTTGAAAGCAAATCACCAACATGATGGTGTTAGAAGGTGGGGCTTTTGGGAGGTGATTAGGTCATGAGGGCTCCACCTTTGTGAATGGAATTAATGTCCTCATAAGCAAGTCCCCATAGAACCATCTAATCCCTTCTGCCAAATAAGGACACATCAAAGGTACCATCTATGAGGAACAAGCCCTAACTACACACGAAATCTGCTAGCATCTATATCTTGAACTTCAAACCCTCCAGAACTGTGAGCAATGCTATCTTTTGTACATAAATTACCCAGTCTATGGTATTTTGTTATAGCAACTCAGAGTATACAATCTCTTAAGTGTTGTATCTCAACTGCATTAGGCATAGTACTTCTCCATAGTAAAATCTAAATTTATATTGAGAATGTTGATATAAAGATATCCAGTTAAGTACGGTGACTTGAACATACCAATTTACCTCAACTCCTTCCCAAACATCCTGCTGAAGTACAGTAAGAATTCTTAAAAGGCTTAACCTCCAGAGAGAGAAGGGCAATAGAAAATAAGAGCAATAGATGAGAGAGTCAAAACTGACTCAAAAGATTTGAGAAAACAGTAAGAAGCATGTCAATTCCTGACAAATAACTGAAGAAAAAAAAAAAAGCCTAAGAAATTGGAAGTACCGGCTGGGTGCGGTGGCTCACGACTGTAATCCCAGCACTTTGGGAGGCTGAGGGTGGGTGGATCACGAGGTCAAGAAATCGAGGCCATCCTGGCCAACATGTTAAAACCCCGTCTCTACTAAAAATACAAAAATTAGCTGGGCGCGGTGGCGTGCGCCTGTAGTTCCAGCTACTCGGGAGGCTGAGGCGGAAGAATCGCTTGAACCCAGGAGGCAGAGGTTACAGTGAACTGAGATTGCTCCACTGTACTCCAGCCTGGTGACAGGGCAAGACTCCGTCTCAAAAAAAAAAGAAAAAAGAAAAAGAAAAAAAAGAAAAGAAAAGAAATTGGAAGTACCAAATATATCTAAAGATAGTGGATACCTGTAACAATGAGTACAATTGGCATCCGGATCTTGGCTTCTAAAATGCCAATCACCAGTAAAAGAAACCTCCTTAAGGAAATGACTTATTTCAAAGGTCAGAATAGAAAAATTACAGCAGCCGGGTGCAGTGGCTAACACCTGTAATCCCAGCACTTTGGAAGGCCCAGGCAGTCAGATCACCTGAGGTCAAGAGCTCAAGACCAACCTGACCAACATAAAGAAACCCTGTCTCATTACTAAAAACACAAAATTAACTGGGCATGGTGGCACATGCCTGTAATCCCAACTACTCAGGAGGCTAAGGCAGGAGAATTGCTTGAACCCAGGAGGCGGAGGTTGCAGTGAGCTGAGATCATGCCATTGCACTCAAGCCTGGGCAACAAGAGCAAAACTCCATCTCAAAAAAAAAAAAAGAGTCTAACAGTTCTCTTGCTCTCTCTCACCATGTGATGTGCCTGTTCCTCCTTAGCATGCTGCCATGATCAGATGCATCCCGAGACCCTCACTAGGTGCAGAAGCTGGCACTGTATTTCCTGTACAGCCGGCAGAACTGTGGGTCAAAATAAACCAGTTTTCTTTATAAATTACCCAGTCTCTGGTACTCCTTTATAGTAATGCAAAATGGACTACCACAATACAACCACCACGTGAAAGGTTATGGGGGAAAAGGATACTTGCAGGACACGAAAGCATTACCCCGCAGATTATGTTACTTAATAATTAGAAAGAAGAAAATGTACCTTAACTTTAGCTATCTATTCATTACCTTAATTACATGATCAAACTTAACAGCACTAAGAGTAAGATAACCTGACAATATGTGACTTTTGATGTGATTCAATATGAAGTACACATCACCAACTATAAAATTCATTTCTAAAATATATAACCTGAAACTAATCTACTGATTAAAAATGTGGCTAGTTTGGCTAAGGAAATGACTTTTTAATTTTATTTGATTTTACCTTGTTTGTTTATTTTGACGGAGTCTCACTCTGTCGCCCAGGCTGGAGTGCAGTGACACAATCTAGGTTCAATGCAACCTTCACTTACTGGGTTCAAGCGATTCTCCTACCTTAGCCTCCTGAGTAGCTGGGATTACAGATGCCCACTACCACACCCAGCTAATTTTTTTGTATTTTTAGTAGAGACAGGGTTTCACTGTGTTGGCCAGGCTGGCTTCACCTGACCTCAAGTGATCCACCCACCTAGGCCTTCCAAAGTGCTAGGATTCTAGGCATGAGCCACTGTCCCCGGCCACATTTTACTTAAATTGCTACATATGGATACTAGCTATCATATTAAACAGGGCAGATATAGAACATTCCCACCATTACACAAAGTTCTACTGGACAGCCCTGCTCTAGATCTAACTTATAGATTTATAGAGGGAAAAAAAAGAGAATAGAGGAAAAGTTAAAAGGGAAACATTAAGGCGAATCCAGATTATAAGAGATTCTACCCAAAACAAAAACTGGTCCCATTCCTTCGAAAAGTCAATGTCACAGAAAAGAAAAAAAAGAAAAAGAAAAAAACAAAAAATGTGCATGCTACAGGGGCAGAGGGGATGATGGCTGAATTAGATTACGAGAGGCCAAATACAATGTGTGTCAACCAAAGAACTATAAATATGAACAAAATGGAGGTGACATGAGAAAATCACTGTTACTTTTATTAGATGTTAGTATGTTCTTACATTTTTCCAGGATACATACAAAAGTAGTGTTCAGGGATTAAGTAACAGATACTTCAATACATGAAAACAGAAAGATACAAGAAGAACAGGGAAAGAAAAAGAAAAGAGGGAGGGAGGGAAGGAAGGAGGGAAGGAGAGAGGGAGGGAGGGAGGGAAGATGGGGCGGGCAGGCAGCCAGGCAGACAGGTGAGAGAGAGAGAGAGAAAGAAAAAGATGATATAGAGAGATAGAATGAATAACATCCCCCTCCCACCACCACCAAGATGTCCACATTCTAATCCCTAGACTTGTGCATATGTTGCTTTACATGGCAAAAAGGATTTTGAAGGTAAGATTAAGTTAAAGGTATTGAAATGGAGAGATTATCCTCAATTACCTAGCTAGGCCAAATGTAATCAGAAGGGTCCTAAAAAAATAGAAGAGGGAAGCAGGAGAGTCAGACAGAGATGTGAATGAGGAGGAATGGTCTGCTTTGAAGCAGTCTGAATGTTGCTTTTAAGATAAAGAAAAGGCCATGAGTCAAAGAATGTGGGCACCCTTTAAAAGCTTGAAAAAGAAAGGAAACAAATTCTCCTTGAGACACTTCATGATAAAAAGCAGCCCTGCCACCACTTCAGATGTAGCCTAGTGAGATCTGTGTTAGACTTTGTATTTTGGAAAGCTCCAATATAATCTCCTTTTACTCCATGTCCCACATCCAGTTCACAGTGATACAAGGTGTGGGCTACCAAACTCTTCATCAACTCCATCCCTGTAGCCCTGCAAGGTTCAGCCCCCAAGCCTGCTCTCATGGGCTGGTGTTGGGTATCTATGGGCTTTTCCAGGTTCATAGTGCACACTGTTGGTACCTCTATCATTCTAGGGTCTGGAGAATGGCGGCCCTCTTCTAACAGCTCCACCAAGCAGTACTCCAGTGAAGCCTCTAACCCCATATGTTCCCCCTTCACTGTCCTATAGAGGTTCCCCATGAAAGCTCCAGCCGTGCAGCAGACTTTTGCCTGGACATTCAGGCTTCTCCGTATCTCCTCTGGAATCTAGGCTGGGGTTCCCAAGTCTCAACTGTTGCCTTCCTTTATGAAATATCTGTAGCTGGCTTGAATTACTCCCATGAAAATGAGCTCTTCTTTTCTACCACATGGCTGGGCTGCAAATTTTTTAAACTTTTTATGTTCTGTCTCCCCTTTAAATAGAAGGTCAAGTTTTACATCATTTCTTTCCTCATGCATATGGGCATAGGTTGTTACACGCAGCCAGCTGACCTCTCGAACACTTCACTGCTTAGAAATTTCTTCTGCCAGATATTCTAAATCATCAGTCTCAAGTTCAAAGATCCACAGATCCCCTGGGTAGGGGCACAATGCCACTAGGTTCTTTGCTAATGCATAACAAAAGTGACCTTTGCTCCAGTTCCTCATCTCCATCTGAGACCTCATCAGCCTGGATTTCACTGTCTATATCACTATTAATATTTTGGTCACAATTTAACAAGTTTTTGGGAAGTTCCAAACTTTCCCTCATCTTCTTGTCTTCTTAGAAGCCCTCCAGACTATTCCAGCCTCTGCTTGTTACACACTTCCAAAGCTTCTTCCACATTTTCAGGTATCTTTACAGCAAAGTCCCACTCCTTGGCACTGGTTTTCTGTATTGGTCTATTCTCACATTGCTATAAAGAAATATCTGAGACTGGGTAATTTATAAAGAAAAGAAGTTTAATTGGCTCATGGTTCTGCAGGCTGTACAGGAAGCAGCTTCTGTTCTGGGGAGACCTCAGGAAACTGACAATCATGGTGGAAGGTGAAGGGGAAGCAAACACATTTTTTTTTTTTAAAAGATGGAGTTTCACTCTTGTGGCCCAGGCTGGAGTGTAGTGGTGTGATATCGGCTCACTGCAACCTCTGCCTCCTGGGCTCAAGCAATTCTCCAGCCTCAGTCTTCTGAGTAGATGGGATTACAGGCACCCACCACACAGCTAATTTTTGTATTTTTAGCAGAGACAGGGTTTTGCCATGTTAGCCAGGCTGGTCTCAAATTCCTGACCTCAGGCGATCTGCCTCCCTCAACCTCCCAAAGTGCTGGAATTATAGGAGTGAGCCACTGTGTTCAGCCACAAGCATATCTTCCATCCACAAGAAGAGGAAGAGAAAAAGGGGAAAGGTGCTACATACTTTTAAAACAACCAGCTCTTATGAGAACTCACTATAACGAGAACAGCACCAAGGGGATGGTATTAAACCATTCATGAGAATTCCATGCCCATGATTCAATCCCTCCCATCAGGCCCTACTTCTAACACTGGGGATTACAATTTGACATGAGATTTAGATGGGACAGAAGTCAAACAATATAGTTCTAACCTAAAGAGCTATAAGATAACAAACTTATATTTTATAAGCCACTATGTTTGTGTTAACTTACTACAGCAGAAATAGAAAACTAATAAGACAGATAGTTGGGGGCAGGGGAAGAGAGAAAGAGAGGGAGGAAGTAAGAGAGGAAGAAGTTGTTATCACCATAAAAAGGCAGCATCAGGCTAGAATGATAGTGCTGTAGTACCATCAGGATGTGGTCTCCACCTTCTAGCTTACCTTGAATTGCTGGCTTGAATTGCCACACACTCAGTCCAAAATTAAAAAAAAAAAAAAAAAAACGTGGGCGGAGGGCCAGGCACAGTGGCACATGCCTGTAATCCCAGCACTTCAGGAGGCCAAGGTGGGCAGATCACTTGAGATCAGGAATTCAAGACCAGTCTGACAAACATGGAAAAACCCCATCTCTACTAAAAATACAAAATTAGCCCAGCGGTGATGAATGCCTATAATCCCAGCTACTTGGGAGGCTGATGCAGGAAAATTACTTGAACCTGGAAGGTGGAGGTTGCAGTGAGCCGGAGGTTGCGGTGAGCCAGGATCTCCCCACTGCAATCCAAATCCAGCCTGGGCAACAAGAAGAGGATGCCCTGGACCATTAAAACACATACCTGGCCCTTGCAATAGACAAATTCATGTGGTAAACACAGATGAGTATAGCTTGAAGAGTAATCAATAAGATCATCTAACCATTCACCTTATTCCAGTAACCAATTTCACCTGGTAGCCTTCTGATCAAAATTTGGATTCCTATGTAAAACTGACTCTAGACGAGAATATGGTGATGAACACCTGTTTGCTTGAGGGTTAAATAGCTATTTTTAAAGCAATAAATTGGAATTTCAATTTGTATACCAGTGAACTTAGTTAATTTAAGTCCATGCTAAGATACAGTTCCATATTTATTATATTGGTGATCAGTCTTGGATAATACATGCTGCTCTCTGTGACGTTGTCTAGGTAGCCAACTGACCCTCCTTAGAAAACACACAACCCTTCTGCAAGCATTATGCTCATACTCCATGACCGACGACCTAAATTTCTACCCTGACAAAGAGGGCTCTGCCAATAACAAAGCATATTAAGTTATTTATCTCAGAATAATAGAATAAGAGTGAAACTTTTCTAAGAACAGTGAATAAAATCATCTTTTAAATGTTAAATAAGTTTGGAGATAAGGCCTTTTAATGTTTAATTTTAGAATAATACTAGGCATTTTAACAGCATAACAACTCCTCAAAAAAAGGAGTATGGTTTGGATGCCACTTAAGCCATGAAACTTTTATCTCAGCTATTTAAATAAAGTATCTCATCTGAAATATGGTACAATGTATACTTTACACTGCATTAGCTATAGCAACAAATAATAGATCATAAACATTTACATATTATAAAATGTACAAAATGAAAGGTAAGACTATGTGTAAAAATAATAGAACTACTAAATGTTTCAGAAAAATAAGACTTAGTACAAAAACATCAATAAAACAGATTGAAAAATAAAACTGATTAACTAATTGCCTTGCATGTATCAGAAAACTTAAGGGAAGACAAATGTCAGAAATAACTGACATATGTTAGATAAACTAGTGCAAGTATTATCAAAACAATTTCAGAAGCATGATAAAATTAAAATCTGTTAGAAAACTTTCATAATATCTTAGGAATAAAATAGCAAACGAATCAGAGCTTTAAAACCCAGAAAGAAGAACCAATACCCCCATCCAAAGGAACTATGTGGAATGTATCAAAATATTTCGAAACAGAAAAAACATATGATTGCAAAGTGGAAAAAAATGAAATAATGAATAAAAGATTCATGAAATGTATATTACTATAATTCGACAATAGGATAAGGGAAATAAATTAATGCTAGTCATTAGCAGCTTTTGTATCATCTGGTAAAAAGAGTTCTCAGGACAAGAAGTTCAAGACCATGAAGTACTATTAAAAGATCAGAATATTATATGCAGTATTGCCTAGTTTCATTTTACCAAAGTGCAACAATAATTCAAGTCAATCCAAAGTAAATCAATAGCATCCATACCTACTATCAAGCTCACTGTTACTATCTGCAGGGCCCACGGCAAGAAAACAGACCCAAGGTCGATGGCTTAACTACTTTATATTCCCACCTTTGACTCCTAAAACAGTGCAACACACATGTCATAGCTCCCTCCCAATCTCCCCACCACCATATGCCACCCTTGCAATAGCTGTGTCTTATCTACCACTAGCCTGGTACAGTCTGTCCTAATGAGGAAAAGCAGGGAAGGTGCCTGCATAAGCTCAGGACCATTTAAATGGGGAATCCTGGGATCCTGGGTATGCAGAGCATGATCTATGAGGGAAAGCTATGGCCTCTAGCACAGGGATGTAGCATGACCCATGCAGGGCCTGAATGGGAGCCCTCTAAAGCATAAATTTTGAGCAAAGGCTCCAGTTACCCAGGCCTAGTGCCTATAATTGGCATACTATCCTTAAAATTATCATTCAACATAAAATCGTCTTGCTTAAAGTTAAAAAATTATGTCGCATTTTACAACAAAAGTGCAGAGACTAAGTTGTTATAGAATCTGTGAATGTTAATCAAGTAATCAAAACACAGCAAAATATAAAAATACTTATTATAAAGAACACATCTCTCAACCTCCAGTCGTATCTAAGAGAAACTACAAAACTTAAGCAGATGTTTACACAAAGGCCTATAAACTCAAGTTGACACAAAGAACTGGGTTAAAGCTAAACAAGCAGAGGTCAGCACAGAGCTCCTATGACTAAATTACGATAAAACAGTAAACTAGCCCTAAGATAGCAAGAACATGATGCAATAAATGAGGCTCTGGTACAAAAACAGTATAATGCCCAGCACAAATCAATTTCACAAAAATCTATAATAGAAGTCAATGTAAATCAGGATGAAGGAAATCAAAATTAATAACAAAAAACATGAAGAATAAAAAAGAAACAAATGAAAATATGAAAAGTTCATAATAAAAAAAGACACACAGACATATATACATATCAAAGTTGACAAACAAAAAAAATAGATCTTGGAAATTTAGTGTGAAACTTAAGAGTAAATAGTTAAGTTTTAGAAAGAAAAGAAATCTGTCAACATGACCCCTCATTTTCTTGCCTCGGGAAAGGCTTAATCTACAGCCTTAGCCAAATACAACTGCCAGATAAATAAATAAATCATCAGATTCTACCATAAGCTAATTAAAATGATTTTAAAAATTCATGTATTAGTTTCTAACTCCATATTTCTTATGATTCACAAGCAACCACCCAATTCCAAACCCTATGCCAGCGGTTCTTTACACTGGCTACATATTATAATCACCTGGGAAGAATTCTAAAATTTCTTATTCCCTAGACCCAGCCCAAAGAATCTGGTGTTGTCTAGGCATAGGTTGGTTGTTTTTTAAAAAAATTTCCTATATGAGTCTAAGGTGTATCGAGGGTCAAAAATCACTGTATGAATCAAACAGTATGGATCCAAACTCCCACTACATTTAGCACAAGTTTGGGGAATAAAAACTTACCATTTTTAGAGACTGAGAGTTCATAAAGGGAAAAATGGGAGAAAACTATGAAAACTAATTCAGGGGCCAACTCTAGGCAACAACAATCAAACTGTTTCCCTTGCTATATACATAAATACATATGTAGTATATAAAATATATATAAATGTACATATAATAGACATTTACATATTTATATATGTGTGTATATTATATTTTATATTTCATCTAAAATTCCATAAATTAGAAAATCATTGCTGTTTAAAAACTGTGTGTAAATTCTGCTTCTAGGAAGACAGAATAGATGTACGTTTTCCTCCTCTCATTAGGTACAACCAAAAACCATGAGCATTATGAATACCCAAGCATATGAAGATCTGGGCTGGGCACAGTGGCTCATGCCTATAATCCCAGCCATTTGAAAAGCTGAGTGGGGAGGACTGCTTGAAACCAGGAGTTCAAGACCAGCCTGGGCAACACAACAAGACTCAGTCTCTACAAATAATCAAAAAATTAGCCTGGCATGATGGTGTGCACCTGTAGTCCCAGCTGCTTGAGAGGCTGAGGTGGGAGGATCACTTGAGTCCAGGAATTTAAATGATCTTAGCTTTGTCATTAGCTAGCAGTGTGTCTGAAAGAAGATGCTTAAACTGTTTGGGCCTTACTGCTATTTGAGGATTATTGAGAAGTTACCTCTGGTTTCTCCTTCATTTCACTTCCTCTGTACCATCTCTCCCACAACACATACATACACACACACACACACACACACACACACACATACACTCACCATAGTAAAAATCAAGAAAGGCAGCAAAGAGGAGCAAAGATCTGGAAAGCACATTTTCAAAACTGACATTTGTCTTGTGCATTCTCCCACTTCCTTTTTCCCTCTCCCAGACTCACCTCTGCAAGTCCCCAAACCCCAGATGTCACTGCTGGCTATGCTCCTAGAAAAAGCCCAAAGTGCCATGTTTCTCTCTAACCTTTCTTCCCTCCCTCTCACCTTTTAAAACCTGAATTGTTGAGTGCATCTCAGTTCAAGGAGAGAAAAGACGAATTGATTAAGCCTTTCCAGAATGATGCCAGGATGAACCTTAACTCTCTTATCCATGCTTAAACCTCCCAAGTGAGTTTGGCTTATAAATTGAAATGAATCTATCTGGCAAAATTTCAGGCAGAATGGAAAAGGGATAATTTGGGGCAATGAAATTTTCTTTTTTCCCTATTTTAAAGTTGTGAGGAAAAAAAAGAAGTGTTTGTCAACAAAGAAAAAACATCACAGAAGCTCAGAATGCTATGTTTAAGGGTTCTTTTTAGGAGTACAGGCCTGCACAGGATGCTGAAGTGGGGGACTTATGAAAGCAAACATGAGGAAGCAATCTCCCCAACTATAACCCTGAAAACAGTGGTTCAGACCCATCTACCAGGTCATGGTAATGACTCTCTTTTTCCTTTATCACAGCAGCTGCCCCTCACCCCACCCCCTAGAAGTCCCCCTGATAAAAGCAGGTGCGGAAAGAGGAGGCAGCCATAAAGGCGGCAGCAGGAGTGAACTCTCCACCTTAGTTATTTCCTGTTAGAAGTGGAGAAAGAGGATCTGCAGCCTAAAAGCCTTAACAGAAGCCTTAGTATAAAAGCAAGAAAATAGCAGTAGATAGAACCACATGAAAAAGTGACTATACAGGAAAAGGTGCCAATAAATGAGAAAAAGGGGAAAAGTATCATGGAAGGAAAGAAACACTCTTCCCTCCCTTCCCAAAAAAGGTAGAAATACAATCACATGTTTCAGAGCAGGGATCAGGAAAACTTCAGCCTACATGCCAAATCTAACCAGCTGCCGGTTTTGGCAGCTGCCGGTTTTATGGGAAGACAGCCACGCTCATTCATTTATGTGTTGTTTATATGGTTGCTTTCACATTATAATGGAAGAGCTGAACGACTGCAACAGAGACCATATGACTTGTAAAGACTAAAATATTTATTATCCGCCCCTTTACAAAAAAAAAGGCCCTGCTTTAGGAGGTCAGCGGTAAGAAGGGAACTGAGATGAAGCCATCAGATTTGACAATAAGTGATCTCTGGCAAATATGAAGAAACAATTTTTTTAAAGTTTAAAGAAAGTATATGTATTTGAATAAAGTAGAGACAATGAGGATAAGGTATTCATTTAAACAACTAGGAACAAAGAAAGACTACATGCAAGCCTGCATGAGAAAATAAGAAATGTTCTTGATCGCACCAATCCTGTTCCTCTTGGAGTCTCTCTCTCTTGAATCACCAACCCAACAGCCTCCCAAACTAGAAACTTCATAATTTTGGTAAGCGATTTTAGCTCCAGGCTGCCTTTTGTATCCTCAGTTCCAGGTGCAATGATTCACATACAAAAGATAGTTTGTGGAATAAAACAATTTAAGGGTACAGAATGTAGAGAGAAAAAAATTCTGTCCCCGCTTCGTACCTGGAAAAACATTCCATGCCACTTCTAATGGCTATGTGGCTTGGACTCAAGTCTTAAAACTCATCGCAGTGGCTCACGCCTATGATCCCAGCACTTTGAAAGGCCGAGGCCGGCAGATCACTTGAGCTCAGGAGTTCGAGACCAGCTTGGCCAATATGGTAAAACTCCATCTCTACTAAAAACACGAAAATTACCCGGGCGCAGTGGCACATACTTATAAACCCAGTACTTTGGGAGGACGAGTCAGGTGGATCACTTGAGGTCAGAAGTTCAAGACCAGCCTGGTCAACATGGTGAGACCCTGTCTCTCTAAAAATATAAAAATTAGCCAGGCATGGTGGCATGTGCCTGTAACCCCAGCTACTTAGGAGGCCAAGGCAGGAAAATCACTTAAACCCAGGAGACGGAGATTGCAGTGAACGGAGATCATGCCACTGCACTCCAGCCTAGGTGACAGAGTTTAAAAAAAAAAAAAAAAAATCTGGTTATTTAAGAAAGCCTGAGATGACTCCCCTCTCTTGCTCCTGCTATCACCAGGTGACATGCTCATACCCCCACTCCCTTCATCCACAAGTAAAAGCTTTCAGAGGCCTCGCCAGAAGCCAAACAGATGACGGACCATGCTTGTATGACCTGCAGAACTGTGGGCCAATTACACCTCTTTTCTTTTTAAATTACGCAGCTTCAGGTATCGCTTTATAGCAATGCAAAAATAAGCTAACACATACACATCAAAGCCTAAGATTTACATCTATGTTTCCTATTAAAAATTTGATAGATTTAGCTGTTAAATTTAGGTGATGTTTCCTACTAAAAATCTGATAGATTTAGCTGTTAAATTTAGGTGTTTAGTGCATTTTGAATTAACATTTTGATATAATATGAGGTAGGAGTCTAATTTCATTCTTGTGCATGTGGGCATCCAATTGTCCCAGCACACTATGTTGTTTTAGCATCAAATGAGAAAATATATAAGATAATTTGATACTACAAATATTTGTGGTTGTTGAAATTCAGGTACAAAGCAAACAGCTCAGTAGAATACTACAATGAACATGTAACTAAGTCTCCTGTCTCTAGTTTCTCCTTCAATACCTGTTTTATATCTGTTTAAAATGTAGGCAGTAATGCAACATCTCTGTATAAAACTAAAGATACCTACTGCTGACAGAATTAGAATTTCTGGAAATTCTAAGACAGAACTTGCTCCCGACTTTTCCAGTTTATACAAGCTATCCACAATCCTTGGTTCATGGCCTCCTTCCTCTCTTTTCAATTTTCCAGGCTCATATCTCATCATTGTTCCCAACCACTTGGTCTGGCCACACAATGTTATTAGACACATCCGATATGATGGTCCTCTTGAAGGATTCTGTAGATTACTCATATTAGACTTGGTTTTCTTACCCTAGGAGTTCCCTGAAGCACAAAGAATTTTATTTATTCCTACATTCAAGAGTCCAGCAGACTGCCCAATACAAACAGGCACAGTCGCTCATACTTGTAATCCCAGCACTTTGGGAGGCAGAGATGGGAGGATCACTTGAGGCCAACAGTTAGAAACTAGCCTGGGCAAAATAGCACAACCCTATCTCTACAAAAGTAAAAAATTTTTAAATTAGCGAGTCTTGGTGGTATGTGCCTATGCTCCTAGCTACTCAGGAGGCTGGGGAAGAATAGCTTGAGGCCAGGAGTTCAAGATAGCAGTGAGCTATGATCACACAACTGTACTTTAGCCCAGACAATAAAGGAAGATTCTGTCTCTACTCCCCTGCCCCCTCCAAAAACAGGGGGAATGTGCCTATAAATGGAAGGCAGTAATGAAGGTAAAGGAATAAAAGAGACCAAGGCGACTGGTTTGGAAAATGTTAAATCATCTTCCTTGGCAGGAAAAATCTACATAGGGGGATGTCTACATAGGGGGATGTTGAGAGAAGGCTGGAAACCTGGATGGGACAGCAAGAGTAAAGGCCAAGTGAGGAATTTGTACAGTGATAGTTTTTTAGTGTGACTTGATGGATTTTTAGATACAGATTATGCCAATTCCCTTTTCCTCCAATAATAGATTTGTGACTTTGGCTATATTATTTGACTTAGAAAAGATTCAAGTACTTCATACACAAAATTAGACTAATCCCTTTAGTATGACAGGCTCAGTTGATAGGCCCATCACCCTAGACGTAGAAGAAAAAAATAAAATAATCATACTATAATAAGGAAGCTTCACAGTCATTTATAATAGTTGTTTACCAACTTTTGAGCAGTAAAATCTATTTTCCAAATAAACTCATACACAGAACCCTAGGATAGAATCCTCTTTTAAACCCACAATAATTGAAAGGGGCATGAAAAAAACTGGAGACCCCACATACGCACCTTCCTTCCTCTCACACACATCAAGTGAACTTCAAATCAAATACGGGGAACCCTAAGGCACCACATTAGAACACGGTCAAGTTTACCAATCTAGAGGGATCTAGGTAAAGTGATACAATCAAGACTCCCCTTTGTGGCAACTATATAAAAATAAATGCTGGGGGGGGAAACATAAAGATAAGAACAAAAGATGGAAAGGAAGGTCCTACTGTAATTTTCCTGACCAGACCAATGGAAGGCATAAACTAGGATGGCAGTATTAAAAAGACAGAAGCCAAGCAACTCTGATATACAGAAACTATTTTCACTTTATTTTCTCTATTCCTGAGGGGAACCATGCCAATCCAGGAAAGACTGCCCTTCCCAAGGCTAGCTACTTCAGCTCTCACAGAACTCTTATATTCTGGGACTATTAGGATAGTCCCCTGTTTTAATAATCATTCCAGGGCCACGTATCAAACAACTTGGGGGCTGCTCTTACACATGAGTACACTGAAATTATTAAAACCAGCCAATTCTAAGCCTCCTTAACCTGCCTTGCCTGTTCCTTCTCACTAAAATCATGATAAAGGCTCTTCCCCATGATTTCCCTAGCTATTTCTGTCTCTTAACCAACCCCGGTCCTTCCTTATGAGCACTGTGTGGAGCACAGCCCTGTGTGGTGTGCCATGCCCTCTCCACTTAGAAACTGTATCAGTCTTTTCAATGGCAGTTGTCTCCTGACCTGTTTGTTTCACTATATTTGAATAATAATAGAAACCACATTTTAAAAAGAGTTCAGAACCAAGTACCAAACACACAGCATGTACTGAGAGAATAAAATGTGAAGTATTAAGAAACAGCCAGGCATGGTGGCTTATGCCTGTAATCCCAGCTCTTTGGGAGGCTAAAGGGGGGAGGACTACTTGAGCCCAGCTGAAGACCAGCCTGGGTAAAACAATGAGACACCATTCCACAAAAAATTTTTAAAAATAGCAGGCATGGTAGCACATGCCGGTAGTTGTAGCTACTTGGTAGGCCAAGGTGGGAGAATTGCTTAACCCTGGGATGTTGGGTCTACAGTGAGCTATCTTGGCACCACTGTACTCCAGCCTGGGTGACAGGGAAAAAACTGTCTCACAAAAATAAAAATAAATAAAAAAAGAAGGAAACAGCATGAAGATGAGATTTTCTAGTTAATGAGAGATGCTAAAGCAGAATTTTTGTTTTGTTTTGTTTTTGAGACAGACAGTCTCACTCTGTCGCCCAGGCTGGAGTGCAGTGGTGCAATGTTGGCTCATTGCAACCTCCACCTCCCAGGTTCAAGCGATTTTCCTGCCTCAATCTCCCAAGTAGCTGGGACTACAAGCATGTGCCACCATGCCCAGCTAATTTTTTTGTATTTATAGTAAAGACGGGGTTTCACTGTGTTAGCCAGGATGGTCTCGATCTCCTGACTTCGTGATTGGCCCGCCTTGGCCTCCCAAAGTGTTGGGATTACAGCCGTGAGCCAAGTCGCCCAGCCACTAAAGCAGAATGTTTTAAGAGATAAACCTGACACATAGTATTTCTTTTTTTTTTTTTTTTTAAATTACAACACATTGACTATAAATATATTTAACACCATTTCTTATCTTCATCATCCAGATATCTGGGCCAAAAACCTAGGCCAAAAATCCTTGACTCTCATTTACATTTCACATTTAGACAATCAGAAAGTACAAATATCCAGAATCTGGCCACATCTCAACACCTTTACCTTTACTACCCTACCCCAAGCCACCATCATCTCTTTCCTGGACTACTGAAGAAGTAACCTCCTCACTATTCACCTAGCTGCCATTCTCATCCTGCCATGACTTCTTCTCAGTGAAGAATGAGCCCTTTAAATCACCCATCAGACCATACCACTCCTCTGCTCGAAAACTTGCAACGGTTTCCTGTTTCACTCAGAGTAAAAGTTAAAGGTCCTGCCATAACATATGAAGGCTTTAAGTGATCCGGTCCCCTTCCATCCCTGACCTCATTCCCACTTCCCTTACCATCTTACCCAGCTCCAGCCACTCACACTTCCTTACTGTTTCTAAAACATCAAACACACTCTCACATCAGTTTCCTCTGACTAGAACATTCTTTCCCCAGAAAGCTGCACAGCTCATTTACTTAGCTCCTTTACATCGCTACTATAAATCACCTTATTAGACAGGCCTTTCTTGACCACCCTATATGTAATATCACAGACATACCTGTCATTCTGTATCCCTCTTATCCTGCTTTTTCTTCATAGCAGTTATCAGTACCTGATACGTTACAGTTTTGTTTTTTGTTTTGTTTTGTTTTTTGAAATGGAGTCTCAGTCTGTTGCCCAGGCTGGAGGACAATGATACAATCTCAGCTCACTGCAACCTCGGCCTCCCAGGTTCAAGTGATTCTCCTGCCTCAGCCTCCCAAGTAGCTGGGCCTATAGGTGTGTACCACCATGCCCGGCTAATTTTTGTATGTTTAGTAGTGACAGGGTTTCACTATGTTGGCCAGGATGGTCTCAAACTCCTGACCTCACATGGTCTGCCTGCCTCAGCCTCTCAAAGTGCTGGGATTACAGGCCTGGGTCACTGCATCCAGGGTTTTTTGTGTAATTTATTGTCTTTCCAAACTACAAATAGGCACCTAAGAGACTAGAACGTTGTTTCATTCACTGCTATATATCAATGAGTGCCTAAAACAGTGTCTGAGCAGGCACTCAATATAAATATGAAATAAATTAATATACCGAGAACTCAGGCTTTCTGAGGGATTTACACTAATACTGCTTAAAAATCCATTAATCTAGCAAAGAGACAAAACTGAATCACTAGTGGTAACATGTAAAAATAAAAATGTAGCCTTCTAAGAAAGATGGAAGACTTGACAGTAAATGATTAACTACCAAAAGAATAAAGTATAAATAAGAGACTGGCAACCATGTGAACTCACTTCAAATGAATAATACCTACAAATGAACATGTGAAAAATTTTATAATAAAACTACATAATTAAGCACAGAGAATAAAACTATCTTGCTAAGATTTGCTAACTTGGCAAACATCCATATTATACTCAGCTTCCCCAATTCCAGATACAAATGGAATTGTGAATTTGGCAACTCACTGGAGAGAAAGACTGCATTACAATCTGGGTTCACATTAAAGTTACCTCATTCTTCTCAACTTAGATCTGACCCAGAAGAAAATTTTTAACAGATTCTATTGGACAAGTGCCATACTATAGTCAGTAGAGTTCAAAATTAACATTTTAGATGTTAACCTAAATGATTTGTTTTGTTTCCCTAAACTAGACTGTACTAAAAAATATGAATTATGAGTATAAAATGAATTATTTTAAAGAATATTTTATCAAAGAAAAAGCAATTTATAACACCAGTCCTTCCCTCATATTTTGATTTCATTCATGTAGTGCCTCACCCAGGGCTGAACACATGGTAGCACTCAAGCTGTTCACTGATAAGAGAGAGATAATATTCGTTCCTTCAAGGTTTATTCAATATAGACATGTCCACTTCAACCTTCTCAGTTATTAAAAAATGCAAATGAAAATTACGTACTCCAAATTTGTATATAAATGTATTACTCATTTAATAATTAGTATATCATAAAGCATAGTATTAGATACTAAAGACACAAAATAAAAATCGCACATGCTGCTATCAACAAATTCATAATGTAGAGAAATCACACAAACTATAATAGAAAATGATAACTTCTATGATCTTGGTGTACACAGGATGCAAAGGAAGCCCAGAGGAAAAGTTCCCAAAACAGAATGTGTATAAGAAAGATGGGAGAAAATGCAGGCACAAAGTATCACTGAGAAGAGGGCAGAGGTAAATCTAATGCTACCTACAAATGATAGTATGACTAAAGCAAAGGAAGTATCACACAAATAAAGATGTACGCAGAGCCCAAGGCCGTATACGACACCCTTAAGAATTTGGCTGTTAATGGGGAGGATCTTAAGTAAGGAAGTAATATGAGCTGTGATTCATTTTAGAATGATCAATCTAGCAGTATCATGAAGGTTACTTCAGAAAGGAGATTGAGACGGAAGATTGTTAGATCAGTTAGTACTGATCCAGAAGAAGGTAGGATGGTGGCGGCAGTGGTTACTTTGGCAGCTCGGGACTGAGTGCAAGTAACATAAAATCAACACAATTCTTCAGAGGCTCTTCGGGTTCTCCTGTGTCTTTCGGTCAGCAGTCTCAGTCCATTTGCGGAAGAACATTGGTGTTACAGCAATGGTGTTTAATAAAGGACTTGATCTTTACAGAAACTCTTCATGAACAAGGTTAGACAACACAAATCTAAGTGACAGACATCTGGAGGATTTGTTGATAATGACTCAGAGTACCAGCAAGAGCTGGAGAGGAAGCTTTTTAAGCTCAAGCAAGTGTATGGTAAAGCAGAGATGAATACATTCCCTAACTTCAAAGTTGAAGATCCCAAATTTGAAGTCATTGAAAAACCCCAGGCCTGAAGAAATAAAGTAAAATTAATCTAGTAAGTTGTCAAGGGTTAGCTGTACAACTAGCTAGAAGTTTGAGAATAAACATACATTCACAAATGTCAAATGTTCTTTTAATTTGTATTCCAAATAAATTATTTGGTTATGTGGAGTATTAAAAAAAACTGGAAGGAAAAATAAACAGGTGGATGAAAAGAAGGGGATATTATTTGAGAGAAGGGGATATCATTAAGAAAGTTATAGAGATGGGAACTGGTGAATAATGAAAACTTGAATCAGCTCAGTGGTAGTGGAGCTGGACAGGAAGGTGGGAAGGAAACATCAACAGGAACTGGTGACTGATTAAAGGTGGAAGATGAGCCCAGGCTCAGTGGCTCACACCTGTAATGCCAGCACTTTAGGAGGCCAAGGCAGGCAGATCACTTGAGTCCAGGAGTTTGAGACCAGCTTTGGCAACACGGTGAAACCCTTTCTCTAAAAGAAAAAAAAAAATTTACCAGGGGGCTAAGGGTTATACATGCCTGTAGTCCTCGATACACAGGAGGCTAAGATGGGAGGATTACCTGGACCTAGGAAACGGAGGTTGCAGTGAGCAGAGATCATGCTACTGCACTCCAGCCTGGGTGACAGAGGTGAGACCCTGTCTCAAAATAAAATTAAAAAGGTGGAAGACTGGATAGAGGGAGGATACTCTCCGTTAATGGCACCGCTATCCAACCAGTTGCTTCAATTATATAGTTGGTTCAAATATAAAGGGAGAAACAAGTCTGATGAAAAAATAGTGAAAACAACTTAGAGATACTGGATTTGAATTATCTCAAAATAGTACAGAAAAGAAAATTATATAAGCAGATTATTAGAAATAAGTTTAGAACTCAAGACAGAGATAAAAGCTAGAGGAAAACCAAGGAATGGTGATATCCTAGAAGTCAAAAAAGGTAAGAGATTTAAGGAAGAGAGAATGGTTACCAATGCCAAATAGGAGTAAAGGTGTCAATAATTTCCATAGAGTGGTAGGGAAGACACAGCCAAAGTCAGTTCAGGGGTAAATGAGAGACAACTGGGCAAAGGAAAACAGCAAGTATCCATTAGTCTTTTTATATGTGGCTATGAAAGAAAGGTATAAGAGAGCAGTAGAGAAAAGTATGAGCCCAAAGGAGAATTGTTGGACTTTTAAGTCAAAAAGCACATGAGCCTGTAATAGCAGAGAGGAAACAAGTGATGAGTAGGAAAAACAACAAACAGCAACAACAACAACAAAAAAAAAAAACAAGAAGGAAGAGGCATACCCTTCTATAATACTACAGCCAGAAAAGGGTAAAATGAGGCCGCAATGTTCAGGTACATGTATATGGCCATTTAACTAGTACATTTTAAGAAATAAGCATGCTGGGCCAGGCGCGGTGGCTCACGCCTGTAATCCCAGCACTTTGAGAGGCCGAGGCGGGTGGATCATGAGGTCAAGAGATCGAGACCATCCTGGTCAACGTGGTGAAACCCTGTCTCTACTAAAAATACAAAAAATTAGCTGGGCACAGTGGCGTGTGCCTGTAATCCCAGCTACTCAGGAGGCTGAGGGAGGAGAATTGCCTGAACCCAGAAGGCGGAGGAACAGTGAGCCGAGATCACGCCATTGCACTCCAGCCTGGATAACAAGAGCGAAACTCCGTCTCAAAAAAAAAAAAAAAGAAAGGAAAGGAAAGGAAAGGAAAGGAAGGAAGGAAGGAAGGAAGGAAGGAGGGAAGGAGGGAAGGAGGGAAGGAAGGGAAAGAAAGAAAGAAGCATTCTGTGTTTAGGAAAGGAAGAAAGGAAGAAGAAAAGAAAGAAAGAAAGAAAGAAAGAAAGAAAGAAAGAAAGAAAGAAAGAAAGAAAGAGAAAGAAAGAGAGAAAGAAAGAAAAGCATGCTGTGTTTAGGCTATCTCAGCACTGTTGTTAAATGCTTTAATTATGTAAATTTGATACATTCATGTTACCATGTGTAGTAATAATTATTGTTGTTACGATTACATTTTCTCTATATAGTACTTACTGTGTACAAGGTAAGTGCTATATAGAGAAGTAGCTTTACAAAAATTATTTATTTTAACCCTCACCAAAACCCTGTGAAGAAGTATTTCTCCATTTCATATACAAAAAAACTGAGGCATAGAAAGGTTAAATAACTTGCCCTCAAATACTCAGAAAATATAGGACAGAGTTGAAAATGGAACCCAGACAGTCTAGCTCCAAAGCCCATAATCTTAACCATCAAGTTATGCTACTTCTTTACAGGTAGATAAAGAACACTTTTGGTTAAAGAATACTTTTAGTTACTTTAATCTGAGGACAACTATTTTCTAGCAGGAAATATTTCTAATTTAACAATAGATGTAAGAGAAAATTGAGTTTACTGATCAGAAACTTGCTAGACTACATTATAAAGTAAAAAAAAAAATACAGAATTTAAAGTAATATTATTTAAAACATCTGTACATTTTAATCTGTATAAATATATACATATAACAATAGCTCTCATCTATATAAAGATGTACATGTAACAATGGTTCTTACGTTTTACCATGCATCAGAATTTCTCGGTGGGCTAGTTCAAATGCAGATTGCTGAACCCCCTACTTCAAATGCCAATCTCTCTCCCATTACTTACAAAATAAAGTATAACTTGTTCTCAGCATGGTTTACCTTTGGCCAGGAGGCATTGTCTAATTATTCATCTTTCAATATTCTTTTTGTATATTACCTATTTTTTATGCTTTCCCTAATACAACCATTCCTAATAAAGCCATACATTCCTTCTATGATTCCAAAGCACCTCTAAAATAATAAAAAGCAGAACAACAATGATAATAATATCAATTAACTTCTGTGAGGCATTCCCCAACAAAACATGAATTACCTCATTTAATCCTCATAACAACTCCTCAGGATAAAGATTATAATTATTCTCATTGTATACATGAGAAAAAAGTGAGATATGGAGAAGTTAAACCGGGCAAGGTAATACAACTAGCAAGTAGAAAAGCTAGGATTCTACCACTGTAATTATACTATACAAGCAATTACTAGATTGTTCAGTACTTGGATACTGTTTAGATACTAGATCTATCTAAGTACTAATAAAAATAATTTCTTTATTCATCTCTATACTTATTTAACTAACATTTACTGACTGCCTATTATATGCCAAGCAGTGTGTTAGGCATTAAAGACTATCAGGTTAAAAAACAAGGGAAGACCGAGTAGTACCTGCTATCCTGAGACATGGAATCCAGTGAAGAAGACAGAAATATTTCAATAAATACGTGGTAAAGACAAAAAGTACAAGGTACTCCAGGATCATAATTGGAAGATCTAACCTGTTAATAGTTATTGTACTTTACCTTCAGTGTCCTATTACAAGAGTGTAAGTTACACAGAATATTAATTTCAGGGTGCCAAATAATTCTGTTTCAAAATGACACTTTGAAAATCAAATTAAGTAATTTTATAAGAACAAAGTCACATAGTTAAAATTTAAGACATATTATTTAAAATGAAATTTAAATTTGTCAGCCTTTTTTCCCCCTTAGCAAATGTAACTATTAAGTACCTGACACAGAATGTAATAAATATAAACTATCCAAAACTAATAAAATGGCATTTTAAAATGTCCTTGCAATATCGGTCATGATAAAGGTAAAATAATGTGCCAAGTTCCTGACAATCCTAGTAGTGCATAAAGTACTTCCATTTTGAACAATGCTAACTTTCTTATGATTGAATTAGATCCATGACTTAATATAAATCATTTGTAAGATTTTCTTTTATTTTCCAAAAAGCAGACTTCTTTCATAGTAAATTTCAAAATGAAAACCAATATTTTTTTACAGAGGAAAAATGCCTAAAAGTCCAAATACTGATCTTACAAAGAGACATGAAAGGTAAAATCAAGTATGAACCAGGCCTGGATCCCTGTATCTTCGGTTTCTATTTATCAAACAGAAAAATCTTTCCAACTTTCTCCTTTCCTGTATAAGACCAAAACTATGCAATATTCTGTTTGTATTACAATTACACTAATTCAATGCAGGTCACTTGCTTTTTACTGAGTCCAGATGACATTCAATAAACTAAACATGAGCCAATTAGTTTAAAAAAAAAAGGGGGAAGAGAAGAAAAGAAAAAAGGAAGAAAGGAGTGCGTTCTGATTGCCTTTGGGTAGGTCATACAGTGGCTACAGAGCATCACAGCCTGAACTTCATTTTGGCTAACACCAACCATACGGCTAACATTAAGGACTAGCATTTTTTATTCATTTCAGATTTCTCACATTTGGAAATTCCAATTTAAATACATTTTCTGGTGAAAGTGAGGACAGCACTCCTGCATAATATCAGTTGTCCCCTACTTCAACTCTAATGTCTTATTTTGGAGCTACTAAAATGGAATCTGCACAATGTCTAAAAAAGTATAATAATCCTTTTAAAACTGGGTTTTTTTTTTACTTATTACAGTTATACATGAGCAAATGAAACTGATGATTTAGCTGACACAAACCCACAAAAAAAAATAGGCTAAATAAGTAACATTTAAAAATCAGGCTAATTTACGTATTTAGAAACTTCCATTTTTGTAATAATGGTGAATAAATAGTTTCTTTTGAGTACTTTTTAATTTAAAATACCAACAATTGATAAAGTATAAATTTATCTGAGGAATTAATTAATGTAGATTTTTTGTATGAATGCAGTCTGATATCAAATTACAATTCTATGTCAAAGGCTATGAAGTTTCAACATTAATGTTTGTAATGTCAAATCAACCTGAACTACCATACAATTAGGCATATGATAAACGAGGTAACAGAAATATTCATAACTAAAAGCAATACTATTTTTAAATATTTTATCAGGTGTTGGCACCCAACATTTCCTTATCATCTATCATGTAAAGAAATCTGTTTTATTATTCCTTTTAAACCCTCTACTCATGCTACATTAGTTGTGTTTCTAGAAATAAATAATAAACTCTACTTGCTAATTTTTTTTTTGCTAAGAAATTTTTTAAAAGTTGTAATGTAACTAAGTTAAAATATACATAGAATTGTAATCTGATATCAGACTGCATTCATACAAAAAAATCTACATTAATTAATTCCTCAGATAAATTTATACTTTATCAATTGTTGGTATTTTAAATTAAAAAGTACTCAAAAGAAACTATTTATTCACCATTATTACAAAAATGGAAGTTTCTAAATACGTAAATTAGCCTGATTTTTAAATGTTACTTATTTAGCCTATTTTTTAAACTTCCCTAAATTTAACTGAAGAATATTATGTTCCTGCAAGTGTTTGTGAATACAAAGAAACAGTAATGAAGATGGAATTATTTACTCTAACAATTCTGACTGCATGACTGTTAAATCACTTACATACGGCCAAATGATCTACAAGGAAGCAGGGAGGTCCCGAAATTGTATACTTATATCCATTTTCAACTACTGCACAGGTGACACAACCAATCAAGGCATTACTGAAACAGAATGGGAATAGAAAGCACTTAGTGAATAAAAGTGACTTCTTTAGACAAAAATGTAGAGGTTAGCTTGTGACCGAGGTGGAAAAAACAGCAGCACCATTCCTCCATTGCTTGTTCATATTAAGAGAAAACTGAGACCATCAAGAGGCAAAGGACAGAGTACACCACGACCAGCAAAGAGACACGCAGCAGTGGGGTCAGAGCACAAGAACAATATTAAGAGTCAAACACGGAGCACAGAAGAAATGGTTTAAAATGTCAATTTCACTCAACTATTTATAGGAGAGTTCTCACATATCATTCAATCAATAAGCATTATTCCCAAAAACCTGGAAATAACATTACAACAAAATGTTTATTATGTAGAAACCTTATTTAATACAGTAATTACTATTTAGAAAAGAGCAAATATAGTAAATATTAAGTAAAAATTAACAATAATTAAAATGGGCTTATGGTCTAAAATATAATAGTACATATTATGGGAAAGGACTACTGGTCTAACATCTATGCATAAAGCTGTGAAAAGGCAACGGTTATATGAGTCTGTCAAAATAGTACTCTAAAAATTAAAATATGGAGAAAAAAAATTTTTTTTTTTGAAGCAAGGTCTTACTCTGTCACCCACACTGGAGTGTGGTGGCATGAGCACGGCTCACTGCTGTCTAAACCTCCCGGGCTCAATTGATACTTTTATCTCAGGTTCCCGAGTAGCTGAGACTACAGGTGCATGCCACCACACCCAGCTAATTATTTTTGTATTGTTTGTACAGACAGGGTTTCTCCATATTGCCCAGACTGGCCTGAAATTCCTGAGCTCAAGCGATCCACCTGCCTCAGCTTCCCAAAGTGCTGGGATTACAGGAATAAGGCACCATTCCCGGTCCAGTATGGATATTAATCCTCCTGAAATAGACAGGATTTTAAAATGCACTACTCAGTTTCAATGTTGAAATGTGCTCTTCTTTTATTGAAAATGACATGGCACTGTGAAAGCTTTCTTCTGACACAGGAGTTTTTAGACCTTCATACAACAAATTTTCATAATGTTTACTACTTTCAGTAAGCTTCATGACTATTAAAGCTTTGGGGAAAATTTACTTTTTGTTTCTTCATTTGCTTTTCAAAACCATAGGCATATAATAATAGTTCATTATGCTTTTACAACCACATTTGATCTGATGTCAATGATATCTTTCATATCTTTTTAAGTGTTTTTCGATGTTAATGTGCAGGTTTGCTTATTAACTTTACATAGCAAGAAACAAAGATACACCTTTGTTCAGTTTAAGTATTTTGGCTCCTGGCCAGGTGTGGTGGCTTACACCTGCAATCCCAGCACTTTGAGAGGCTGAGGCAGGTGGATCACCTGAGGTCAGGACCAGTCTGGCCAACATTGTCAAAACCTGTCTTTACCAAAAATATAAAAACTAGCAAGGAGTGGTGGTGCATGCCTGTAATCCAAGCTGCTTGGGAGGCTGAGGCAGGAGTTATTTGTTATACATTATTCCATATTCCCTGTTTTACTCTATTCTACTCATTCGGAGACAGAATCTCACACGTCACCCAGGCTGGAACGCAGTGGCACAATCACAGCTCACTGAAGACTCAACCTTCTGGGCTCAAGTGATTCTCCCACCTCAGCCTCCTAAGTAGCTGGAACTACAGGCAGAAGCAACTACACCGGGCTAATTTTTGTATTGAAGACATGGGGTTTCACCATGTTGTCCAGGCTCATCTAGAACCCCTGAGCTCAAGTAATCCACCTACCTTGTCTCCCAAAGTGCTGGGAGTACATACAGGCTTGAGCAACTATGCCTGGCCTCATATTTATTTCATTCAAAAAATTTTTATATACAAAATTGTGGCAAAATTTCAAGGAAGAATATATTCTTTTGTAGTTCTATGATCTAGTAGAAAATATGATATAAAAAACAAATGTTAATGATACACACTAGTGAAGGGTTCCTAATATTCAGTTAACTTTGATTTTATTCTCAATCTATTTTATACTACCATTCTTCTTATGAAAATAGCTTCAACATTTTCATTGTACCAATAAACAATACAATAATCAGCAATCTGCATTCATTACTAAAGTATTAAATTTAAAACTTAAAGCACCTACTTGAAAGGAACATTCCAGTATAATTTAATTATTCTTGGTCATCTGCTCGTATTTCCTTCTTTATAAATATAGTATACCTAACAAATTTCTATATAAGCATAATTATAAATATCAAGTTTTATAATTTTTATTCTAATAAGGAAAACATGCTCAAATAATGGAATTTAATTATAAAAACTATTTTCTAGTTCATTGAAAAAACATAAAAAAGGGATGATTAAACTATACCAGTCTTAAACATTTAAGAGTAAAATACTATGCTTATTTATACTATAAATATAGCCTATATATTAATATATTTATACACTATAGTAATATGTATTTACATACTATAAAAATATAACACTATATATAATACTGGCTTTCCAAATACATTTCCTAATTTCCTTTATTTACTACTTTAAGTTTGTAGTTTATACTTTACAAATTTCTTAGCACTATATCTTCCCCACAAGAAGATTTCCCTTTCTAATGGCTACTAACATAGAATGTTTAAGGATTAATTAATCATAGGTTGGTTATTGAATCTGAAAAATATTTAGATTTTTTATTTCCATGGTTCTCTCCTGCTAATTTTTGACCATGTTACTGTTTATTAAGCTAAAGATCCAAATTAGCTGAATTCTTGCCCTCTCAACCAGGAGGTAGTCTAAAGCAAAGGTGTTAGCGACTTGAAGTTCTGGTGAAATTTACCTATTCATCAGTTCTATACCACTTTGACAAATCTGACCCAATCTAGTGCCAAAAAAAATCCTTAAATATTAAGACTTTAATCTCTGGCATATAAGATTCATTCATCCAACAAATATGTATTGAGTAACCACTATGGGCCAAACACTGTTATAGTGCTTAACATACATTAGTGAACCAAAGAATAAAAAATTCCTGCCCTCATGGAGCGTACACTAGTGTTGCCAATTTACAAACCCTGTGTTGTGCTCCACACCAAGAATACAAAAATGAAGATACTACACCTTCCTTAAAGATTTAATCTAATTAAGACAACAAAAAATTCCACAATGCAATTTATCATATAATGCTAAAATATGCATATGTAAATAGTAGCAAAAGTATATATAAAGTGACATGAGAGTAGAGAGGAAGAAGCTTCTGTGCAGATGTTACTGAGTATCACAAAGACTATAATTCTCTTTGCCTATAACAATCAGGCATTTCAACTTGAGAATAGATATGCATAAGACAGCAATACAGCTTCATATCCAACTCTATGTTATGTTTCTCAGGGGTAAATCAAAGTGCTGCTTTACAAACCTTCATAATTTATGTCCTCTTAGCATCTTCAAGAGTTAATGGAGAGGAAAAATTCTAATCACTCCATACTACCTGTTAGTAGCCAAGAAAAGTTCTCAAAGAACGACAATTTAAAAAATTAACTTGTATACAATTTCTAGGTTAACGATGGGCCTTAATAATCCCTACCATTCCAATACAGAAAGACAAATATCACAAGTTCTAGGTTTTTTTGAGACGGAGTTTCGCTGTTGTTACCCAGACTGGAGTGCAATGGCATGATCTCGGCTCACCGCAACCTCCGCCTTCTGGGTTCAAGCAATTCTTCTGCCTCAGCCTCCCGAGTAGCTGGGACTACAGGCGTGCACCACCATGCCCAGCTAATTTTTTGTATTTTTAGTAGAGACGGGGTTTCACCATGTTGACCAGGATGGTCTCGATCTCTTGACCTCGTGATCCACCCGCCTCGGCCTCCCAAAGTGCTGGGATTATAGGCGTGAGCCACCGCACCCGGCCTAAGTTCTCAGTTTTATGTGGGAGCTCAAACCAGTGGATCTCATGACATATGGAGTAACCTTGCCATCTCACCAGAGGCCAGGAAGGGGAGTGGGGGGGGGGGGGTAAAATGGATTTTAAAAAGGATATAAATGTATTTTTTGCCAATGAGCTGTACACTTAAAAGTGGTAAAGATGGTAAATTTTAAATATATTTTCAATAATAATAATAATTATCCTTACCATCCTTATCTCTTATATGAAGACATTAGCTATCATTTACTAAGTGCCTCCAGCAGGAAAGGCACTGTGTACACCCTTTATATAACATTATTTCTAAGGCTTAAACCTTCAGAAGATTAGTGTTTTATTATCCAGTTTTTCATGTATGAAGACTGAGGGTGGACAAGATTGTATAATTTGCCCAAGGCTGTACACCATTTGGCCCGGAATATTTAAAAAATCCATATGAACATAAAGTCAGGGATCTTTTCACTCTACCTCATAGCTGCCCGCTCCCATAAAGAATCTAATATTGAAGAATATTAATTCCTCTTCTATGTTTATGTTTAACCATCCTATATGTAGATACATATGTAAACTGACCTAAAACAGTTTATATCCTTGTTGAAAACATAATCACATATGATTACCTAGCCTCCTAACCTAGACAGGCAGACGGACAGACAGGCAGATGGAAGAATGAACAAAATCTCAAGTATACTGATATCCAAAACTGTTTACTGCAGTGTTCTTACAAATATTCAATGGTAAGTCCATTTACTGACATTATTTCTAAAAGAACAATTAGGTTGGTACAGTGCTCACATGTATAATCTCAGCTTCCGGGAGGGCAAGGTGGGAGATCACTTGAGCCCAGGAGTTTGGGACCAGCCTGAGCAATATAGGGAGACCCTCGTCTCTACAAAAAAGTTTAAAAATTAGCTGGGTGTGCTAGCACACGCCTGTAGTCTCAGCTACTCTGGAGGCTGAGGTGGGAGGATCCCTTAAGCCTGGGAGATCAAGGCTGCAGTGAGCCATGATTGCTCTCCACTCCCTTGCATCATGGACAACAGAGAGCTCAAAAAATAATAAATAATAAAAGCACAATTAAACAAAAAATAAACTTACCTTGAGATTTTGTAACACCTTTATTATCCCTATATTAATCTTCTGTTAATGTCCTTCTGGCTCACTCCAGCCACACTGGCCTCCTGGTTAAGATTCAAAGAGCCATGCACATTCCCATCTCATACAGACTTTGCACTGTCTGTTCCTTCCAACCAAGGCAGTCTTCCCACAGATGGCTCACTACTTTGTGTTCTTCAGTATTTAGCTTAAATATCTCCTTCTTAACAAGGCATCCCTGACTACCATTTAAAAGGACAATCAGAACTTCATACTCCCTATATATTATTCAAAGTACTGATCACCATCCAATGATATATATTACGTACTTGTTACATTTATTATGTCTGACCCAACCAGAATATAAACACAATAAAGGCAGTAATTTTTGTTTTATTCAAGGCTATATATTCTGCCCTTAGAAAAGTGGGTGATGCACAACAAACATCTGTTGGCTGAATAAATGAACTTTGTGGCCAGGCACAGTGGCTCATGCCTATAATCCCAGCACTTTGGCAGGCCAAAGGGAGGATTCCTTGTGCCTAGGAGTACAAGACCAGCCTGGGCAACATAGTGAGACTTCATCTCTACAAAAAAAGTTAAAACTTGGCTGGGTGTGGTGGCATGCACCTGTAGTCCCAGCTACTCAGGTCTACTTGGGCTGAAGTGGAAAAATCTCTCCAGCCCAGGTATTTGAGGCTGCAGTTACTATAATCGTGTCACTGTGCTTCAGCATAGGCAACAGAGCAAGAACCCAACTCAAAAAATATAACAACAATAATAAATGAACTTCATTATATGGAACCTAAAAAGGCATTATATAAGTTAAATTTCATCACTGCTAAATAATTCATTAAAGATTTCTTTTAAAGCATAGTTTTATATTATTTGGCACATATTAAACTCTCCCTTCTTATAAAATGTTTGCCTCCTTATTCTGGCCAACAACCTTCTTTTCATTGCTCATTAGAAGTTTAACATGATAAAAATCAGTGTTTGACTTTAAAAGTCAAAATATGAATGAAACCAAACTTGTGCAGACATATCTATTAGCTCTCATTTCAATAAACTGTTATTATTAAACCCATAATCTTTTGAGAGAGTAATTTATAGATGAAATATTAAAATTAAGATTTTCTCTGATGCTTCATGGCATCCATTATATTGAAGACATTTAATATTTCTAAATCTTTAGAAAAGCTTCTGAGAAAACTGAGTTTCTTACGTTGTTAACAGTCTGTGACCAAATATTTTTTAGGACATTCTCATGAATAAAGGGTCCCAAATGTAATACAAATCAAAACGCTACATCATAACTTAAGCTTTAAATTATCTATATCTTTTATGATTAACAAAAAAATCTATTATCCAAAACTATTTATTATATTAAAATATTTTTTCTCAACAACAATCTTTTTCTCCTAAGGTAAATAAAAGCATATGACTCCTCCCGATTATATAACTTTTTATTTGAATTAAATAATTAACTGATACCACCATGTTTTAATATCATCCCTACACATTTAGAAGAAGTAAATAACCTAGAGATCAAAATACACAGTAAGACCGTAAAAACAGAAGTTTTTCATTGCCATCTCTCTCCATATAAACATTGAATGCAATTCTATGGAAGTATGGCTCCACATATTCAGATGAGGAATATGTCTGTTTACATGTGTCTCTTTCCCGCTCCACACTACACTAGGACCTGTGAGTGCTCTCTGGTTAAGATTTACTGCATGTTCATATTCAAGTCTCATTTCCAACATTTAAATATGCAGCCACAAAGACCAATTACAACAGTTATTAGTACAACCCTCGGTGTACCAAAGATTTGGGAGTTCATGAAATTGAGACTGATTGTTTATGGACAATTACAGGTACCAAAATGATTTAAAACATTTCAGTTTTTGTTTTGCTCGGCTGAATCAGACTCATTTAAACAACAGAACCAGAAGCAGGGACTTACCCATATCAACTTGTAATCAAAAATCAGCAGTATGTCTTAGCAGGGTGGTCAGCCTCCTGCTCAGTAGAGTCCTTAAACAAAGAGGGACTCCAATATTAGCTTCAAAACATTTTCAGAATAAATATCTAGCAAAAATATGTCAAACATGGACCTCTGACTTAAGGGAACGTATAAGGCCTAAGAAATAATTGCTATCTCAAATACTGTGGAGTTAATAAGGTTTTAAAGTGTATAAAGTTGCTGTAGGCTAAATGGCACATTTCAGACACCCTTTCTTGTCAAACACTGAATGAATCTATGAGGAAAACTGAAATAAATTTTCAAGTACTCACATGTCAATACCTCTAAACTGTGAAGTACTTTATGACGGTGTCTGATTCATTCATCTTTTAATTCCCAGTGCTTAAATACAGAGTTGATATTCAGTAAATAATGATTGAATAGATAAATGAGTAAATAGAACATGAAGAATAATTATGTAATGGGATTCTGATTTACAAAACCCTTTCAGTACTTTTCTAATTATATGTATACAGATAGAGATATAGATACTGATGAAGATAGTAGAGACAGGGATTAGCCATGTTGCTGGTCTAGAATTTCTGAGCTCAAGCAATCTGCCCACCTCAGCCTCCCAAAGTGCTGGGATTACAGGCATGAGCTACCGTGCCCAGCCATGTGTCACTACTTTTCAATGTCAACTTCAAGAAAATGAAAATTGCACCTTTCTGAACAAACTTTAAATCGAGCCTAAACTAATAATCACCACTAAGAGCAGATGGCATAATCTGTAGTAAAATAAAAAGTCAGCCAGCCAGCAGGACATCAGTCTTTTCTCAGACTGCTATGACTAAACTCTTCAAGGTTATAACTTCTCAAATGCTATCATTGTAATGAACTATTTCATTGCTAAGGTTAAACTCCTTTCCTTAGTCTTACCCTTTCCAGAATTCCTGCTGTTATCTCATCCCCTTCTTGACTGCACTTTCCACACTGGTTTCGATGTGTATTTGACCTAGTAGCTCCCACAAAACACCCAGTTTTCCTTTTCTCACCTAGTATCTTAGTATTTGTAATATTAATAATCCATTTATCTATTGAATTGTTTAACTGCATTTTATCTATTATCTATTTAATTGTTTAATTCTATTTAATTGCAGTAATCCAATTTTCTATTCAGAGCTAGCCTACACAAAAGAGGAGACAGCAGGCTTCAGATGTGACTGATTTAGTGCAGAAAGATCCCAACCCTAATATATACAAATACATACACAAACAAACACACACACCTGTTACAGACCAAATTAGAGATACATTTCTTTGCGTTAAACTCCTGCTTCTTGAGGTTCTTACTCTTCTCTCCCTCTCATTTGTTCTCTCACTCTTACTTCCTTATCTGTTTTCTGTTTTATGATAATTCTCTCCAGCTAACTTAACTCTTCTTTCTTCTACACCCAACATCCACCCTGTCAAAAAAATTCTGTGGGTTTTAGTTTCAAAATATATCCGAAATCTGACTAGGTCTTACCACCTCCACTGCTAGCAACCTAGCACATGCCACCATCATCTCTCACCTGGATTACTGCAGTGACCTCTTTGCTTCTACCTTTGCCCATCCCGCCACCACCACAATCGATTCTCAACAAAACCTAAGTAATCCTTTAAAAATGTAAATCAGATCTTATTGCTTGGCTGCCCAATGCCTGGCAGGGGTCTGTCTACAAGGCACTACTCCTAATCTCACCTGCCCCAAACACCTCCCTAACTTCCTGTCTTTCTTTGACATTGTCTCCTACTTCTCCGCCCCTAGAGCACTCTGCTCCCTCCTGCCTCTCCAAACACACAAGGAATTTCCACTGGCCATTCCATCTGCCCGAAATGATCTCCCAAGGTATATGTGTGGTTTACTCTGACAATACCTGCAAGCCTCTACTGAAAACAGCACCTTCGCCAAGAGTCCCTAACCACCATGTTTAAAATCACAAATTTGTCCACCAAAACTCCCTCTATCCTTCTTACTGAGCACTCTAGTTTTTTTTAAATCATTTCCAAAACACAGCTTTATAATATTCTATGTACATTACTTATTATACTTTGTTTTGCTTTTTTATCTATTGCCTTCTTCTAGGATGTAATCTCTGATATATTCCAAATGCCTAGAAAAGTATCTGGGAGAGAAGGCACTGAATAAAAATTTGAATACATGAAAATATACTAGACTATATTTAAATATAATAAATATATACTACGTTCTATTTTTGTTTGTTTGCTTGTTTTTGAGACAGGGTCTCACTCTGTTACTCAGGCTGGAGTGCACTGGCATAATCTCGCTCAGCTCACTGCAACCTCAGCCTCCCAGGCTCAAGCAGTTATCCTGCCTCAGCCTCCCAAGTAGCTGGGACTATAGGCAAGTGCCACCATGCCCAGATAATTTTTGTATTTCCTTGTAGAGACACAGTTTCACCATGTTGTCAAGGTTGGTGTTGAATTCCTCAAAACAAGCAATCCTCCCACCACTTAGGCCACCTGAGTAGCTGGGATTTCAGGCATAAGCCACTGCATCCAGCCTCAGTGTCATTTTCTAATGTCTCCTGCTTAATAACTTGTTAACAGCCCTTAATAAATGGTGGCTAACATACCTTTTTACAATACAACTCTAGACCTTTAATGTGTCCCATAAATCCTGTGTGCATCAGGAAATACCTTTTTTGCCTCAATGTCTTTTATTAATAATGCACTGTTAGTATTCTACTTGGGCTTCATTTAAATACAAGCTATAACTATTGAATCTTTTCCCTCCCTCCTACTTTCCCATTCTTGATTTTTCCCCTACCTTTCTCTACAACTTCAAGTGACCAACAATGACAACCTGATATGTATCACTCCATAACTTCTTCTCCATCCTTAAATAACCATGTACAAACATATGTAGAGATTTCAGACTCTGTTTCATTTCTTGGGGAATGAAGATTGTCCCCATACATACTTCTTCACATCTTATTTTTCTCATCTCATAGCAAACAGTGGAATACAATGACTTAGTTGATATACACAGAACTCCACTCTTTTCAATGGCTGTATAATGTTACAAGACCAAATGTATAGGTATTCAAATTTTTCCCTACCTTGTTTCCAGTTTTGTAATCACTAATACAAATACTGAAGAAAGATCCTTGTTGTAAAAAATGCAAATATCTTTACATATTTATGCTTTTATTTTTATGAGATAAATTCTCAGAAGTGAAACTGCCAAAACTGTTTTCCAAAAAAAGAAGTAAATGTGACATTTCTACCACTAATGCCTTTTGCTCTAATTACCCACCAATACTGAGTGGAGCCACAATACTTTTAACTTTGGATATAAGATGATGCCTCAGCCAGGCATGGTGACTCAAGCCTATAATCCCAGCACTTTGGGAGGCCGACATGGGTGGACCACTTGTAGTCAGGAGTTCGAGACCAGCCTGGCCAACATAGTGAAACCCATCTCTACTAAAAATTAAAAAAAAAAAAAAATTATCTCGGGCTGGGTGCCATGGCCCATGGCTGTAATCACAGCACTTTCGGAGGCTGAGGAGGGGGGATCACCTGAGGTCAGGAGTTCGAGACCAGCCTGGCCAACATAGAGAAAACCAGTATCTACTAAATATACAAAAATTAGCCAGCTGTTGTGGTACGCACCTGTAGTCCTATCTACTCAGGAGGTTGAGGCAGTAGAATCACTTGAACCTGAGAGGCGGAGGCTGCAGAACCGAGACTGCCCCACTGCACTCCAGCATGGGTGACAGAGCTAGACTCCATCTCAAAAATAAAAGCCCACAATAGTGGCAGGTACCTGTAATCCCAGCTAGCTCAGGAGGCTGAGGAAGGAGAATCACTTCACTTGAACCCAGGAGATGGATGTTGCAGTGAGCCAAGATCACACATTACACACTCTAGCCTGGGCAACAAAAGCAAGACTCCTATCTCAAACAACAAAACAAAAAACTAAATGTTACCTTAATCTACACTTTCCAAAGTACACTTATCATCTTCCTATGTTTTATTAGTCTATTAGGATTTGCACATCTGTCAACTATTCATCTCTCTCTCTTTTTATATACTGGATTGTCTGATTCTGTTTTGGTACTAATTTGTAGTTCTTTTTATATCTTCTATATCAACCATTTTGAACTACGAATATTTTTCCCAACCTATTGCTTATCTATTGAGTTTGCTGCTAATGAGATTCCAGACACAAGTTACAGAAAATCATTGTATGATTAGATTTCTCTTTCTTTCATAGCTCCTGGGTTTCCTATGTCAGTTAGAAATTTCTCTCCAATTTCAAATTCATGCACATAGTCTAGAACACATATTCTTTAAGTTTCTAGTACACTTAGAAGTTATTTAGGTATTGTAAGAGACCAAAAATTCAATTTTCTTTCAGATGAAAGATAAAATTCTGACAGTATGATTATCATTTTCCCACTGAGTTCAAATTTTCATCTTTATCATATTAAATTCCTACCATACTATTTTAATTACAGTAGCTTTAGAGTTTATTATCTAGTAAAGCTATACGTTTTTTACTTTTTTTCTCCTTAATTTTCTTAGTCAACTAATATAAACATTATTTTACCCAATTCCAATCTAAACCAAAAAGGAATTTTAATTAAAACTACAAGTAATTTTTGATAAAAGAGAATTATGATATAGCTTTTTCATGGCAAGACAATATCATAAGAATTGAGAGATCCAAGATGGCTGAATAGGAACAGCTCTGGAGAGCAGTTCCCACCAAGAAGAACATTTCCATATGAGTTTTTACTGCCCTCAGACCAGAAGATCCCCAGGCTAAAATGTGCCATGAGTTTCCAGTACAGCTGTTTCAGCCGGCACTGTGGGTCTGCTCATAAAAAGTTGCACAAATCCAGGCAGCCGTTTCAACAGGCACCTGGAATGCCTGGGATACAGAGCCACCCATTCAACTGAAAAAGAGGGGGCTGAAACAGGGAGCCAGGTAATCTGGCTCAGCGGGTCCCACCCCCACAAAGACAAGCAATCTAAAACACTCAGGACTGAGAGTTTTGCAGCAAGCGCAGCTGAACCCAGGAAAGACCAGCTTGATGGGGGGGTAAGGGCTTTGGCCATTACCAAGGCACTCCACCACTACTGAGGCAATCCACCATTACCGAGGCAGTCTGCAATTACTGAGGCAGTTCTCAATTACCAAGGCAGTCTGCCATTACTGAGGAAATCCACTTGTACTAAGGCAGTCAGCTATTACTGAGGCACTCTGCCATTACTAAGGCAGACCACCGTTACTGAGGCAGTTTGAACAAGAAGTTCACACAGCAGCTGAGCAGAGCCCACAGCAGCTCAGTACCATCTCTGCTGGCAGACTGTGGCTAGACCTCCTCCTTGCTGGGCAGGGCGTCTCTGAAAAAAGGCAGCAGCACGTCAGGAACTTATCAATAAAACCCCACCTTCCCGGGACAGAGTATCTGGGGAAAAAAGGCGGTTATGAGTTCCGCTGCAGCAGACTTAAATGTACGTGCCCAGCAGCTCTGAACAGAACAAAGGAGCTCACAGCTCAGCACTTGAGCTCCTACAAGGGACAGACTGTCTCCTCAAGCAGCTCCCTAACCCTGTATATCCAAAGAGACACCTTGTCAAGGAGAGTTCAGGCTGACATCTAGCAGGTACCCGTCTGGGACAAAGATAACAGAAGAAGAAACTGGCAATAACCCTTACTGTTCTGCAGCCCCCATGGGTGATTCCCAGGAAAGCAGGGTCTGGAGTGGACCTCCAGGGGGCCTATGGCAGAGGGCCCTATTAGAAGAAAAACTAAAAAACAGAAAGAAATAACTTCCACATCAACAAAAAGGACGTCCACTCAGAGACCTTATCCAAAAGTCACCAACTACAAAGACCCCAAGTAGATAAATCCACAAAGATGGGAAGAAACCAGCACAAGAAGGATGAAAGCACCAAAAACCAGAATGCCTTACCTCCACCAAGGGATCACAACTCCACATAGAAAGGGAACAAAGCTGGAAAGAGACAGAGTCTGATGAATTGACAGAAACAGGCTTTAGAAGGTGAGTAATATCAAACTTCTCTGAGCTAAAAGAACATGTTCTAACCCAATGCAAAGTAACTAAGAATCTTGAAAAAGGGTTAGACAAAACGTTAATGAGAATAAACAGCTTAGAGAAGAATATAAATGACCTGATGGAGCTGAAAAACACAAGAGAACTTTGTAAGTCATACACAAGATTCAAGACCCAAACAGACGAAGCATCTCACGTGAAAGGACACATACAGCCTCAAAATAAAGGGATGGAGGAAGATTTACCAAGCAAATGGAGAGCAAAAAAAAAGCAGGAGTTGCAATCCTAGCCTCTGATAAAATAGACTTTAAACCAACAAAGATCAAAAAAGAGAAGGGCATTACACAATGGTAAAAGAATTAATGCAACAAGAAGAGCTAATGACCCTAAATAAATATGCACCCAGTACAGGAGCACCTAGATACATATAGCAAGTTCTTAATGACCTACAAAGACACTTAGACTCCCACACAATAACAGTGGGAGACTTTAACACTCTACTCTCAATACTAGACAGATCAATGAGACAGAAAATTACCAAGAATATACAGGACCTGAACTCAGATCTGGACCAAGGAAACCTAATAGACATGCACAGAACTCTCCATCCCACATCCACAAAATATACATTCTTCTCACCACCACATCACACCTACTCAAAACTGACCACATAATTGGAAGTAAATCACTCCTCAGCAAATGCAAAAGAACGAAAACCGTAACAGTCTCTCAGACCACAGTGCAATCAAATTAGAACTCAGGATTCAGAAACCAACTCAGAACTGCACAATTTGATGGAAACTGAACAACTGGATCTTGAATGCTCAGTGGATAAATAATGAAATGAAGGCAGAAATAAAGTTGTTCTTTGAAACCAAGGGGAACAGAGACACAACATACCGGAATCTCTGGGACACATTTAAAGCAGTATCTAGAGGAAAATCTACAGCAATAAATGCCCATATGAGAAGCAAGAAAAGATCTAACATCAATACCCTATCATCAGAATTGAAAGAGCTAGAGGAGCAAGATAAAAAAAACTCAAAAGCTAGCAGAAGACAAGAAATAACTAAGATCAGAGCACAACAGAAGGAGACAGACACACAAAAACCCTTCAAAAAAATCAGTAAATCCAGGAGGTAGCTTTTGGAAAAGATCAACAAAATAGGCCACTAGCAAGATTAATAAAAGAGAAAAAAGAGAAGAATCAAATAGACGCAATAAAAAACGATAAAGGGGATATCACCACTGATTCCACAGAAATACAAACTACAATCAGAGATTACTACAAACAACCCTATGCACATAAACCAGTAAACCTGGAAGAAATGGATAAATTCCTGCATACCTGAACCCTTCCAAATGAAAGCAAGAAGAAGTTGAAACCGTGAACAGACCAATAACAAGGGCTGAAGTTGAGGCAGCAATTAATAGCCTACTAACCAAAAAGAGTCCAGGTCCAGATGGGTTCACAGCCAAATTCTACCAGACATACAAAGAGGATCTGATACCATTCTCTCTGAAAATATTCCAAACAACACAAAAAGAGGGAATCCTTCCCAAATCATTTTAGGAGACCAACATCATCCTGAGAGCAAAACCCAGCAGAGACCAAACAAAAAAACAAAACTTCAGGCCAATATCCATGATAAACATAGATGCAAAACTCTTCAATATAATACTGGCAAACTGATTGCAAAAGGATATCAAAAAGCTTACCCATTACAATCAAGTAGGCTTCAGCCCGGGGATGCAAGCCTGGTTCAACATACACAAGTCTATAAATGTAATCCACCACATAAACAGAATCAAAGATAAAAACCACATGATCATCTCAATAGATGCAGATAACACCTTCGGCCCTTTATGCTAAAAACTCTAAATAAACTAGGTATAGATGATCTCAAAAAAATAACAGCTATTTATGACAAACCCACAGCCAATATCATATTGAATGGGCAAAAACTGGAAGCATTCCCTTTGAAAACTGGCACTACACAAAAATACCCTCTCTCACCACTCCTATTCAACACAGTTTTGGAAGTTCTAGCCAGAGCAATCAGGAAAGAAAAAGAAATAAAGAGTATTTAATTAGGAAAAGAGGAAGTCAAATTGTCTCTATGTGCAGACAATATGATTGTATATTTAGAAGACTCCATCGTCTCAGCCCAAAATCTCCTTAAACTGATAAGCAACTTCAGCAGAGTTGCAGGATACAAAATCAATGTGCAGAAATCACATGCATTCATAGATGCCAATAATAGACTAAATGAGAGCCAAATCAAGAGTGAACTCCCATTCACAATTGCTACAAAAAGAATAAAATACTAGGAATGCAACTAACAAAGGATGTAAAGGACCTCTTCAAGAAGAGCTATGAACCACTGTTCAAGAAAATAAGAGAGGACACAAACAGATGGAAAAACATTCCATGCTCATGGTTAGGAAGAATCAATATTGTGAAAATGGCCATACTGCCTAAAGTAATTTACAGATACAATGCTATACCCATCAAGCTACCTATGACCCTCTTCACAGCACTGAAAAAAAAACACCTTAAATTTCATACGGAACCAAAAGAGAGCCCACATAGCCAAGACAATCCTAAGCAAAAAGAACAAAGCTGGAGGCATCACACTATCTGACTTCAAACTACACTACAAGGCTACAGTAATCAAAACAGCTTGGTATTGGTACAAAACAGAAATATAGACCAATGGAACAGAACAGAGGCCTCAGAGGTAACACCATACATCTACAACCATCTGATCTTTGACAAATTTGATAAAAACAAGCAATGAGAAAAGGATTCCCTATTTAATAAATGGTGTAGGGATAACTGGCTACCCATATGCAGAAAGCAGAAACTGGACCCCTTCCTGACACCTTACACTAAAATTAACTCCAGAGGGATTAAAGACTTAAACATAAGACCTAACACCATAAAAACCATAGAAGAATACCTAGGCAAAACCATTCAGGACAAGGCATAGGCAAGGACTTCATGACTAAAACACCAAAAGCACTGGCAACAAAAGCCAAAATAGACAAATGGGATCTAATTAAACTCCACAGCTTCTGTACAGCAAAAGAAACAATCATTAGAGTGAACCTGCAGCCAACAGAATGGGAAAAAAATTTTGCCATCTACCCAACTGACAAAGGGCTAATATCCAGAATCTACAAAGAACTAAAACAGGTTTACGAGAAAAACAAACAAACAAACCCATTCAAAAGTGGGCAAAGGACATGAACAGACACTTTTCAAAAGAAGACATATATGAGGACAACAAGCATATGAAAATGCTCATCATCACTGGTCATTAGAGAAATGCAAATCAAAACCACACTGAGATACCATCTCACACCAGTCAGAATGGCGATCATTAAAAAATCTGGAGACAACAGATGCTGGAGAGGATGTGGAGAAATAGGAACACTTTTACACTGTGGGTGGCAGTGTAAATTAGTTCAACCATTGTGGAAGACAGTGCGGCAATTCCTCAAGGACCTAGAAATAGAAATTCCATTTGACACAGCAATCCCATTACTGGGTATATATCCAAAGGATTATAAATCATTCTATTATAAAGACACATGCACACGTGTGTTCATTGCAGCACTGTTTATGACAGCAAAGACCTAGAACCAACCCAAATGTCCATCGATGACAGACTGGACAAGGACAATGTGGCACATATACACCATGGAATAGTATGCAGCCTATAAAAATGATGAGTTCATGTGCTTTGTAGGGACATGAATGAATCTGGAAACCATCATTCTCAGCAAACTGACACAAGAATAGAAAATCAAACACTGCATGTTCTCACTCATAGGCAGGTGTTGAACAATGAGAACACATGGACACATGGAGGGAAGCATCACACATTGGGGTTGGTTGCAGGGATTAGGGAAGAGACAGTGGGGTGTAGGGAGGTTGGAGAGGGATAACATGGGGAGAAATGCCAGATATAGGTGACAGGGGGATGGAGGCAGCAAACCGCATTGCCATGTGTGTACCTATGCAACAATTCTGCATGATCTGCACATGTACCCCAGAATCTGAAGTACAATAAAAATATATATACATATTTAAAGAAAGAAACAGTAAAAAGAAAAATTCAGAACATATTACATAAAGCCAGCATACTCTTTATTTCATTTCAATTCCTGTGTAATGTCTTGCAATTAGATTTTTATAAATTTCTTCCTACAGAGTACACTTCGTTAAATTTATTCCTAAGGATTTTCTTGTTTCTGAAACCACTTTTAATGGGTTATTTTTTCCAATTTTTCTTCAATAATGTTATTATCAGCACTGAGAAAGGCCACCAATTTCTGTGTATTTTATGTACAACTATTCATCAAATTATCTTATTCAAAGTCTGATCATATTTTACTGGTACCTTTTGGATAGCATAAGCATACAATCATATCAGCAAAATAAAATGTATTTTTTTCTAATGTTCATACAGATTACTCCTTGTTTTTCCCATACTTTAAGTTCTGGGGTTCATGTGCAGATCTTGCAGGATTGTCGCATAGATACACGCATGCTGTGGTTGTTTGCTGTCTCCATCCCCATCACCTACAATAGGTATTTCTCACAGTGTCAACCCCCCCAACCTCCCTGCCCCCCACTGTCCTTACCCTAGCCCCCCACCCTCCAGTGTGTGATGTTCCCCTCCCTGTACCCAAGCGTTCTCATTGTTCAACACCCACCTAGCAGTGAGAGCATATGGTGTTTGGTTTTCTGTTCTTGTGTCAATTTGCTGAGAATGACAGTTTCCAGATTCATCCATGTCTCTACAAAGGACATGAACTCATCGTTTTTTATGGCTGTATAGTATTCTATGGTGTATATGTGCCACATTTTCCTTGTCCTATCTATCATTGATGGGCATTTGGGTTGGTTCCAGGTCTTTGCTATTGTAGATTATTACATTTTTTAACATCATTTAACATGCTAGAACAAAACTGAATAATGATAATAAAGATAATGGAGGACATAACTGTTATTAGAAATAACATTAGCTGTTAAAATATTTGCTTTTAAAAATATATTTTATTATATTTATGTAGTTTAAAAAGGCTGTTGGATTTTATTCAATTTTTTCAGCATCTATTATCATCATCTAATTTTCATCTTTCAATTTGATAAACCCTACATTATATCCTTTCATTCATGTAGAATTAATTATTTTCAGTTAAAGACTATTAATTAGTATGTCCTTTGTATTTCAAGAATTCTTATTTAGCATGCTTCCAGTCACTCTATCATTAGCCATTTGGATTTGGTAATATATATTAAAAGGTTTTTTGCTTATAACTGTTTCTTCTTCATAATCTTTCAATTCTCATAAGTTTACTGTTTGGTTAGAATTAGTTCAAGTATTTTCCTCAAATAAAGCAAATGAGCATTATATTCTCTCAATCTTCAAATATCTAAAAATATTCTGTCAATCTTCAAATATCTAAAAATATTTGTAGTTTTAATTAATTAAATTTAGTTTTATCTAAAAATATCCACCTCTGAAAGGTGGAGGAAATTCTGGTTAAGTCCCTTACTCAGTTATGATTTAATAAGAATTTACACCATGTAATACAGATGAATACAACATGACAAAAAAAGAGTCCCTGCCTTTAAAGAACACATATATTCCATTCCAGCTGACAAAGATAATAAGCACATAAATCAATAAATTAATTAAATATAAACTGGTTATAAGAGCTAAGAAAAGAATAAGGCTAGGAAAGTGGAACCTTTTATAAGACATACGTAACAGTCAAGACTGACCTCTGATGATGAAAATAATGGCCATATCCAGTGCTTTCTAAGTGCCGGGTTCTGTGATACTTACTGGACACATACCAAATCATTCAATCATAAACAACCCTTTGAGGTAGTTACTATTAAAATAAAAATGCTGTAACTGAGACACAAACAGGTTGCTTTACCAAAGATAAAACAGCAAGTAAGTAGTAGAACCAATCTGTCTAGCTCTTAACCATTATGTTCTCTTGCTTCTCTGATAATATGGCATTTCAGTAGACAATGAAAGGAAATGAAGGCAGGAGAGACAGCAATAAGGTTATATGGAAGAATAGAATTCCTAGCAAAAAGAAGAGCCACCACAAAAACCTTATAAACTCAAAGAAAAATTGATATAAATACATTTAAATATTTGTATTATAATCTGAGGCTCAAACTTAAAATATGTGGCTGAAACAATTCCTCACATGTATAGAAAAATATGTAAGTTTTATCTTAACAGTCAAGAATTGATCAGATACAGTAATCAGGATTAAAATGCTAAAAAGCAAAAAAAAAAAGGTATCAAGAGTATCTTAAAGTTATTTCAAAAAATTGCTTTCTAAAACTAAATGCTAGAATTATATAAAGTGAAGAAACAGACATATTCTCAATAAAAATAGAAAAAAAACTAGAATAACTGTCTACCACTACTATGTACCAATACTGTAATGGATCCTTTACAAACAATTTCTCATTTAGTCCTTACAATAAGCCTGTGATTCCAATAAATCTATTGTGCCATTTCATATGTAAAGAAAGTAAACTTTAGGAGAATCAGTATATTGCCTTAAAGTCACATAAGAGGAAAAAGGGGAAGAAATAAAATACAAATTTGTAAAACATCGTTGTATACCTTAAAGATATATAATCTTTATATGTCAATATATCTTAACAAAGTTGGTGAAAATATAGGTTTGTATGGATGCCGTGAGCACAGACTATTAGATCCAAGAAAATTAATTTTCTACAGTAAATAAGTTCAGCAAAATTATAGGATATAGAGTAAATCCAAAAAAGTAATTTCCTATTGAAGCTGGACTATGCAACAGGAAAAAAAAATACGCGCTTTGGAGCAAAATATGCTTGATTCAAGTCAAGCAGAGGAGCCTAGGGAGTTAACTGAAAAGGGAGTGCTGCTGAGATTAGTATCTGCAGGGTCACTCTTGCAATAACCTTAGGATGCACCAATGACAAAGTTGCTCAGCAACAACAGCAAATTAAAGCAAACATATCTGTTCCTTGTACTGAGAGATCAAAAGGCAACCGACTCAAACTATGAAAAAAGCTAAAAACCCTACTCCCTTTAAGCCCTCATTCTCTTCTTCTCAATAAATACTACTTTTACCTTCTGTTAACTACCTCACTCCTCTTTCTTCCCTGACTCTTTGACTCTGACACCTCCCTACTAGGTCTCTTTTTCCCTCTGCCTTAATCAATCACCCACTGTTGAACTGCTTTCTTCCCTCTCACCACCAGTCTGGTTTCAAGAGCATTCATAAAATAACTTCATTACCTCCAAATACATTTTGATCTCAAAGGGCATAGCTCTTCTTCCAATATTAGAAATTTAAGAATTATTAATAAGACAAATCCACACGTTAACATGAGATGATTCCACATGTTACAGAGTTTAAAAATCGGTCAAACATATTGACCTGTTTATGTTAACATATACTGTGGCTTTAGAAAAAACAAATGCCCTAAATACACCATGTGCTGCATCAACAACTGCATTAATGACATTTTTAGTCCTTTAGATACTCGAATACTTATTGTGTTACAATTGCCTACAGTATTCAGTATAATAACATGCTGTAAGGTTTGTAATCTAGGAGCAATAGGCTATATCATATACCCTAGGTGTACAGAAGGCTATATCATCCAGCTTTGTATAAGTTCATGCTATGATATTCTTCACAGATTTCTCAGAATGTATTTCCATCATTAAGCGATGCATGACTGTATTAAAAATTATTTCATACAATTTTTCATTATTTTTGCAAAATTCAAAAAGTAAGATATCACTTATTTAACAAATTTTAACAGGATATTTCAGAAGACTGTTGTCAAAAAGAAACTCAGTTATTGCTTCCATGTCTCTCAGCACTACATTTCTGTTTCATTTGGACTTAATCACATCTCACATATATAAATGATTTACAAAGGAAAGACAAGTCCTCTATAGTTTACTATCATAAGAATCAGAAACAAGTAATCACACAACACTTTTAATTCTTATCATATTACTAAATTTTATCAGAAACAGATGTCAGCAACACAATTTTGATGGAATTCCTTTTTTTTTTTTTTTTTTACTTTCATAATAAATTAAGCATTGCTCAGTTGAAGTTATACTGTCACAGGCCTTGAGGTGCTAAAATTTAAACCAATGCAGTGTAGAGTTGGCAGGCTAGTAGAAAAAACTTATTAGCAACATTCTTGATAATTATTTAACTGGCAAACTCCAAGTTTTTTTAAAAAACACAATCAACTAAATATTTAAGAAAACTAATAAAATAACTCAAAGTTTTCTAGATGTATTATTAACACAGAAAAAATAAGTTAGTAACATAGCTGCAAAACAGGTGGAAAATATAATCATTCAAATGACTTCCATCCTTTCAGTAGAAAGTAGCTTAAAAAAACAAAATACATTAAATAAAAACAAAAAATAAAATGACTTAAAAAGAACAAACCAGGCATATGGTTTATGTCTCTAAATAAGCTAAACCCTAGAGATAAAGAAATTTGGTGGATAAAAATAAAAGATAATCTATACTAAAAACAACACTAAACAATGAATGAAGATGATGAATGGATAAACAAAATGTGGTATAACCATACAACTGAATAGTATTTAGCCTTAAAAAGGAAGAAAATCACATGCTAAATACAGATGAAGCTTAAGGACATTATGCTAAGTGAAATAAGCCCATCACGAAAAGAAAAATACTCTATAATTACACTTTCAGGAAGTGCCTAAAGTAGTTAAATTATCATAGAGAGAGAAAGCAGAACGGTAGTTACGAAGGGCTGGAGGGAGGAAGCAATGGGGAATGGTAACTTAATGAGTAAAAGTTTAAGTTTTGCTAGATGAAAAATAATCTGCAGATCTGCTGTACAACAATTTGAATATACTTAACACTACTAAACTGAGCACTGAAAAGTGGTTAAGATAGTAAATTTATTATTTTATCCACAATTAAAAACAAACAGTTACATACACATATATATATATATAGATAGACAGATTAGATTAGATAGATAGATAGATAGATAGATAGATAGATAGATAGATAGATAGATAGATATGTAATTGCACTTTAGGTTCTGGGGTACAATGGGCAGAACGTGCAGGACTGTTGCAAAGGTACAAACATGTCAATGCAGATTGCTGCCTCCATCCCCCTGTCACCTACATCTGGCATTTCTCCCCATGTTATCCCTCCCCAACCTCCCCAACCCCATGCTGTCCGTCTCTTCCCCCACCCAACACACCCCAGTGTGTGATGCTCCCTTCCCTGTGTCCATGAGTTCTCATTGTTCAACACCTGCCTATGAGTGAGAACATGCAGTGATTGATTTTCTGTTCTTGTGTCAGTTTCCTGTGAATGATGGTTTCCAGATTCATCCATGTCCCTACAAAGGCCATGAACTCATGGTTTTTTATAGACTGCATAGTATTCCATGGTGTATATGTGCCATATTGTCCTTGTCCAGTCTGTCATTGATGGGCATTTGGGTTGGTTCCAGGTCCTTGCTATCGTAAACAGTGCCACAGTGAACATACGTGTGCATGTGTCTTTATAACAGAATGATTTATAATTCTTTGGATATATACCCAGTAATGGGATTGCTGTGTCAAATGGAATTTCTATTTCTAGGTCCTTGAGGAATTGCCACACTGTCTTCCACAATGGTTGAACTAATTTACACTGCCACCCACAGTGTAAAAGTGTTCCTATTTCTCCACATCCTCTCCAGCATCTGTTGTCTCCAGATTTTTTAATGATCGCCATTCTGACTGGTGTGAGATGGTATCTCAGTGTGGTTTTGATTTGCATTTCTCTAATGACCAGTGATGATGAGCATTTTTCATATGCTTGTTGTCCTCATATATGTCTTCTTTTGAAAAGTGTCTGTTCATGTCCTTCGCCCACTTTTGAATGGGCTTCGTTTTTTCTTGTAAATCTGTTTTAGTTCTTTGTAGATTCTGGATATTAGCCCTTTGTCAGTTGGGTAGATTTCAAAAATTTTTTCCCATTCTGTTGGTTGCAGGGTCACTCTAATGATTGTTTCTTTTGCTGTACAGAAGCTGTGGAGTTTAATTAGATCCCATTTGTCTATTTTGGCTTTTGTTGCCAATGCTTTTGGTGTTTTAGTCATGAAGTCCTTGCCCATGCCTATGTCCTGAGTATTTAATACCTCTGGAGTTAATTTTAGTGTAAAGTGTCAGGAAGGGGTCCAGTTTCTTTTTTTTTTTTTTTTTTTCATTATTTTAAAATTTATTTTTACTTTTTATGGGTACATAGCAGATGTATGTATTTATAGAGAACATGAGATGTTTTGATACAGGCATTCAATGTGTAATAATCACATCATGGAGAATGGGGTACTCATCCTCTCAAGCACTTATCCTTTGTGGTACAAACAATCCAATTATACTCTTTTAGTTCTTATAAAGTGTACAATTAAGTTATTGACTATAGACACCCTGTTCTGCTGTCAAATAGTAGGTCTTATTCATTCTTTCTATTTTTTGTACACATTAACCACCCCCACCTACTCCCCCGACTACCTGTTCCAGCCTCTGGTAACCACGCTTCTATTCTCTGGTTCCTTGAGTTCAATTGTTCTGATTTTTAGATCCCACAAATACGTGAGAATGTGCAATGTTTGTCTTTCTGTGACTAGCTCATTTCACTTAGTGTAATGCTGTTCAGTTCCATTCATGTTGTTGCATATGACAGACTATCATTCTTTTTATGGCTGACTAGTACTCCACTGTGTATAAGTACTACATTTTCTTTATCCATTCATCTGATGATGGGCCTTTAGGTTGCTTCCAAATCTTGGCTGGGTGAAGAGTGCTGTAACAAATGGTGTGCAGACATCTCTTCAATATATTAATTTATCTTCCTTTGGATATATATACCCAGCATTGGGATTGCTCTGCCATATGGTATATCTATTTTTAGTTTTTTGAGGAACATCCAAACTGTTCTCCAAAGTGTACTAATTTATACTCCTACCAAGAGTGTATGAGGGTTCTCTTTTCTCGAAATCTTTGCTAGCATTTGTTGCTGCCTGTCTCCTGGAGGCAAGCCAACTGGGCTTTAATTGTGGAGAGATTATATCTCACTGTAGTTTTGATTTCTTTTTTCTGATGGAGTTTTCCTCGTTGCCCAGACTGGAGAGCAATGATGTCATTTTGGCTCACTACAACCTCCAGCCCCTGGGTTGAAGCCATTCTCCTGCCTCAGCCTTGAAAATAGCTGGGATTACAGGTGCCTGCCACCATACCCAGATAATTTTTTTGTATTTTTTAGTAGAGATGGTGTTTTACTATGCTGGCAAGGCTGGTCTTGAACTCCAGACCTCAGATGATCCATCTGCCTCATCCCGCCAAAGTGCTAAGATGACAGGCAAGAGCCACCGCAGCCCAGCATCACATGCCTGTTTGCCATTTCTTTGTCTTCTTTTTTTTTTTTCTTTTTTTATTGCATTTTAGGTTTTGGGGTACACGTGCAGAACATGCAAGACGGTTGCAAAGGTACATACATGGCAGTGTGTTTTGCTTCCTTTCTCCCCTTCACCCACATTTGGCATTTCTCCCCAGGCTAGCCATCCCCAGCTCCACCACCCCCGCTGGCCACCCCTTTTCAGCCCAATAGACCCCAGTGTTTAGTACTCCCCTCCCTGTGTCCATGTGTTCTCATTTTTCATCACCCGCCTATGAGTGAGAATATGTGGTATTTCATTTTCTGTTCTTGTGTCAGTTTACTGAAAATGATGTTCTCCAGATTCGTCCAGGTCCCTACAAATGACACGAACTCATCATTTCTGATTGCTGCATAATATTCCATGGTGCATATGTGCCACATTTTCCCAATCCAGTCTATCATCGATGGGCATTTTGGTTGGTTCCAGGTCTTTGCTATTGTAAACAGTGCTGCAATGAACATTTGTGTGCATGTGTCCTTATAGTAGAACGATTTATAGTCCTTTGGATATATACCCAGTAATGGGATTGCTGAGTCAAATAGAATTTCTATTTCTAAGGCCTTCAGTAATTTCCACACCGTCTTCCACAATGGTTGAACTAATTTACACTCCCATCAACAGTGTAAAAGTGTTCCTTTTTCTCCACATCCTCTCCAGCATCTGTTGTCTCCAGATTTTTTAATGATTGCCATTCTAACTGGCATAAGATGGTATCTCAATGTGGTTTTGATTTGCATCTCTCTAATGACCAGTGATGATGAGCATTTTTCATATGATTATTGGCCTCATATATGTCTTCTTTCGTAAAGTGTCTGTTCATATCCTTTGCCCATTTTTGAATGGGCTTGTTTTTCTCCTGTAAATCTGTTTCGGTTCTTTGTAAATTCTGGATATCAGCCCTTTGTCAGATGGGTAAACAGCAAAAATTTTTTCCCATTCTGTTGGTTGCCGATTCACTCTAGTGACTGTTTCTTTTGCCATGCAGAAGCTGTGGAGTTTCATTAGGTCCCATTTGTCTATTTTGGCTTTTGTTGCCAATGCTTTTGGTGTTTTGTTCAAAAATTCCTTGCCTATTCCTATGTCCTGGATGCTTTTGCCTAGATTATCTTTTAGGGTTTTTATGGTGCTAGGTTTTATGTTTAAGTCTTTAATCCATCTGGAGTTAATTTTAGTGTAAGGTGTCACGAAGGGGTCCAGTTTCTGCTTTCTGCACAAGGCTAGCCAGTTTTCCCAACACCATTTATTAAACAGGGAATCCTTTCCCCATTGCTTGTTTCTCTCAGGTTTGTCAAAGATCAGATGACTGTAGATGTGTGGTGTTGCTTCTGAGGCCTCTGTTTTGTTCCATTGGTCTATGTCTCTGTTTTGGTACCAGTGCCATGCTGTTTTGACTACTGTAGCCTTGTAGTATAGTTTGAAATCCGGTAGTGTGATGCCCCCCGCTGTGTTCTTTTTGCTTAGAATTGACTTGGCTATGCGGGCTCTCTTTTGGTTCCATATGAAGTTCATGGTAGCTTTTTCCAGTTCTGTGAAGAAAGTCAATGGTAGCTTGATGGGGATAGCGTTGATTCTGTAAATTACTTTGGGCAGTATAGCCATTTTCATGATATTAATTCTTCCTAACCATGAACATGGAATGTTTCTCCATCTGTTTGTGTCCTCTCTTATTTCGTTGAGCAGTGGTTTGTAGTTTTCCCTGAAGAGGTCCCTTACGTTCCTTGTGAGTTGTATTCCAAGGTATTTTATTCTTTTTGTAGCAATTGTGAATGGCACTTTGTTCTTGATTTGGCTCTCTTCAAGTCTGTTATTGGTGTAGAGGAAGGCTTGTGATTTTTGCACATTGATTTTATATCCTGAGACTTTTCTGAAGTTGCTTATCAGTTTCAGGAGTTTTTGGGCTGAGACGATGGGGTCTTCTAGGTATACTATCATGTCGTCTGCAAATAGTGACAATTTGGCTTCCACCTTTCCTATTCGAATACACTTTATTTCTTTTTCTTGCCTGATTGCTCTGGCTAGACCTTCCAGTACTATATTGAATAGGAGTGGAGACAGAGGGCATCCTTGTCTAGTGCTGGATTTCAAAGGGAATGCTTCCAGTTTTTGCCCATTCAGTATGATATTTGCTGTTGGTTTGTCGTAAATAGCTTTTATTACTTTGAGATACGTTCCATCGATACCGAGTTTATTGAGGGTTTTTAGCATAAAGGGCTGTTGAATTTTGTCAAATGCCTTCTCTGCGTCACTTAAGATAAACACGTGGTTTTTGTTTTTGGTTCTGTTTATGTGGTTAATTACGTTTATAGACTTGCGTATCTTGAACCAGCCTTGCGTCCCCGGAATGAATCCTCCTTGATCATGATGGATAAGTTTTTTGATTTGCTGTTGCAATCGGCTTGCCAATATTTTATTGAAGATTTTTGCATCTGTGTTCATCATGGATATTGGCCTGAAGTTTTCTTTTCTTGTTGAGTCTCTGCCGGGTTTCGGTATCAGGATGATGTTGGTCTCATAAAATGATCTGGGAAGGATTCCCTCTTTTTGGATCATTTGGAATAGTTTCAGAAGGAATGGGACCAGCTCCTCTTTGTGTGTCTGGTAGTATTCGGCTGTGAACCCATCTGGACCTGGGCTTTTTTTTGTGTGGTAGGCTCTTAATTGCTGCTTCGACTTCTGACCTTGTTATTAGTCTATTCATAGTTTCAGCTTCCTCCTGGTTTAGGCTTGGGAGAACACAGGAGTCCAGGAATTTATCCATTTCTTCCAGGTTTACTAGTTTATGTGCATAGAGTTGTTTGTAATATTCTCTGATGATGATTTGAATTTCTGTGGAATCTGTGGTGATTTCCCCTTTATCATTTTTTATTGCATCTATTTGGCTGTTCTCTCTTTTCTTTTTTATCAGTCTGGCTAGTGGTCTATTTTGTTGATCTTTTCAAAAAACCAGCTCTTGGATTTATCGATTTTTTTGAAGGGTTTTTCGTGTCTCTATCTCCTTCAGTTCAGCTCTGATCTTAGTTATTTCTTGTCTTCTGCTAGGTTTTGAGTTTTGATCTTGCTCCTCGAGCTCTTTCAATTTTGATGATAGGGTGTCAATTTTGGATCTCTCCATTCTTCTCATATGGGCACTTATTGCTATATATTTTCCTCTAGAGACTGCTTTAAATGTGCCCCAGAGATTCTGGCACGTTGTGTCTTCGTTCTCATTGGTTTCGAAGAACTTCTTTATTTCTGCCTTCATTTCGTTGTTTATCCAGTCAACATTCAAGAGCCAGTTGTTCAGTTTCCATGAGGCTGTGCGGTTCTGGGTCGGTTTCCGAATTCTGAGTTCTAACTTGATTGCACTATGGTCTGAGAGACTGTTTGTTATGATTTCAGTTGTTTTGCATTTGTTGAGCAGTGCTTTACTTCCAATCATGTGGTCAATTTTAGAGTAGGTGTGATGTGGTGCTGAGAAGAATGTATATTCTGTGGATTTCGGGTGGAGAGTTCTGTAAATGTCTATCAGGTTTGCTTGTTTCAGGTCTGAGTTCAAGCCCTGGATATCCTTGTTGATTTTCTGTCTGGTTGATCTGTCTATTATTGACAGTGGAGTGTTAAAGTCTCCGACTATTATTGTATGGGAGTCTAAGTCTCTTTGTAAGTCATTAAGAACTTGCCTTACGTAATTGGGTGCTCCTGTATTGGGTCCATATCTGTTTAGGATCGTTAGCTCTTCTTGTTGTATCGACCCTTTTACCATTATGTAATGGCCTTGTCTCTTTTGATCTTTGTTGCTTTAAGGTCTATTTTATCAGAGATGAGAATTGCAACTCTAGCTCTTTTTTGCTCTCCATTTGCTTGGTAAATCTTCCTCCATCTTTTTACTTTGAGCCTTTGTGTATCCTTGCATGTGAGATGGGTTTCCTGGATACAGCACACTGATGGGTTTTGGTTTTTTTATTGCCAGTCTGTGTCTTTTGATTGGTGCATTTAGTCCATTTACATTTAGGGTTAATATTGTTATGTGTGAATTTGATACTGCCTTTTTGATGCTAGCTGGCTGTTTTGCCCATTAGTTGATGTAGATTCTTCATTATGTTGATGCTCTTTAGCATTTAGTGTGATTTGGGAATGGCTGGTACTGGTTGTTCCTTTCTATGTGTAGTTCCTCTTTCAGGAGCTCTTGTAAAACAGGCCTGGTGGTGACAAAATCTCTGAGTATCTGCTTGTTCCCAAAGGATTTTATTTTTCCTTTACTTATAAAGCTCAGTTTGGCTGGATATGAAATTCTGGGTTGAAAGTTCTTTTCTTTAAGGATGTTGAATATTGGCCCCCACTCTCTTCTGGCTTGTAGAGTTTCTGCCGAGAGATCTGCTGTGAGTCTGATGGGCTTCCCTTTGTGGGTGACCCGACCTTTCTCTCTGGCTGCCCTTAGTATTCTCTCCTTTATTTCAACCCTGTTGAATCTGACGATTATGTGCCTTGGCGTTGCTCTTCTTGTGGAATATCTTTGTGGTGTTCTCTGTATTTCCTGCAATTGAGTGTTGGCCTGCCTTGCTTGGTGGGGGAAATTTTCCTGGATAATATCCTGAAGAGTATTTTCCAGCTTGGATTCATTCTCTTCATCACATTCTGGTATGCCTATCAAACGTAGGGTAGGTCTCTTCACATAGTCCCACATATCTTGGAGACTTTGTTCATTCCTTTTTGCGCTTTTTTTCTCTGATATTGGTTTCTCGTTTCATTTCATTGAGTTGATCTTCGACTTCTGATATTCTTTCTTCTGCTTGGTCGATTCGGCTGTTGAAACTTGTGCATGCTTCGCGAAGTTCTCGTATTGTGTTTTTCAGCTCCTTCAATTCATTCATATTCCTCTCTAAGTTATCCATTCTTGTTATAATTTCCTTGATCCTTTTTTCAAATCTTTTTTCAAGGTTCTTAGTTTCTTTGCATTGATTTAAAACATGTTCTTTTAGCTCACAAAAGTTTCTCATTATCCACCTTCTGAAGTCTAATTCCGTCATTTCATCACAGTCATTCTCTGTCCAGCTTTGTTCCCTTGCTGGTGAGGAGTTTTGGTCCTTTGTAGGAGTCGCGGTGTTCTGGTTTCGGGTGTTTTCCTCCTTTTTGCGCTGGTTTCTTCCCATCTTTGTGGATTTATCCACCTGTCGTCTGAGTAGTCGCTGACTTTTCCATTGGGTCTCTGAGTGGATGCCCAGATTGTTGATGATGAAGTATTTCTGTTACTTGGTTTTCCTTCTACCAGTCTAGCCCCTCCACTGTACGACTGCTGAGGTCCACTCCAGGCCCTGCTTGTCTGGGGTGCACCTATAGCGGCTGCGGAACAGTGAGGGATGCTAACAGTTCCTTTTTCTGCTATCTTTGTCCCAGAATGATGCCTGCCAAATGTCAATCTTCTGGATATAGAGGGGTCAGGGAGCTGCTTGAGGAGACAGTCTGTACTTTATAGGAGCTCAAGTGCTGATCTGTGAGCTCTGTTGTTCATTCAGGGCTGTTAGGCTGCTACATTTAATTCTGCTGCAGCAGAACTCATTAAAAAAACCCTTTTTTTTCAGATGCTCTGTCTCGGGGGGTTGGGGTTTTCTTTATGTGTCCGTTGTGCTGTCCTGCCCAGCTAGGAGGCAGTGTAGTCACTATTTGCCTGCTGAGGCTCCGCCCTGCTGGTGTGAGGTCCGCCCTGTTGCTGCAGGCTCTGCCCTGCTGCTGCGGTCTCCGCCCTGCTGCCACGGGCTACACCCTGTGGTGGAGTCTCTCTGTTGTGGCGGGTTGCCTCGACAATGGCAGGCTGAGTCCGCAATGGGAGTGTACCTCAGTAGGGGCGGGTTGCCTCGGTAATGGCAAATGCCTCTCCCCCACCGAGCTGCATCGTCCTGGGTTCAGCCGTGCCCACAGTGAAACTCTCCACCCGGAGCATTTGGAATCGCTGTTTTGTTTGTCCCACTGCCCTGGCCCAAACACCGCTTCCCTGGAATCTCCTGGCCTGGCTCACTGTCCAACTCCTCTTCAATCAGATGGATATGCCAGTCTGCCCTCTCAAGTATCAGATTGCCGGTTCAAAAGGGCACCCGAACCAGTGCGCTTTGTGCGGAGTGCTGTGGAGTGCCGCTGCGCGGCTGCACCGGCCACCAGCTGCACCAGCCAAAACCGCTTCGCTGGCATCCCACATCTCTTTTATACCTGGGAATTTCCCCGTTCTGTGGGCAACAAAGATCCGTCTGGAAATGTGGCCCTGTCTCACCCTCCGCGCGTTCACCGAGAGCTTCAATCCTGGGTTGTTCTCACCGTGCCATTCTGAGTCTCTTTTCAGGGGTCCAGTTTCTACTTTCTGCACATGGCGCTAGCCAGTTATCCCTACAACATTTATTAAATAGGGAATCCTTTCCCCATTGCTTGCTTTTGTCTGGTTTGTCAAAGGTCAGATGGTTGTAGATGTATGGCATTGTCCCCGAGACCTCTGTTCTGTTCCATTGGTCTATATTTCTGTTTTGTTACCAATACAATGCTGTTTTGATTACTGTAGCCTTGTAGTATAGTCTGAAGTCAGGTAGCGTCATGCCTCCAGCTTTGTTCTTTTTGCTTAGGATTGACTTGGCTATGTGGGCTCTCTTTTGGTTCCATATGAAGTTTAAGGTGCTTTTATCTAGTGCTGTGAAGAGGGTCATCGGTAGCTTGATGGGTATAGCATTGTGTCTGTAAATTACTTTGGGCAGTATGGCCATTTTCACAGAATTGATTCTTCCTAACCATGAGCATGGAATGTTTTTCCAGCTGTTTGTGTCCTCTCTTATTTTCTTGAACAGTGGTTCATAGCTCTCCTTGACGAGGTCCTTTACATCCTTTGTTAGTTGCATTCCTAGGTATTTTATTCTCTTTGCAACAATTGTGAATGGGAGTTCACTCTTGATTTGGCTCTCCTTTAGTCTATTATTGGCATCTATGAATGCTTGTGATTTCTGCACATTGATTTTGTATCCTGCAACTCTGCTGAAGTTGCTTATCAGTTTAAGGAGATTTTGGGCTGAGACGATGGGATCTCCTAAACATACAATCATGTTGTCTGCAAATAAAGACAATTTGACTTCCTCCTTTCCTAACTGAATACACCTTATTTCTTTTTTTGCCTGATTGTGCTGGTTAGAACTTCCAATTGTTTATTGAATAGGAATCTGATGGTCTTTCCTTTGTAGGTAACCTTACCTTTCTCTCTGGCTGCCCTTAGCATTTTTTCCTTCATTTTAACCCTGGTGAATCTGGTGATTATGGGCCTTCGATTGTTCTTCTTGAGGAATATCTTTGTGGTGTTCTCTGTACTTCTCTTGAAGATTGGCCTGCCTTGCTAGTTTGGGGAAGTTCTCTTGGATAATATCCTGAAGACTGTTTTCCAGCTTAGATTCATTCTGTCACATTCAGTTACACCTATCAAACGTAGACTAGGTCTTTTCACATAATCCCATATTTCTTGGAAGATTTTCTCATTTCTTTCACTCTTTTTTCTCTAATCTTGCCTTCTCATTTTATTTCATTGCGTTGACCTTTAATCTCTGATATCGTTTCTTCTGACTGGTCAATTCGGCTATTGAAACTTGCATATGCGTCGCGAAGTTCTGATGTTGTGCTTTTCAGCTCCATTAAGTCATTTATATTCTTCTCTAAGCTGTTTATTCTCATTAGCATTTCATCGAACCTTTTTTCAAGGTTCTTAGTTACTTTGCATTGGGTGAGAACATGTTCTTTTAGCTCAGAGAAGTTTGTTATTACTCACCTTCTAAAGCCTGTTTCTGTCAATTCATCAGACTCAGTCTCCATTCAGCTTTGTTCCCTTCCTAGTGTGGAGTTGTGATCCATTGGAGGAAGTAAGGCATTCTGGTTTTTGGTGTCTTCATCCTTTTTGCACTGGGTTCTTCCCATCTTTGTGGATTTATCTACCTGGGGTCTTTGTAGTTGGTGACTTTCAGATGGGGTCTCTGAGTGGATGTCCTTTTTGTTGATGTTGAAATTACTTCTTTCTGTTTTTTAGTTTTTCTTCTAATAGTCAGGCCCCTCTGCTGTAGACCCCCTGGAGGTCCACTCCAGACCCTGCTTTCCTGGGAATCACCCATGGGGGCTGCAGAACAGTAAGGGTTATTGCCAATTTCTTCTTCTGTTATCTTTGTCCCAGAAGGATACCCTCCAGATATCAACCCAAGCTCTCCTTTATGAGGTGTCTCTTTGGATATATAGGAGTCGAGGAGCTGCTTGAGGAGATAGTCTGTCCTTTATGAGAGCTCAAGTACTGAGATGTGAGCTCCATTGTTCCGTTCAGAGCTGCTGGGCAGGTACATTTAAGTCTGCTGCAGCAGAACTCATAACTGCCTGTTGTAACAGCAACAACAAAAATCAGATACCATCATTCTACTCAAAATTTTCAAGTGGCTTTCCATCATCTTCAGGGGAAAAATTTAAATTCCCAAATAATATGCAGATCAGGACATGATCACTACCTCGGTCTCTAGCATTAGAATCACCACATACATAAATAATCTACACCCACCTTCTCTGCTGCAACCCTTAACAGCTATTTAAAATAGGACCCCAGAATCCCACACATCTACTTTTATACATGCTACCTTCTCTGATTTGAAAAACCTGACCTGGTACCACAGCCCCATCTCTTCTTCTTTACTCTTCAGGACTTGGTGCCTATACCTACACCCACCCTAACTCCCAATGATGCTGAGTTATATAGTCTCATAGATTCTAGTCATAATTACCATAGTACTTACCAAAATGTACTACAAACACCTGCTTGCTATGTATTTATCTCACAGACTATAAGCTACTAGAGCATAGGAACTGTTTTCTTACTCCTATTTTTTTTATCCCTAGTATATGCACAAAATCCCTGCCATGATGTTAGTGGTTAATCAATGTTTGAAAAAATGAATGAAAGGATGAAGCAGGTTGTACACTAAGAGACCTATGAAGAAGCTATTCAATTTTTACTATCTATAACAAAAACAAACATCAAAATTAATAATCTGGTAAAACTGAAATGCCAAAATTAATCTTTACTAACTTGGTAATCAGAAAAATTAGTAAATAATCAATATACTATTGTAGTTCTTAATTTTTGTAGCTCATTCTTCAAGCTCATTACAACCAGGAAATGAGCTTCTTTCAAATTTTGATGCAGAATTCCAAAGTAACCTTACAGCAAATTTTACAATGTGATCTATGATCCATATGTAGGCCTTGACTATTAAACTTATTTTATCTTATTAACAGTATTGGAGGGATTTTTTAACACCATGGATTAAAAAGTGAAAATAAGATTTTTAAGGTGGGAAAGTAAAGCTTAAATAACACGCTTATCAGTGCTTTTGCAATTGTGTTATGAAGCCTTTGAAACTGCAAACTTTCCAGCAGACCTAAACATGTATAATGTGCTATACGTCAAGCTGTATTTCTAAGGTAGAAGAAAAGTTACATGTCTTTAATACTTTCTCCTTTAGATTAAATGTTTCCTTATACATATAATAGAACAAAAATAGTACCTCTTGCTCAAAAGATTGTTGAGAAGACTAGAATTCACGTAACACACTTTTGCCTCATACAACAAAAACTTTGTATATGTTTAGGTATTATTATTACTATAATTATTATGATATGTCCAAGTCCCAAAACATTACCAGTAGTATGCTTTTCAGAGGAAAAAAGAGCACACCATTCAGGTAAGTCTACATTCATTAATGAATATATCTACACACCAAACCTGTCCCCCTTTCTTTCTACTGATTCCTATCTAATTGAAGAAAGATTTGAGAAGTATTCTACCATAGATTGGCTCTTAAATCAATTCTCTAATAAAGTCCTACGAAAATTTAACCATCACCAAAAAATGTGGAATCAGCACTTAATCACAATCCTGGATTACAATATGAATGATCAGATACTACCCCGATCTGGGTCTTCATTTCTTCATCTGTCCAAAGGCAATCACAGTACCTATCTGATCTCATAGCGTTAACTATGAGAATTTAAAAATTATAATTTGTGTAGAATTGTTTGCTAAGTTTGAAAATATTTCATAAATACAGGTTAATACTACAATTGCTATAAGATGCCAAATAATATATATTCCACATTTTAAGTAGGTTGTCCTTGCTTCCTTCAGAACCAGGTCTTTACTCTTTAGCCCAACTTTATTTGGTTTGGATATGTACACAGACATCTTATAAGGTGTTCCCTCCAAGGATACCTTATATTAGCATGCATAAGAAACGCTTTCCATATTAACTGAAAAGAGATGAAATGAACTAATAAGTTTCCCTAAAGCATAAATGACTAAGAGGAGAGAGAATGATCTCTGGCTTTGAGGATTCTCTTTTTTTCCTTTCTTTTTTTTTAATTATACTTTAAGTTCTAGGGTACACATACAGACTGTGCAGGTCTGTTACATAGGTATACACTTGCCATGGTGGTTTACTGCCTCCATCCCCCATCATCTACATTAGGTATTTCTCCTAATGTTATCCCTCCCCAACCCCCCACCCCTGCTATCCCTCCCCTAGGCCTCCAACCTCTAACAGGCCCCAGTGTGTGATGTTCTCCTCCCTATGTCCATGTGTTCTCATTGTTCAACACCCACTTATGAGTGAGAACATGATGGTGTTTGGTTTTCTGTTTTTGTGTCAGTTTGTTGAGAATGGTGGTTTCCAGCTTCATCCATGTCCCTGCAAAGGATATGAACTTATCCTTTTTATGGTTGCACAGTATTCCATAGTGTGTATGTGTCGCATATTCTTTATCCAATCTAACATTGATGGGCATTTGGGTTGATTCAAAGTCTTTGCTATGTAAACAGTGCCACAATGAACATACGTGTGCATGTGTCTTTATAAGAGAAAGGTACAATCCTTTCGGTATATACCCAGTAATGGGATTGCTGGGTCAAGTATCTAGTTATAGTAAGTAGTTTAACTAAAAATAATCTTAGAAACATGGATCCTAATTCCTACCCTAAATCCCTTTAGGACACAACATTCTTATAATTATATGTACTCTGCTTTCTTGCCAAGGCACTCATTACTACGAAGGCCAGCTCCCAGAAACAATGAAGATTGTAAGGATATATGTGAACTAACTTTAAATTCCTAATGTGTGCCAGACACCATCTTTACCTACTTTCTAATTTAACTCTCAGAACCAACTTGAAAGGTATTACATCTATTTTACAGATGACTGAGTTACTTATTTCACAGAGATAGTATTAGAGAGAACAAATGCTAAAACTAAAGGTCTGACTTCAAGGCCAGTTCTTTCTATTTCACCACACTATTGATCCCGTGAGGCAGAAGCCAAAATTTTAAAATGTCACCAGAGGGTTGTATCCCCAGTGAAGTAGCTGGTTACATAAACTATCAAGGTTTCTTTTTGTTTGTTTGTTTTTTGAGATGGGGTCTTGCTCTGCTGCCTTGGCTGGAGTGCAGTGGCACAATCACAGCTCACTGCAGCCTCAACCCTCCCAGGCTCAAGCAATCCTCCCACCTCAGCCTCTGAAGTACCTGTGACAACAGGCATGTGCAACTAATTTTATTTTTTGTAGAGTCAGGGTCTCACTGTGTTGCCCAAACTGGTCTCAAACTCCTAGGCTCAAGTGATCCTCCCACGTCAGCCTCCCAAAGTGCTGTAATATAGACATGAGCCACCACACCCAGTACCCATCATGATTTTTAAGGAAACTTCAACATGAGTTCTTCTAGTCCTTTTTAAATGATGGACACTGTCAAGAAAGAAAATTTTCCTAATAACTGGCTTATCCAGGTAGAAAACTGACTCCTTATTCAAATGGCATTCTATTAAACTAGAATAATCTCCTTAATCTTGACACAATGGTTTTTGTAAATGCAAAAAAAAAAAAAAAAAAAAAAGTCAGACTGAGGTACTCTGATTCATCCAAGGACATTTTCTCTATTAGCCTAGTAATATATAGAATAAAGTAATATACAAGAAAACCTGGGATAGACAGGTAATTATTCAGCCACATGCTTCTCAATAAGAAAAATGATTTATCTACTATAAGAAAAAGTAATCTTACACTAAAAAAAGCAGCAGAATATTACTTGTAATAGTTGTTAAATATTCAGTGTCTTTGTTAGTTCTATATAAAGTTATACCTAATCAAGTTAAGTTTAAAGATTTAGCCTCATAAATATTTCTATAACGAACAGGATATAACCTACATTTCTTAACACACAAGGCAAATGTAAATAAAACAAAGATTTGCTGCTGGATATTCCCAATTCTTTCAGAGTAAACCAAAATTTTCCTATACAAATTTTCCTTTGGAGAACACAGGAATAAATCCCATCTGATTAAGAAAATTGTCAAAAGAATACATGTTGATCTAATATGTCTGGCTCAGTTTCTCTATTATAAACAATTCTGGTCTCTGGGCGTGAAAAACTAATAATTTTCAGCCACTTGTTTTATTACATCTAAGTCTCAATTATCCACAACTAAAAAAAGATAGAATAATGAAATTTTACAATGTCCCAAACATATAAATCGATCATAGAGCAGGTGGAAAAAATGCCAGAAGAGGCAACATCTGTGCTAGCTTTACCTCTCTCTCACAGGAGTCTCAACAGTATAAACCTTAATTCTTATATCTTCGCTACCCAGAACCTTCCAGAAAAAATAAGCATATTCTCTTTTTTAAAAATCTCAGTTGTAAATAACTGAAGGAAAGCAAGCAGAGCTTTCCAAAAAAACTGAGTCCAGATATTTTTCCTATTGTTGCTGTCATTCACTTTTCTAATTTCTCATTTTAATTCTAATAAAAACTTTAGCATAACTGAGAAAGACAAACTAAAACTACTCAGGGATTTTTATGCAAAACTTCCAATTGTGTGTCCTAAACTCTTTTATTCCAACATGAGTTCACAAACTCTGACAGATGTTTTATAACTCTGTTTAAATACTCAGTCAGTAAAAGGATGAAATTTTTAAAAAACAGAATGATTTCATTCTTCTCAAAAACCAGGGTGGTCTATGGGCAATTTTAGTACTAGTGGTGTTGCCGGGGGAACAAAATGAAAACAGGTGTCATCAAATTCAAATTAAAGATTTAGTTCTATTTTAAACCACCTTAAACAATGTTTCCATAAACTTTCTGATACTACTATAAATTTGACAATATTTTATAACAAGAAAAGGATTATAAATTGTCTGTAGACCATCAAATTTTAACTGTAACAAATTTTGACTGATTGGCAACACTTCCTTTTAAAAAAACTTTTTCATTAAATATGCAGCATCATTTTAAAATCTGAATGAATCAAAGGCAAGTCAAAATAGAAGAGAGCAAATATAGACTGACAGTCTTTTCTAAAAGATTTTACTTTGTTTTGAGCCTAAGCTGTTTTAAACATAAAAAATGAAGTACAAAACAAATGTAAATTCACAACATATACGGAAAATGTTATACAGTTAGTAACATGAAAATCGTAACTTTTCCTCATTAACGTAACTATAATCTTTAATGTTTAAAAAAATCCATTTTTTGTTTCTTAGTTTGGTAATGGAAAGAGTATAAATACTTGGTTTCTACCATTAAGTTGCACTTATTTTTGCTCTTAAAAGAGATAATGTAGCAAGTGACTCACTATAAAAAAGTTAATAAAAAAAGTTGTTTAAAAATATATTACAGTATGAGACATTTTCTCAGTTGTTTAATACAGTTACAGGGACAAAATACACTTGATTTTGTTAAATTACCATATAAGAAATTTTTTAATGGTAATATTGCATATAGGTTAATGTTCTTAATAAAACTGAGATTCTTTCAGAATGGATTAAACACTTTGTTCACAGTGAGGATTCTACATACAATTAAGATGAGTTGCATATTCTTCAGTATTAATTTAAACAGAAGTGATTTCTCTTTGTATCAGTTTTGACACATGAAAACTTTTTAAGCTTTTAGGGTCATTTAATCTTGCACTAAGGAGCGTCCTTTTATATTGATTGTGAATAATCAAATTCCACTGTCATTTCAGATCTTTCGGACAGCTCAAAGATTTGTTTTTAGCAGTGCTTTACAGAAGCACAAGAAGTTGGTTCACTAGTGTGAAATCATAACTTACTAGTTGGTTTCTTTCCAACACTTACTAGTTTCATCAACTAGTTTTCAAAAAAGCTTAAAATTTCAGTATTAATAGATAAATGTCTTTGAAACTAATATTTCTAGCTTCGTTTTCCCACTTAAACTGTATTTATAAAAATAATATGAATAAAGTATTTTTTCAGATTAGTTCATGTATTTGAATCACAAAAGAAAAATATACATTATTATATAATGTTGAGCAATGTAAAATTTCCTTTACAGTTAGTTTCAAGTAATCTCACTTGTGTGTAATTATAAAATTACTATACTCATTACTGCTTACTTTGAAAGTGATTAATCAAAGTCAGAGAAAGCCAACCATCAACTGAAGTGTGTTTCAAATTTCCTTCTCAGAGGCACATCAAAAAAAGATGAGTCAATTTTACTTTAATTAAAACCTCATTTAAGAATATGAAATAAATGTTTTCTATTGAATTCCAATTATATTTTAATTGTGTTCAGCTTTCAAACTGCCTCTGCTACTTGATTACACGTGCCAAATTAATCTTTCTTCTGAATCATATAAACAGTTATAAAAACAAAATACCTGGATTTTTTTATTGTTCTAGTGCGTATTGTTCTAGAGGCAAGACTCCTCTACTTGATCATAACACCAAGCCTATCCTTAGCTGACAGTTCAGATGTGTGTTTTTTGTTGGTTAAAATACAGGAAGACATCCTTTGTATAAATTTGACTAATTAATCAAAGAATAAGAAAGGCAGGGGAAAGAAATATATATAAAATATTTTTTTACTAATACACAGCAGTCTTCCAAAAATTGAAAGTGGAATTTTTAGAGACACTACTTCTTCTAACATGTTCTCTTAGGGTGCTTCACACAGATCGTCAAGGAAGTATCCACAAAAAAATCAATGAACACCGTGAATACAGGGTCTTCAACAGAATCAAGCAACATGTTACACAACTGAAAGTAACAAAGTATCAAACCCTACAACACTTTTGTCAAATCTGTTTCTCCTTTCACCTTACTTGCCTCCTTTCTCCTACCTCCTTCTACTTATGGCCTAGCCCTAGCCCTTTGAAGATATCTAGACAAAAGAAAGATTAAAGATGCCTTTCACACAAGAGAAGAAATAATTCACTGATAAAATGAAGAGATATTCAGAAGGCTGTAGCTGCTAGTATTCTTCAACCATAAGCTTCTCCACCTGTATCTGTAGTAGATAACTGTACTTTTAGACACCTTTTCAACCCTTTTGAAGGGTTTCAGGTTAACAAATATTTGAAAATTAGTATTCACTACACTGTATTATAAAAATGAATAGAGGTCAGGCGCGGTGGCTCATGCCTGTAAATCCCAGTACTTTGGAAGGCCAAAGTAAGTGAATTACTTGAGTCCAGGGATTTGAGACCAGCCTGGTCAACATGGTGAAACCCCAACTCTACAAAAATATACAAATATTTCTTTTTTTTTTTTTTTTTTTTTTTTGAGACAGAGTTTTGCTGTTGTTACCCAAACTGGAGGGCAATGGCATGATTCCGGCTCACCGCAACCTCCGCCTCCTGGGTTCAAGCAATTCTCCTGCCTCAGCCTCCCGAGTAGCTGGGACTACAGGCACGCACCACCATGCCCAGCTAATTTTTGTATTTTTAGTAGAGATGGGGTTTCACCTTGTTGACCAGGATGGTCTCAATCTCTTGACCTCATGAGCTACCCACCTCGGCCTCCCAAATTGCTGGGATTATAGGCATGAGCCACCGCGCCCAGCACAAAAATATACAAATATTAGCCAGGTGTAGTGGTGTGTACCTATAGTCCCAGCTACTCCAGAGACTGAGGCAGGCAGGTGCCTAGGCTGAAGGGGTTGCAGTGAACTGTGATCGCACCCCTGCTCTCCAGCCTGGGTTACAGAGTGAGGCCCAGTCTCCAAAAAAAAAGAAAAGGAAAGGAAAGAAGTGCTGATCAGAAAATACTAACTTGTGATGAGAAGCAATAATCTAGATGCAAATAAAAATCATTAGATTTAATATAACATCTTTAGGCTCAAATGGAAGCTCACTAAATATAAAGTCAATCAACATTGACAGAGGAAGGAAGCAAATTCTAGGCAGACAGGGTGAAACCCCACCTTCAAGCCCAAAACAGCCTGAAACCCGTGACCTAGAGAGAGAACTGTTTGCCTGCTCTTTTCCGATTGATTCTTTCTGAATAATGCTTTTTAACTATTCAAATGTTGCCTTTTCCAATACTACCTATGGCCCACAGCCGCCGATCCTATGCCTATAAAAACCCCAGATCCAGCCGCACTGAGAGAGATGACCCAACTTAGAGAGATCACCTGCCTCTCCCCTGTCTAGACTCAGAGCTGCTTCATCATCCAATAAAATTCTCCACCCTCATCATCCTTCAACTGTCATCGTGACCTCATTCTCCTTGGATGTGGGACAAGAACTCTGGACTCACTGAATGCGGGGACTGAGTGTGCACTCGGGTGGCTGTGGGATCCGCACTGGAGTGCAAGCCAGACTTGGCCCAGCAGGATTGAATAGATGGGGCACCTCCTCCTGCAAGCCCCACAAAGGGGCCAAAAATCCTGCATCAACACTATTTAAATGTTAAAGGAAAAGTCAATATAAATTACATGTATAACATGCTAAAAATATATTACTGATAAGGCAAAATGAAATTAGAGAATGTACAGTAAAGCTCTCTGGGATAAGAAACTTCTAGCATTTTTGTCAATGGCTAAACTTCCAGAAACATCTATGAAATTAAGGATAGCCTTTGTAAACAGAAGGGCTAATTCCTTACATGGATACTTAGCACCCAGAACTATTGTCTGAATCCATCTGAGCAGGAAAAAACCCACTTCCATGGGGAGGAGTAAAGCAGAGACAAAGTTCATTACATTTAGATACAAATGGAAATGCCACAAATTACATGAAAGCTCATACATAGAAGAAATTAGCAATGTGGTTATTTGTATGCATACAAAGATAGCAAGAAATAAAATACTTTATACTATATGAAAACAACATGTTTAAGAACTCACTGATAAAGTTCTCTGAGATAAATGTTGAGGTTTTTATATAAAATTTTTGGGTTTTGGGTTTTTTGTTTTTGTTTGAGACAGGGTCTCATCTCACTCTGTCATCGAGGCTAGAGGGCAATGGTGCAATCATGGCTCACTGCCGCCTCAACCTCCTGAGCTCAAAAGATCTTCCCACCTCAGCCTCCAGAGTAGCTGAGACCACAGACACACATCACCACACCTGGCTACTTTTTAAAAATCTTTTGTAGATAACAGTGATATGGTTTGGCTCTGTATCCCCACCTAAATCTTACCTTGAATTGTAATAATCCTCATGTGTCAAGGGTGGGACCAGGTAGAGATAATTGAAACATGGGGATAGTTCCCCCCTGCTGTTCTCATGACAGTGAGTGAGTTCTCATGAGATCTGGTGGCTTTATAAAGGGCTTCCCTCTTTGCTCGCCACTCATTCTCTCTCCTGCCACCCTGTGAAGAGGTGCCTTTCACCATAATTGTAACTTTCCTCAGGCCTTCCCAGCAATGTGGAACTGTGAGTCAATTAAACCTCTTTTCTTTACATATTACCCACTCTCAGGTATTTCTTCACAGCAGTGTGAGAACGAACTAATACAGACAGGGTCTCTCAAACTTGCCCAGGCTGGTTTTGAACTCAAGCGATCCCCAACCTCAGGCTCCCAAACACATAGTCCTAGCACTCTGGAGGGTGAGACAGAGGGATGTGGGGTAGCGGAGGGGATTGTACCAAGGGATTTGAGGTCATAATGAGCTATGATCACACCACTGCACCCCAGCCTGGGCAACAGAGAGAAACCTTGTGTGGGAAAGAAAGAATTTCTTTTTGTTTTGTTTTACAGCTTTGGGAAAGATCTTTTCTATAGAATCATGTATCTGATATTGCAATATAATTACTCAGAAATATGTTTTACATAAAATCTCTCATCTACATGTCATCAAGCTACTTACTTAAACAATATCACCATCTCTTCCACAGGCTCTAGCACATTTAGAAAAGAAAGAGGTTTGGGGTTTTGTTTTGTTTTCTTTCCTGTGCTCAAAAGTTTAGCTAAATAAAGAAACAATTATTTTTGCAAAGGTTTCAAAGCAATTGCCTCAGTAAATCAAAAGAATGCTTTCCTATTAGCTAAACCATATAATTTAAGATGATTTAACTTTTCTCTAAGAAAAAAGTGAAAAGTTAGGTGGTAATACGGTTAATGACCAGAATTCTGGAAAACTGCCAAATTCTGGCACATTCCAATCATCAAGTTATTACTATTTCGTGGAGATGGGGGGCACTCATGAAGAACTTTTTGTGCAGGTTTAAATTTTACATACAGAGAAGACATATAATTATTGTGAAATACTTAAAGGGATCCAAGAAAAAGCTATTTTTTTTTCTTTTACTCACTTTTCTCAGCTACACGTTTCTTTAAACAAAAATAACAACAACAAAACAACAATAACAACAACAAAATGCACATTTACTGACTTTGGGTGGTATTTAGTGCCAAAAATATCAAAAATAACAGAAAGAACATGTTTATACTTAATGTTTAGCATTATATATTTTGGTTATGGCTTCTAAACTTTCTCATAGCCCAGACACTCAACTATTCAACCTAAATTTTTCCAGTTGCCTTGATGTTACGTAATTAATTTCCTTTTCAATTTTGTTCAGTCATACTTAGGACCTACTTTATACAAGGATGAATAAAACACTATTTCACATCTAGGTTATGAGATCAGGATATAAAGTACAGTGTCTGGGTTCTAATCCTGTTTCTACCAATTACTAGTTCTTTATTCTCTCTATACCTTACTTTTATCATCTGTAAGCTGTAGATAATAATAATCATACCTACAAAATAGGGTTTGATGTGAGAATTAAGTAAGTTAGTATTCACAAAATACTTAGAACACAACCATAAAAAGGAATAAAATGCTGATGCATGCTACAACATAAATGAACCTCGAAAACATTATGCTAAGTAAAAGAAGCCAGACACAAGGGTCACATATTGCATGATTCCATTTAGATAAAATATATAAAATAGATAAATCCATAAAGACAGAATGCAAACTGGAGGTTGCCAGGATTGGGGGTGGGGTGGGGTAGGGAGTAAAGAATGGGGATAAAATGCTTAAGAAGTACCAGGCTGTATTTTGGAGTGAGAGAAATGTTTTAGAACTAGATAAGAGTTCTGAATGCCACTGAACTGTTCACTTTAGAATGGTTAATTTTATGTTATATGAAATTCATCTCAATAATTTCACATTTTAAAAAAAGAAATTTAAAAAAACAATTTATAGACACCATCCAAAAAAATACTCAGAACAATACTAGTGATACAAAATGAGTTCAGTAAATGTACACTATAATAATTATCAATGCTACATAAACTGGTAAATATGTAGAATACTATGTTACATTCCAAAGATTCAAATAATATATGTAGGTTTAGAGTTTCTGTTATTTTAACAATTTATTTATTTTAAATTCAGCATGAAATTATGTAGTTCATCTACAAGGAACTCTCATTTCCTCCAAAAGAGACACTCAGAGAGAAAATACATATGAAAAATGGCAACTAAAAATTTATTTTGTATATTTACTGCTACGTGTATCATCCAAGATATGTTATTTTAATATACAGTGCTTACGTGTTAAACTATCTGGGAAATAGAGATGAATCATGAAGAATATACACACAAAATGACAACCAAAGAATTATTTTGTAAATATAACCCCACAAATTGTAAATATTATATGTTACATTTCGTTGTTTAAATAATATAATATTAAAATACCACTAAAAGACTCATACACAAATTTACAAACTCAATAAAGGGCTCAATTTGTGATGAATCAGAGAAAATGAGAAAACATCTTCATAATGGAATACAAAAACGGAATTTAGAGCCAGATCAGCCTGGAGAAAGCAAATTTTAAAAGGACAAAAATCATAAGGCTGGATTTGTGGATATCAGAAATCAATGAATTCATGTTCCTTTTTTGAGGCCAAAGAAAAAGGTAAAAATAAGGCCAGGAGCAGTGGCACATGCCTGTAATCCTAGCACTTTGGGAGGCCGAGGCAGGTGGATCACAAGGTCAAGATATCGAGATCATCCCAGCCAAATGGTGAAATCCCGTCTCTACTAAAAATACAAAAATTAGCTGGGCGTGGTGGCACATGCCTGTAGTCCCAGCTATTAGGGAGGCTGAGGCAGGAGAATCGCTTGAACCTGGGAGGCGGAAGTTGCAGTGAGCTGAGATCGCACCACTGGACTCCAGCCTGGTGACAAAGCAAGACTCTGTCTCAAAACAATAAAATTTTAAAAAAGGTAAAAGTAAAAAAAAGTATTCTATGTATCAAACAACACATTTATACTATAATTTAAAGAATATGTCAACAAATGAAGAGATCATACTTCCCAAGTAATTATAGCAGCCAAAAGATTGAGTCTAAAAACACTTCACTTCAAATTAAAAGCTATTAGAAGAGACTATGAGGCACTTTCGACTATCTCAAAAGAAAAACCATGAAATATTCAAAAGCAAGAGAATTATTCATATTTTCCATTTCTTCACCTCACATATTTTTTTGTGTTACTATTAGAAGGCTGTCTTTTGGTTTTCTTTGTCATGCCTAATGTTTATCTTATAAATTTCCACTAAATGTGTTACCAAAAGTTCCTGTTGGGAATGGTAACTACATTTCAAATCACATTTATAAAGAACAAAAGAGAAAACTGTCATTAATTTTAATATGAAATTAAATTATTGGAATAAACTTTCAAATATATGTTGACAGCAGTCAAAGAACTGGGGCATGACACATGTAACCTTCACTGGTTCAAAAGCACAGAGTTTAGGTCAAGCTTCTTAAAACAGCCAAATGTTTCAAGAAGTGAAGAAAAATATACACCAAGTGCCTTATGAATAAAAGTAGTTCAAATGAGCAAGGCTTGTGGAAAATAAAGCATTGTACAGATTTTATATCACATATGCCAAGACTGTTAATTACACTACACTATATATGAGAAAGAACTCTCCAACTACAATAATTGTTATATTTAAAATAGGCATACAGAAGAAAAAAAATCAAAAAAAAGAAAAATAAGCATGTTACCTTTTTCTGTGAAGATCTTTAAACAAATGTCAGCTAGCTTCCTGAAATGACATAAATGTGATTCAACCTAAACATAAAGATGTGATTTTCTTGCACATCATGAGTTCCATAATCTTTGAATAAAAAGAGAATGCATTCTATATGCCAACTTATCTGTACGTCTATTAAAAAAAGGGATTGGCTGAGCTATGGAAAACAGTATGGTGGTTCCTCAAAAATGTAAGCATGAAATTATCATGTGATCCAGCAATTCCACTTCTGGGTATATACCTAAAAGAATTAAAAACAGGGAGTCAAACAAGCAGGGACTCAGAATTAGAAGCAGGGACTCAATTTGTATGCCCACATTCATACAAAGTACAATTCACAAGAGCCAAAAGGTGAAAACAATTCAAGTGTCCATCAACAGATGAACAGATAAAATGACATGTGTGCATAAAATAAAGTATTATTCAGCCATAAAAAGTAAATGAAATTCTGAAAGATACAAGATGAATGAACCTTGAATACACTGTGCTATATAAAAGCAGCCAGACACAAAAGGACAAATATTTTTTGATTCCACTTATATGAGGTACCTAAAATAGTCAAATTTATAGAAATAGAAAATAGAATGGTTGTAACTTGAAGCTATAGGAGAAAGTAGTAGGAAGTAACTGTTTAACAGGCATGGAGTTTCAGTTTGGGATGATGAAAAGTTCTAGAAGTGAACAGTGGTGATGGTTGCAGAGTAATATGAAAGTATTTAATGCCACTTTAAAACAGTTAAACGGGGCCAGGCGCACTGACTCATGCCTGTAATCCCAGCACTCTGGGAGGCCAAGGTGGATAGATCACCCAAGGTCAAGAGTTGGAGACCATCCAGCCTGATCGACATAGTGAAACCCTGTCTCTACTAAAAATACAAAAATAAGCCAGGCATGATGACATATGCCTATAATCCCAGCTAACTGGGAGGCTGAGGCAGGAGAATCGCTTGAACCTGTAAGGCAGTTTACAGTAAGCCAAGATTGCACCATTGCACTCCATCCTGGGCAACAAGAGTAAAGCTCTGTCTTTTAAAAAAAAAAAAAAATCAGTTAAACGGTAAGTTTTGTTAAGTGTATTTTGCCGCAATAAAAAATGAAAAAAAAATAAGTTCTGTGTATGGATGGTAGTGATGGCTGTGTAACAGTGTAAATGTGTATATGACATCACTAAATTGTATACTCAAAAATGGTTAAAATGGACCAGGCGTGGTGGCTCCGCCTGTAATCCCAGCACTTTGGGAGGCCAAGGCGGGTGGATCACGAGGTCAGGAGTTTAAGACTAGCCTGGCCTAGGTGGCGAAACCCCGTCTCTACTAAAAAATCCAAAAATTAGCTGGGCATAGTAGCTCGTGCCTGTAATCCCAGTTACTTGGGAGGCTGAGGTAGGAGAACTGCTTGAACCGGTACCCAGGAGGCAGAGGTTGCAGTGAGCCAAGATCGCACCACTGCACTCCAGCCTGGGCTACAGAGAGAGATTCTATCTCAAAAAAATAAAAAAAGGTTAAAATGGTGAATTTATGTTTATTTCGACAATATTTTTAAAAGTTGGTTAAGGTCTTTTAGTAATTAGCTTCACTCTAAATTATTTTTAAGGCATATCAGAATATAGTTGCTCAGAGGCTTCTAAATACTTTGTAAGCAACTGAACCACCACTACAGCTAACCAGCACCCCTAAACCAATTATTACCTAGCAAAGTATTACTGCCCTTCAACCCAATTGCCCTGCCTAAGTCTGGCAACCATATAAAATGCTTGATACCACTTCTGCAGTAATAAGTAGTGAGCTCTTCAAATATAACACTTGATGTCCAGGGCAGGAGCAGATTATAAACAGTGTATGCTTAAATCTATTTTCCCCATGGCTGATGACTAGACTTAAATCCTCAATCGCATTCCCTGCTAAGTGACTGGGCCTTATTGCATTATCTGTCACTCTTGGCCCTACTCCTTATATCTTTAATCCTCTCCTCTGGGTTCTACTACATCTCATTCTAAAATCAGACTAAATCTATTCATGCTATTAAAATCTTCCCTGGATTCTGAAACTCTCAAATTTCTGCGCCCCAACTTACTCCCTCTTGTTGGCTACCAAACGCCTCTACCTGCCATTCATTCCTGGATCCCCCAGGAATTTACTTCTGCCCACTACCTGACTGAATTACAATCCTGAAAGTTAACCATGACCTCCAATCTGATAACCTGTTATTCATACTGCCCCAACTAAAGGCAAAAAAGGAAGAAGAAAAAAGAAGGAGAAAGAAGAAGAACAAGAAAGAAGAAGAAGGGGCAGAGGGAGGAGGAAGAGGAGAAAGAGAACGAGGAGAAGAGGACGAGGGGAGGAGGAGGAGGAGGAAACATTTGCACAAAGTCAGCAATCACAACCTCCTTAAAACTTATTTTCTCTCTTGGCTGAAATGCTCCTAATTTGTCTCTTACTCTCTGGCCTCTCTTATAAATCTCCTTCCACCAAATCTCCAGATATGGGTACCTGTCATTTTGCCTTCACCCTTTTACTTCCCTCTCCTAGGAATTTTTCAGAGCTTTTCTTCTTGAAACTTTGTAAAACATATGAAATGCTTTACATTTTACATGGTTACCATCAGCCCAAGAGGTTGCAGAAGGAGTCAGGTAGTTGGAGAACAATTCCGCCTACCCTAGTAACTAAATAGCTGGCAACAGAGGTATGCTTCCCTACTGCACATGTATATATCAGTGTCCAAGGTTAAGAAAACCACCTTTGTATTTTTTGGCAGGTGCAATACATTTTAAATGAAAAAAACATTTAGAATGTTTTCTTTTTAAAATGATCATACTGCTAGAAGGAAATATCTAACAATCTGTTCATTATTAATTGCATGTTTTCTGATATGGTTAATTATTTAGGCTTGATGCAATCATTCAGCTGGTTAAGACTGCTTACTGATACAAAGTTAAAGACAGGATGTATAAATTGCAATGTAAATATCAATTTCTTAAGGCTAAAAAAAGATGATTTCTTCCAATAGAGAGTTCATAACATTGTATGTGGAAACAATATTTGTAGAAAAGAAACAGAAAAATGAAATCCATAGAGAATTGATATGCTATACCTTAATTTAAACATTAACACCAGAATACTTAAATTCTTAAAAAGTATAATTTATCATATTTAATAAATTATAAGTATGAAAAATTAAAATCAAGGACTTTTTTTAAACTTTAGGATTAATGACTAGTAATGACTTCTTTGCCTAAGTTGCTTCCTTTTGCTTTAAACAAAAAAACCATACATTTTAAATTTTTATCATAAAAGTAGAATGTATGTGAAATTATTTCACTTTAGCAATTTTAAAAATATTTTAAGGTTCAAAAACTTAAGGATATGGAAAACTGATCAAGATGTGGTAATAAAAGAAAAAAAGTTATAAAACAATGTAACCTCATGATTCCAATTCTGGTTAAAAACCAGTATGTTCTCATGGGCACAGTAGACACACAAAGTACACAGAGGCCCATGTATCAAAATGTTAACTATAAATCTCGAGGTAGTACAAGTGAGTTTTATTTTCTTCGTTATACCTTGTTTACTTCATTTACACCTTTATTCCTTTCTACAGCAAACATGATCACATTTATAGTTGAGTTTCCTTGAAGAATAAACTGTATTTCATTCCATTTCTGCCCTCCTGCTTATATTTTGATAGAAAAGGACCATCTTCCAAAGCTGTGCAGAGTAACCTTTTAGCATTGAGTGTTCTCATGTACCTAGTCCATCAACAAGTCCTGTTAATCCACTTACAAAACATACCAGAATTCAACTACTCACTATTTTCACTGCTTCATCAAGAGATGACGTCACCGTCATCTTTATGTAAAAGATGCTTTATGAAAAAGTCTCCTAACTAGTCTATGTAATTCCACCCTTACCACCTTTCCGGCTCTCATGTCACTCCTCTACTTAGAAATCCTGTGACTTCTCATTTAGAATAAATGTCTAAGCACTGATTGTAACCTTCAAGGTTCTATGATCTGGACCAGGAATCACCAGGCAAACTTCCACATCAGCATCACTTAACTTGGAGTTAGTTGGCTCTGCCTAGACATTCTACACCCAGATACCCTCATTTCCTCCAGCTTTTTATTCAAGTGTCAAGGCCTTCTCAGTAAGGCCTCCAATCTCAATCCAATACAACACATCAACCACCCGAACCCGCCCTTGAAATTTCCTATCTCATTTCCCTGTTTTATTTCTTCTACTCTAGCACTTATTACTATCTAAGATACACGATATATTTATTTCTTTTTGATATTATCTCCCTCTCTCAGTAGAATATAAACTCAATAAAGAGAAATTTTTACCTGTTTTTCCTGCTCCTGTATCCCTAGCATCTAGAACAGTCCCAAGCACAGAGTACGTACTCAATATGTATCTGCTGACCAAATGGATAAATGCATTCCAGTGAATCCACAAGCTTAACCCACAGCTTCCCAGTTACAGTAATAGTTGACTCAATGAATGTCATGAAATAATAGCGACACATTTATTCCTATTCTGAGAATCAATGACTAAGTGACTTTGCACAGGGTGAGAGAGCTGAAGAACAGCTATAGTGAACAATAATGCGGCCATATTTTCTTGAGCCTAAAAAGAGAGCATCTAGAATCTTTACTTCAAAATTTAAGAATAAAATTATGACTTGATTTGGTATAACAAAGGTACTCTGAGATCATACTGCTGTTACTGTTGGTTTTAAAAGCAAAACTGTCTAAAATCATATTGCTACTCTAACTTTTGCACTAGAATATTCAATTCCAGTCTGTGAAACTAGATATATAACTTTCCTTATGTAAACAAAAAACTAGCTGAATATCATACTACTATGCACCTGAGTATCTGTTATCTGAAAGATCTTTGGATCTTTTATAAACATCAATCAATGCTGTGTAGAAAGAGCTAAGGGGAAAGGCAATTAGATACTGTGAAAAAATGGAGACAATCAGAAGAAATACAGTCCATGGTGGCAGTGACAGAGCTAAGCAGGAGGTATGGATAATCTGGGTAAGTGCCATGGAAAAATAAATATCATGATTGAACTTGAGGCAAATGGAAACAGTTCAAATTGGCTTCATACACTACTCTGTGGAACATATGATGTCCATATGTCCATTACCAACAAACTGAAACATGGAAAATAACAAAAGCCAATGCTATGATGGCTATAAGAACACACCCAATGCCCGTCTCTACCACACCACAGCAGCATAACTTACTACAGCTGCCAGGTAAGTTGCCTAAGAAGTCAGAAGCAATTAGAAAAAAAGGAGAAAGAACTAACTATAAACTGTTCTCTTTCCCTACAGAAACAAAGTTGGGATCTATACTAGAAAGTAAAATGTGTAGCCACAATAAAGACTGAAAAGTAAAGCACAATTTTCTTTCTCTGTAGACACTTTCTAAAAGTATAAACTACTTTGGAATTAGAGAAGACAGCATTTTACTCCAAACTACAAAAGATTTAAGACCCAGAGAACTAAATAAAAAACAATGAAGGAATAAGATGGAATAACTTCCAAATAAAAAATTATAAATATGACCTTTCAAGTTTTGAAATATATAATAGAGTATAAAAAGAAACTGACCAAAAGATGTGGTGGGAATCCATTACATTTTACATCAGTTTTACTAACTCTACCAAATTTTCCTTCTATACTTTCTAGCCCCCACCTTTGTTTTCTTCTTTCGAGATGGAGTCACTCTGTCACCCAGGCTGGAGTGCAGTGGCGTGATCTCAGCTCACTCCAATCTCCGCCTCCCAGGTTCAAGTGACTCTCCTCAGTAGCTGGGATTATGAACATGTGCCACCACACCCGGCTAATTTTTAGTAGAGACAGGGTTTCACCTTGTTGGTCTCGAACTCCTGACCTCGTGATCTGCCAGCATTGGCCCCTCAAAGTGCTCAGATTACAGGCATGAGCCACCACACTCAGTCTCTAACCCCCACCTTTCTATACTCTCAAACTCCCAAAGTGAGTCATCTTCAAGATACAATCATAGTTGACATAAAAGAAGTAGGGCTTAACTTAGGCAAGTGTCGTGAAGGACCAATTTACACAGCAAAGCCAAAACTGTAAAAAAAAATTTTTAATATACATTTTTTCAAAATTTTTAAATCTTAAAGCCTATCTGGTGGTCCTGACCTTTTCAATCAAAACTAGGCCATCCAGAAGAACTGTATCAAAATAATATTTATAATTGTTACATATTCATAATAATTAAAAATAATTTAAAATAATCCCAGCACTTATTCAGAAATATACTGGTGTCACTCAAACTATATAGTAATGAAATTCAGCAGCTAAAAATATATAACTATTTTACAGTAAATACCAATGTCATTTCTGTTTCAACCTGACTTCCCATTCTACCCCTAAACTCCCAAACTTGAAACCAACTACAATTTCTTGAGTAGCTGGAGTGTGGTTTAGGAAAGGAAGTTATGCTTGTTTGTATGGAATCTGCCATTTCCTCCCTGCCAAAACACTTGTTTAAAAAGTCATGTAATATTTCTATTAAATTGTAAATGCAGTCGACAAGGAAATGGCCTACTAGCAGTGTATTACCTTTGTGGCAGTGCCAATGGGCCTACAGCAAAAATAATGCACATGATAATTTCAACATGCATTCCCAAGTAACAAAATTGTGCTTTACACAAATACCACAGAACCTAAGCAAGATCCAGAAAAAGCAATGAAAATCTGCCCAAGCTTTCATGCTTGCCTGTATCAATTGTATGTCATAACTAAAGCAAAATAGAAAAGCATCTACATATGTTCAAGAAGCTTGTGAAGTTAGATCATATAACCCTGAGAAAACTATTGCAACTTAAATCTGTGTATTTCTTGTTAACCACTGTAACAACTCACTAATAAAAATGAAGAAAAACCCTGGGTATCAAATGAACCAAAATGTACTAACTACATACAAGTCCTTAAAGATCCTGATGCAACTTGTTAACAGGAACATATGTTCGGTGTAAGCCACAATTGTTATGTTAACTTACTTCTTCCTTTGATATCATTCATTTGATTACAGAATTTAAGAGATTCACAAGCCTTCCAATTAAAACAGTGACCTTCAGTTTATAAGTCACTTGCTGAAATGCTTACAAAGTCACTTCTGACCATTTATTTCTTACCTTCTATTGCATAGCACGACTATATTTAATTATGCCAATTAAACGATCCCAGATGTAATAAAGATGGTTCTATTCATATAAAAGTTATACTTAAAACCAACTTAACAGAATTAAATAATTACTCTCTAATTAATACAGTTTTCTAAGACAGCTGAATAATTCTATTTTACAGCAATTTAACTAAACGCACATTTATTTTATAAGTCAGGTATGTCTTACTTTCTTTTTAAAAATGTCCATCCACTCATAATTTCAAAATTCAAACCTGATAGAGACACCATTTCTTCCAGAAATGTAAATTTTTAAGTGTTATACACATGAAATTAGAGTAAATACCTGCCCTCAGTATACCTCCTTCCACCTTCCCACCCTACATACGCCTAGCTATTTATGTCTCCTGAAATAAATGCTAGGTTAAAGCTCCAGCCCAAACAGTTACTACTACTGGCTTAGAACAAAATTAAAACTTACTATGAAAAACTGAGTAAGTCCACACAATTGCTTTTAAGATATAAATCTTCAATAAGACTTAACCGTTTTCTCTTAACACACTTTTCATCCCCAGTTAGCAAACCTATAAGGGCTACTATATCCAGAGGCCAATATTAAGGGTGGCCACTAGTGATGTTTCTGATCTCCAATAAGGAACAGGAACTAAAGTACCAGAAAAAGAAAATAAATTATATCAATTTAAAATTTAAATGTTAAATAAATAAATTGTGCTAAATAAAATTTGAAAGGCAAGCTGTGAGGGATGACAGCTCTTTCAAGCTGTATTTGATTAGCATTTAACTACTTTCATTTTTTAGTTTATTTCATTGATTCTTATTCTAAGTTGTAAGTACAACATTTATTATTTTAAGAAAGAAAAATTTGAGCTTACCAGATTTCAGTATTAACACCACAGAAGTATCTTTAAGGTAGGAAAGGAAATCAAGCACATATTCAACAAAAATTTTTATTGGATGTTCTTATGTTAGAATCTGCTAGATTCATTTAGACATACAAAGATGAAACATATTTGAATTTAAAACATATCTAGTAAGGAAAATAAGACAACTTATATCATAATAACTATAATAATACACAGTAAGTTTAAAAGTGTCATAAGAAAATTATAAATAAGGTGATATGAGAATTCAAAGAAAGAAAAGATTTTTTAAATCAGTGGATGAGGAACTTCTGACAACAATTAGACTTATTTAAAGTAAGCTTTCCAGAAATAGAAAGATTAGGGGAGGAAGACTTCATAATCTATGATGAGATTTTTTAATCTGGTTCCAGATTAAAATGCAGAACTGTAATATGCTATGATAAAGAAAACAGTAAACAAAACACTATCCTAAACACACAATGTAACAAGAAACCCTCTTTAGGGTCACTGATATTATTAAGAGCCACAGTTCTCAGTTATTTTGGGTCAAAGAATCCTTGTTTCAAGGAGTCATTATTTTCATTTGATGGAAAACTATGAATTATCTTACCAGAAAAATATATACCAGCACAAACATCAATATTTAAGTAAAATTTCATAAGATACCCTGACTCTGAATTCTCTGCCCCAGAAAAAGCACATTCTACCCTTTGGTGAATCATGGTTTCCATCACTGGGCTAGTATAAGCATAGGTGAAAATGAAGAAGTAAAAAATAATTGTTTTTCACCATTAGAAAATAGAAAAGGCATCACTGTCCCAATAGGTTCATTATTTTCATACTGTTTCCAGCAGAGGCTGCAAAAGACATCTGAGTAGCCATAAGCAAGAGCTTAAAAGTTTTCAGCAACCTCCTCTGGCTAGCAATAAACTGTTAATAAGCAGGTTCAGGCACAGAAACAGTAATTCCTTTGGGTACTGTGTAAGGTCCCAATACCTCCCACCCTACTGAATGTCCTACAACAAAATCAGGTGATGAAAAACAACTGCTTGATCCTTCCACAGCCAAAAGTTCCTTAAGTAACAATGGTAAATATTATTAAACAGGCATCCTCTGTAAGAACCTGAACTAATTTATAGTCTCAATATGTGACTTCAAAAGTAATTTCATAAAGCTACCTCGTATTTCTACAGTACTTAGTATTTTACATGTATTGTTCATATACACTATGCCTTTTGATCTTCAAAAAGAACTCTGAAGTAGATGGATGAGGATCCATTATAACTAATTCACAGAAAACAAAATTGATTCAAGCCTCACAAGTCTCAAACATCAGGTCACACCATTATTATGTAGCAACAAAGGAAGCATTCTGACTTCGTTAGAATTTGGATTTCCAAACGCATGGTTCAGTGATTATTGCTCTACAGATTCAAGTTACAAACCATGACTGGGTCATAAAATCAATGTAATGGATTTGGACCACACATTTTTTTAATGAAAAGATGAAACAGAAGAGAATACTGTGATAGAACAGAAGTCAGAGTGAGTCACAAAGAAAATAAGTATGGTTTCATGTATATATTGTTTCACTTATGTGTGCATGTGTCTGCACACATGTGCATAATGGGTCACAATGTGGAAATATTTCTACTATGAACCACAATTTTAAAATTCTGAAATGTAAATGTCATCTTTCAATCATTAATAAACCAATTTAACACATCTCCTTTAAATTCTCCCACACAAATACAGAGAAATACTATATTTGTCAGTATTTCACATTAAAATCTTAAAAAGATGAAATGTAGTATAATTCTTTCTCAATAAGTATTACTTTAAGCAATACTTAATAGAAATATGTCTCCAAAACTATAATTCATATTTATATAATTTGTATGTCAGTATGAAAATAATTGCTTCCTCAGTAGTTACCAAACCAATCATGTGTACAGAGCACTTGGCAATACCAACAGCAAGGTTAGAATACAGATTAAGAATAGGAATGCCTCTTTCCTGTGTAAGCCTTAGGGGTGATCCCGGCAGAATTAACCAAGAGAAGCTGAGACCTCTTTATTCTATTTTCTTTGCTTGTTCATCTCTTAAAGAATAATAACTCTAATAAGACAAAAGTATATTGAAACTGTCACTATAATAAACCTTAATCTCCAATTTAGGGATTAGAATGCCTTGTACCACCACCACCCTTCAATGTATATCAGGACTACACAGCAGAAGAACTTTCTTTTTTTTGAGACAGAGTCTTACTTTGTTGCCCAGGCTAGAGGGCAGTGGTGCCATCTCAGCTCACTACAACCTCTGCCTCCCCAGTTCAAGCGATTCTCCTGCCTCAGCCTCCCAAGCAGCTGGTACTACAGGCACGTGCCACCATGCTCAGCTAATTTTTTGTATTTTCAGTAAAGACGGAGATTTCACTGTGTTGGCTAGGCTGCTCTGAAACTCCTGACCTTGTGATCCACCCACCTCGGCCTCCCAAAGGGCTAGGATAACAGGTGTGAGCCACCACACTCAGCCAAGAACTCTAACTTTCAAATGGAATAAAAATTCATGTCTGTAATGAAGCAGGACTGAAATTCTCTAATGATCCCATTTCTCCCAATCCTCTGGATCCTTGGATGATCTGAAAGTATGGTTAATAGAATCAAGGTGCCACACCACCTAAAATAGGCACACACACAAAAATAGAGAAGAGAAAGGAAAGAAAGCCAAAGATAGGGAGAGAGGGTGAGGTGAGAGTATTTGCCTAAGTACCCTGTCAGGAGACAAAAAAAAACAAAAAGACAACAGTAGGAAGAAGAGAAAAAAAGGCAGATAAGGATAAGTTCAAGGGAGAAATGCAGGTAAAGTACGTAATGGTAAAATAATAAAATTTTTATCTATAACCATGTGATCTTATGCATATTGTGGTGATATATACATATAGCTAAACAAAAGTTGTTACATTGTATAGCTTTCTATTCTAAGGAAAAAAAAACTCATATCTACCCCTTCCTACTAAATAAAACAGAAATCTAAAAGATTCTAACATTAAAATGCTAATTTATCAGTGAACTATAAAACACAGAACATGTCTGCTGTGCTTACTACTACTTCCCCAAAGCTCCACTGGTGCCTGATAAGTGTGCACCAAATATCTGTGGAAGGAAATAAAGGAAAGGGATAGGCAAAGGGAGTAAAAGAATACAGGAAGCCACTCTAGATGACATTTAATTTCTCCAACACAAAACAAGCAATTTGGGAGAGTAGATATACTGTCCAACTGGTCCCAAGGCCAAATTTATTGCCTTTACGTTAGAATATGCATTTCAACCATTTTACCATTAATATTAAACCAAAAATAATTTAACATTAATGATTAAATTTAGTATTGACAATAACATGAGAATGTCACATCATGAGAATATGCACATTTACATGGCAGAAAAGTTTGAAGAGTGTTATTCTCATTACTAAAAGATTCATTAAAAATTATTTTTACTCTAAAGGATTCCACTAGCTCCCAAGCAGTGAATCCTAACCAGAATGAAATGTATGAAATGAGAGACACAGAATTCAGAATACGCATGGCAAAGAAACTCAACAAGATCCAAGAGAAAGTTGAAATCCAACACAAAGGAAACAGAAAAACAATCTAAGATTTAAAGACCGCCTAGTGATATTACGAAAGAACCAAACAGAATTTCTGGAATTGAAAAATTCACTACAGGAATTTCAAAATATAGTTGGAAGCCTTAAAAACGAACTAAACCAAGAAAAAGAAAGAATTTCAGAGACTGAAGACCAGTCCTTCAAGTCAACCCAGTTAGATAAAAAAAGATAATAATTTTTTAAAGTGAACAAAGCCTTCAAAAAATATGAGATTATATAAAATGACTAAATATATGACTTATTAGCATTCCTGAGAGAGAAGAGAAAGTGAGCAACTTGGAAAATTAGTTGAGGATATAATTCAGAAAATTTACCCCAATCTTGCTAGATGGACAACATGCAGATACAAGAAATCCAGATAACACCTACAAGATATTACACAAAATGACTATTTCCAGGGCACATAGTCATCAGACCATCCAAGGTCACCCAAAATAAAAAATATTAAAGACCGCTAGAGAAAAGGATTATATGACCTGTGAAGCAACAGTCTCCAAACTTTTTGGCACCAGGGACCAGTTTCAGGGATGACAAGTTTTCCACAGATAGGGTTGTTGGGGTGGTTTGGGATGAAACTGTTCCACCTCAGTAGGCATCAGTGAGATTCTCATCAGGAGTGCACAACCTGGATTCCTGGCACATGCAGTTCACAATAGAGTTGATGTTCCTAAGAGAATCTAACGTCACTGTTGATCTGACAGGAGGTGGAGCTTAGGCTGTAATGCTGAATCGCCCACAGCTCACCTCCTGCTGTGTGACCCCATTTCTAGCAGTCCATGGAAGGATACCAGTCTGCAGCTCTAGAGGAAAACCCATTAGACTAACAGTAGACTTCTCAGCAGAAATCCTACAAACCAGACAAGATTAGGGGCCAATTTTGAGCAGACTTAAAGAAATGCCAGCCAAGAATTTCATGTCTTGCCAAACTAAGCGTCATAAATGAAGGAAAAATAACGTACTTCCCAGACAAGCAATTGCTAAGCAAATTCATCACCTGCAGACCAGCCCTACAAGAGATGCTTAAGGGAGTTCTAAACGTGCAAACAAAAGAATGACAATTGCTAATACAAAAGCACACATAAGCACATAATCCTAGACTCTATAAAGCAACTATGCAAAACAGACTACAAAGCAACTAGCTAACAACACTGTGACAAAACTTCACATACCAATATTAACCTTGAACATAAAGGGCCTAAATGGCCCACTTAAAAGACTTAGAGTGGCAAATTGAAAAAAACAAACAAAATCCATTTTTGTTTTATCTGCGAGAGAACCATCTCACAAGTAACAATACCCATAGCATAGACTCATAGTAAATGAATGGAGAAAGATCAGGTAAATGGAAAACAAAGAAGAGCAGAGCTCTTATATTAGATAAAACAGACTTTAAACAAACAACAGTTAAAAATGGACAAACCAGAGCATTACATAATTTTTTTAAAAGGGTTCAATTATACAAGAAGACCAAGCTACCCTAAATATATATATGCAGTCAACATTGGAGCACTGAGATTTATGAAAACAATTTTTAGGTCTTTTTAGACCTAAAAAAAGATGTTGACAGACACACAATAATAGTGGAAGACTTCAACACACCACTGACAGCATTAGACTGATCATCAAGGCAGCAAACTAACAAAGAACTTCTGGACTTAAATTTAACACCTGACCAAACCTCACATACCAATATTATGAACCTGATAGACATCTACAGAATACTCTACCAAACAACCACAGAATACACATTCTTCTCATATGTACATAGAACATATGCAAAGACTGACCACATGCTTAGTCATAAAGCAAGTCTCAATAAATTTAAAAAAAATCAAAATCATACCAAGCACCTTCTCAGACCACAATGGAATAAAAATAGAAACCAACACCAAGAGGAACTCTCAAAACCACATAAATACATGAAAACTAAACAATGTACTCCTGAATGACTTTCAGGTAAACAATAAAATTAAGGCAGAAATCCAAAAGTTCTTTGAAAAAAATGAAAACAGACACAATATACCAAAACCTCTGGGATACAGCAAAAGCAATGTTAACAGTAAAGTTTAGAGTATTAAATGCCTATGTCAAGAAAATGAATCTCAAATTAACAATCTTACCTCACACCTAAAGGAACTAAAAAACAGGAAAAAATTAAACCCAAAACTATGAGAAGAAAAGAAATAGTAAAGTCAGAGTAAAACTAAATGAAATTGGGACCCAATAACCATACAAAAGAGCAATGAAACAAAAAGTTGGTTTTTTGAAAGGATAAATAAAACTGATAGACTGCTAGCAAGATTAAAAAAGAAGAGAAAGACGATCCAAATAGGCACAATCAGAAATAGCAAAGGTAACATCACAACCAAGCCCACAGAAATACAGCAGATGCTCAGAGACTGCTATGAACATTTCTGTGCATACAAAGTAGAAAATCTAGAGAAAATGGATTAATTCCTGAAAACACACTACCTCCAAGATTGAACCAGGAAGAAACAGAAATCCTCAACAGACCAACAATAAGTAAAAAAATTGAATCAGAAATTAAACACCTACCAACTAAAACAAGCCCCAGACGAGAGGGATCACAGCCGAATTCTACCGGTCATACAAAGAAGAGCTAGTACCAATCCTAATGAAACTATTACCAAAAAATCAAAGAGGAAGGCCCCTCCCTAACTCATTCCACAAAACCAGTATCATCTTGATATTAAATTTGGCAAAGACATAACAAAAAAAGAAAATTACAAACCAATATCCCTGATGAAAATAGACACAAAATTCCTCAACAAAATACCAGCACACTGAGCTAGGTGCAATCATTCACGTCCATAATCCCAGCACTTTGGGAGGCCAAGGCAGAAGGATCACTGGAGTCCAGGAGTTTAACACCAGCCTGAGCAATATATTGAGATCCCATCTCTACAAAAACAGTTTTTTAATTAGCCAGGCACAGTGGCACATGTTTGTAGTCATAGCTACTCAGGAGGCTGAGATGAAAAGATCATTTGACCCTGTGAGGTCAAGGGTGCAGTGAGCCATGACTGCACCACTGCACCCCAGCCTGGGGGACAAAGTAAGCTCGTCTCAAGAAAAAAAAAAAACACACAAGCAAACCAAATCTAGCAGCACATCAAAAAATTAATTCACCACAATTAAGTGGGCTTTATTCCTGGGATGCAAGGATGATTCAACATATGCAAGTCAGTAAATATGATTTACCACATAAGGAGAATTAAAAACAAAAACCATATAATCATCTCAATAGACACAGAAAAGACTTTTGATAAAACGCTATACCCCTTCATTATAAAAATCCACAACAAACTTGGCATCAAAGGAACATAACACAAAAGAAGTATGTATAACAAAGTCACAGCCAACATCATACTGAATGGGCAAAAGCTAGAAGCATTCCCTTAAGAACTGGAACAAGACAAAGATGTCCACTCTCACCATTCCTATCCAATATGTTACTGGAAGTCCTAGCCAGAGCAATAAGGCAAGAGAAAGAAATAAAAGACACTAAAATAGGAAAAAAAGAAGTCAAAGTATCTCTCTTCACTGACAATATACTTGTATACTAGACAATCCTAAAGATTCTGTCAAAAGACTCCTAGGCTTAATAAATGATTTCAGCAGTCTCAGGATAAAAAGTCAATGTACAAAAATCAGTAGCATTTCTATATACTAATAATATTCAAGCTGAGAGCCAAGTCAAGAATGCGTGACATTTATAATACCTACAAAAAAAAAAAAAAAAAAAAACAACAACAACAAAAACACCTAGGAATACATCTAACCAAGGAGGAGTAGTTCTCCACAAGGAGAACTACAAAAGATGACTAAAAGAAATCAGAGACGACATTTACAAATAGAAAAGCATTCCACGTTCCCAAGTTAGAAGAATCAATATTGTTAAAATGGTCATAATGCCCAAAGCAATCTGCAGATTCAATGCTATTCCTATCAAATTACCATCATCATTTTTGATAGAATTAGAAAAAAACTATTCTAAAATTTATACAGAACCCAAAAAGAGCCAAAATAGTCAAGGAAATTCTAAGCAAAAAGAACAAAGCCAGAGGCATCAATTTACCTGACTTCAAACTATACTATATGGCTACTGTAACCAAAACAGCAAGGTACTGGTACAAAAACAGACACATAGACCGATGGCGCAAAACAGAATGCCCATTCACGGTAAACAGGATAAAGAAAATGTGGTACATATATACCATGGAATATGACACAGCCATAAAAAATAATGAGATCATGTCCTTTGCAGCAATGTGGATACAGCTGGAGGCCATCATCCTAAGCAAACTATACAGAAACAGAAAACCAAACACTGCATGTTTTCACTTATAAGTGGGAACTAAATATTGAATTCACATGGATATAAAGATGGAAACAACAGACACCAGGAACCCTAAAAGGAAGGAAGGAGTGGAGAGGACAAGGGCTGAAAAACTTCCTATTGGATACTATGTTCATTACCTGGGTGACAGAATCAGTGGAAGCCCAAACCTCAGCACCATGCAATATACCTGCACATGTATCCCACTAAACCTAAAATAAAAATGGAAATTTAAATAAACTGTGAAAATATATTTTTTAAAAATAATTTCCAAAGAATTTGAAATGCTGATTTACAATTATTAAATATTTATGCAACTTCTTCAGAACATATCTATTGCATAATGCAAATTACATATATATGATTAAATAAAAATAATCCTGTACTTGGTAGACAACCAAGTCATTTGCATATAAACAGTGAAAAGCATTCTGATTCAAATATCTCTTGAGATAGTGATTAAAAAGAAGATAATAGACTGCATCTTATAATTGGGGTACAAAAAGTGATATGGGGACAACTGGAAAGACAATAAACAGGCAGTAAAAAGTCAAAAGAGCAGAAGACCTTTACCAGCAATGAAAAACAAGCAGGTCACTCACTATTAGAGACAGATTAAACAAAAAACCCAACTTAAAAATGGGCAAAGGAATTGAATAGACAGTTCTCGAAAGATACACAAATGGACAATAAGCATATGAAAAGATGTTCAATATCACTAGTCATCAGAGAACTGCAGATCAAAACCACAATGAGATGCCACTTCATACCCATTCTGATGGCCATTATCCAAGAAAAACAACAGAAAATAACAAGTGCTAGCTAGGATTCTTGTACACTGGTGTTAGGAATGTAAAATGGTACAGCAGCTATGGAAAACAGTATGGAGGCTCCTCAAAAAAATTAAACAGTCTTGAATTGATGACTGTGCATCCAGTTCAGGGTAGCATTATTCACAAAAGCCAAAAGGTGGAAGAAACCCAAATGTCTATCAGCAATGAATAAATAAACAAAATGTGGCATATACATACACAGAAATATTATTCAGGCTTTAAAAGGAAGCAAATTCTGATACATGCTACAACATGTATAAATTACTGAAAACATTAGGCTACATAAAACACACACATAAACACACACAAAAGAACAAATATTGATGATTCTACTTATATAAGGTATTTAGAATAGTCAAACTCACAGAGACAGGAAGTAAAATACTGGTTACGAGGTGCTGGGGTAAGAGGATATGGGAAATTATTGTTTCATGGGTGCGGGGTTTCAGTTAGAGATAAAAAAATTTCTAGAAACTGTGGTAATGATTGCACAATAATGTAAATGTACTTAATGGCAATGACTTGTATAGAGTACTTTTAAAATGGTTAAAATGGTAAATTTTATGTTATATATTACTCATTAATCTTAATTGTTAATCTTAAATTATATAATTATAATTGTAGCATCTAATTGTTCATCTTAAATTATACACAATTATTAACCTTAAATTTTCTTTCTCTATTTGAAAGAAGAGAATATATTATGGGGAGTGTAGTGAGTTGAAAAATGGCCACCTTCAGAAGATATGTCCACATCCTAATCTCTGGAACCTCTAAATGTTACATAATTTGGAAGGAAATAAACACAATTTATCCAGATATAATTAAGTTAAAATCTTGAAAGCAAAAGATCATCCTGGATCATCTTAGAGGGGCCTAAATCCAATGGCAAGTGCCCTTATAGGAGAAAGGCAGAGAGAAATTTGAGGTAGAAAAAAGAGGACACATGGTAATCCCAGCACTTTGGGAGGTCAAGGCAGACAGATTGCTTAAACTCAGGAGTTCGAGACCAGACTGGACAACATGGCAAAACCCCATCTCTACAAACAAACAAACAACAACAATAACAACAACAACAACAAATATATACATATATATATGTAATTTGGCCAGGCATGGTAGCTTGTGCCTGTACTCCCAGCTACTTAGCGGAGATGGGGGCTGAAGCCAAGCACACTGGCTCATGCTTGTAATCCCAGCACTTTGGGAGGCCAGGGCTGGAGGATCACTTGAGGTCAGAAATTCAAGACCAGCCTGGCCAACATGGTGAAACCCCATCTCTACTAAGAATACAAAAAATTAGCTGGGTGTGGTGGCACAGGCTTGTAATCCCAGCTACTTGGGAGGCTGAGACAGGAGACTCGCTTGAAACCAGGAGGCAGAGGTTGTATTGAGCCAAGACTGTGCCATTTGCACTCCAGCCCAGGTAAGTGACTTCGTCTCAAAAAAAAAAAAATACACACAGACACAGACACACACACACACACACACACACACACACACACAACTTCCTAAAGGCCTGAGAAAGAAGACTGATTTTCTCAAAAGTATGTGGTTAACGGAATTCAAAACTAAATTTTTTGAACTATTCTATTTATCTAACTGACCAAAATTAATTTGTTTGTTTCATATTAAACTTTATAAAATAAACTGAGTTTTAACTTTAAAAAATTTGTTTCACTTAACATTCTGATCAGACTTACTCCCATTTGCCTTTACTAATTTTAATCTAATAGCTAAATATAAATCTATAAGCACATGTTCATCCCTCTCCTATTTAAAAAGCTTTGTATGTTTAAATGTGTACATCATTTCCCTGTACTAGATAATCATTACTGTCTGCCACAGTGAGGACTCAGTTTACATATACTGAAAGTTTCCTTGGGGTAGAGGGAAAAGTTGTATCAAACTAACAATTTGGTTAACTCCTTGCCATCAAACAAATCCAATGTTTTCAATAGATCTTTTTATTAGAAAATTCCTCCTTGAACAGTTATATTCCAAATATTCCTTATTCTGCCAAGGAATGATAAAAGAAATATCAATCCTTGGAAAACTAAAAAACCAAAACATATAAACCAAATGACCTCAGACTTAACACCTTTGAAGGACCCATTCTCAAATAACTGCAGATTTCCCATTTAACCACTTTCATTTCCTAATTTAGTGCCATCTTTTAAGTTCTTCATATCCCTCATGCTATGACACTAAATATATGTCCTATAGTAAAAAGCACAATATTAACTTGTGGCCAATTAAAGAGAAGCAACTCCATTCTAAATTATCCAAGCTCAAGGCACCTCTTTTTGCCCTTAATTTTTGCTGGCCTAAGCAAGACTAGTTTACAAGCAGGCCTGGTGCCTGAACACAGTAAAAGGCTGAGAAAATGACTGGGAAACCAAATCCCAGTTCATTCAGCCTAGAAGGCAGCGCCACTGTTCTGGGGTGTTCCTCTTATACACCTCTAGTGGGCAGGCATATTGGAAAGGGCTTGAACTCTGTGAGGATGGCTGCAAGTCATTTCAGAAAGACTGGATAGAATCCTCACTCCAATCAGGCAATATCACCAGTGGCTAGGTACTCTCCGATATATGGAGGCTGAGAAAAATCACCCACCACATCCTAACTTTGTCTCTAACTTTGTTCTAGATAGCCATCTATGTGTAGTAAATTGTATCATTTACTTATATTAAAAGAACCATCAGTTTTTTTGCCTCATCAGCTGTGGAGTCTTCTTGTCAATCACATCTTCGTCTCATTGTGGCAACTCTATAGATTATTGGTTATCTCATTAATCTATATGGCTACCAAAAAATGGCTGGAAAACAAAACATAAAAAATTAAAATCTGTCCATATTTCCTGCTACTCTGGAAAACTTAGAGGGTTCAGATTTTAAATTAGTAAATATTGTGATTAGATGGTTTAAAAATGTCTAATTTTTTAGCCACTCCTCCACTTGCATAGAGTTGGCATATTAACACAGAGGATATTTCTTTGGTGTCTAGGCAAAAATACAGATCAAACTGAATTCATATCTCAGTTCTGCCGCTGATAAGTTATGTCATCTTAACAAATAATCTTATCCATTTCATCCAATCTACCCAATGGAGAATAAAATATTAATTTCACAAAGTTACTACAGTACAAAAAAAAATATTGGTTAAAAAAGAAAATCATTCCACTTACTTATCATACTGTGATATCCTACCAGCTTTCTCATATCTTAACAACCACTTTATCTCCTCTCTAACCTCTTGAGATTCAGATGTCATCTGTTTAGGGTAGGGCTCCCCAGATGACTGCTATGCAGCAAGCATGGAGAGAACACTATTCCATGATTGCTCCATTTCCTTATATTCTCTTTTCTTTCCAGAATTTCTCTCTCTTTCCAGACTGTGCCCTGTTAGTAACCACCTGAAGTGTATCTCAGCAGCATCCTTAAATTCCCTGTAGCCCCATCCTTTAAAAACACTAATTCATTAAAACCCAAACCCTGCATATCAAGGCCATAATGCACTCTACTGCGCAGCAGAGTATGCTACCACAGGAAGGCCCATAAACCAGTATTAATTACATTACAATTTCTCAATTACCAATTTTAGCTGGACCCACTACATTTTTTTTCTCTCTTGAACAGCTCTTTTCACGCCCGTACTATGCCCCCCACCAAACTACTGTAAACCTTGAAGAAACAGTAAAAGTTATTAACTTTATTAAATTTCCACACGTGAATATATATTTTGTAGTATTCTACATGACAAAATGGAAAATATGCATAATGCACTTCCCCACATACCAAAGAACAATAATAATCTGAAAAAAAGTAGTTGCATGACTGAGCTGCAAGCTAAATAAACTACAAGGCTCTTTTCAAGAACACCGATTTTACTTGAAGAATAACTGACAGAAAACTAAGGTTACACAGATGGGTATTTGACAGACATTTTCTCAAAAATGAACCAAGTGAACCCGTCATTTCAAGACAAATAAAAGGCAGTATTTGTTGCCCATGATAGAACTGTATCTGTTACATGATCTTAACAACCCCCAATACTTGCAGTTCAATACTCTAATTTGTGAGGCAGCTCACAAACACAAAAAAAGTTAAATAATGCCATCATTCAAATAGGAGATAAACTATATTATGTTTGGAAATGTACAAGGCAACACTTGATTAACTATCCAAAGAACTGGACTGTCAAAAATTGCCTATATACAAATTATGAGGAAAAAGAGAAATTTACTTGGGCGACAGCTGTCAAGAATGGGTCTATCCAGAAATAAAATCTGAGTTGAGACTTTAAAAAATGGTAGGATTTAGACTGGTTTGAAAAAAAAAAAAACAGTAAGCAAGGCATCCGAGGAAATTTGCAATATATATATATTTTTTTTCCTAAGAGAAACACTATCATCAGGTATATTTTTAACAATGTATTATGTATTCATTCAAACTCTCAGGTAATATTATCAGATCCTTAAAGGAAGGGGTCACATATTACAATTCTCTCCTCTCTGCTAGAGAAAGTAGCACAGGGTCAAATTTAACATATTGAACTATTTGGATAGAAAAATAAGATTTACACAGGGAAGAAGCAGAATGGTAATAATGGAAGTCCTAGGTTAAATCCCAGCTCTGGAACCTACCTAAGTTGCCTTGGGTAATTTAGTAACCCTCACGGACTGAAACACAAACTTGTCTACTTTGAGGATCACTCTACAAACATCCTAACTAAAATAACCACAGATAACTAATGATCAGAGAAGAAGTAAGACTCTGTGTTCCTGTTTTTGTTCTTGCTGACCTTGTTATTTTTCATTTTATTTTAAAACAATTGATGCTATTTTTATCTTTCATTTACCAAAAGGAATTTACATACACAAGGAAGATGGTACATATTGTATACGATTATATTACTCAAAGAATTCTATGCTGGGCACACTCCTGTAATCCCAGCACTTTGGGAAGCCACAGTGGGAGGATCGCTTGAGCCCAGGAGTTGGAGACTAGCCTGGGCAATGTAGCGACAACTTGTCTCTACTAACAGAAAATAGCCTGGGCAATGTAGCGACAACTTGTCTCTACTAACAGAAAATTAGTTGGGCATGATAGTGCATACCTATATCCCCAGCTACTCTGCAGGCTGAGGTGGGAAGATCACCTGAGCCCAGGAAGTTGAGGCTAGAGTGAGCCATGATCGCACTACTGCACTACAGGCAGGGTGACAGAGTAAGACCCTGTCTCAAAAGAATGAGAAAACAAAAACTCTCTTTAAAAATGCTCGCGAAGGCGAGGTCATCAGTTCAAGGCTAACCTGAGCAACCTCATAAGCTCAAACTGATTGGCAAAAAAATAAAAATAAATAAAATAAAAAAATAAAAATGTTTCAATACAACAGACAGATTTTTAAATGTTTTCCATATAATACACTATTACCTATATTATCAAAATTTAACCCACAATAGCATTATAATATCAGATGTGATTCCAATTTATTCATCTTCAGATAGCCTAAAATAATGCATTCTTCTTCTTCCTACTTACTTCAAATTCCTCCAGCCACCATGACACTATCTTCTCTTTTCTACACATACATACACTCTTCCCTTCATTTCTATATCCTTATTGAGGTAACTGCAGCCACTAGAGGGCAATAAGTATACAAAGATAAATGTACTTATCTATGATGATGAACTTATCTATATGATTCACAGAGTAATAAACCTAAAAAGTATATCATCACAAATCTTGAAACATAGGCAATTGGACTTGAATATGTAAGATATATATTTCAAACTCAAAAATTTTCCTGCAGCGATCACAGAAACATATAATGATGTTCAACAAAGGAATTCCATTTTCTGAATAAGGATTCATTAAAAAAAAAAAAGCCTAATTCCTTTACAGGTGCATAGCAATATTAGAAATTAGGATTGCTTAATATCATCCTCAGACCAAAGAGAAAGGGTAGAAAAAAAAAACCACACACACACACACACACACACACACACACACACACACACACTGAGAGAGAGAGAGAGAGAGAGAGAGAGAGAGAGAGAGAGAGAGAGAGAGATAGAGAGAGAGAGAGACAGGTATACATTACGGAGTGGGTAAGAACAGATTACTTCAAACTCTTCCACTATCACATCGAGAAGCAATAAACTGAAGAGCAAAGAGGATTTACCAACCCTTTCTTCTACTGAAAAGCAAGCAAAAACTTTACAGGTATATTTTTGGGGGTAGAACAGTGACTGTAGACATATACAGAGCCTTCACTTCTTTTCCCACAATTTAGAATGCAGAAGGAAGAGAAATTATCAGTTACTAATCTTTAAGAGATAATTTTAGCATTTTTAAAAAGAACAAATTTAAATAAACGTATTTAGTTTATATTTACTTACACTGACATTACAAAACTGCAACACTTATATAAGGCTAACATTTTTAGCAAATCATAATTTTCTTACCCTCATTGGATGTATATCAGCATAAGGAGGTTTTCCTTCAGCCATTTCTATAGAAGTAATGCCGAGGGACCAGATGTCAGCAACACAGTTATAGCCTATTTCTTGAATCACCTCAGGAGCCATCCAAAATGGAGTTCCTATTACAGTATTGCGTTTGGCCATCGTATCCTGCAATAATGTTACGTAGCCATAAATGCTACTACAAAAACACAAAGGAAATCTGTATGCCAAACATTCTTTAAGAAAAAGTCAAAACCTCCAATGCCACATATTGTATCAGAAATTGACTATATTTTGCTAAAATTTCAACCAGTTATGACATACTTAGGAATTCTGAATTCTGAAAACAACCAAGAATCCACAGGTAACTTATCTCTACTACCATCACTTAAATACAATCCTTAAAGATACTATAATGCTGAAAGCTACACAAATGAGCTGACTAGCTTCCCTTTTAGAACAGTAAAGCATTTTGATTACAAATTTTCATATTCAATTATCCTAAATTATAAATTAAATAATACTCGAATTTGGCTCGATTAGGGTTCCTTCTCCACAAAAACAAAAAAGTTACACATTTCTTTCCATTCCCCCTCAAAAAGTTATCAAAGTTTAGTTACAATCAAAGCTGAACAAATTAGCCAAGTGTTTAGAAAATTATTAAATTTAACTTACTGTTAGCTGTCCAGCCACTCCAAAATCTGCCAATTTTGCATGTCCTTCTGTATTGAGGAGAATATTTCCAGCTTTTATATCTCTGTGTATTTTTCTCATAAAGTGCAGATATTCTAGTCCTTTCAATGTAGATTTAAGAATGGTTGCAATTTCATCTTCTGTTAACTGGAAAGAAATATTTTTAAAACCATATTAAAATGCCATGTTAGATAAACTCTTACAAAAAAGCACTAGTAACAAGTATGTCGTGTGTGTGTGTGTGTGTGTGTGTGTGTAAGACACCCCACTCTGTTGCCCAGGCTACAGCACAGTTGGCGTGATGACAGCTCACTACAGCCTCATATTCCTGGGCTCAAGCCATACTCCCACCTCAGCTTCCCGAGTAGCTAGAACTACAGGCACACGCCACCCAAATAGGCTAAGTTATTTTTATTTCTGTAGAGACGTGGGCTTCGTTATGTTGCCTAGGCTGGTCTTGAACTCCTGGCTTCAAATAATTCTCCTTTCTCAGCCTCCCAAAGTGCTGGGATAATAGGTGTGACCCACCACGCCTAGCCACAAGTACTTCTTTCTAATGACCATTAAACCTCCAGGAAACCGCTAAAGGGATAAATAATCTAGAACTTCTTCTTTCCACAATATGCTTTCTTACTCTTATTAAACATTTTACTCATTAAAGGATGATTAAATTTCTCTCTTTAAGATTGTCAGTATTGGCAGGGTGTAGGAGGCCAAGGCGGGCAGATCACTTAAGGTCAGGAGTTCGAAACCAGCCTGGACAACATGGTGAAACCTCATCTCAACTAAAAATACAAAAATCAGCCAGGATGATGATGTGCATCTGTAATCCCATCTACTCAGGAGGCTGAGGCAGGACAGTCACTTGAACATGAAAGGCAGAGGTTGTGGTGAGCCAAGATTGCACCACTACAACTCCAGCCTGGATGACAGAGTGAGACTCCATCTAAAAAAAAAAAAAAAAAAAAAAGAATTATCAGTATCAATCCTAAAGCAAAGGACATATCCGAAGAATCAGACTGATATAAGGAATCACTATTTCTCACATCTTCTAACACTGGCGGGAGGGGGCATTATCACAGCTAATTTCTGTTCTGAAAAAGTAAATTCACATACTTCCCCTGAGATATTTCAGATTCTTCATGAAAACGAAACCAACAGCTTTATATAAAGAAAAGTAAATGAGGGAGGGTGGCTTGCAATGAATCTTCTGCAAAAAGCTCCTATACCAGTGCCACTCCTAACCCTTCCAAGTCCTGGACTTCTGATCTAATACTAAGAACTCAAAAGTAAAAACGTCAGAGAAAGATTAGGAAAGTGGAAACACAAGCAAAGGCTATCAGAAGAGAAAAAGGGGGAGAGTAGAGAAGGCCGGGCCGGGCGCGGTGGCTCACGCCTGTAATCCCAGCACTTTGGGAGGCCAAGGCGGGTGGATCACGAGGTCAAGAGATCAGACCATCCTGGTCAACATGGTGAAACCCCATCTCTACTAAAAATCCAAAAAATTAGCTGGGCATGGTGGCGGGCGCCTGTAATCCCAGCTACTCAGGAGGCTGAGGCAGGAGAATTGCCTGAACCCAGGAGGCGGAGGTTGTGGTGAGCCGAGGTCACGCCATTGCACTCTGGCCTGGGTAACAAGAGCGAAACTCCGTCTCAAAAAAAAAAAAAAAAAAAAAAAAGAAGGCCAAGGAAGAAAGGGATGGGAAAGGAAATATTCTTAACAATTGAGCAATAGAGCCACTGCTAACCGTACCAGAAAATGTGCTAAGAGTTTCACATGCACTCTCATTTATTCTTATAACAATCTTGTAAGGCAGTGTGATATTATGAAATAATAGGAAATATTTGGTCTTTGCAGTTTCTTGGCACAAAAACTCCTAAGACCCTGTGAATTGATTGAGTGAGTAAGAAGCTGAATCAAGACATTTTATCTTTGTTTTCTCACCATTCTCACAAGAGTGAGAGGGACAGTCTTTTGTCATTTATAATAAGCTCCTTTCAACCATACCAGAATTTATACTGAGCAGGTGACTCTTGGTAGGAGCCTGCGTAGCTTCAGAATGGGAGCTGATTGCCAAAAAAACCAACCAAGTGATTAGAAGTTTGGAAATTTCACCTCAACCCCTGAATTATGGGAGGGCCGTGGGGAGACAGTGGGTAGAGCTTTAGCTAAGTACAAGTGTCCAAAAACTTAATCAATCATGCTTATATAATAGAACAAACCATAAAAACTCTAAAAGATAGGGATTGCCCTCATTATGCTTATATTCTATCTATAAGCAAAGGGATAATTTGGGAGAAAACAGGATAACACAGGAAAATGTCAGTGAAAATTGCTATGAGGACAATAATAGAGCACTACTGATAGAGAATGACTGAGAAGCTAATTTAGACTGACATTCAAGAAGGCCCAAAAGACATTTTACTGAAGTCTAAATGATATAAGGAAGCCAATCATGTGAATGGCTATCTGGGAACATACATTCCACAAAAATCTTTATTAAAAAAAAAAAGATTAAAATATCTTGATTCAACTTCTCAAGTTTTCTAAAACACTGAAGAAAAGAGAACACTTCCAAACTCATTTTAAGAGGCATTATCTGATACCAAAGCCACACAAAGTCACTACAAAACAATTACAGACCAAAATCCCTTATGAATATTGATATGAAAATCCTCAACAAATACAGCACGCCACTTCAACAGGATCTTAAAAGGTTGTTACACCATGACCAACTGGAATGTATTCCTGGAATGCAAGAATGATTTGCCATACAAAATCAAACAATGTAATACACCACCTTAACAGAATGGAGAAGAAACCACATGATCATTTCAAATGATAACAGAAAAAGCATTTGACTAAATTTAACATCTTTTCATAATAAAAACACACAACTAATAGGAATAGAAGAAAACTATCTCACCATAGTAAAAGCCACACACAAAAAACCTAATGTAAATGTCATACTCAAAATGTATGACTGAATTTTCCTCAAAGATCAGGAATAAATAATGTAAGGATGCTATTAGGTTGGTGCAAAAGTAATTGCAATTTTTGTCATTACTTTAAAAAAATGGCAAAAACTACAATTACTTTTGCACCAATCTAATACTTCTGTTCCACATAGTACTGGAGGTTCTACCAGTGCAATTAGGCAAGAAAAATAAATAAAGGCATCAAAACTGGAAAAAAAAGAAGTAAAATTATCTCTGTTCACAGATGATATGATAATACATGTAGAAACTCTAAAGATTCCACAAAAAAAACCTATTAGAATTAATAAATAAATTCAACAAGTAGCAGTATACAAAATCAACCCAAGAAAATCAGTTACATTTTTATACATTACCAATGAGCAATCTGAAAAGGAAACTACAAAAAAAAAATTCTATTTACAATAGAATCAAAAGAATAAAATAGGAATTAACCAAGGATGTGAAATATCTGTGCAATGAAAACTACAAAACATTGTTGAAAAAAAGTTAAGATATTAATAAATAAAAACCTATCATATCTTCATAGATAAGAAAATTTGATGTGTTTAAGATGTCCATGCTACCAAAAGCAACCTACAGATTCAATGCAATCCTTATCAAAATCCCAATGATGGTATTGCAGAAATAGAAAAACGTATCCTAAAATTTATATGAAATCTCAAGGGGCCCCAAACAGCCAAAACAATATTGAAAATAGAAGAACAAAGCTATAGGTCTCATAGTTCCTGATTTCAAAACTTATTACAAAGCTATAATAATCAAAACAATGTGGTACTGCCATAAACACAGACATACAGATGGATGGAACAGAGTAGAAAACCCAGAAATAACCCTTGTATATATAATCAAATTATTTTCAACAAGAGCATCAAGAACATTCAATAGGAAGTAGTATTTTCACCAAATGGTGCTGGCACAACTGGATATTCATGTGCTAAAGATTAAGTTGAACCCTTACCTAACACCATATATAAAAATTAATTCAAAAGGGATCAAACATCTAAACATAAGACCTAAAACTATACCATTCCTGGGAAAAAAATAAAACAAGACCAAGGTCTCATGATATAGGATTTGTCAATGATTTCTCAGATATGACCAAAGAGGCACAAAGAACACAAGAAAAAAAAAACAAATTGGACTTGATAAAAAAATTTTTAAAATTGCACATCCAAACACAATATTAATAGAGTAAAAAGACAACCCATAGAATGAGAGAAAATATTTACAAATCACGTATCTCCTAAGATATTAATATACAGAATATATAAAGAACTCCTAAAACTTAACAATAAAAAAATCCAATTCAAAAAATGGGTAAAGGATTGTACAGACATTTTTCCAAAGATATACAAATGGCCAAGAGGCACATGAAAAGATTCTCAACATCATTAATCATAACAGAAATGTAAATCAAAAACACAATGAGATACTACAAAACACCCACTGTGATGGCTATTATCAAAAGACAGAAAAGAACAAATGTTGGCGAAGAAGTAAAGAAATTGGAACATTTGTGTACTGCTAATGGGAATGGAAAATGGTACAGCCTTTTTGGAAAACAGTATTAAGATTCCTTTAAAAGTTAAACACAGAATTACCTTTTGACCCAGTAATTCTACTTTTGGGTAAATACTCAAAAGAACTAAATGCAGGGTCTCAAAGAGGTATTCTTAAACAAGTTTCACCTCATCACGGGTTTATAACCATGTTCATAGCAGCATTATTCACAATGGCTAAAAAGTAGAAAGAACCCAAATGTCAACTGACAGACAAACGAGTAAGTAAAATGTGGTAGAAACATACAATGGAATTTCATTCAGCCTTAAAAAGGAAAGCAGTTCTGAAATATGCTACTACATGGCTGAACCTTGAGTACATTATGCTAAATGAAGTAAGCCAGTCACAAAAAAGACAACTAATGTATGATTCTGCTTATATGAAATACTTAGAGTAACCAAAATCATAGAGATAGACAATAGAACAGTGGCTGTCAGAGACTGAGGTAGCAGGGAATGGAAAGTTAGTGCTTAATTGGTACAGAGTTTCAGTCTTACAAGATGAAAAGACTTATGGATAATGGGGATGTTTATACAACCTTGTAAATGTATTTAATGCCACTGAACTGCACATTTAAAAATGGCTAAGATGGGAAATTTTGTTTATGTGCATCCTGGCACAATAAAAATAAAACTGAGGGAGCAAAATGCCTTGATTCAAGAAAAAGCTCACCATATCTGAGTTGAAGAAAGAAGTCTGAAGTTTAATGCACCAGGAGAAGACCAGCTTTAGATGAGATCTGAGAGAGACAGGCAAGGACTAGATCATGTAAGGCTTTACTGGCCACAAGTAAGGAGTCTGGATTATATGAAAATTCTGGTACTTACAGGAATTTATTCTCTAACTCAAACTAGATGGTCTGACTTGAGAGTGCAGGGAAAGCAAGCACCATACTCTAAAGCCACACCATCCAATACAGTAACCACTAACCATGCATGGTTCCTAAACATTTGAAATGTGAATATTATAATTTCAGATATGCCGTAAAAGTGAAATATACACCAGTTGGGCACCGTGGCTCACGTCTGTAATCCCAGCACTTTGGGAGGCCAAGGAGGGCAGATCACAGAGGTCAGGAGTTCAAGACTAGCTTGACCAACATAGTGAAACCCCATCTCTACTAAAAACACACAAAAATTAGCCAGGCATGGTACCATGTGCCTGTAATCCCAGCTACTCGAGAGGCTGAGGCAGGACAATCCCTTGAACCTGGCAGGTGGAGGTTGTAGTGAGCTGAGAGTGTGCCATTGCACTCCAGCCTGGGCAACAGAGCAAGTCTCAAAAATGTGAAATATACATCATAGATCGAGGCTTAGTGTAAAAAGAGAGAATGTAAGCTATCATGTTAAAATTTGCACATTACCCACTAAATTATTACATATTATGTTATAATATTAATATATTAATATCAAACATATAAAAAGTATTTAATATAATAGGTATTAGATACAGTATTTCATATTATATACTATTAATGCTATATATTAATGTTTGATACATTATGAAAGTTAATTATACTTTTTTTAATGTGGCTATTCAAAAATTTAAAATTGTATGTAGCTTGTGTTTCTTTTGGACAGTACTACACTAGAAAGGGTCCACAGGAACACTTTGTGAACTGTTCACTGATGTATCCACAATGCTTGGAACTATGCCTGGCATACAGATAGCACTTGATAAATAATTAATGAATGGGTACAGACTTGCCGATACAAAAAGAAAGGAGATACCAGCATCTGATGTTCCCAATCTTTCTAAATTAGTGGTGTGCAGCCAAATGTGAGGGAGTGGGAGGTAGCAGTGTTGTTTAGGACCACCACAATGGACCACTACGGATGGTATGCAAGGTGGTGGTGCTGTCATGTGTACCCAGGTTTTCTCCTCTGTCCTTATCCACCACTCTTTGTAATAAAGATTAAAAAAGATTAAAGAGCTTGGGGTGTTAACAAAAGCAGCATCAGCCCATAAAATTATGTCTTGTTTAGTTACTTCAGTACCGATCTTTTTAGTTGCCTAGACTTCAATTTTTATCTCTTAACATTCCACTATTTCCAACCAATAAGTCACTCATTTTCTATTAAGTCTGATTTGTTATCTCTGCTCCTGTACCCTATATTTCACTGCTCTACTAAAGAATGTTCAGAATGAAAGAGACTGACTATACTTCAGGGTCTTAGGATCTGTCTAATTTCAGTACTATAAAGCCACTGAACAAATCCAAAGCAAGACTAAAAGAGGGTTTTCCAGAGGTATCATACTAATTTGTGAACTGTTCGGCTTCACTTGATGACTTGAAAGGGTCATTCCAACTCTATGATTCTATGTTATCAAAGTATCTTCACGTAGATGCAATTTTAACTAAATAAAAGTCTCACTCGTTTGGGCATCAATCTACGTGCTCATTCAGCAAATATCTACTTGGCTGGCTCTACTACTGTGCTGATACTGTTCAAGGTGCTGGGTATACACTGACTAGGAAACTGATAATCCCAGTCCTAATGAAGCAGACAAGAATATCTGAGGGCATAACCTGAATTTAGCTCTGAACTGCTAAAGGTGGAGAGTGTAGATCTGAGTTTATACAGCCTCTCTTTCATTATGCTTTCCTCCCTTTGGTAATAAATCCTTCCCACTACTTCAGAGAGTTAGTGTCTTCTCATCCACTTCACATCCTCCTCAACGAACAAATGGTGCATGTCCAGTCATTCATACTAGTAGATGAATAGAACTTAATTTATTTTAACAATCCAATTTAGTATTAAGGCTTAACAGCAATATCTGTACTTTAAATTCAATTATGAAATGAAAGGTTTCTATCCCTCAATAAAATCATTTTAAACAACAATAAACAGGTGGAGAAATATTTTCTAGAACATAAAGGCATACTGTTGTCTTAAATTTTTATATTTCTTTACAGTTTATAAAAAGCATTTTGTAATTTCTCTACTCAAGTAAGTAAGCAGAAACACTTATTATTATTCCTTTTAACAGATGAGGAAACAAATTCAGAGAAATTAAATGGACTACTGAATGTCATACAACTACTAAGTGGTAAAGCCCGTACTTCTTCTACAGTCAACAGTACTTCCATCCCACCACTGCCAGATGTCACAAACATAAATGTATGAATTGTTCTCAATATAAGAAAAATTGGGGGGTGGGGGGGTTGAGGCTTGTTTCAAGGGTGATATTCAAAATATCTGACAGTCAGTAAAGCAAATGTCTAATCAGAACAGCTGTCAACCACAATAAAAACCAATCAGAACAGCTACCGTGGTCAACAACAGGAAGAACAGATACCAGGCATAAATAAGCAGTAAAACCATCATCCCTGACTATCAGGCAGAGTACCCGTCCCAGCTCAGCATTCAAATTCAAATTATTTTAAATGGTATGCCAGCCAAACAAAACAAATATACCTATTAATGAATGGTGGAAGTAAACACACTCACCTGGCCTGAAAAGTAACTCTGAGAACATTATGGGTGGCTTTATGAGCATTTTATTGAAAACAGATGCTTAATTCTGCTAAAACAAATATATAAATCAATGACTTTAAAATCACTGATCAACATTTTAAAAATACTAAGAAAATCAAAGTAAGTTTCAAATCACTAAGCAGGAAGAATCATTTCTAATCCAAAAAAGCAAAGAAATAATTATGAGAATATTAGTTTTGTCTACATAAAAACAGTAACCTTAGAAAACTCAGAAAAATAGCCAGGCATGGTAGCACAGTCCTATAGTCCCATCTACTCAGGAGACTGAGGTGGGAGGATCACATAGCCCAGGAGTTGGTTCAGTTACAGCTTGGGCAACATAGCGAGGTCTCGTCTCTAAAAAAAACTAAATAAATTTTTAAAAAGAAAAAAATAGTCATAACAAGACATTAATGTATAGATTTATTTAGACTATAAAGAGCTCATATAAAACCTGAAGAAAAACAATAAAATCTCAATAAATAAATAGGCCAAAGAAATGAATATACAATTCACAAAACTAAAAAGAGAGAGATATCTAATTAACATACATGGAAACTATTACACTGCACTAATTCAGAGAAAGCAAATTAAAACAATAAAGTATCAAATATAAAATTGCCCCACGGGTTACAACGTTGCTGAGAATAACAGCATATATAATCAGAGTATAAGTCACTGTGTAAAAGTAACATAAGAATTCAGAAGTATTTTCCAAGAAGCACTAGATAACATTCATCCCTGAAAATCATTTATTGAGCACCTACTCTAGATTTCATTTTTTTAAAATATCTCTAACCTAACATCACGCGGCTCCAATATAGCAGGAAATACACACTTAGAAACTTACAAATGATCATATAAAGCTCTTTCAAAGTGAAACATAACCAAAAGGGAGTGCAATTAATTAGGGACAGATAGAGGAAGTGCATTAAAAGCAAGCTCTAAATAAAAAAAGGTAGTTCACTATCCATAGAAAGGAAAAACTACTAATACAGTAACCCAAATAATGAACTAAAGAAGAGAAATATAACAGTTACAAAATGGCACTCAGAAACCAAGTAAGGCCCAGTTTTCTTCCTTCCACTGCAATAAGAAAAATGACAAAAAGTGATAGGCCAAATTTTAGCCTTGCTGTGCCAAAACGCAGATAAATCTTAGCAAATTTGGAATATAAATGTTTACTTGGTCTCTTTGAAATATCAATGGTACCAAATGAACTTTGGACAAGAGCAATATCTGTATCAAGATTTAAGCCACTCTACAAGTATTATATGTCACTAATGGAAAAGGAGGAGAGTGGAAGGAAATAAGAAGGTATATTTAGAAGACACCATATAGCAGGTTCTGATCTGTATGTTTATATCATGCTTATTTCATGTCATTTGGACGTATGTTAATGATTTTGTTAATAAAAAATAAAGAAGTTGACAGTCATTTTCCTAGGCAGATGGAGTTTTGTTTTCATGTAAACTCTAGCTGTTTTAACAAATTTCATTTACATATAAACAGAGCCAATTACCAAAAGTAGCTCGATTTTTACTGGCAACAAAGAAAACTACTGCTTCCTATGATGACATAAAATTTAAAGCAGCACCTTTCTCATATCTGTAAGACTTTTCAAGAGACTGGATAGGTCCAAACTCAACCATTTCAAAATGGTCAGATTTATACTGAAAACACCAAGGGGATAAAACACATGAGAGAGAGGATCTATCTGCTTCATATGGAAGAAGGTAATATAAGAATTCAGTTCCAAGACGGCAAAGCCTTAGATCCATTCTCAAATCACAGCTAACACTTCCTTCAGTGGTATCCGTTAAGAATCCCTTAAAGCAAACAAAAAAAATTTGTGGACACCATTAATGGGAACAAAAAAAATTTTATCAACAGAGTACTTCATTCATGGATTTAATTAAGTTATCCTCAATACATTACAGATTTAATTTCATTTATGTCACTACACAATTGGTGCAATGTCATTTTTAAATCCTTTGAATCATATTTTATAGTCTGTTTTGTTGTATTTTTCTAAAGAAGGGTGGTAGAGAGATAATAAACTGTGAATGAAATATTCAGCAATCAGGGATGAAATAAGACATTTATAGCTGAGTTAATACATTAAAAGACGGAAGTCTACATCTGGTTTCAATTGGTATGAATTCACTGGCAAATTTAAGAAGAATTTCATTATACAAAAACAAAAAGATGGTTTTGATAGGCTTTAGCCCTTTGGTTACTTTTGTTTCTATAGTCACATGATTAGTATAATAAAATGATACATTTAATATGTCACTATGTATATGGTTTTGATAAAAATGCACCCACCAACTTGTCTCAAGGGCACATGCACAAATGGTTTTAAAATACATATACTGCCTTAATGTTTTTATGTCAGTAAAAATGAATTCTAGTAAGGTTTTAAGGTCATAAAAAATTAAAAATTTTAATTTTCTAATAATAAGTCTTTCACAATATTAGCTAAACTCTACCTAATGATTATTTACATATAAAAAGTGATACATTAATTCTACATTAAATACCTATTACATATAAGAATACAAAACATCAGACAAAGTTCCCTCTTTCAAATGCGATAAACAGGTAGGTAAGTATATATACTTTTTAAAAATATTTTAAGTTTTACTTCCATAGGCACGTTGCATAAGGTCTTAAAAATTGATCAAAACTCACCAATATTATCCTCATATAGGCTTTTAAGGCTTGGATCAAACTTTGCCTCTTTCAAGAAATCACCCTATATTCCTCAAGTCAGGATTAATCTATTCCAGTGTTAACAATGGTGATAACAATAACTTGCATTTATTGAGGTCTTACTATGTCAGCCACTCCACAGGTTTCATTTCATTTAATACCCAAACAGAACTGTAGAAAGTAGGCACTAACAGGAATTTACTAAAAGTCTGTTGCATGATCCCTGCTTCATGACACTCAGAATTTTGTGGGAAGGGAACAAGAACAATTAATTACAATATTAATCGATGTCTGCAACAACAGGATTAGCAATAGGAGCACTCCAGGACAGCAGTTCTTAAAGTTTATTATGCATCAGAACCAGTACTCTTAAAATCCAAACCGGCTAATACAACATTTAAGGCCTTGAATGATACAGTTGCTGCCAGCCTCAACCATCTACCTCACCATTCTACCACTCAGGAAAGGCTTCACAGAGGAGATGACTTTTGAGCTGACTCTAGAAGACTGAACAAAATATATCAGGTGACCAAAGTGAGAAGGATAGATAAGGCATGTGTAAAGGTACTGAGCGTAAAAATACAAAAAGTACATTACCAGTGAATAGTTATTTGTGTTTGAACATAATGTGTATGGGAAAATAGTGCAAAATGGGAAGTCAGGTTAGTGCCAAAATGTTTTATATACCTACATATTTTTAAGTAGAAAGATGACATGATCACATCTGAACTTTTAGGAAGAAAACTCCAACAGTAGGCTCTCAGCCAGAGACTAAAAGGAGCAAAACAAAAGTGGAGAATTTAATAATAAAATAATTTGTAAAAATAATAGGAGTAGTAGTAGGGATAGCAGTAACTGGTCTATATCCTAGCTTAGAATTGTAAGGGAGACTTGCATGGTGGAATTAATGGTGAACACCTTAAGCAAAATTATTCAGAAGATGAAGAGGGTCAGAGCATGCAGAGAAACCAAAATGTGCCAACGGCAATATCCATCTTTCCTAATTTAGGTAGGTCTTAAAGACTATCTACAGTCTTTTCCCACAACTGAAAGTGCCTTCGCATTAAAGAATCATATATTGCTTAGTTAGCATCCTCTCAGTTCTCCAAAAAACAGGCTATAAAAAATAAACATGTCCTTTGACTCAGTAATTCCATTTCATGTAATGCATCCAATGACCACAACACAAAAATGCCAATACATATGTACAGAAGTTCCCTGCACCCTTGTAGGGTAAAACACTACGAGGGTTTAGGGATAGTAGTAGGGACAGCAGTAACGGGTCTGCATCCTTGTAGGGTAAAACATCCCTGTAGCAGTAAAACACTAAAAAGTTAGAAGTCCCTTTCATCCAGCAGACTGAAAAAAATAACATTCTGCTACACACACATAAGACCTATATGTACTGGAATAGGAAGGTATCTAAGACATATCAGAAGTTGAAAAAGAAAAAAGGTAAGGTACAAAACATCACATATGGTATGAATCCCTGGTGTAAAACAATCCACAAGAAATGAACTGACATAACCTCAAGAAAGTAAAATTAAGGGTGGATGTGAAGACATTAACTTCCCCTTTTGTACCCTTTTGTACTATCTGAAATTTTTACAATGTGCTCGTGTTATATTTTTTCTATAATTTATGTAACTAAAAGGAAAGGAGCAGTTTACACACTCTAGTTAAAAATACAGATAGTTATGCAATGCAATTTTAAAAGATCTCCATATAAAATTGTTAAAATTAGAAATGTGCCATCCAAGGAACTAAATTTCCGTTTCCTGGAAAATTAACATATATATTTCTTGATTTCCTAAGATTAAACAAAACTAAGACAAGACACAATGATCTTTTAATATTTTTTCTAATGATGAAGAATATCCACTATTTCAAGAAATATCATACAATTCTTAAATCACTTGTAATTTAAAACTAAATACTAGGGGAAAAAAAAGAAAAACTAAATGATACTTTTTAAAGTTTTTCCTTCACAATAAAAAGTAGCAATTTACATTTGTACAGAACTTTACAGGTTACAGAATCCTCTGACACTTACCATGTTTTTCTCCCACAAGAAAACACTGATGTAGGTAAGGCAAGTAATATGATATTAGATCAATTTTAGGATTAGGAAACTGAAGCTGAGAGGAGTTACACAACGTACCCAGGGTTACAGAGATAATAAGTAACAACCCAAGCACTGAAGCTTGGTCTGCCTGCTCCACATCCAAAGGTCTTTCCATTAAACCACATCACTCCAAATAACCACTGTTACAGCATGCTATGGGGTCAGGCTTCTGACAGGGAAGAAAGGCTCACTGCAGATCTGGCAGTAACAAGCAGTCTGTCTGCAGAGAAATATACAATATAAAAATAAAGTGTATGAAGCTGGGCCTGATGAAAGGGAAATAGAACTGGAAGAAATGCCAAGAAGACTGGCAACAAAGGTGAAAACTGGGCAACTTACCAATAAGGGAAGCCAAGGAAATATCTTTGTGAACTTAATTTACTTAGTTAAGGTAGACGGGATAGTCTATTTGGGAGACTATATTATAATGTGGAGAAATCATAAAGTGTTTATAATTCAATCAAAAGATTTAGAAAAGATGTAATGGAGCATGATGTGTATGTTGTATTTAATCAGAGATTAAGATGTGGCAGCACATGATTGCTATGAAAATTTCAACGGTCTAACCTCACAACTCATGATCCTGTTAATGCTGTGGCTTGGAACTTTAAGAGGGAAGTATAAAGTACACTCGGAACTCATTCTCACTCCATGTGACACCCCAAATAAGGAGCAAAAAGTATCACTTTCTACACAAAAGGACTCATTCTCTTAAGATTCTAGTATAGCACTGATAATTAGTACCCGCTCAGAGTGAGAAAATCCTTGTAAGAAGGGGCCAGGGACCAGAAATAATGCCAGGGTCAAGCCATCGTGGTCTAAAGGGAACCGTGGGTCTTTCCACTGAGTACTTTCCAGGAAAATCCTCATAGCAAACATTTACTGCTGACCTAGCAGGAACAGGATCCTTGAGAAACATCAACCTTACTGTCCCTTACTGTGACAGAAGGAACAAAGAGAAGAGGACCCAAAAGCTCTGACTCAATGTCACCAGATATATCTTCCACAATTTAAGATTCATTTTGTGAGCTATTTTAGAGGAGTTTTTAAATTACTGTCTTTTATTCCTTGTGTGTTTTGTTTTTAAGTTTAGTAAATATATAGAAACATCCATTATTTTTTGCCAGTCTAGCACCCATTCACCCTCCTCCTGCTAAAAAATATTCTGATTTCCCTTTAGGAAATCACTACTTCCTCATTCTCAGACCATGTATTTCTAGTAGTCAAGTCTACTCTAGATCTGGGTTGAACATATGACCTAGATCTAAGTCAGTTACTAAATCACATTGTAATGGCCACAATGATTTGCTCAGAGAAAAGCACATGACCCACTCAGAAGCACAAGATTATCACTCTTTTCTGCTGGGTTTCAACTAGAAAGGTATAACCCAGGGAACTGCTGGCAGACATCTTGTAACTGAGGGAAGAGCTTGTGTGAGTTTGAGACCAATAAAAAGGTAACACAACAAAAACATGAATTCAAGTGATTCCTTTCACCCTGAATCAAGCCATGCACAAAACTAATTTTGCAATGAGTGAGAGTTAAGTGAACAAATAAATTCCCTGTTTGGCTTAAGGTGGCTTAGGCTGGGTTTTCTGTAACTTATAACCAGAAGTTGAAACTGATGCAGTAAACTTGAAGTAAATACCAAACAGGAGAAGTTCTTGGAACAGAGGTTTGTATAAAGCACAAAGCACTAACTAATTACAGAAATGCTAGAGTTATTCCAGATGTGTAACAGCATTAGATGTCTGATCTATTTTCTATTTTCTGCCACCTCAAAAAGGGATACAATAATTGGCGGCAAGAAAAGTAGAATAAACATGTCTTTTAAAAGGAACATGCACGGTCTGTTTTTTTTTTTTAAGTCTCCTGCCTCCTTTGATTTCCTACTATCACCTCCCCTAGCTAATAAATGTTTGTCATTGCATTAATTTGCATTTGGATTTCTCATTTTACAAAACTCTCAGCCATTTCAGTTTCCATTCATTTTTATGACATACATCTTATCATCTCATACAATAGTTACAAAAACCCCTTACAGAAAAATCAGTGGTTTAGAGAAACTTGGTGAATATGCAGTAATCTCTGAAATACTTAAATCTCAAAAGTAATACTTAAGCCGACTTAAGATTTTATCTGATCATTCATCAAACTTCATATTCCAACTTCTTTACAACCAAAAGCTCTCCCACCCACTCTCCTCTCTTAGGAAAAAGAATACATACATTCCATGGGACTCTCAGGTATCCTGGATGAGGAAAATACTCTGGGGAAAATAGCATAGCAACTCAGTAACTCCCTTCTACCCTCACAAATCTATCTCATTCCACCTAAAAAAAAAAGAGTTGAAAATATAAAATATCCAAGGTTATAAATAATACAAGTTATGGGATGTGTCCAGAAAAACACAAATCTCTGTTCAACACAAAGTACATACATTAGAAAAAATAACTAGAATATTTTAACCATTATTATATACAAGAGGGCAGACAGAGGTTGTCTTTCATGAAATCTGGATTGCATATGTCTGGCAAGAAAAAAAAAGATTAATAATATATCACAAAGCCGCACAACTAGTGATTCAAAATGAAAGCTTTCACTACTTACACCATATGTAAATATATATATATATATATATATACACGCTGCTTATAATCTCTTGATCTGCAGAGAAAGAGAACTGATACTCTACCAAAAGTGAAAATGGTCAGTGGATACACATTTTAAAATCCTTTCCCACATGAAAAGATTCCTGAAAAAGAGATCAGAACACAACAGAAAAGCACTCAATATATATGGAGCTGTAAATCCAGTATGAAGCGTATCTATTACACAAAGAAGGGACATGCAACAAAGTGATTAGGAAAGTCAAAGATGAAATAGTCTAGTAACAAAAAGGCAAACAGAAACCCGAAAGAGCACTTTATTGAACAGAAATCCACACATAGCAAAAAGATGTCTATTATTGACAATAATATATCAAGCTTTTAAGCTCCAAATAAATCTTAATAATCAATAATGAGAACTTGATATATCTTTGCCAAGAAAAAAAATGTTTGAAGAAGCACTTAACATCAAGGCAGAACATATACATATTTTTAAAATATAACAAACCAAATGTTTACCATAAAAGCTATTACATGCAAGGTACTGATTCTAGGGGCACTTGGATAAAATATGCTAGTATATTTTGAATAGCCACTGCTTGATTCTTCTATTTATTTTGTTATTTTATTTATTTATTTGTTTATTGAGATGAAGTCTCACACTCTGTTGTCCATGCTGGAGTGCAGTGACACGATCGAGGCTCAGCACAACCTCTGCCCCCTACTTTCAAGTGATTTTCATCCATCAGCCTCCCGAGTACCTGGGATTACAGATGGATGCCACCACACCAGGCTAATTTTTGTATTTTTAGTAGAGAGGGGGTTTCTCCACGTTGGCCAGGCTGGTCTCAAACTCCTGATCCCAGGTGATTTGCCCGCATCGGCCTCCCAAAGTGCTGGGATTACAGGTGTGAGCCCCTGAGCCCAGCCACCACCACCTGATTTTATTAAAGACACTAACACTGTACCTAAAAATGTGAGATCTATGTTATAAAATTTCTTCATTAACAACAATAATTCAAAGTACCAATGGTGAATACTAAGATTCTATCCTTGGTTCTATAGTCCTCTGCATTATTCTACCCAAATACATCTGATAGATAATGTTCAAAATGCAAAGACACTATTATCTACGTAAGTAAGATGATAGGATGAGGATGACAATGTCAAAAGCAAATGTATATATAAGGGCCTTTTATGTGTCAGGTGTTATTCTGGCATTTAAAATACATGTAATCTTCAGAACAACTCAAGGAAGTAGGGTGGTCTTATCCCATTTATCAGATGAAGAAATTAAGTCAAAGAGAAGTTTAAAAACTTGCCCAAGTTCACAGAGGTAGTATGTAGCAGAGCCAGGATTCAAACCCATGCAGTATGGCTCCAGATTTTATGTTCTCAGCTCAATTGTAGCCGTCAGCTATAATTCCAACCTTTCTTTCCATATAATCTATTTAACCTCTGTATGGTTCCATTTCTCATCCGGAAAATGGGTCAATAATAGTTCTTACCTCATAGAGTTCTTCAATCCTCATGAGGATTAAATGCCATAATATACATAATATATTTAGAAAAGTAACTGGCACATAAAAGTAATAAATACATCTGTTATTATATCTACCAAATGTCTGTCACTGGAGTTGAGAATCATTGTTCTAAAACTGTAACAATCAGTGAGAATTTGCCAAGAACAGTCTTAATGTGCCCTTTACACCAGTAACTAAAGGAAAACTGGACTTCCTGAATTATTTTCATTAAAAAATAAGTCTACCACCAGCCTTCAAGAAAATATATAAATCATTTAAGAGTTGCTCTCTTCAGTCGGGAATTTCTTCTCCATTAGTTTGTGTTCCCACACCCACCCAATATTACAGAAATAGATCTCACTGTGGCTAAAAATATATAGTGAAAATGTCACTTATATACTAAACTTAATGTTCATATAACTTTTAAGACACAAAATCTAAGTGGTATTTCAGGCTGGGTATGGTGGCTTATGCCTGTAATCCCAGTACTTTGGGAGGCCAAGGCAGGCGGATGGATCACCTGAGGTCAAGAGTTGAAGACCAGCCTAGCCAACATGGTGAAACCCCATCTCTACTAAAAATATAAAAATTGACGAGGCATGGTGGTGCACACCTGTAATCCCAGCTACTCAGGAGGCTGAGGCGTAAGAACTGCTTAACCTGGGAAGCGGAGATTTCAGTCAGCCAAGATAGTGCCACTGCACTCCAGCCTGAGCAACAGAGCAAGACTCCATCTCAAAAAAAAACACCTGTGTGGTATTTTCATGTAATTCTCATCTATACAGCTGGATGCTGGATACTCTTGAATCAGAATACTACTCTCAGAGATTGGCCTCACCAAAGAGCTACAAAGTATGAAGACTGAAAGAACTATAGCCATCTTCTAACCCAGGGACTAACGCTGATCGACATTTAAATATGCTTCTATCAATAGTTTTCTGTTGTGACAACATTCTTGCACAGGCACACTATAAAATTGTGCTGAGATGTCTCAAAAGTACAGAAGGAGGAGGAAAACTACTGGATAGATCCTGGAGTACATACATTCAACAATAAGAGATTATCAAATGACCCTTCAAAGCAGTTGTACTAATTTAAACTCCTAAGAGTATGATAGGATATAAAGTATATATAAGGCACAGGTGAGTATAATAAATTTCGGAGCATTTCTATAGAGATGGTCACAGCCAAGATCTGACAAAGAAGTGATCTACCAAGTAAACCCCAGAAGGACTCCAAGCTTAGAACCATTGGGTAGGGAGAACAAGAGTGAAAAGGAGTTAACTTTTTACGGAAGCTGGAAAGAAAAAAATGAAACAAGAAATCAGCTCCTTGTCCCCAGTCTGCCCCTACTCCCATGTACACACAGATTACGTGAATTCTGGCATTTATCCCCAGATCAAAAAAAAGAGGGAAAGAGTTCCTCTCTAAAGAAATTCGATAAAAAACTTACTGTAGACCCTTTCCCTTAAAAGCCAGCTCCCAACCTATTCACCCTAATATTATGCCTGTCAGTCAAAAGGCATTGTCCAGATGCTTACAGTGAGACCTAATCAGGCTTTGAACCCCAAGGGCAAGGCCAGAATAAATAAAACAAGGAAATCAATAACCCTAGAAGAAATAGAAATGATTCAGGAAACAGACAATAGCATTAAAAAAAAAAACTTGTTATTCTTAAAACAATTTCAAAAGCTTTTCTATTCATGTCAGCATCAATATGTTATGGAAAAGGAATAATCAAAAGGGTTCTTGTAATTAAAATATAACTGCTGAAATAAAAAGTTCAGTTAGAAGAGTCAGAAAATAAAGCACCCCGCCTCCTCCAAAAGACAAAAAGAGACAGAACATTTAAAAAAAAACAAATTCAAATTCAGGATATTCAACCTTTCAATAAAGAAAACAGAAATTTTCCAAAGCTGAAGACAGACAAGTGTTTATATATTAACAGGAACTACTGAATGGTGGGCATAACTATAATAAAAAGGACTTGCATCTAGGCACTTTCTTGTGAAAGATCAGAAACGTCAAGATAAAAAGAAAAGTCCAAAAATTTCCAGAAGGGGAAGGAAACTAAAAATAATTAAGACTCTGACAGCCATTAGCAACACTAGATGTTAAAAGATAAATGGAGGAAAGTCTCAAAGCTCTGAGAAAATTATTTTCACTGTAAAATTCTCCAGAGGCTATCGACCAAGAATAAAAGCAAAATAAAGACATTTTCAGATATGCAAAGGCTCAAATAATAATTGACCTCTTATTTTTGTTTCTTGAAGAAGACAGTTTAGGAAGAATATAAAACAAAGGTAAAAACAGGAAATATACTTTTCTTAAATGGTGGCACTAACCAAGAGTCAAGTGAAAAAAAATTCCAAGGATACAGCTATAAAGCAGACCTCAAAGCAATGAGTCCACATTACAACAAGAAATCAGGAAGCACCAGGAGAATCTCAAAGAAGAATCACATACATTCCAGGAAACAGATATACTGAGTAAGAAGCTCAAAGATAATAGCAAAACAATAAAAGATGCATATACTGCTTCTCTCAAAGTAACAAAAAAAAAAAAATGGAAAAAACTCCAGGAAACAGAAAATTATATAACATGATCCTAACATAGATCCATCAGCCTAAAATGTGGCAGTGATTTTGAGCAATTGATTAAGGGCGAGAAAAGTAAATTCATTTAGACTACATGCTGGAAACATTCTCCTTTGGGTAACCTAGGGGTACAACTTTAGATATTTAGAGATAGAAATAAAATTTGAGCATATCATTGTTTCCTCTTCCAAGATGTTCTTTGCCCTCTCTACTCTGACTCATTTGTTTATTCATTCATTCTTTCAATACATATTTACTGAGCACCTGTCCTAGAAACTGAAGATAAAACAATGAACAAAATAAGAAAAATCCCTGCCCTTTTGAAGCTTATATTCGATAATTCCTACTCTTTCAATAATCTGCTAATGCAGGGGTCCCCAACCCCTGGGTACTGGTCCATGGCCTGTTAGGAACTGGGCCGCACAGCAAGAGGTGAATGACAGGTGGATGAGCATTACTGCCTAAGCTCCACCTCCTGTCCGCTCAGCAGCAGCATTAGATTCTCATAGGAGCATAAACCCTATTGTGAAATGCACACGCGAGGAATCTAGACTGTGCACTCTTTATGAGAATCTAATGCCTGATGATCTGAGGTATAACAGTTTCATCCTGAAACCATCACCCCATCCGTGGAAAAACTGTCTTCCATAAAACCAGTCCTTGGTGCCAAAAAGGTACCGCTGTGCTAATGGATTCTCTCATCAATGCAACTTTTTCTAAATTGTTAGGTTATGTGTATCTTCTTCTTCCTCCTAAAGAACTCGAACTCTTTCCAAAACAGAATTTCGATTTTTACGTATCTTTTACCTCATCTAGTGTGTGAAGAATGCAAACAGCAATATTTATTAGTTATTTGTAACTCTAGGGAAGAGCACTGGGCCTAAGTCAATAAATGTGTTTTGAACCTTTCCATTCAACTAAAAGGTAAATAAAACTGCTGTATCCATCCATTCTCACACTGCTATAAAGAACTACCTGAGATTGGGTAATTTAAAAGAAAAGAGATTTAATTGACTCCCAGTTCCATAGGCTGTACAGGAAGCACTGGCAGGTAGGTCTCAGTAGATTTACAACGATGACAGAAGGACAAAAGAGAAGCAAGCACTGAATTCACATGGTGGAGAGTGAGAGAAGATGAAAGAGGAAGTGCTGCACACTCTCATGAGAACTCACTATCACAAGAACAGCAAGGGGGAAATCCGCTCACATGATCCAATCACCTCCCTCCAGGTCCCTCCCCAAACTCTGGGGATTACAATTCAACATGAGATTTGGGTGGGGACAGAGCTAAACCATATCAACTGCCAAATAAAATGTAAAGCACTATGCAGTTATTACCTATTATTTAACAGAAGAGGACACTGAAGTCCTTGTCAGTTAAGTGATTTGCTCCAGACCACAAAACTAGTTAGTAGAAGAACCAAAACTAAAACCCATATTGCTGAAAGCCTGGATTATGCCATTTCTACTATATTAGGATGAATGAAAACAAGTAGTCAAATAAAAAAATGGGCCTAAATGGGAGAGAATAACCTCAGGCATTTTCTTAGAATGTTTTTAAGTATACAATAAACATCTAAGACACAGACTCTATTTCTTCCATATGTCAAGACATAGCTTTACAATTATATAAAGATCATTGGAAAGCCTCTAATCAAAAAATCTAACCTGTCTTTTAAGAGCTTCAATTTCACAGAGTTATGCATTTCTACTCTGCAGTAAATGTTTTGAGATGTTTAATGGCATTTAATATAAATTGGTTTTCTAAAAATTTCCTCAGAAGGAAACCTGCAAAATTTATTACCACAAATATACTTAACTTTTCATTCTTTTTAAACTTGAAAACACTTAACTCCTCAAAAAAATAATTCTTATATTACCTTACACAAACAACAATATAAGCCTTTTCATGAGACACAGAAGGCCTATGGTTAAAATTATTAAGATACATATTTCTAAAGTTAAGCAAAAAATTAAACATAGACACATATATAACTTTTGTAAAAATCAGGAAACTAATGAGACATATCCTGGTATTTCACATATGCCAAGGTTACTAGTAAGCATACTTTTTATGGCTTGTCTTTGATATATGACCGTATTTGTTCAGCAATCCACATTATTAATACCAAATAGTAGCCATGCAAATTATAACTTATCCACAAAAATATAACACTGAATAGAGAGGTAGGGTCACTTTATATTCACAGGATAAGAAGCCAAGAAATTGGCTGTTTCAGCTCAACATTTATCAAAGGCTTGTAGGTGCCAGTAGCTATTCTAGGCACTTGGAATATTTCAAAATAAATATGTTAAAACTGCTGCCCTTGAGCAGTTTATAGCAGGGGAAAGGCAACTACAACTCCTCTTCTCCCAAATACTAAAAGCTGACTAATTAAATGCAATTCCCAAGCACAGGATACCATGGCTATCTACAAAGAAGTTTCATCAAACTTAAAAGATAGTTTAAAATACTGTGAAAAAATCAGTTACTAAATGTATATGAGACCAGGATTTCAGCTGTGTTTGTGAGTCTGATCACAGAAATGAGAAATTTAAATCACATTATACTACTTTATAGAGTCCCAAATACTTAAAAACCAAAAGGATTCAATGAATACTAACCTAATAGTGATTTTTACTCATAATGTAACCTGAGGAATCAGAGAAACCTTTTATCACCTACTAGTGATACAGGAGAATTTGACCTTTTTCCTAATTTTAGCAGCACTACCATTAATTACCATAATTCATTACCAGCTCAAGTGCCAATTCTGTGATCTGGCCCATGTTAAGTAAGCATCAGCACTTAAATAAACAAAATCTCTACCCTTTACTACTCAGACTCAGTTACAACCACAAGGAATATGCGCTCTTTCTTTATATAAGAATGAATATGCAATAAAGGCCCAATTAATCAATGAATTACTAAACAGACAACAAACTACCTGACAAAATAAGCACATTTTCAAATAAGCAGCAACATTTTCAGCTGGGCCTTCACGGATGCAAATTCGCTAGGCAAAGACTGGCAGTAGGGGTAACACTAAAAGAAGGGCAGAGGACGAGGCAAGGGCATACATACAATTACCAAAATATGAAGCTAGTTCCTATTCTAGGAGCCAGTTCTTATTGTAACCCTGAAGCGGAAAGTACCTGATAAAACAGTGACAAGTTATGAAACTGTACAGGTAGGAAGGAGGTAATATATAAACTCTTGTTTATATATCAGCCTAAAAAATCTGAACTTAAATGTTTTGTCTAAAAGTCCTATAACTTAATTGGATGTGCTCTTTCCTGTGCCTTTAATTTTCGATTTTCAAGGAAACATTTGATCAAAAACAGACAGCAGTCAATAATTCAGAACGAAAAACACTTTATCCCTAGTAAGATTTCTTTTCAAAGACAAGCATAATTACACACACACATAAAATGGGTGGTTCTCCAAGTCTTATTACTCTTGAAACAAATAAAAAGTCTAGAATCCATTGTTAAGTCTGTAGATCATCACATAATTTTGTTTCTTCTCTAGAATAAATGAAGCTCACTATATATAAATATGTAGAAATAGAATATGCAAATTATACATAGTCAGACGAGATCCAAAAGTTTCTAATAATGTTATCTAAACTATCCATTACTCTGAGAAAGCTATTAATATGGTTGAGATATGCAGTACATATATAATCAAATTAACTATAAATTAAGCTCACTTCAGAACAAGATTATGCTGTCAGAGCAACATCCATCCGAGTCCACTTGAGCACCAATCCAACCTTGTTCTCAACCTCTATTTTATAGTTTTTATTAACAATTTAAAGATAAGCACAAAAACAAGACTTTCAGTGATCGTGTTTTTACATCTGTTTTTAGATTTATAAAGGTTAAAGTTGTCAATACATTTCTACATGCACAGATCATACATGAATTCATTTAAGTGAATGTAATAAGAAAAAGTCAAATTCAAGGGCTTTACTAGACATACCCAAATGACTAGGAGTAAAAAGACATGGAAGCAAATGAGTAAACCAGTGTCTACAATACTCAGTCCAAGGAACAGACCCCAAACACAAAGCATGAGTTTCAGAGACAAGATAAAACTCCGAAAAAGAGATTAAGAGAAAGAACTGGGGCACGAGGCAAGAATGATACAAAATGTCAAACCGGATCTTATTAACTGGATTACAAAAAAAGGTACGTGTTTAGAAAATAAATAAGCAAATGACTAGTAAAATCAAGGAACAGGGTCAGAGGAATACCAATGGCAAAAGCTGCTATGGTGAATAACAAAAATATATAAGACATAGCATTCTTCATATTACCATTAGCCGACTAGAAAATATAACAACAAAAAAAGGTCATTCATATTAGCAGTAAAAATGACAAAGCTCCTAGAAGCAAATCAAATTTAAAATGTATACAATTTCCTTTTTTTTTTTTTTTGAGAAGGAGTTTTGGTCTGTCGCCCAGGCTGCAGTGCAGTGCTATAATCTTGGCTCTTTGCAACCTCTGCCCCCCAGGTTCAAGTGATTCTCCTGCCTCAGCCTCCAAAGTAGCTGGGATTATAGGCGCCCACCACCACACCCGGCTAATCGTTTATTATTTTTAGTAGAGATGAGGTTTCATCATGTTGGTCAGGCTGGTCTCAAACTCCTGACCTCAGGTGATCCACCTGCCTCAGCCTTCCAAAGTGCCAGGATTACTGGCGTGAGCCACCATGCCTGGCTGTACAATTTTCAAGGAGATTTAAAAATGCATTTAAACACATAAAAGAAGAACTGAACACAAAGATATTCTATGATCATGGACTAGACAATATCAGTCAACACAATTTATGAGTTAAATCCAATCACAAACCCAGCAAAACTTTTTGTGGAGCTTGACAACTTATTCTAAACGTGTATCAGGCCAGGCATGGTGGCTCATGCCTGTAATCTCAACACTTTGGGAGGCCGAGGCAGGAGAATAACTGAAGGTCAGGAGTTCGAGACCAGCCTGGCCAAGGTGGCAAAACCCCATCTCTACTAAAAATATAAAAATTAGCTGGGTGTGGTGGCAGACACTTGTAATCCCAGCTACTCAGGAGGCTGAGGCAGAAGAATCACTTGAACCTGGGCGGCGGAGGTTGAAGTGAGCCAAGATCATGCCATTGCACTCCAGCCTGGGCAACAAGAGCGAAATTCAGTCTCAAAGAAATAAAATATAATATAAAATAAATTAAAAAATAAAACTTATATGAGAGATCAAGGAAAACAAAGACAAGGGAATTGCATCCCAAATATCAAACATGCCACCATACAATCAAAAACATATTTCTGTTGCAGAAGCAGACAAATAAATCTCTGCTAGAACAGAGAGACCAAATATATATAAAACCTTAGTAGGACAGGCGTATAAGCCAGTTAAAAAGGAATAGAAAATTGTGTTAGGACAATTAGATTTTCACACCAGAAAAAAAAAATAAAAGTGCTGTATATCCCTGTCTCATATCATATACAGAAATAAACTCCAGCTAGATTAAAGAGGTAGATAAAAAAAACCAGCCTGTTGCAAGTCAAGAGTGACACCATTCCAAAGTAAAACCACCACAATGACAGGAGTTTGGCTCCAGCAGAGCAAGGTCTTTAAACAACGCCTGGAGCATAGATAACCCCTCATAAAGGTGTTTATCTAACCTCTCCAGTAGTCACCAGTAGCAAGAAAGTCTGAGGTGTAACCAGCTGCACATGTTTTACCAAAGGAGCTTGCTATATAAAGGATATTTAGGGTAGGGTGGATGTGGGAATATACCACCTCTTGGCCACCCAAAACATTATTTCTCTTAGTAAGTCTCTAATAAATGTTTCTTTATGGGAAACTGGATTTGTCAGCCTCTTTCTTCAGCCTCTCGGCTCGCTTGGCCTTTGGGGGCAGCTCTGTATATGTTTACTCATAGCAGAACAGAACTGCTAATAACAAAACTTATGCTATTAGAAAGAGTTCCATTTCTGGTCATGATAAACTAGATAATTCAGACTACTCTCCCATTGAAAGAACTAAAATGTCTGGAAAAATACATTTAAAAGTCTATCTGATAGCTAATGAAGACAGAATAGCAGTGCCTTTTGTCTGAAAACAAAATATAAGAAAAAAAGAAAGAGGTGAGCCTAGGAATAAGGGCTGCTTTTCCTCAAGAGGCATCTATCAATTATGGAACAGAAGTCAAGAGGCTAAGAAGCAAAGCAGATCTTCTGACTGACTTACAAGACGAGAAGGTTAAACACTGGAAATCAAAACCTACCAAGAAACTGAGAAGCCCTAGAATATCAATGGACCATATCCTAGATGTAAAGGAGAATCAACTGTCAAAAGTACAGTCATGTGTCACTTGACAACATGGATATATTCCAAAAAAGACATCATTAGGCAATTTCACAGAATGTATTTACATAATCCTAGATGGCATAGCCTTTTGCTCCTAGGCTACAAACCTGTGTAGCATGTTACTGTACAGAATGCTGTAGGCAGCAGTAACACAATGACACATATTTGTGTACCAAAACACGTTCAAGCATAGAAAAGATACAGTGAAATTCCGATACTATAACCTTATGGGACCACCATTCTATATGCAGTCCATCATTGATGGAAACATCATTATAGAGCACATAACTGAACTAAAGCCCAGATTCAAATGATCTCTAACCCTAATTAAAATAATCCAGGATTGCTAGTTCTAGCCACCAGTTAGAAACAAACAAAAACCTTATGTAAAAGACATCATCATTCAGAAATTCAAATAAACTCTATCACATATTATGCAATGTCTAGCACACTATCAAAGATAACCAGGCATAGACGAAAACAATAAAAAACAAGAGAAACAATATAAAATAGAAAGAGACCCACAGGAGAGTAACATTTAAAAAGTTAGCAGACAAAATTAGACTATAATTAATATGTTCTAGGATATAAGCCTAGACAACAAAGTGAGACTCTGTCTCTTCAAAAAAATTTTAAAAATTAGCCAGGCATGTTAGTGCATGACTGTGGTCCCAGCTACTCAGGAAGCTGAAGTGGATAATCACTTGACCCCAGGAGGTCAAAGCTACAGTGAGCCATGATCATACCACTGCACTCACACCTGAGTGACAGAGCAAGAACCTGCCTCAAAAACAAAAATAAATTATGTTCTGGGATATAAAATACTACAAGATTTCTGGAATAAGATCTTTAAAAGGCTAAAAGGAATCACTAACCTAGAATTCTTTAGCCAAAAATATACTGTTCAGAAATGAAGTGAGGGGTCAGGCATGGTAGCTTACACCAGTATTCCTAGCACTATGGAAAGCCAAGTCAGGAGAATTGCTTAGGACCAGGAATTGAAGACCAGCCTGGGCAACATAGCTAGACCCCATCTCTACAAAAAAAAAAAATTCGTTTTAATTAGCAAGCCAGGGGGACATGCTCCTGAAGTCCTAGTTACTCAGGAGGCTAAGACTAGAAGATCCCTTGAGCCCAGGAGTTCAAAGTTGCAGTGAATTGTGATCACACCATTGCATTCCAGCCTGGGCAAAAGAGTGAGAACCTGTTTCAAGAAAGGAAAAAGGAAAACAAGAAGTAAAATAACATTTTCACCAATAAAAAATAAAAAAAGAACAGATCTTGTCATCATCATGCCCACACATAAGGAAATACTAAAGGACATTCTTTAGGCAATCGAGAAATCCAGAAAGAAATAAAGAACAATAAAAAGCATATATAGATGAGTAAATATAAACATCTGTGATATAAAATAACAATATAAAATCACAAGAATTCCTTGTGCTATTTAAAATGTATACAGAATTTAAAGAAACAAAGTGTATCACAAGAAACAAAAGACCATACAAGTTCTTAAAAACAAATTGCCATATTCTTAGGAAAAGATTGTTTTATGACCATGAAAACAATTACTGGAGTGAGTTTTACCCTGTTTAATCAAAGACCACTGTTACACTGGTCACATTTTTGAAAGCAAGTCAATCAGAAATAGTCAGGCGTCTGAAATTCAGATAATCAAGAGTATCTCTCCAGTGAACAAATGCTTACAATGTGAAGATATTTTTTTAAATGAGATAATACATATCCTTGTATTACTAACCTTAACAATAATGGTACTCTTTACAGATAATAAATAAATGAAGAAAAAACGTCCTTGCATTTGAAAAGAAAGATACAAATATTCCTGTGATTTAATAGGAAGTGTCATCAAGGCAACACTCAGAAACGATAACCTGCAGCTCCTGATCAATCTCTTGTGCAGTTCTGGGTTCCTTTTCATATCTGGATATTAGACTCTTACCATGCCACCCCTGAACCCAGGGTACCTGTTGTGTAAGAGTAACAACTACACTATTCCAAGTGTACAACTCCCCGGCATGCTCAGTGGACTATGTCTTATAAGAAAGAATATGAATGGGTAAAATCTTCTCTTTGACAACTGATGAAGAGTTTGATCTCATCTATACCTATACCTGAAGATAATGATCTCATCTATACCTATCTTTAAAAACCATAGTATATCTTCACAGTTGTAATTATTGGCAACGAGAATTAAACTACTTGGATCAAACACTTCGCATCTACTCAAAACCGTAACATTAACACTTAAAACCAAGAAAACAGAGAGGTTTAAAATTTTCGGCTTCACAGGCTTTTACTTCGTATTCCTACTTGATAACTTTAAATACCAAATGCACTGAGTTTAGCCCTGAAATAATTTTAAAACACTTCACAAAATGGAATACAATTATTTTCCACAGAAGCACTGTTCCGCCACTCAAGAGTCATCTGATTTACATAAACGCTAGTGGAGCATCATAGAAATTCTAAAACATATAATTAGAATGTCACAGATCACTTAATCTAGTCTGTCAAAACAGGGATTATTTCAATTTCTGTTTCACTTCCCTTAAAAGAAATCCTATTTAGAGAAAATAGTAAATTAAACTTACAATGTACTTCCGAAATCAAACTTTAAAATGATTCTGGTTAACCACAAATTGACTGAAGCAGTTAACAATTTTTTCTGAACGTATTTTACTGAAACGTGGCTGACAATATATAATAGTGTTACTAATACAGAATTACAAATTATTTCACTGATTCAAGAAAAAAAGGTCACTTTGGTCCATACAAACTGTCCAAATAAACTAGAGGCATTACTAGCCTAAAGTAAACAATTCTGTAAATAGCACTTCTACTTGTAGAGTTAAAACAATCATAAAGGGCTTACATGAAATAATACATTTCACTAAGCTGAATTTATAGAAATGTTTATATATTTATCACTTTCACACATCCTGCCAATATTTGCGAAAATACAAAAATGTTTTCGATTATTTTTAAAAATTCAAAAACAAGTAATTTCTTCAAATATTACCAGCCATAAATTATAATACAGAAAATTTAAGTAAATACTATGAATATCATAAACTTTAAATAAAATTCTAGCCATAATTTATAAAACTCACATTGTTAAACAACACATATACACTGTTCCAAATGAAGAAGAGAAGTACTCTGTGACACACCAGAAATTATTCTAATAAATAAATTAAATAATCATGTAGTTCCTAAATCTGTCACAGAAAGATATGTGGCTGGTTCTCACACCTCCTACTAGATATCTTTACACCACTTAAAATCTTTTCTTTTTTCGCTATTATTTTCTTTCTAACAAAATATCAACTAGTCAGATGCTAAAATATGATCTTTAGAAATGAGATTAGCAAAACAATTTTAAAATACTTACTGTCTTGTTTCGTAATCTAATTATGTCTGAGACAGAGCCAGCACCACAGTACTCCATAACAATCCAGAGGTCTGTATTCTTAAAATAACTGCCATAGTACTTTACAACATATGGGCTAAAGGAAAATACATAAACAATTAAATTTAGTTAATTCCCAACAGAATTTTTTTCTTAATCCCAACACAAACTATTTTCAACATTTCATAATGTTCCAATAAGTTAAATAAGTAAATTTCTGTTGTACATCAAATACTCAATATCTAGAGTTCACGAACTATGCATAATTAGGCTTTAATTCATGGATAAATTTAATAGGATTACAAAACAGAAGAGGCCCAAATGTTTTGAGTGATTCTGAAGAAAATAAGACTTCATTCTGGCAAAGAACTTACTACTACTTAACATGAGGAATAAATGAAAAATTTTCCCTTTAACTAAAGCATTTTAAATATAAGTCTTCTAAAGGATTTTACATAAAAGAATTATTTTAAATTTTCTTTCATTCTGGCTTTTGAAAATTCTAGAGGAAAAAAATATAAATTTTTCTGCTTTAATTTATAGAATTAAAATATTAGCAATTTAATTTCTAAACTCAGGTCTTATGTCTTCCAGAGGAGAATAAACTATGTTTATAGTCAAGTTGTCTTCAGGAATATTTAAAAACGAGTAAATGACCATCAGCAGTAATATTTCTTATGAATAAACCACATATATTGATATATGAGAAATCTTACCTATCTCAAAAAGGCAGAATACCATATTCACAAAATACATAAAGATAGAAAATATAAGACAGCAGAAACTAAACAGAACACAACTTAAATGCTACAAGAGCTCAAATGAGGAAATAACGTTAGAGTCATCCAAAGGGAACTTTGTGGAAGAAGTGAGATTTGAATGAGATTATGAAAGAAAAGTTTAAACTCCAAAGTGTAGATAGAGAAGGGGGTAAGAATATTCTAGAAAAGAGAAAGACCATGAACAAAGGTACACAAATAGGAAAAAACCAAGTATGACATGTAAGAGGACAACTTGTTCAAATAACTACTTCTATCTAGTAGTAGCTACAATCAAAAACAGTAGTTATTTTGCTGGGCACTAATGTAAGACAAATAAGACATAGAAACAAATAGGAAAAAAAAATTGAAAGTATGATAAAAGAACATGTAGAGACTCTACCAATTGTGGAAGTTAAGAGAAGACTTCCAGGGAAGACTTCTTAGTACAGCCTTTAAAATTTTAGCCATGCTCTGACATTGAGGCAGTAATAAATATCCTACCATCCAAAACAAAACAACAAAAAAAAAACAGGACCAGATGGATCCACAGCTGAATTCTAGCAGATGTACAAAGAAGAGCTGATACCATTCCTGCTGAAACTACCCCAAAAAACTGAGGAAAAGGGAATGCTCCCTAACTCATCCTATGAAGCCAGCATCATTCTGGTACCAAAACCCGGCAGAGATACAACAAAAAAAGAAAACTTTAGGCCAATATCCTTGATGAACACCAATGCAAAAGTCCTTAACAAAACATTAGCAAACCAAATCCAGCAGCATATAAAAAACCTTACCCACCATAATCAAGTAGGCTTTGTCTTTGGGATGCAAGGTTGGTTAAACATACACAAATCAATAAATGTGATTCATCACATAAACAGAACTAAAGATGAAAACCACATGATTATCTCAATAGACCCAGAAAAGGCTTCCAATAAAATTAAATGTCCATTCATGTTAAAAACTCTCAATGAACTAGGTATTGAAGGAACATACCTCAAATAGTAAGAGCCATATATGAAAACCCCACAGCCAACATCATACTGAATGGGCATAAGTTGGAAGCATTCCCCTTGAAAACCAGCACAAGACAAAGATGCATTCTCTCACCTCTCCTATTCAACATAGTAATGCAAGGCCTGGCAAGGGCAATCAGACAAGAGAAGGAAATAAAGGTCACCCAAATAGGAAGAGAGGAAGTCAAACTATCCCTGTTTGCAGATGACACGATCCTATATCTAGAAAACCCCATAGCCTCAGCCCCAAAGCTTCTTAAGCTGATAAACAACTTCAGTAAAGTCTCAGAATACAAAAGCAATGTGCAAAAATCACTAGCATTCCTATACACCAGCAAGAGTAAAGCCAAGAGCCAAATCGGGAACTAACTCCCATTCACAACTGCTGCAAAAGAATAAAAAACAATGGATGACAGCAAACTAGGGAGGAAAAGATCTCTACAAAGAGAACTATAAAATACCGCTCAAAGAAATAAGAGATGACATAAAGAAATGGGAAGACATTCCATGCTCAGTGATAGGAAGAATTAGTATCATTAAAATGAGGTCAGGCACAGTGGCTCACGTCTGTAAACCCAGCACTTTGGGAGGCTGAGGCGGGTGGATCACTTGAAGTCAGGAGTTCGAGACCAGCCTGGCAAACATGGTGAAACCCCTTTCTCTACTAACTACAAAAATTAGCTGGGCATGGTGGCACATACCTGCAATCTCCGTTACTTGGGAGGCTGAGGCAGGAGAATCACTTGAACTTGGGAGGCAGAGGTTGCAATGAGCCAAGATAGCGCCACTGGGCAACAGAGCAAGACTCCATCTCAAAAATATGTATCTATTTACACATATACACACATATATCATTAAAATAGCCATACCGCCCAAAGCAATTTATAGATTCAATTATCTATTCTTATTAAAACTATCATTTGAGATTCTGCACAGAACTAGAAAAAACTATTTTGAAATTCACATGAAACCAAAAAAAGAGCCCAAATAGCCAAGGCAATCCTAAGCAAAAGAACAAAGCTGTAGGCATCATACTACGTGACTTCAAACTATACTACAGGGCCACAGTAACCAAAACAGCATGGAAATGATACCAAAAAAAATGACACATATATTAAGGAAACAGAATAAAGAACCCAGAAATAAGACCACAATACTACAAATATGTGATCTGTGACAATGACAGACAGTGGAAAAAGGATTACCTATTCAATAAATCATGCTGTGATAACTGGCTAGCCATATGCAGAAGACTGAAACTAGACTCCTTCCTTATATCACATATAAAAATTAAACTCAAGATGGATTAAAGGCTTAAATGTAAAACCCCAAACTATAAAAACCCTGGAAGATAACCTAGGCAATACCATTCAGGACATACACATGGGCAAAGATTTTATGACAAAGATACCAAAAGCAACAACAAAAGCAAAAATTGGCAAATGGGATCTAATAAAATTGAAGAGCTTCTGTACAGCAAAAGAAACTATCAAGAGAGGCCGAACACAGTGGCTCACGCCTGTAATCCCAGCACTCTGGGAGGCTGAGGCGGGCGGATCATAAGGTCAAGAGATCGAGACCATCCTGTCCAACATGGCGAAACTCCGTCTCTACTAAAAATACAAAAATTAGCTGGGCATGGTGGCATGCGCCTGTAGTCCCAGCTACTTGGGGAGCTGAGGCAAGAGAATTGCTTGAACCCAGGAGGCAGAGATTGCAGTGAACCAAGATTGTTCCACTGCACTCCAGCCTGGGGCCTGGTGACAGAACAAAACTCGGAAGGAAGAAAGGAAGGGAGGGAGGGAGGGAGGGAGGGAGAGAGGGACTACCAAGAGAGTAAACAGACAACCTACAGAATGAGAGAAAATTTTTGAATAAACTATGCATCCAACAAAGGTCTAATATCCAGCAGCTATAAGGAACTTAAACAGATCTACAAGAAAAACAAAACAACCCCATTAAAAAGTAGGTAAAGGATATAAACAGACACTTTTCAAAAGAAGACCTACATGTGGCCAACAAGCCCTGGATGAAGAAAAGCTCAACATCACTGGTCATTAGAGAAATGCAAATCAAAATCACAATGAAATACCATGTTACACCAGTCAGAATGAATATTATTAAAAAGTCAAAAAAAAAAAAATAACAGATGCTGGTGAGGTTGTGGAGAAAAAGAAATGCTTATACACTGTTGGTGAGAATGTAAATTAGTTCAACCATTGTGGAAGACGGTGTGGCAGTTCCTCAAAGACCAAGAGACAGAAATGCCATTCAACCTAGCAATCCCATTACTAGATATATACCCAAAGGAATATAAATTGTTCTATTATAAAGACACATGCATGCTTATATTCACTGCAACTAGCACTCTTCACAATAGCAAAGACATGGAATCAACCAAAATGCCCATGAATGATGGACTGGATAATGAAAATGTGGTACATACACACCATGGAATACCATGCAGCCATAAAATAGAACAAAGTCATGTCCTTTGCAGAGACATGGATGGAGCTGGAGGCCACTGTCCTTAGGAAACTAACACAGGAACAGAAAACCAAATACCACATGTTCTCACTTATAAGTGGGAGCTAAACAATGAGAACACATGGACACACAGAGCGAACAACACACACTGGGGAATATCAGAAGGTGGAGGGTGGAAAGAGGGAGAGGATCCAGAAGAATAACTAATGGGTACTAGACTTAATACCTGGGTGATAAAATAATCTGCACAACAAACCCCCATGACACAAGTTTACCTATGTAACAAACCTGCACATGTACCCCTGAACTTAAAATAAAAGTTAAAAATAAATAAAAATAGCAGTCATTTAAAAAATATTTTTCTGTTATAATTAAATTTTATATTAAAAACAAAGGCAAGAAATACAAAATACAAAAAAATTGATTATGTCTTGAAGTCTAAGGTAGAACAGAGTGGTTAGAGCTAAAGGGCCTAAATTCAGTCCTGTTTTATCCCTCCATTACCTCTTACACAGACTTGCTTCCCACTGGTCTCTTTGTCACAGTTTTCTCCCCACTTCGAATCTGTGCTACATACAGTTGACAAGGTACCTTACTTTAAATCAGATGTAAAATAAGCTGATCATTCTGCTCCTCTAGTTAAACAAAAATACTCCAATAGCTCTCCATTACCCAAAGGAAAAGGTCCTACCTGCTTCATATCACATGTAAGTTCTTTCAAAGTCTACCTTGTACCCGTATCTCTGATCACTTTCTATCTCATACCTTAAATTTCCAGGTATATTTAGCTTTGCTAGGTCTTGGGAATGGAAAGTATGTATTAGGAGTTCATAAATGAACCATTTAAGAAAAGTGCTTGTTTACAAACAAATGAAATTAAATACAGACGTTGAACTTCAATAACATACTTTCTTTACATGTACTTCTTTGAGGTACTGAGCCTATGTGGAAACTTTTATAGGGAGTAGTGTTTCTAACACCTGGCTGTGCATCAGAGCCACCTGTGACCCAAGCACATACTCCTTTGAGGTTCTAATTTGGTAGGTTTTTGAAGGCTCTATCAGTGACTCTGATATAGACTCAGAGTTAAGCTTCACTCCACCAGTGGATAGACTGCATATCCTTCAGAAAAAAAATTTTTTTTTTTTTTTTTTTTTTTTTTTTTTTTTTTTTTGGAGATAGAGTCTCACTCTGCCACCTAGGATAGAATTCAGTGGCACCATCTCGGCTCACTGCAGTGTCTGCCTGAGTTCAAACAATTCTCGTCCCTCACCCGTCAAGTAGCTGGGATTACAAGCCTGTGTCACCACACTCAGCTAATTTTGGTAATTTCAGTAGAGATAGGGTTTCACCAAGTTGGTTCACCACAACCTCTGCTTCCTGGGTTCAAGCGATTCTCCTGCCTCAGCCTCCTGTGTAGCTGGGATTACAGGTGTGTGCCACCACACCTGGCTAATGTTTTGTATTTCTACTATACTCACTTTAATCCAAGGCACCAACATCTTTTAAAATGTATATTTTATTATTACTCACATATCATGAGGCCAACAGATCAGGAAACTATTGCAATTGAAAAGATATACTGCTATATATACAGCTCCCAAGAGGTGGAGGTGTGCTGTGTCACAGGCGGCTCCACAGGGACAGTTAGGAGGGTTAGTTAGGAGGCAGAGAAAGTGAGGAGAGGGAAAGTGGGCAAGAATCTTTATGTGGTTTCTGTGGGAGAGAACAGTTCAGACAGGGTAAAACAGGTTTAGGATTGGCTACTTTGAGTATTTCAAGTGGGTTCTGGGGCGCAGGGTTTTCTCTGGTTGTCTGGTACCTAGCCCTGAGGCAATCTGGGCAGGGAAAAAGTTGACCCTAGAGTGTGACCATGGAGGTGGTGGGGTGTTTGGGGTCTAGATAGGTCGATGTGCATATGAAAGACATCCTCACACGGGAGGCAGTTTGCTGTCTCTAGGAATTAGCTAACCCTGAGAAGGGCAGTCGCCTCGGTTTTAGCAAGGTCCCAGATATCAAAGCATTAAGGATACAGAAAATAAAAAGATATGCTTAATACAATCTCCTGCATGGACTAACATCACTTTTTAATTGGTCTCCCTATATTTACATTTGCTTCCCTACAATCTAGCTTTCATTCAGCAGCCACAGAAACCTTAAAAGTATAAATTACATCATGTTATTCCTCTACTTAAAATTCTTCACTGATTTTTTTTTCTTGTATATCAAACAAAGCCCATTATCATTACATTTGTTTTGAGGCCCTTCATGGTCAGGCTTCTGCCGACATATGCAATGCCATTATGTTCTACTCATATGTGGAATCTTCCTCAGAAATAGTGTTCAAATTGCAGGTAAGAAAGCCGGGGGGTGCTCAGGGACACGCTGAACAGGCCAGGAGGAAATGCTCTATTCTGCCATAAGAGTTGTCTCTTCCCTTTGCTCAGCAAACCTAACTCATTAATCAGGACTCAGCTTAGGTATGACCTCCCTGGGAAAGCTTTCTCTGAATCCCCAAACATGAGGTGTTAGGTATCTCTTCCAACCCACACAGTTACCCATATCTATCCCATCACAGGTCTTAACCACACTGTGTATTAAAACAGCCTACCCATTCAACTGTCTCTTCCAGCTCAGTGAAAATCTCTCTAAAGCCTGAGACCCATTCTTTATTATATCTCTTCTGAGAACATAACAGGGCTAGACTTAGGAGTAGGTGGTACTCAATACATATTAGTTAAATGAGTAAAAAGAGGATAAATGTGTGCTGAGTCATAAAAATGTATTTCTCTTTATTTAGATTTGAAAAATTCTTTCTCCAGCATATAAGCACCAGGAGGGTAGGGGCTATGTCAATTGTGGTTCCCTTGTATCCATATTACCTGGCACATAGTATTGCTAACCAGCTGTTGCCTCATGCCTTGAGAGTGCTTCACTTTGAACTGTTGGAATCTTTTTACAGGCATTGCTTTCTTCAACACTGGCCCTGGAATAGGGTAAATGTTGGTTCTTATTGCATCTCAGTTACTAACTAGCACTGTGATCTTGGGCAATTCACGTAAAAGCTCTAGGTGTCATTTTCTATACCTGCAAAATTGTTTTTAAATATGCTTTAGCATTATAAGACTTTTCCTCAAATAAAAAGTTCAAAAGAGTCCACTATATTAAAAAAAAAAAAAAAGCAATAATGAGGTTCTGATTCTACACCATTCTTCAGCAAGGAAACAACCCTAAAAGTACCTCCTTAGAGCAGAGTATGGTTGGAAAAACACTAAGCTAGCTGACCACAAAAGTGTAGCCTAGAACTAATAGTCTACAATTTATCCACACATCTACAACCCTCTGATCTTTGACAAACCTGTCAAAAACAAGCAATGGGGAAAGGATTCCCTATTTAATAAGTAGTGTTGAGAAAACTGGCTAGCCATATGCAGAAAGCTGAAACTGGATTCCTTCCTTACACCTTATACAATTAACTCCAGATGGATTAAAGATTTAAACATAAGACCTAACACCATAAAAACCCTAGAAGAAAACCTAGGCAAAACCATTCAGGACAAAGGCACAGGCAAGGACTTCATGACTAAAACACCAAAAGCAATGCCAACAAAAGCCACAATAGACAAATGGGATCTAATTAAACTTAAGAGCTTCTGCACAGCAAAAGAAACTAATCATTAGAGTGAGCCAGCAACCAACAGAATGGGAAAAAAATTTTGCAATCTACCCATCTGACAAAAGGCTAATAATCAGAATCTACAAAGAACTTAAACAAATTTACAAGGAAAAAAAATCAAAAAGTGGGCAAAGGATATGAACAGACACTTCTCAAAATAAGACATACAGCCAACAAACATATGAAAAAAAGCTCATCATCACTGGTCATTAGAGAAATGCAAATCAAAAATACACTGAGATAATCTCACACCAGTTAGAATGGCGAACATTAAAAAAATCAGGAGACAACAGATGCTGGAGAGGATGTGTAAAAATAGGAACACTTTTACACTGTTGGTGTAAATTCGTTCAACCATTGTGGAAGACAGTGTGGCAATTCCTCAAAGATCTAGAACCAGAAATACCACTTGACCCAACAATCCCATTACTGGGTACATATCCAAAGGATTATAAATCATTCCATTATAAAGACACATGCACACATATGTTTACTGCAGCACTATTTACAATAGCAAAGACTTGGAATCAACCCAAACGCCCATCAATGATAGCCTGGATAAAGAAAATGTGGCACACATACACCATGGAATACTATGCAGTCATAAAAAAGGATGAGTTCGTGTCCATTGCAGGGACATGAATGAAGCTGGAAACCATCATTCTCAGCAAACTGACACAAGAACAGAAAACCAAACATCGCATGTTCTCACTCATAAGTGCGTGCTGATCAATGAGAACACAGGGACACAGGGAGGGGAACATCACACACCAGGGTCTGTCCAGGGGTGGGAGGGGGCTAGAGGAGGGATAGCAGAGGTTTGGGGGACTGGGTAGGGATAACATTAGGAGAAATACCTAATGAAGACGATGGGGGGATGAATTCCGCAAACCACCATGGCACATGTATACCTATGTAACAAACCTGCATGATCTGCACATGTATCTCAGAACTTAAAGTATAATAAAAATAAATATTTATTTATTAAATGTCTACTCTGTACCTGGTACTGAATGGGCACTGAACATTCAGCAATAAACAAAGCAGATGGGCTCCCTTCAACATTTATGCCAACATGCAGTATTCAGTCCATTATTAAATATTCACTTAAAATGAACAAAATAAAACATTAAAACACCCCCTTTGGTCTTTTTATTGAGTGTAGAAAGCAAGACAATTTACCAAATTCCCAAATATCTGAATGTATTACGAACAAAGTTAAATTTCAGAACTGCACATCTCATTTTCCCTAACCAACATGTCAGTGTATTATGTGGGAATTTTTCAATTCATACTGTTTTCTTCCAATCATTTTTATGCTAATTTCTTAATAACATGTTTACATTAATACTAGCAATTGGTAGCTAAAACCCAAGTTTGTCCCTGTTATTTCCTTTTTTTTTTAAGACGAAGTCTTACTCTGTCACCTGGGCTGGAGAGCAGTGGCACGATGTCAGCTCACTGCAACTTCTGCCTCCCAGGTTCAAGTGATTCTTCTCCCTCAGCCTCCCAAGTAGCTGGAATTACAAGCACCCACCACCATGTCCAGCTAATTTTTGTATTTTTAGTAGAGACGGAGTTTCACCATGTTGGCCAGGATGGTCTCGAACTCCTGACCTCAGATGATGCGCCCGCCTCGGCCTCCTAAAGTGCTAAGATTACAGGCATGGGCCACCATGTACAGCCCTAATTTATTTTTCACTTGCCCTATCTTTTAGCATTTTAGGGTCTTTTAACCAACTAATTTTTTGATCCTTTGCAACTCATACTTACAATATAAATTTGACAGCAAAATCTAAAAGGCAGAAACCATTTTTCACTAATATTTGCTTTGCCATTTATTTTGTTCAACAAATATTTGAGAAGTACCTCAAATAAAGAATTCTAGAACTTTTATACCACTTTGTAGCAGAATGTGCAAGGCCTTCTGCTATAAAGTGGTTACAAAAGTTCTTGAATTCTATTCCCATTACCTTCCCACTGTATTCTTTACTTTTCTTTCCCTTTCAAAGCTTAAAGTACATAACAAGAATAAGTACCTAATTTCCCTGGGGTTTCTTCAATCTGTAATGCTCTTCCTCATACTCCTCATACGTACCATACCCACTCATTCATTCATCAAAATGCATAGTGCTAGGCACTGAACGGGTGCTAATAAAAAAATATAGATGATTGTTTTTCTTAAGGAATGAAGAGAAGAATAGAGATAGTGATGACATTTCAGAAGGAAAATCTACAAGACTCAGTATCATCAGAAGTATCACAAAAAGGAATAAAAAATGACTCTAAGTCTTGTTAAAAGACTAAGTAGATGATGATGATGCCTTTGACACGCAGGAATTTGAAAGGCTTGTCTGGAATGTTTAAAACTGGTTTTAGAATGTTAAATGTGTAATTCCCTCTGGATATTCTAGTTGAGTTGCCCAAACAGAAATTATTAAATAGAAGCACTCATTAGTATCTGAGTAACCATTATGTGGCAGGATCCAAGGACAATGAATGAAATACAATCCCCAAACTCAAGGAATTAAGACTCAGATGACAGAGAATACAAGTAAACAGGCACTTGAAAGAGAAACTCAGGTAAGAGACTGGAGGTGTAAGCACTAGCTGGAACATGAAGGACCCTGTACGCCACTTTCAGAGACTGGATCTAAGGAGGCAATGGTGAGCCACAGGTTTTAAATGGGGAATGCTTGATTAGATTTGCATTTTAGAAAGAACATTCTAGCTTCAACAAAGATAATGGGTTGAAGGAGGCAAAAAAATGAAAGACGAAGTGAACAAATAAGAAACTGGTGCAGAAATCTGAGCAAGAGTTGACAGGTTCCAAGATGTACAATGATTAAGGGAAGAGATACGTAATAGTAATATTTGAGACCCTGACTTTCCTAGACAATATTCAAAGTACAATGCTATTCCCTGAACTATTTTTAACCATAATAACAAAATAATACTAGCATCAGGCAAGTATAAAGCATCAGGCAAGTATAAAGCCAAGCACTATGCTATCTCATCTCCTATTCTATATCAAATTGTGGGAACCACAGCTGAGGAATGTACCTTTGTTTTCTATAATCACTTGAATTTCCCATGCTATGGAAAATACGTAATGTAATTTAAATATACAGCATACTCTAAAGAAAAGCAAAATTGAACAGATTAAAGCAGCAAAGTTCCTCTAGGATTATTCAGTCACTTCGTTAGCCAAAAAGCTTATAATCTATAGATCCTATGTACTGTTAGGAGAGAGAAAGCTTTCCATAAATGTCTTAATTACAAGGCCCTGAATTGATGAGGGGTAACAATGTATCCAGACTACCCTATGTCACCACCTCTAAGTAACACATGAGAAAATTCTGACAAATAAGACTGAAGCTGAAGGTTTCTGGGAAATCCCCTTCTCTGCTTCTTCCATTCTTCCTCCTGCCTGGAATGCAGACATAAAGCTGGGACTACACAGCCCTGTTATAGCCATGAGATAATAAGCATAAGGACAAACCATATGCTAAGGATGGGGAAGTATAAGAAAAGAAGTCTGAGACATGGCTGTTACTTTGTTGCTGCAGACCTTTTGTTAAGGGAGAAAAAGAAATCCCTCTGTGGTTAAGTAACTTTAGGTTAAACATAGTCGTTACTTATACACTCTGCATCCCTGATAGAATAAAGCCTAGGCTACTTAACATTGCATGAGACACGGCCCAGCTCCGTGGCTCAAGCCTGTAATCCCAGCACTTTGGGAGGCCGAGGCGGGTGGATCACGAGGTCAAGAGATCAAGACCATCCTGGTCAACATGGTAAAACCCCATCTCTACTAAAAATACAAAAAATTAGCTGGGCACGGTGGCGCGTGCCTGTAATCCCAGCTACTCAGGAGGCTGAGGCAGGAGAATTGCCTGAACCCAGGAGGCGGAGGTTGCAGTGAGCCGAGATCACGCCATTGCACTCCAGCCTGGATAACAAGAGCGAAACTCCGTCTCAAAAAAAAAAATTGCATGAGACTCTTCCCACCATCAGCTCCATTTAACTATCCAACCTCATTTCATTCTATTCTCTGTCCCATACTTTCCACTCCAATAATTCTAAATCTTGTCAGAAGAGCACACCCCAATGAGCTGTTTTTACCTTTCTACCTATTCATTCCCTTGACTGTCCCTTATCACTCCATTTCTTTACCAAATTAATTCTTTGTCAGCATTCCAAATTTCCTGGCTCTACAGGCTGAAGAAGATGCCCTGATTTCTTCTCACATCACCCATGTAAGAGTCTGTACAATTAGTGTGCTATATTACAGCTTTTTATGTATACATTTGTCTTCCCAACCTCACTACCAGCCTCTCAAAAAGAAGAAAGTATCTTAGTTCTTTTGGCATTCCTAGATCTTAGCACAGTACCCAGTCAACTGAGGGTGCTCAGTGAATGTTTGTAGAATAAATTAGATTTACATAAAATATAACTTCTTAATTAGTAAAAGTGATTATATAATACAGACTGTTAAATGACCCTTTTAACATCAAAAACTTCTTTTGACTCATAAATTTGTCCTAAAAATGCCCAAGATGTAGTGCGGTGGTGGAATCATAGCCTTGAACTCCTGGCCTGAATCACCCCACCTCAGCTTCCCAGGTAGCTAGGACTACAAGTCCAAGCTACCACACTTGCCTAATTTTTTCTTTTTCGGTAGAGAAAGGATCTCACTATGTTGCCCAGGTTGGCCTTGAACTCCTGGTCTCCTTTACCCTCGATGCTCTGGCCTCCCTAAGGGTTGAAATTACTGGCATGAGCCACCACATCCAGCCTCATTCCTGATTTTAAGCAGAAAAGCTGCAAAGAGCTGTAACCCCTAAAGACACTTGACAAAGCCATCCTCACCTTCCTTAAAGGATTAATCTCACTTCCAATGGGAAGTCAGAAATGAAAACTAAGCCTGGCGTGGTGGCTCATGCCTATAATCCCTGCACTTTGGGAGGCTGAAGCAGATGAATCAACTGAGGTCAGAAGTTGGAGACCAGCCTCACCAACATGAAGAAACCCCACCTCTATTAAAAATACAAAATTATGCAGGTGTGGTGGCATATGCTTGTAATTCCAGCTACTCAAGAGGCTGAAGCAGGAGAATTGCTTGAACCCGGGAGGTGGAGGTTGCGGTAAGCCAAGATCGCACCACTGCCCTCCAGCCTGGGCAACATAGTGAGATCCAGAGCAAAATTACATTTCAAAAAAAGAAAAGAAATGAAATGAAAACTAAACAAATGATCAAAGAATAAATTTTGTTAAATGTTATTAGCAAAACTTATCAAAACAAGGGTAAACAAAGAAATAAAATCTCTTCATACCTGTCACATTGCTGCATTATGGAAATTTCTTTAATTATTTCCTGAAGATCTGATTCAACAGGTACTTGTTTAATTGCGACAACTTGACCAGATTCCTTGTGTATTGCTTTAAATACACTTCCATAAGACCTAAAAGAAAACAAAACATTATTTTTTCCTATCAAATGTCATAACTATAAGATTACAAGTCTACTATGAGTTTCCTGTGGATAGTCTTCTCTAATTTAAAACACTACTTAAATGGTTTTTAAAAATCAAAGTAAACAAGTAAAAATTTTAAAAGTTAATGAATTATATCTTAGCTTTATTGCTTCAACTACAGACTTAAAAATCATTAAGTTAATATATAATGAGTTGCTATTTTTCTCATGAATAAAACAAATAGACTAACGTTTTGTCAACTCAAACAAATGCAGCATTAAGAAGATATAAATGGAAATTAAAAGAATGAAATGTATATTAAAAATAGCCAAAGCCTCAAATTAGGAGAAAAGGCTGATCTCAAGCAAAATGACCCCCAGAATATCAAAAAATCACAGCTGTTCAGAGTACTTACGAGTTAAAGCCTCCAGCTGGGGACCACATTAAAACAAAGTTAGAGAAGCAGGCAATCTGCAGCCATCTGCTTGTACCTGATTTACAGATCCAAGGTCTCTCTTAAAAAATGTTCTTTTCACTACCTTTTCTTCAAGGGAAAAACTACACACTCACGGGTAAATAAAATGAGGAACAGGGTCTGATAGTCACTTGCCTAAAACCTGTCTCCTGAAACTTAGACGCCTGAATATTCGTGTGTTTTTAAAAGCAAAAACAAAGAAGGGAGAAGCCATTTGTATCTTAGTATGAACTCTGAAACGAGCTTAAACACTACTATGTACTGAGTTCTTACTATAAACCAGGTCCTATGCTAGTTGCATGATGAAATTTAACCCTCACAATCATAAGGAAAAACACTATTATTGTCATTAAAAGATGAGAAATAGACCAGAAGGGCCAGAATTCAAACACATCCTGACCTGAAAAATCATGTTTTTCTCACCATATTTTTCTACAGAAGAGAAAGAAGAACAAGCCAATGGAAGACATGGAATGTTTCCTAATATTAGGAATCTATGCAGAATCCCTTTCAAATTTATAATCTTTTAGAATAAGTGAAAAAGAGACAAATAAGTGATAAAGCAGCTACTTCAATAAACTACATTTTATCCTCTCCTCTGTTTCTTTGGGCTCTCTGAAGTAACTTACTTTGGTTTGGTACCCAAAGTCAAATTGGGCTGGGTGTTGGAGAGTGTATGTGTGTGTAACTCCCGTTAAAAGCGATATGTGTACATGTGCATTTCCTTCAAAAGCTAACATAGAATTCAGTGCTAAATCATCTCATGTCAAGTAGGCAACACCATCACTCCTTTCTAAGGACTCCTCAGCACTACGAAAGAGAAACTGCAATCCCCATTTCCCAGAATCTGCTTCCCTCAATGGATCCTCATAAAAATCTGCCGGTGAGAAGAACATGCATGTGTGAATACAAAAAGTTAAGGAGAAACTATTTTTCTCCAGATATAGTTGTAGCAGACGCACTGACAGATACAATGTGCTCAGAGGCCTCCGGCTGCACTTCTGACAGCCACCACAGTAACAGACTGACGTACGTGGTGGGATTTTCTCAAGACTACAGGATTCCAGCAGATTTCCAGAGAGCTTTTGAGAAACACCCACTTCACTGCTTCAGGCTGAGATCTTCAATGCTGACTTCAACCTTCAATCTGTAGCAACAGTTTTCATGAGCTTTGCATCCCTGGCCCCTCCACAATTCATTTGAGCTCCAACCTTTTTTACTAAACTCTTTATATCAGATAGAGTATATAGAGTAGCTTCTCTTTTCCTGACTATATCCTGATAGCAGTACTGTTTTTGGTAGAAGTGGTTCCAAGGGAAAGAATCTTAAAGATGGGAATCTTGAATTCGTTCTTTCTTAGATGTTGATATGGTCTGGCTCTGTGTCCCCACCCAAATCTCACCTTGTAGCTACCATAATTCCCATGTGTTGTGGTAAGGACTCAGTGAAAATGACTGAGTCTCATGCTGTTCTCATGATAGTGAATGGGTCTCACAAGATCTGATGGTTGTCAAAATGGGAGTTTCCCAGCACAAGCTCTTTGCCTGCTGCCAGCCATGTAAAATGTGACCTGCTCTTCTTTGCCTTCTGCCATAATTATGAGGCCACCCTAGCCATGTGGAACTGTAAGTTGATTAAACCTCTTTTGAAAATTGCCCAGTCTCAGGTATGTATTTATCAGCAGCGTGAAAACAGACTAATACAGATGTGCAGACAGTAATGACTTCAATACAAGTAACAAATAGAGTACGTTGGTCTATGGCATTCAGTGGCAAAACAGTTATTTAAATTACCACGCTTAGTTGCCTGGAGACTTAGCAAAGCTTTGAAAGACCAAGTAGCAGTATCAATACAATGCTTGGTGAAAATAAAGTACAAGGACTATAGAATGGGCTGCTGCCTCTGCACTTGAAAAGTTACAGAACAAACATAACAAGCTAAAGGTTTAAATGTCCTGCTCAAGACTGAGAGAATCAGAAAACTTCTGAATGTCTTAATTTTTCACAGAAACAGAGTTGAGATTTCTGTAAAACAAACTCTAGCTAGAGTCTTACTGGAAGCTGAAGTACACTGCAAGTTGAATTCACATCACCACCAAGTCTATCATGTTAAAGTTAAGGCATATAACAGTAAAGACAGGTACCTAGAGAACTGGTATTAGGACATTTAGACGGAGTCTCACTAATCTGAGTACCTTGAACCCCCAAATCCTATCAAGCCTCCCTTGCTATCAAAAGCAACTCTGCCCTCCTGTCTGAGAAAATTAACCTTACAATACCTAAAGACTCTATCTACCTCCTGAGGCAGTCATTTTTCAGGAAAATGGAATGGTCCTCCAAACCGCTCCACCACCACTTCTCATTGCTTCCAGACCCAAAGTTATACTCAACTCCCACAGACACCAGGGAGACAAGTATAAAATGTAACCCCAGCAGCTACTATTCACACTAAAAAAGTTGTAAGACTTTGCCAATTTTTATCAGAACCCTAAAGAATACATGTGAGAACAAATTCTAAGATTTCTAGAGAGAAAAAATTTATTGATATGGATGCAAAACCAGAAATTCCAGACTCAGTGTGTTAGCTCAAACAGCTGGGGGAGTCCCTAACAGCTGCTCAGCAGTTAACTGAAACCTGGACTCGAAAGTGGCCCACAGTAAGTGAAATGCTAAGTGAGCCTCAGTATACACTGAAGGAAGAAGATCAAAGGCTCAAGGAAATGGGATACTAGAAAGGATACATATTACATGTGTCATGCTTACACACTCCCTATGTTTAAGAAAAGGGTCCAGAGGATATCAGCACTGATGAAAGCTCTATTAGTGCAGGAGAAAGATGACAAATTTGCCAACAGTGAAACTGGCTCCTTGAGTTTAATAGATAATGGGATCCCAAGACAAGAGAAGTGGCAACATCTATTCACCCTCAGGTGAGTCCCACCTTGTCTCACAAGGTGGGAACAGTTACCATAATGAGTAACAAAGAAAGGCTAAATTACAGTTTTATTGTATTATACATGTAGGTCTTGATATTAAAGTTACACTGTCTTCATTTAAAAAAAAAAACCTATTAAATGTCATTTAAACACTATATAAAACATACTTGGCACCCTTCTAAAAGGGAGGAGGTAAAATATACACAACATAAAATTTACTATTTTAAACATTTTAAAGCATACAATTCAGTGGCATTTAGTGCATTCACGATGCTGTGTAACAATTACCTGTATTTAGTTCCAAAACATATAGAACCTGCTTTCTGCCTCTATAGATTTATCCATTCTAGATACTTCATGTAAATGAAATCATACAATATGTGACCTTTTGTATCTGGCTTCCTTCACTTAGCATAATATTTTGTAGGTCCAACTACACTGTAACATGCATCAATACTTTACTCCCTTTTACAGCTAAAAGGTCACTGTACAGACATATCACATTTTGTTTATTCATCTGGGATAGCAGATGGACATTTGCTGGTTTCCACATTTTGGCTACTGTAAATAATATGCTACGAGTTGGTACCTTTATAATTAAAAAATATTTAATCATTTCTCTATCACTGGCAAATCTTCCTTTTTATTCCAAATCTTCTATATTTTTGCTCTTTAAGAGGTTTAACTATTTTATTGATCTGTTCAAAAGCATATAAATATATATTTTTTTTTATCATTTCTTTTTTTTTCTTTTAGATGGAGTGTTGCTCTGTCACCTAGCTGGAGTGCAATGGCACGATCTCAGCTCACTGAACCTCTACCTCCCGGATTCAAGCAATTCCCCTGTCTCAGCCTTCTGAGTATCTGGAATCACAGGCACATGCCACCAAGCCCAGCTAATTTTGTGTTTTTAGCAGAGACTGGGTTTCACCATATTGATCAGGCTGGTTTCAAACTCCTGACCTCAGGTGGTCCACCCACCCCAGCCTCCCAAAGTGCTGGGATTTACAGGCATAAGCCACTGTGCCGGCCCATATTTATCACTTCTGATTTCTTCTATCTCATTAATTTCAGTTTTTTCTTTAATTCAATCTTCAGTTTCTTTTGGTATGTTTTATAATTTTTCTAAGTTATTTAAATAAGCACTAAGTTTATTTTTTGCATTTCTTCTTTAGTAATGAAAGAATTTAAACCTTTTCTCTTAATTAGTTCTGCTGTATTCCATAGATATAGGCACAATGTTTTCTCCTTTTTCTTGTTTTGTAGATAATTGATAATATCCTCTTCAATCATCGGGTTACCTTAAATTATGCTTCCTAATCTCCAGTTGGTGTGGATTTTGTCATATTATAATTACTTATTTCTAATTTAGTGAGTCTAACCAGTCAGACGGTTTGTATATTTGTCCTCTCCAACCTCATGTTGAAATGTAATCCCCAATGTTGGAGGTGGAACCTGTTAGCAGATGTCTGGGTCATGGGGTAGTTCCCTCATGGCTTGGTGCTATTCTTGAGAGTCAGTTCTCACAAGATGTGATTGTTTAAAACTGTGTGGCAGGCCAGGTGCAGTGTCTCATGCCTGCAATCCCAACACTTTGGGAGGCCAAGGTGGGCACATCACCTGAGGTAAGGCAATCAAGACCAGCCTGGCCAACATTGTGGAACTTCATCTCTACTAAAAATATGAAAATTAGTTAGGCGTGGCAGCAGGCACCTGTGATCCCAGCTACTCAAGAGGTTGAGGCAGAAGAATCACTCGAACCCAGGAAGCAGAGGTTGCGGTGAACTGAGATCGTAACATTGCATTCCAGCCTGGGCAACAAGAGCAAAACTCCGCCTCAAAAAATAAAATAAAACAAAATCATTAAAAATAACAAAAATAAAAGTGTGTGCCACCTCTGCCCTATCTTGCTCTTGCTCTCACCATGTGAGACATCTGCTCCCTCTTTGCCTTCTTCCATGACTATAACCTTCCTGAAGCCCTTCCAGAAGCAGATGCTGGCACCGTGCTTTTTGGAGTGTCTGCAGAACCATGAACCAATTACATTTTTTTTTATAAATTACCAGCCTCAGGTATTTTTTTAATAACAGTACAAGAACAGCTTAATACAATCAGAAAATGTGACATGTAAAAATCTCTATTTTTTAGAATTTGTAACTTTTATCAATGGTCCATGAACATCCACCAAAAAAGGTCTGCAAGACCATATATATGCATTGTTATACAGACATATAGGTACTTGATATATTTTTACTTCACATATATTTACGTTTCTATAAAATCAAGTTTATTCACCATAACATTGAATCCCTTTATGTCCTTTCTCTTTTCTCTGTTATATCTGTCCAATTCTAAAAGAGATACATTGAAATCTCCCATACAATTATACTTTTATTAGATCCCCTGACATCACTAATAGGTCATCTGTCATAAATTTAGCTCCTATGTTGTCTGACATGTTTTGTTATAAATTGTCTTTGATATCGCTACCTAATATATCTCTTTATTTAGTTGAAATCTTTTAAACCTTAATGTATTTAATATAAATATTGCCAATATTACTTTCTTTTGGTTTTATTTATATATTTATCTCTCACATAATATTTTTTAAAAGAAATATCCTTATAGGCCATGCACAGTGGCCCACAGCTACAATTCTAACAATTTGGAAGGCAGAGGAAGGAGGATCACTTGAGGCCAGGAGTTGGAGACTAGCCTGGGTAACATAGTAAGATCCCATCTCTATTAATAATAAATAGCCTTAGATTTCCATTATTTATTTTACATGCATCTCCTATAAACAGGATATTGCTAGGTTTTGCATGTTCATTTACTCTAACAGTTTGTCTTTTAATGAGAGATTTACCATTTACTGAAAAATACACTTGAGTCTATTCCTTCCATCATATGTTTAGCTTATTATTTTACCTTTTTATTTTCTCTATTTCCTTTTCCTTGTTCTTGCTGATCTAAGCTGCTTTTAATTCTGTTTTGTAACTTCTATTATTTTGAAAATTCTCCTATATTTTGCCATTCCATTAAATGTTCCCTATCTTTCTCTCCACTCAAACCGAGACATGTTTCTCTACTATTATTTTGAAACCATGTCAGCTATTCTTCTGTCTATGCATACTGATTTCCTCACTATTCTTGTCATATCATAGTTACCTTTTCCAAAATAAATGAGCCCCAGGGTCTAAAAGGATGGCCTTATGGTCACTTGTCTAACAAAGTCAAAACTTTAAAGCCTATTAATGAGAATGCCATAAGGGATGAACGAACAAGCCTCTTGAAAATCATTTCACAGCACATTTCTTGCTTTTCCTTTACATATATGGCCTACGTCTCTAAAAAGACATTATTACCAGATTTAGTACAAATTAGTCTTTAAAATTCAATATCACCTGCCAGATTTAATTACTATTAAATACTATTCAAGTCATACAAATATACTCTAGTTGAAAGATTAACACATTTTTTAAATTGTTCTAAAAATATTTACATGCTTTCGTATTTTTTATACTTACCCTTCTCCAAGCTTCTCTAATACATCAAAAACTTCTTCAGGCTGCTTAGTCAAACTGTCTTCACTCAGCTTTTTTAGTTTACTGATTTAAAAAAGAAGAAAGAAAACATTTTCTTTAAGACCTATTACAAAATTTTTAATTTTTTAAAATATATTCAGAAGATTCAACTGATATAAAAACATAAACAGTAAACAGTCTCCTTTCAAGCCCTGTTCCTGCTTGAAAGGAACATGTGCCAGCAACACCTCCAAAAATAAACACTTTTATTAGTTTCTTGTGAAACCTTCATACAAATAAATATGAACACATATTCTTAATTCCTCTCCTTTGAATAGATGAGAAGAATTTTACACACACCCTTCTTTATAAATATTGTTATGTTGTCTACTGTTTTCACTTGACAAAACTATGTTAGTGATGTTTACATACAAGTTAATCATCCCTAATCTGAAAACCTGAAATCCAAAATCCTTCAAGACCTGAAACTTTTTGAGCACCAACATGATACTCACAATGGAAAATTCCACACCTGACCTCATATAATGAGTCACAGTCAAACTGTAATTACATAACACAATTTAAGGAAAAAAGATCCTCCCCAGCCCCCTTCAGCTCTGACATATCTTTTCCGTGCATGCACAGATTCTCCCACCTAAACATCCACAGAAGTAATAAAACCGCACAAGTACAGGCCAGATACACTGACAGCAGGTTTCCCACGATGTCCCACACAGAGCCAAGACTGTGCATTACTTGCTGTGGGTTTTTTTGCTTATTCTCTGTTTTGTGGCATAAAGATAATGTTGAAAATCTGAGTAAGTGACAGAAAAAGAGGAAGCATTTATGCTTATCTCCAGCACAAAAAGTCAAGCTGCTGGAGAAACTGGACAGCAGTGTGGGGGAAATGTCTTAAAAAGACCATGGTGTTGGAATAAACAACCTGAAGAAACAAGATAAATTGTTGAAGTTCTATGCAGAAGTGTCAATGAACAGAAGTTAATGAAAAAATTTTTTTAAACTGCAGAAAACTATAATGAAGACTCAAATGTGTACAGAAAGAGTAAATCTGTCAGCATCATAGAAAAAACATACTACTTAATAGCATGATGAGTGTGGAACAAGCAAAGATATATCATGATGAACTGACAATTGAAGGGACTGTGAATATTCAACAGACCAATTGCAGAAATTTAAGACATAACATTAAATCCTTAAAGATTTGTGGTGATAAAGCAACTGCTGATCATGAAGAAGCAGAGAAATTCATTGATAAGTTTGCCAAGGCCATCACTGACAAAAATCTGACACCAGAACACATCTCTAATGCTGATGAAACATCACAGTTTTGGTGTTAGTGCCCAAGAAAGATGCTGACTACAGCCCCTACAAGATGAGAATGCCAGGGACAGAGTAACTGTGCTGGGAGGTGCTAATGCAGAAGGCAAACTACATGTAAAGCTGCTCTGTGGGAAAGACTGGGTTCATCATTATACTAACAAAAAGGCATGGGTCACCAGGGACATCTTTTCTGATTGGTTTCACAAACATTTTATACCAGTGGCTTAGGTATGCTGCAGGGAAGCTGGATTGGATGATGACTGAAAGATTCTGTTATTCCTTGACACCTGTTCTGCTTATCCTCTAGCTGAAAAATCTCATTAAAAATAATGTTTATTCCATATACTTTCCCCCAAATTTGACTTCATTAATTCAACCATGTGACCAGGGTATCCTTAGAACAATACAGAGTAAATATAAAAACATCTTCTTGAGCAGCCTTCTTGCAGCAGTGAACAGAGGTATGAGCACGGAAGGTTTTCCCAAAAGCAGGTTAGCATTTAGAATGCTGCATATGCTACTGTCAATGACTGGAACACAGTATCTAAACATACAGTTGTGCACACCTGGCACAACCTCTAGCTCAACTATGTTCAGTAATGATGATGAACAAGGCAGTGACTTTGAAGGATTCTGTATGTCAGATAAAAAACAAAAAGATGTTTGACTTCCATACACATACAAAAAAAAAAAAAGCCTTCAGAGTCTGTCAGTAAGTTGGAAAAAATGGATGTCAAATAAGTTTTTAACATTGATAATGAGTCTCCAGTTGTTCATTCATTGACCAATGGTAAAATAGCAGAAATGGGCTGGGCGTGGTGGCTCACGCCTGTATTTCCAGCTCTTTGGGAGGTGGAGGTAGGCAGATCACTTGAGCTCAGGAGATCGAGACCAGCCTGGGCAAAGAGCGAAACCTTGTCCCCGTTAAACACAAAAAAAGCCAGTGGCTCACGCCTGTAATCCCAGCACTTTCGGGGCAGGCGGATCACAAGGTCAGGTGTTCGAGACCAGCCTGGCCAAGATGGTGAACCCCTGTCTCTAGTAAAAATACAAAAATTAGCTGGGTGTGGTGGCAGGCGCCTATAGTCTCAGCTACTCGGGAGGCCGAGGCAGGAGAACCACTTGAACCCAGGAGGTGGAGGTTGTAGTGAGCCGAAATCATGCCACTACACTCCAGCCTAGGTGGCAGAGTTAGACCGTATCTCAAAAAAAGAAAAAAGAAATAGCAGAAATGGTTCCTTTCAATCAAAAATCAGCATCACAAGTGAAAACTAAAAACTTGCCACTGTTTGTTGCTGCTGCTGTTTAAAAGCTGATACAGGTATTGTGATAATGCTACTGTGCTGCTTAATTACCCTGAACGTATTTTTTTCCACTGTGTTAATGTTACGCCATATTTTTTACAGTTTAACTGTACTTATGCATGAATAAGTATAAGAAAATGATTGCTAATCAGTAGCAGGTATTCAGAGACAGAAATGATGGTGATTCCAAACAACCCCACAGACTGTCCACATGGGTGGCTGAGATAGTGACACCTTTCTGATGTTTGAATGTACGCAAACTTTGTTTCATACAGAAAATTACTTAAAATACTGTGTAACATTACCTAGAGGCTATGTGTGTAAGGTATATATAAAATAAATTTCATGTTTGGCCTTGGGTACCAGACCCAAGAAATAAGGTATCTCATTATGTACATGCAAATATTCCAAAATACAAAAAAAAAAAAAAGTATCAGAAATCTGAAAAACTTCTGGTCCCAAGCAATTAAGATAAGGGATTCTCAACCTGTACAAAGCATCATCATTCTTTTCTACAGCTAAATCCTGTTCGGTTGCAGAAATACAGCATATCTTACTTGCCCAGTCCTTTGCTTATGGACATCCGCCTTCTCTTTTGACACAATAAACAAGGCTGCAATGAGTAACCTTATTTATAAGTCAATTAATACATGTGCTAATATATATGTGGAATAAATTCCCAGAAATGAAACTGACATCAAGAGAATACAGATACATTCATACATACATAAATATAAAAATACATATACTGACAAATAAGTATATATGTAATCATGTAAACATCAATATAACTTTAATAATGTAGTATAACTAACATAAGATCACTATTGTAATAACCATAATGGTAATTATTAAAATTGTTAGTTACATTATGGTATATTTTACCTACTATAATCGTATGTTATATAAATATATATACACATATACTGATTTCAGCAAGTTGTCCTCCATAGAGTTTGTAGCAATTTATTCTCCAACAAGTAATGTATTAGAGCCCTTCTTTCCCACAGTTCCACCAATCGGATATTTAATCGAATTATTTGGATTTTAGCCAATCTGTGATGAAAACTTACTAGCACAGTTTAGACTTAACTTGTATTACTATGAGTGAAGTTGAGCATCTTTTCATATGATTAAGAAACTAAATCACCTCCTTGTTCTTTGCTCATTTTTCCACTGGGTTTTTGGTCTTTTTCTTATCTGTATACAAAAGAAACTAGCCCTTTTTATAAGATTATAAACATTTTCATTTGTATTTTGACTTCACTTATAAGTTTTTAATTTTGCCGTCCATGTGACTGTTCGCCATACAAAAAAAAAGTCAATATTTTGTTTTTGCAAATGAGTGGATGCTAATGCCATTTACTAAGATAGGAAACACAGGAAAAAGCAGTTTGAAGGGGAACAAGATGGGCTCAATTTCAGTCATCTAAAAGTAGATTTCCGGTAAGCAACTGGATTGACAAAACTCAGAAGAGATCTGAACTACAAATATAATTTTTGGTGTCATCAGCACATAGCTTACAACCTTCAGAAGAGACAAAACCATCAAGAAAATGTCTAAGAAAAAAACAAGAGCCAAACACAAAACCCATACCAAGGAAACACCAATATTTAAGAAATGAGGTCATGAAGCACAAGAAGGTACTATTTGGCTACATTGAAAGATATCCAAAGTTCAAGCAACTTCAAGTTTAAGTATACATTGCAGAACTTCTGCTTTTAGCCACCAGGGGTGACAGGGTGCAGAATTATCTGTCAGCTATAAATAGCTACAAAACTCAACAAAATGTAACAAACTATTTTCAGATGGTGGCTATCAGGCATTCCAGAACTAGATATACTGAGGTCCCTGAGAGAAGGAGAAGAAACAAGATAGGCCCTGCCATCACCCAGACTTTAGATCTAGAGACTATGACAGACTGTAACACAAGAAAAGAAGAACTCACAAAGAACCAAGCAATTTTGCTGAGTTGAAGAAATAGAGATTAGAGTTTGGTGAAGAATCAAGGTAAATGGAAATTGCATTACAGAGTACCTAGAGAAGGGAGCTATGCAGAGAAAAGGTTCAGCAATCTATCTAGAGGGTTTCATGAAATGCCAACCTGTGAATGCTTACTAAACATTCTTGAAAACCCAGCAAAACGTTTCCTGAGGGGGAAAAAAAAAATGACCAGGGAGCAATAAAAAGCAAAATTCCCAGAGGTATCACAATGCAGGGAATCTTTCCCACTGCCCAGAATTGAAAGAACACACTAAATATAAAGGTCATTCAGAAAAGAACCCAGAACAGTCTTATTTTAGAAAGGAGATTATATTACCAAAAGATAAAGGATATTCCAGATTCTCCCTAAAGAAGATTAAAAACTAGCCTCAAAATCATCAAGCCAAACCACAAGACAACTTACTTAACTGCCTACCAGAATGAGTTTCTAACTTCTGAAACAAAATTCAATACTCACAAATGTAAAATTAACGATGTCAAAAAAAATCCATCAAAAATTATTAGACATATGAGTAATCAGGAACTATAACTCATAAAGAGAAAAATTAGTCAATAAAACAGACCCAGAAACAACAGAGGTGGTGAAATTGATAAGCAGCCTATAAAAAAGCTCTTATGAATATACTTTCACATACTCACAGATATTAAAGAAAATGGAAGATGGGGGAAAGATAAATGGAAATTTAAGAGGTAAAAAAATAAAATACTTGCTTTCATTGCAACAGAAGACTTCAAGGCTCAAGGCTTCAGAAGAGGCTTGTCTCTAGTGTCCTCTCCTGTAGCAAAAAGAAGGTCTGGCTGGACACCAATGAAACCAATGAAATCAGCCATGCCAACTTCTGTCAACAGATCCAGAAGCTGATCAAAGATGGGCTGATTATCCATAAGCCTGTGACTGTCCATTCCTGGGCTCACTGCCAGAAAAACACCTTGGCCTGCCAGAAAGGCAGATACATGTGCATAGGTAAGCAAAAAGGGTACAGCCAATGCTCAAATGCCAGAGAAGATAAGCTGGATGAGGAGAATAGGAATTCTGTGCCAGCTGCTCAAAGATACTGTGAATCTAAAAAGACTTATCACCGTATGTCTCACAGCCTGTACCTGACGGTGAAGGGGAGTGTGTTCAAATCAGGCAGATTCTCATGGAACACATCTACCTGCTGAAGGCACATGAGGCCCACAAGATGCTCCTGGCTGACCAGGCAGAAGGCTGCTGGTCTAAGATCAAGGAAGCATGCAATCACCATGAAGAGCACCGCCAGGCCAAGAAGAAAAGAACATCAAGACTGTCCAAGGAGGAAGAGACGAGGAAATAAAGCTCACCTTTTCTTGTCTGTACATAGTCGTCTTGGTGATTACACAGATCAATCATTAAAATAAAACAAGTCTTCATCTGCCAAAAACTAAAATAAAACATCTGAAATAAGATTTTTGTTTAATAACATTAAAAGCAGATTAGACAGTGTAACATAAAAGATGAATCATTTGGAAAGGAAAAAATGTTATTTAAATAAAAGAAGAAACAAAAAGCCTGAGTCCCATAGGAAAAAGAAAGAAATGGGATGGAAAGTAAAGAAAAAAGTAAGGAAAGGAAGGAGGGAAATAAGGAGAAACATTTTCCAAATTTTATGTAAACCATAAACCCACACAGATGCATCAAATTGAACAAATTTGAAAAGAGAGAGAGAGAACACCAAATTATATTATCATCAAATTGCTGAACATCTGTGAGAAAGAATACTAAAAGTAGTCACAGGAAAGACATATACGCATATCTCAGAGATATTGCAGGTTCAGTTACAGACCACAACAATAAACCACATATCACAAAAAAGCAAATAACACAAAAAGTTTGTTTCCCCCATGGCATATAAAGGTTTACACTATACTGTAGTCTATTAAGTGCACAATTGCATGTCTGAAAAAACAATGAACATAACTTAATTTAAAAATAATGTTTGAGGTGAAGGATATCCACTATGCCCTGATGATTATTATGCATTATATGCCTGTACCAAAATATCTCATGCACCCAATATATACATCTACTATATACCCATAAAAATTAAAAATAAAAATTTTAAACACTTTATTGCTAAAAATGCTAATGATCATCTGAGCCTACAATGAGTCAAAATCTTTTTGCTGGTGGAGAGTCTTGCCTCTATGTTAATAGCTGCTGCCTGAACAGGGTGGTGGTAGCAAAAGGTTGGAGTAGCTGTAGAAATTTCTTAAAATAATAATGAAGTTTGCCACATCAATTAATTCTTCCTTCCCAGACACACAAACAGTCACTATGATGGCATCCAGTTGATGAAAGTGAGGGAAGCCCACGTATACAAGACAGTCAGAAAGCCTCCTTCTGTGACTCACTTTTCCACTGGGGATCTGAGCAACCTGGGTCAATAAACAGCATTTTGTTTCTTCCAAGCCCTGGATCTAACTTGGGGACAAGCTGGTTTGGAGAGATGCTGTGAGGGACAGACACTGGGAAAAGCTACAGGCATTTTCCCAGACCCAGGAAAGAGAGCAGGACGCCATTTTAAATGTGGGTGCATACAAATCAACCATTCTTTGGAAACCCAGCAGCATAGCCACATAGGTATCTGGCTCTGGAGCAGGACAGGGGTCTCCACAGCCAGACTGCAGTTAGTGCCTCTGCAGAAGGTGCTGGGATTGTGCTCTCCTCCACTGCAGGTCTAGGAGGAGAGGAGAGTTGCTAAACCTGTAGTTTCTCCTGGACAACCAGACTTGGAGCCAGAACAAGCTTGGCAACCTGGAACTGGTCTGTGTATGTCACGGCTGGTTGCCACAGCCTGTTCCCCTGAGAATATAGTGCAGCAGGGCCCTCTCTGCTCTACTCCCTGGCAAAAATCCAGGCATTTGGAGCACCTGCTTGCCTGGAGAAGCAGGCTTAACCACCTCACCCTTCATGGATATAGATCATGGCACAGTGGAAGCCTCTCTGCTCCACATGTAGGCAGATCTAGAGATATTCAGAGCACCCCCTCACCTGCATCTGTAGTCTGAGCTGCCTTACCCTTCCTGTGCATAGGTTGTGGTACATTGGGGCCCTATCCACTCCACATGGAGACAGATATCCAGGTATCTAATGCACCTGCTCACATGGACTAGCAGATTGAGTTGCCCACTTTTTCTATGCAGATTCTATGCAGGGGGGCCGTGTCTGCTCCATGCCCAGGCAAATCTCCAGGCATTCAGAGCATCAGCAGCCTGACCTGCCTCATCCTTCCTGTGCAGAGATCCTAGTGTAGGGAGGCCCTCTCTGCTTCACACTTAGATCTCCAGACATTCAGGGCACCCCCTCACCTGGATCAGCAGCCTAAACTGCTCTATCCTTCTGTACATAAATTATGGTACAGCAGGGCCCTTCCACTCCATTGCCCAAGAAGATCTCGAGATATTCAAAGTACCTATTTGCCCAAATTGACATCTTGGGCCACGCCACTCTTCCTATGAAGAGATCCAGCTATAGGGAGGCCCTCCCTGCTTCATGCCCAGGTAGAGGTCCAGTCATCAAAAGCATCTACTCTTCTGGATTAGGAGTTTAAATTGCTTCCCATCCCTGTACAGAGAACTTAGAGCCAAGGAGGTCTCCCAGCTCCATACCCAGGCACATCTCTGGGTGCTTGAGGACTACCCACTGGATTCTCCCTATGCATTGATACTTGTGCTTGCCACTGGAGGACCAGGAGGTGAACCTGCCCAGTCCAGCCCTGCACATCTTGCCCTCTGCCCCTTCAGACCACTGTACACTCCAAAAATCAGCCCACTGCCTGAGGGAACAGAAAGCTGGTGTCAGTAAACAAGGATCAAATATATACCCAGTCACATTAGCAACATCTGGCTCTTACCCATAAGTGCCTTCTACTGGCTTATAGGCCAAACTACACAGCCCAATGTAAAACCTGCCAACTGAAGTGCATAGGACTATAAAAACAAGCCAAAAGACTCTACACAGCATTCTTTCCATTCATGCCCCCTAAGGAATAGGGGAAAAGAGAAGAAGAAAACACATTATAAGGAAAGACAGAAAAAATCCTACCGTTATGAAAATAATCACACAAATTAGCAGTGCCAGTGTCTCCAAATGGGAAGATATCAGTGCAAGAATTCTGGTACCATGAAAAATCTGAATGTAGTGCTACCACAAAAGGATCACACTAGCTCTGGTTTGGTTTGGTTCCCAACCAAAAAGGAAACTCAGAAATGACAGATAAAGAATTCAAAGCATGGGTTGCAAGGAAGCTCAAAGAGATCCAAGACAAGTTTGGAAATCAATACTAAGAAACTTCAAAGGAAATCCAGGAAATAAAAGAAGAGGTAAACATCTTTAAAAGAAATCAATCAGAGCTTCTGGAATTAAGAAAGGGTCACTTAAGGAATTTCAAAATATAACTGAAAGCTTTATCAACAGACTGGATCAAGCAAAAGAAAGAATTTCAGGCCAGGCATGGCCTGTAATCCTAATGCTTTAGGAGGCTAAGGCAGGAAGACTATTTGAGCCAAGGAACTTGAGACCATCCTGGGAAACATACAAAGACTATGTCTTTACAAAGAAATCTAAAAATTAGCTGGGCATGGTGGCTTGCACCTGTAGTTCTAGCTACTTGGGAGGTTGGAGAGAAAGGATCAATCACATGAGCCTGGAAATTCAAGGCTGCAATGAGCCGTGATCACATCACTGCAAAACAGATGAACAAAAGGAAAAAAGGAAGAAAGAGATGAAGACTGATCTTTTGAACTAACCCAATCACACAAAAATAGAAGAAAAAGAACTTTTAAAATTAAACAAAGTCTTTAAGAAATACAGGATTATGTAAAGCAACCAAACCTATAAATTATTAGCAATCTAAGACCTGAAACTAAAAAATTCTGGAAGATAACATTAGAAAAACCCTTATAGACATTGGCTGAGGCAAGGATTTCATGACAAAGAGCCCAAAAGCAAATGCAGTAAAAACAAAGATAAACAGCTGGGACTTAATTAAAGAGATTTTGTAAGACAAAAGGAATAGTTAGCAGAGTGAACAGAAAACCCACAGAGTGGGAGAAAATCTTCACAATCTATACATCTGACAAAGAACTAATATTCAGAATCTATAAACAACACAAACAAATTAGCAAGGAACAAAAACAATCTCATCAAAAAATGGGCTAAGGACATGAATAGACAATTCTCGAAACAATACACACAAATGGTCAACAAACATGAAAAAATGCTCAACATCACTAATGATCAAGAAATGCAAATCAAAACCGAACATCAACACCACCTTACTTCTGCAGAATGGCCATAATCAAAAAATAACAGATGCTGGCATGGATGAGGAGGGAACACTTCTACACTGCTGGTGGGAATATAATTAGTACAACCACTATGAAAAACAGTGTGGAGATTCCTTAAAGGAATTAAAAGTAGAGCTACCATTTGATCTAGCAATCCTACTCCTGGGTATCTACTCAGAAGAAAAAGAAGTCATTATATGAAAAAGATAACTGCACACACGTTTATAGTAGCACACTTCACAATTGCAAAAATGTGGAACCAACCCAGATGCCCATCAATCAACAACTGGATAAAGAAACTGTATATGTGTTTATTATATATATGTATGTATATATGCACACAATGAAATATTAAGCCATAAAAAGGAATTAATTAATGGCATTTGCAGCAACTTGGAGGAGACTGGAGACTATTATTGTATGTGAAATAACTCAGAAAAACAAACATGTTCTCACTGAAATGTGGGAACTAAGCTATGGGGATGTAAAGGCATAAGAATGCCACAATGGACTTTGGGGACTCAGGGGGAAAGGGTGGGAAAGGCGTAAGAGATAAAGGACCACAAATTGGGTACAGTGTATACTGCTTGGGTAATGGGTGCACCAAAATCTCACAAATCACTGCTGAAGAACTGATTTATATAACCAAACACCACCTGTTTCCCAATAAAATTTTTTTTAAAAATAAAAATAAGACCCTGCAGAAGGCTGCAAGCCAACTACTTGAGTCCAGGAGTTTGATATCAGCCTGGGCAACATGGAGAAAACCCAGGTCTACTAAAAATACAAAAAATTACCCAGGCGTGGTGGCATGAGCCTGTAGTCCTAGCTACTCAGAAAGGTGGGAGAATCACCTGAACCCAGGAGGTCACAGCCAAAACTGCACCACGCACTCCTGTTTGGGCAATCCTAGTGAGACCTTGTATCAAAACAAACAAACAAACAAATACTTCTAGACCTAGAAAAAGATTTAAACAACTATACATAATAGTGGGAAACTTCAACAGCCCATTGACAGCATTAGCCTGATCACTGAGGCAGAAAACTAACAAAGAAATCCTGGACTTAAATTCGACACATGATGAATTGGACCTAATAGACATCTGCAGACCACTCCATCCATCAACCACTGAACATATACTCTTCTCATCTACACATGGAAGATACTACAAGATCAACCATATGCTCAGCCACAAAACATATCTCAATGAATTCAAAAAAATCAAAATCATACCAACCATACTCTCAGACCACAGTGGCATAAAAATGAAAATCAATACCATGAAGATCTCTCAAAACCACACAATTACATGGAAATTAAACAGCTTACTCATGAATGGCTTTTGGGTAAACAATGAAATTAAGGCAGAAATCAAAAAAATTCTTTGAAATAAATGAAAACAGAGTAACAAAATCTCTGGGAAGCAGCAAATAAGTATAAAGAGGCAAGTTTACAGCACTAAACACCTACCTCAAAAAATCAGAAAGATCTCAAATCAATCTATCACTACATCTACAGGAACTAGAAACAAAGAACAAACTAACCACAAAGATAGCAGAAGAAAAGAAATTAAAAACAAAGAAAAACTAAATCAAATTAAGACCAAAAAAACCATACAAAGGATCAATGAAAAAAAGTTGGTTTTCTAAGAGGAAAAACAAGACTGATAAATTGCAGCCTAGATTAACAAAAGAAAAAAGAGAGGAGGAGAGGAGAAGATGGCGCTATAGGAGCAACTCAGAATTGCAGTTCCCAGTGAAAGCACAGAGGGTGAGTGGATGCCGCATTTCCAGATGGATCTTTATTGCCCACAGACCAGGAGATCACAGGTGTAGGAGCCCCACGGGCCACCATGCAGCTATTTGGGCTGGCGCACTGTTTGGGCCGGAGCCGCTGTTTCGGCTGGCACCGCAGCACAGCGGCACTCCATACAAAATACACTGGTCTGGTTGCCCTGTTAAACCGGCAATTTGAGATTTGGGAAGGCAGATTAGCACATTTATCTGATTAAACGGGACTTAAACAGTAAAGCCAGGCCAGGAGAGTCCCAGGCAGCGACGTTGTTGCAGCCGGCGCAGTGGGTTGCTGCACAGGAAATCACACAGATCCCAGCGCCCTTTCAGCAGGCAACTGGAACACCGGGGGAGAGTCAACCCTTCAACTTAAGAAAAAAAAAGGGCTCTGAGGCAGGGAGCCAGATGATCAGGCTCGGAGGGTCCCACCCCCACAAAAACAAACAAAACAGCAATTGGAAATGCTCAGGGTTGAGAGTTTCATGGCAATCACAGCTGAACCCAGGACGGTGCAGCTCGGTGGGGGAGAGGCATCCACCATTACCAACGCACACCACCCCTATGGAGGTACTCTGCCATTGCTGACGCAGCCTGCTGTTGCCGAGGCAACCCGCCATAAAAGAGACAGTCTGCCATTACAGAGGCGGGCCACCATCACCACAGCAGTTCTAACCATACCCATATAAAAAGGACTACAGGAAATTACACATGGCAGCAGGGCAGAGCACACGACAGCAGAGCAGAGCCCAGAGCAGCTCAGCATAGCCTATGCAAGCAGGCAGTAACTAGACTGCCTCCTTGCTGGGCAGGACAGTGCAACGGATACTCATAAATAAAGCCCTAACTCACTGGGACAGAGCACCTGAGGAAAAACAGGGGCTTTATGAGTTCTGCTGCAGCAGACTTAAACGTATCTGCCTAGCAGCCCTGAATGAACAACAGAGCTCACAGCTCAGCACTTGAGCTCCTATAAAGTACAGACTATCTCCTCAAGCAGCTCCCTGACCCCCGTATATCCAAAGAGTCACCTCACAAAGGACTGATCAAACTGACATTTGGCAGGCATCATTCTGGGACAAAGATAGCAGAAGAAGAAACTGGTAGCAACCCTCACTGTCCCGCAGCTGCTAAAGGTATTCCCCAGGCAAGCAGGGCCTGGAGTGGACCTCAGCAGTCCTACAGCCGAGGGCCTAGACTGTTATAAGGAAAACTAAGAAACATAAATACTTCATCATCAACAATCTGGACGTCCACTCAGACACCCAATCGTAAAGTCAGCAACTACTCAGATGACAGGTGGATAAATCCACAAAGATAAGAAGAAACCAACGCAAAAAGGAGGAAAACACCTGAAACCAGAACACCTCGCCTCCTACAAGGGGCCACAACCCCTCACCAGAAAGGGAAAAAAGCTGGATGGAGAATGAGTGTGATAAAATGACAGAATCAGACTTCAGAAGGTGGGTAATGAGAAATTTCCGTGAGCTAAAAGAACACATTCTAACTCAATGCAAAGAAACTAAGAACCTTGAAAAAAGATTTGAGGAAATAACAAGAATGGACAACTTAGAGAGGAATATGAGTAAATTGATGGAACTGAAAAACACAACACAAGAACTTCACGAAGCATGCACGTCTCAACAGCCGAATTGACCAAGCAGGAGAAAGGATATCAGAGGTCGAAGATTAACTCAATAAAATAAAATGAGAAGGCAAGATTAGAGAAAAAAGCGCAAAAAGGAATGAACAAAGTTTCCAAGAAAAGTGGGAGTATGTGAAGAGACCTAATCTACGTTTGATAGGTGTACCTGAATGTGACTAAGAGAATAAATCCAAGCTGGAAAACACTCTTCAGAATATTATCCAGGAAAATTTCCCCAACCTAGCAAGGCAGGCCAATATTCAAGTCCAGGAAATACAGAGAACACCACAAACATATTCCGCAAGAAGAGCAACCCCAAGGCACATAATCGTTAGATTCACCAGGGTTGAAATGAAGGAGAAAATACTAAGGGCAGCCAGAGAGAAAGGTCGGGTCACCCACAAAGGGAAGCTCATCAGACTCACAGCAGATCTCTCAGCAGAAACCCTACAAGCCAGAAGAGAGTGGGGGCCAATATTCAACATCCTTAAAGAAAAGAACTTTCAACCCAGAATTTCATATCCAGCCAAACTGAGCTTCATAAGTGAAGGAAAAATAAAATCCTTTGCGAACAAGCAAGTACTCAGAGAGTTTGTCAACAACAGGCCTGCTTTACAAGAGCTCCTGAAAGAGGCACTACACATAGAAAGGAACAACCAGTACCAGCCATTCCAAAAACATACCAAATGCTAAAGAGCATCAACAAAATGAAGACTCTGCATCAACTAACAGGCAAAGCAACCAGCTAGCATCAAAATGGCAGTATCAAATTCACACATAACAATATCAACCCTAAATGTAAATGGGCTAAATGCACCAATCAAAAGACACAGACTGGCAAATTGGATAAAAAGCCAAAACCCATCGGTGTGCTGTATCCAGGAAACCCATCTCACATGCAAGGATACACAAAGGCTCAAAATAAAGGGATGGAGGAAGATTTACCAAGCAAATGGAAAGTAAAAAAAAGCAGGAGTTGCAATTCTCGTCTCTGATAAAATAGACTTTAAAGCAGCAAACATCAAAAGAGACAAAGAAGGACATTACATAATGGTAAAATGATCGATGCAACAAGAAGAGCTAACAATCCTAAATATGTATGGACCCAATACAGGAGCACCCAGATATATAAGAAAAGTTCTTAATGACTTACAAAGAGACTTAGATTTCCACACAATAATAGTGGGAGACTTTAACACTCCACTGTCAATATTAGACAAATCAACCAGACAGAAAATTAACAAGGATATCCAGGACTTGAACTCAGACCTGGAACAAGCAAACCTGATAGACATTTACAGAACTCTCCACCCCAAATCCACAGAATACACATTCTTCTCAGCACCACATCACACCTACTCTAAAACTGACCACATAATTGGAAGTAAATCACTCCTCAGCAAATGCAAAACAACTGAAATCATAACAAACCGTCTCTCAGACCACAGTGCAATCAAGTTAGAACTCAGAATTCAGAAACCAACCCAGAACCGCACAGCTTCATGGAAACTGAACAACTGGCTCTTGAATGTTGACTGGATAAACAATGAAATGAAGGCAGAAATAAAGAAGTTCTTCGAAACCAACGAGAACGAAGACACAACATACCAGAATCTCTGGGACACATTTAAAGCAGTCTCTAGAGGAAAATATATAGCAATAAGTGCCCACATGAGAAGAGTGGAGAGATCCAAAATTGACACCCTATCGTCAAAATTGAAAGAGCTAGAGGAGCAAGATCAAAAAAACTCAAAACCTAGCAGAAGACAAGAAATAACTAAGATCAGAGCAGAACTAAAGGAGCTAGAGACACAAAAAACCCTTCAAAAAAATCAATAAATCCAAGAGCTGGTTTTTTGAAAAGATCAACAAAATAGACCACTAGCCAGACTGATAAAAAAGAAAAGAGAGAACAACCAAATAGATGCAATAAAAAATGATAAAGGGGAAATCACCACAGATTCCACAGAAATTCAAACCATCATCAGAGAATATTACAAACAACTCTATGCACATAAACTAGTAAACCTGGAAGAAATGGATAAATTCCTGGACACTTGTGTCCTCCAATGCCTAAACCAGGAGGAAGCTGAAACTATGAATAGACCAATAACAAGGTCTGAAGTTGAGGCAGCAATTAAGAGCCTACCACACAAAAAAAGCCCAGGTCCAGATGGGTTCACAGCCGAATTCTATCAGACACACAAAGAGGAGCTGGTCCCATTCCTTCTGAAACTATTCCAAATAATCCAAAAAGAGGGAATCCTTCCCAAATCATTTTATGAGACCAACATCATCCTGATACCAAAACCCGGCAGAGACTCAACAAGAAAAGAAAACTTCAGGCCAATATCCATGACGAACATAGATGCAAAAATCTTCAATAAAATACTGGCAAACCGATTGCAGCAGCACATCGAAAAGCTTATCCACCATAATCAAGTAGGCTTCATTCTGGGGATGCAAGGCTGATTCAACATATGCAAGTCTGTAAACGTAATTCACCACATAAACAGAACCAAAAACAAAAACCACATGATTATCTCAATTGATGCAGAGAAGACCTTTGACAAAATTCAACAGCCCTTTATGCTAAAAACCCTCAATAAACTCGGTATTGAAGGAACGTATCACAAAATAATAAAAGCTATTTACAACAAACCAACAGCTAATATCATACTGAATGGGCAAAAACTGGAAGCATTCCCTTTGAAATCTGGCACTAGACAAGGATGCCCTCTTTCACCACTCCTATTCAATATAGCACTGGAAGTTCTAGCCAGAGCAATCAGGCAAGACAAAGAAATAAAGGGTATTAAAATAGGAAAGGAGGAAGCCAAAGTGTCTCTATTTGCAGACGATATGATAGTATATCTAGAAGACCCCATCGTCTCAGCCCAAAAACTCCTGAAACTGGTAAGCAACTTCAGCAGTCTCAGAATACAAAATCCATGTGCAAAAATCACAAGCATTCCTATACACCAATAACAGACTTAAAGAGAGCCAAATCAAGAATGAACTGCCATTCACAATTGCTACGAAGAGAATAAAATACCTAGGAATACAACAAACAAGGAACGTAAAGGACCTCTTCAAGGAGAACTACAAACCACTGCTCAACAAACAGATAAAGAAACATTCCATGTTCATGGTTAGGAAGAATCAATATCATGAAAATGGCCATACTGCCCAAAGTAATTTACAGACAACGCAATCCCCATCAAGCTACCAATGACCTTGTTCACAGAACTGGAAAAAAAACACCTTAAACTTCATATGGAACCAAAAGAGAGCCACATAACCAAGTCAATTCTAAGCAAAAAGAACACAGCAGGAGGCATCACACTACTGGACTTCAAACTATACTACAAGGCTACAGTAATCAAAACAGCATGGTATTGATACCAAAACAGAGATATAGACCAATGGAACAGTACAGAGGCATCGGAGGCAACACAACATATCTACTACCATACAGTCTTTGATAAACCTGACAAAAACAAGCAATGGGGAAAGGATTGATTTTACATATCAATTAACAAGGAACAATTGATTGATTGTTCCTTGTTATAAAACAGGGAACTGTTTAATCAATGGTGTTGGGAAAACTGGCTAGCCATGTGCAGAAAGCAGAAACTGGACCCCTTCATGACACCTTACACTAAAATTAACTCCAGATGGATTAAAGACTTAAACATAAGACCTGGCACCATGAAAACCTTAGAAGAAAATCTAGGCAAAACCATTCAGGACATAGGAGTAGGCAAGGACTTCATGACCAAAACACCAAAAGCATTGGCAACAAAAGCCAAAATGGACAAATGCGACCTAATCGAACTCCGGCAACAAAAGCCAAAATGGACAAATGGGACCTAATCGAACTCCACAGCTTCTGCACGGCAAAAGAAAGAGTCATTAGAGTGATCAGCAACTAACAGAATGGGGAAAAAATTTGCAGTTTACCCATCTGACAAAGGGCTGATATCCAGAATTTACAAAGAACTTAAACAGATTTACAAGAAAAAAACAAACAAGCCCATTCAAAAATGGGCAAAGGATATGAACAGACACTTTACAAAAGAAGACATACATGAGGCCAACAATCATATGAAAAAATGCTCATCATCACTGGTCATTAGAGAGATGCTAATCAAAACCACATTGAGATACCATCTCACGCCAGTTAGAATGGTGATCATTAAAAAATCTGGAGACAACAGATGCTGGAGAGGATGTGGAGAAATAGGAACACTTTTACACTGCTGGTGGGAGTGTTAATTAGTTCAACCATTGTGGAAGACAGTGTGGCAATTCCTCAAGAATCTAGAAATAGAAATTCCATTTGACCCAGCAATCCCATTATGGGTATATATCCAAAGGGCTATAAATCGTTCTACTATAAGGACACATACACACGAATGTTCATTGCAGCACTGTTTACAATAGCAAAGACCTGGAACCAACCCAAATGCCCATCGATGATAGACTTGACTGGGAAAATGTGGCACATATATGCCATGGAATATTATGCAGCAATCAAAAACGATGAGTTCGTGTCCTTTGTAGGGACATGGATGAATCTGGAGAACATCATTCTCAGCAAACTGACACAAGAACAGAAAATGAAATACCGCATGTTCTCACTCATAGGTGGGTGATGAACAATGAGAACACATGGACACAGGGAGGGGAGCACTACACACTGGGGTCTATTGGGGGGAATAGGGGAGGGACAGCAGGGGGTGGGGAGCTGGGAAGGGATAGCATGGGGAGAAATGCCAAATGAGGGTGAAGGGGAGGAAGGCAGCAAATCACACTGCCACGTGTGTACCCATGCAACTATCTTGCATGTTCTGCACATGTACCCCAAAACCTAAAATGCAATAAAATAATTTTCTTAACACACACACACAAAAAACAAGAAAACAAGTGTTAGAAGAAATGCATGGTTAACCATGGAAACTCTCATGAGAAAATTTTAATCAGGGTTTATAATTTATAGATTTGTACAATTTCTTATCCAACTGAGGAATACTAATAAAATTTGAGTGCTCATGAATGAAATTAGATTTTCAAAAGTTTATTAATAACCTGCGGCATATAAAGCTACGTTTGTCATGTGGTAACCTCATTTGTTAATAATGTACTTATATCTTCAGAGAGAAGTGAGCAGTGTTCCAATTTTATTTAAAAAATGCTCAATTCCATAGTTGAGGTATTAGAACTAACACAAATGACAGAACAGGTTTTGTTTATATTGTTGCCTCTCATATGTTGGATTTCAATCACTAGGAATTTTGCGTTTTTAAGCCTAGTCATTTTTCTGTTATTGTAATGACAAATGAACTATGTTTACTCACAGAATTGGAATGCGTATATGGCAACTGTATTGTGTAACCGTATTTGCTTTGCATATTAAATAATGATATAACAGAAAAAAAAAAGAAAAAGAGAAAAGATCCAAATAAGCACAATCAGAAATGACAAAGGTGACAAGCAACAAATATCAAAGAAATATAATAGTTCTTTAGGGACAATTATGAACACTCCTATTTACACAAACTGGAAAACGTAGAGTAAATGGATAAATTCCTGGAAACCTACAATCTCCCAAGATTGAATCAGGAAGAAATAGAAACCCTGAGCAGACATCAATGTTGAATTCTGAAATTGAATCAATAATAAAAAACCTGTCAACCAAAAAAATCCCTGAACCACATAGATTTACAGCTGAATTCTATCAGATGTACAAAGAAAGGCTGGTATCAATCCTTCTGAAACTCCTCCAGAAATCGAGGAGATACTCCGGGCAATTCATTCGAAGGATGCATCACCCTGATACCAAAACCTGGCAAAGACACAAAGAAAAAAGAAAACTATACAACCAATATCCCTGATGAACATGGACACAAAAATCCTCAATAAAATACTAGTAAATCAAATCCAGCAGCACATCAAAAACTTAATTCAACATGGTCAAGTAAGTTTCACTCCTGGGATGGGAGGTTGGTTCAACATACACAAATCAATAAATGTGATTCACCACATAAACAGAATTTAAAATAAAAATCATATGATCATCTGAATAGACATGGAAAAAGCCTTCAATAAAATCCAACATCCTTTCATGATAAAAGCTCTGAACAAACTACACATCAAAGGAACATACCTCAAAACAATAAGAGCCATCTATGACAACCCCACAGCCAACATCATACTAAATGGGCAAAAAATGGAAGCATTCCCCTTGAGAACTGGAATAAGAAAAGGATGCCCACTCCTATTCAACACAATACTGAAAGTCCTATCCAGAACAATAAGGCAACAGAAAGAAATAAAAGGCATCCAAATAGAAAAAAAAGAAAGCAAACAATATCTCTTCGGGACAATATAGTTCTATACCTAGAAAACCTTAAAGACGCCACTAAAGGCTTCTGGAACTGATAAACCATTTCAGTAAAGTTTCAGGATATAAAATCAATGGACAAAAATCGGTAGCATTTCTATATACCAATAACGTTCCGGCTGAGAGCCAAGTCAAAAACATAATCCCATTTACAATGACCACAAAAAAATAAAATAAAATACCTCGGAATACATCTAACCAAGGAGGTGAAGTATCTCTACAAGCAGAATTACAAAACACTGCTGAAAGAAACCAGAGATGACCCAAACATATAGAAAAACATTTCACATTAATGAAGTGGAAAAATCAATATCATTAAAATGGCCGTACTGCCCAAAGCAATCTACAGATTCAACACTATTCCTACCGATATCATTTTTGACAAAACTAGAAAAAACTATTCCAAAATTTATATGAAAAAAAAAAAAGGGCCTGGATAGCCAAGGCAATCCTAAGTCAAAGGAACAAAGTCAGAGACAGCACATTACCCAACTTCTAACTATACTGAAAGGCTACTGTAACCAAAAAAATCATAGTCCTGGTACCGAAACAGACACATAGACCAATGGAACACATAGACCAATAGAGAATCCAGAAATAAAGCTGCACACCTACAGCCATCTGATCTTCAACAAAATTGACAAAAGCAATAGGGAAAGGACTCCTTAATTCAATAAATGCTGCTGGGATAGCTGGCTAGCCATATGCAAAAGAATGAAACTGGACCCCTACCTTTCAAAATTAACTCAAGATGGATTAAAGATTTAAACAGAAGATCTCAAACTGTAGGAATCCCAGAAGAAAACATAGGAAACACCATTCTGGACATCGGCCTTGGAAAAGAATTTATTACTAACTCCTCCAAAGCAACTGCAACCAAAAAACTGACAAGTGGGACCTAATTAACCTAAAGAGCTGCTTTTGCACAGCAAAAGAAACTATCAACAGAGTAAACAGGCAACCTACAGAATAGGAGAAAATATTTGCAAAGTATGCAGCTGACAAAGGTCTAATAGCTAGAATCTATAAGAAACTTAATTCAAAAAGTAAAAACCAAATAACCCCATTTAAAAAACAGGCAAAAGGTATGAACAAACTTTTATCAAGAGAAGACATACCAGTGGCCAAACATATGAAAAATGCTCAATATCACTAATCATCAGAGAAATGCAAATCAAAACCACAATAATATACCATTTGTACCAGTCAGAATTACAATTATCAAAAAGTAGGCCAGGTATGGTGGCTCACACCTGTAACCCCAGGACTTTGGGAAGCCAAGAGAGGTGACTCATTTGAGCCCAGAAGTTCGAGACCAGCCTGGGCAACATGGTGAAACCCCATCTCTATTAAAAATACAAAAATTAGCCAGGCTTGGTGGAGTGCACCTATACTTCCAGCTGCTCCAGAGGCTGAGGCAGGAGAACCACCTGAGCCCAGGAAGTCAAGGATACAGTGAGTTGTAATCTTGCTACTGCACTCCTGCCTGGGCGCTGAAAATGAGACCATGTCTCAAAAAAAAAAGGGCCAAAAAAACAACAGACACTGGGACAAAGTTGCAGATAAAAGAGAATGCTTACACACTGTTCATGGGAATATAAATTAGTTCAGCCATGTGGAAAGTAGTTGAGATTTCTCAAAGAACTAAAAACAGAACTACCATCCAACCCAGCAATCCCACTACTGGGTATACATGCAAAAGAAAATAAATACTTCTACCAAAAAGACACATGCACTCATATGTTCATCATAGCACTATACACAATAGCAAAGACACGGAATCAACTTAGGTGCCCATCAACAATGGACTGGATAAAGAAATTGTAGTAAATATACACAATGGAATACCACATAGCCTTAGAAAAGGATGAACTCAAGTCCTGTGAAGCAACCTGGATATATCTGGAGGCCATTATCCTAAGTGAATGAATCCAAGAACAGAAAACTAAATATCCCATGTTCTCACTTATAAGTGGGAGCTAAACAGTGGTGCTTGTGGACATAAAGATAACAACTGAGGACTACTAGAAAAGTGTGGGGCAAGGGAGAGGACTGAAAAACTATTGGGTGCTATGCTCAGTACCTGAGTCACAGGATCAACCATACCCCAAACCTCAGCATTATACAATATAGGTAACAAACCTACACATGTACCTCTTGAATCTAAAATAAAAGTTGAAATTATTTAAAAACAAAAATAAGGACAGGTGCAGTGGCTCACACCTGTAATTCCAGCACTTTTGGGAGGCCACGGCGGGCAGATCACTTGAGGTTGGGAGTTTGAGACCAGCCTGGCCAACACGGTGAAATCCCATCTCTACTAAAAGTATAAAAATTAGCCAGGTGTGGTGGTGGGCACCTATAATCTGAGCTACTTGGGAAGCTGAGCCACAAGAATCACTTGCACTCAGGAGGTGGAGGTTGCAGTGAGCCAAGATCACACCACTGCATTCCAGCCTAGGTAACAGAGTGAGACTCCATCCCAAAAATAAAATGAAAGTAAATAAAAATAAAATAAATCCTTTCTTGTAATTTCAACACTGTCCACAGTATCTTTATCAGGAGTAGATTCCATGTCAAGAAACTACTTTCTTCATTCATTCATAAGAAGCAACTCCTCATCCATTCAAGTTTGATCGTGAGATCAAACTGTCACATCCTCAGGCTCTGCTTCTAATTCCCTTGCTATTTTCACCACATCTGCAGTTACTTTCTCCACTGAATCAAAGCCATTCTTGAGAACTGAAATCAACTTCATCCAAACTTCTATTAATGTTGGTATTTTGACCTCCTCTCATGAATCATGAATGTTCATTAACATCAAGAATGGTGAATCCCTTCCAAAAAGTTTCCAATTTACTTTGCTCAGAACCATCAGAAGAGTCATTATCTTTAGTACCTATAGGCTTACTAAATGGTTTTCATAAATAAGAAGACTGAAAAGTTGAAATTATTCCTTGATTCAGGGTTTGCAGAATGGACGTTGTGTTTAGCAGGCATGAAAGCATTATTAATCTCCTCGTACATCTCCATCGAGCTCTTGGGTGCACCCAGGTGTACTGCTATCAATGAGCAGTAATATTTTCTTTTTTTCTTTCTTTTGAGACAGAGGCTCCCTCTGTCACCCAGGCTGGAGTGCAGTGGCATTATCTTGGCTCAATGTAGCCTCAATCTCATGGGCTCAAGCTATCCTCCTACCTCAGCCTCTCAAGTAGCTGAGACCACAGGCATGTACTACCATGCATAGTTAATTTTTGTATTATTTTGTAGAGACAGGGTTTCACCACATTTCCTAGGCTGGTCGTGAATTCCCAAGCTCAAGTGATTCACTTGCCTCAGCCTCCCAAAGTGCTGGGATTACAGGCGTGCACCACCACACCTGGCCAGCAGTAATATTTTCAAAGAAAACTTTTTTCTGAGCATTAGGTCTCAACAGTGGGTTTTAAATATTCAGTAAAACATGCTATAAACAGATGTGCTGTCATCCAGGCTTTGTTATTCCACTACAGAGCATGAAGTAGATTTGGCATCTTTCTTAAGAGCCCTAGGATTTCTGAACTCATAATTGTAAGGCCAGTTGCCCCGCCAGGAAGCCGGACACACCCACCTCTGCACTCAGCACCTGACTCTGCACCCGGCACCAGGCTCTGCACTGGGCACCTAGCTCTGCTGCATGGCTCCCCTGGAAGGCTCCAGCTAATGCGACCCTGGCCGGCTCTTGCACTGGAAAACCTGCCCAACAACCTGCCAACCAATGGCGGCCCGCCCCATCCCAATCCCTCTCCCGTGGAACCAATCAGAGCACCCAGCTGTTGCTCGTTCCTCATAGCCATAAAACCCCCCCTGCCCCAGGAAGTCAGAGAGACTTCTCTGGCCCCCTTTCCCCGGACCATAGAACCTCGCCGGGGAGCTGAATAGATTGGCATTTAATTTTCTCATACTGGCCTCAGTTGCCTCATTTTAAAGTCGGCAATAACCCTTACAATAATGAGCACTGGCTTCAACTTAAAGTCACCATCCTCATTAGTCCCAAATGAGAAAGCCTGTACTTTGAAGCTGTGAAGCCAGCCATTGACATCTTTTCCCTAGCTATGACAGTCCTAGGTGACATCATCTTCCACTAGAAAGCTATTTTGTCTACATTGAAAATCTGTTGTTTACAGAAGCTACACTCATCAGTTATCTTAGCTAGATCTCCTGATAACTTACTGCAGCTTCTGTATCAGCAGTTGCTGCAAAGGGATGGTTTCCTGGCCCTCCTGAAGGGCAGACAGCTTTTACTTCTACTTGCCCATCAGAAACAGTGATCTTTTGCCTGGGGACAGAATGAAAAATATTCCTATCCTTCCCCCATCAGCAGATGGCTTTTCCTTCCTTCTCTCCCTTAGGACAAGTATATCATGTGCAAGGATTGGAAGACAATATTTTTAAACTCAATCCTCCCAAACTTGAGCTTAGATCAAGGCAATCAGAATCAAATCCCAGAAGCCTTTCTGGTATGTCATTATGTATCATTTGGAAAGGTAAACACCAAAATTGAGAGAAAGTGAGATAACTGACTGTGTAAGAACACAACACAACTTTTTGAGGTGGTAGAAATGTTCTAAATCTTGATTTTTGGGTGGCAGTTACAGGCTTATAGACATTTTGTCGAAACCATCAAACTGCACACTTAGAGAATATGAATTTTATTATGTAAAAATATTATGATCCTATCTTTTAAAACTTCAGCCGGTTTTTCTAACAGAAATTGACAAGCTGGCAATCTTAGAGTTTGTGTATTTTCTTCAATGCTGCTCAGAACTCTTAACAGCAGAATTTGTCCAGAGTTAGCATTTTCCAGGCAGATGCCACAGAACAATGATATAAGGGAGTTAAAGATATCAGAAAAAGAATAGTTGATGAAATACACCAAGCAGAGAAAGAAATTTTAAAAGAGGGAGGGGAATGATGAGTAGGGAATAGGAATAAAGTAGAAAGATTCTGCAAACCATTAAAGAGCATATTCCTAGAGAAAGTGAAGCCATCTTTTTAAAACACTGACAATTGTGCCTTAGAAATCAAAGATACTTCACCTTCATGGCTAAGCAAGCACAAGTAACTCAAGATAAACCCATCCACATGATATAGTGATAGAAGCAGCACTACATTAACAAATCTCATTGACATTAAACCAACAAAGGAATCTAATGGCTACATGATTCTCCAGGAGTTAAAAGTTTGCTTCAAAGTAGCTCATAATCTGGCTCACTTTAAATAAATAAGTCAAAGATCCCCCAAATGAATCCAGTAAACATGAGATTTTTGTATGAGTCCACACATCTCATTTTCTCAATATGTGGAACAATTGGAATGTTACTAATTTAACTTAGGCAAAAACACCATCAGTGAAGCATTTGTCAAGTAAAAACACATGATTTATTTTGATAAACAATTCATGTTTTATGTCACTCTGTCTTTATTTCCTCTCTTTCTGGTGTTTTAAATGAAAACTGATCTTTTCAGTTATCAATTAATTTTAAATAATTTTTATACTGTCTACTTTTAAAATCCTTACAGTTAAAAAAATCTCATAATTAAAAGTCAATATAAAATACACATACAACACAATTTTCTATTTTCTTGACTTAGTAAACACAACATAATGTACACAGTGTCATCTCTCTTTAACATATTGTGAATCTTAACACCTCAGAATCTCATCATAAAGGTAATGTTTTTAATAAAAGGCCCCCCAAAAATGTTACTCTTGACTGAGTGCCTTTAGAGCATACACTCTTCTAATTGCTTGGGAACTTTGCGGAGAAAAAGTTACCCACAAAGTACCTCTCCTGGAACTTGAGAGGAAGGATTTCTTATGTTCTTAGGCAGACATATTCTACAATTACCTTTTTAAAATAACCAAGTATCTCCTTGTGATGCTCATACATAAAAAAAATTTTTTTAAGTAAAAAAATTAAAATAAAATAAGCAAGTAGCAAATGCAATCTGGTTTTCCTATTGCTATGTTTTGGATATGTCCCCTCCAGAATTCAGGTGCTGAATCTAAATGGTCAATGCCATGTATTAAAATGTGGGGTACTTTCAGAAGTTGAGGTTATAGTGAGCTATGATCACACCACCACACTCCAACCTAGGCAACAGAGCAAGACCCCTTAAAAAAAAAAAAAAAAAAAAAGTCCATCCTTTAAGAGGTAATTATTAGATCATGAGGGCTCCTCACCTCAGAAATGGGATTAAGGCCCTAATATTTTTTGTTTGTTTATTTATTTATTTAATGTTCTATTGACTGATTGATTGGTTGGTTGATTGTGTGTTCTGTCACCCAGCCTGGAGTGAAGTGGCATTGATCTCAGCTCACTGCAACCTCCACCTCCTAGGTTCAAGCAGTTCTCTGCCTCAGCCTCCCCAGTAGCTGGGACTACAGGCACCTGCCACCACGTCTGGCTAATTTTTCATTTATTTATTTTTTTTAGTAGAGATGGAGTTTCATCATGTTGGCCAGGCTGGTCTTGAACTACCCTCATGATCCACCCACTTCGGCCTCCCAAAGTGCTGGGATTACAGACGTGAGCCACCGTACCCAGCCTGAGGCCCTAATAAAAGAGATTTCACCCTTGTCCTTTTACAATGTAAAGACACATCATTCCTCTCTACCAGAGGATATACCAACAAGGCACTATCTCGGAGGCACAGAGCAGCTGTTATTGGACAACCAAGCCTGCTGGCAGCTTAATCTTGGACTTCCCAGCCCCTAGAAATGTGAGAAAATAAATTTCTTTTTTTTTTTTTTTTTGAGACAGAGTTTTGCTCTTGTCTCCCAGGCTAGAGTGCAATGGCGCAATCTCAGCTCACTACAACCTCCGCCTCCCAGGTTCAAGCAATCCTCCTGCCTCAGCCACCTGTAACTGCAATTACAGGTGCCCACCACCACATTCAGCTAATTTTTGTATTTTAATAGAGAAGGGATTTCACCATGTTGGCCAGGCTGGTCTCAATCTCCTTACCTCAGGTGATCCCCCCATCCGGGCCTCCCAAAGTGCTGGGATTACAGGCATGAACCACCGCGCCTGGCCAAATTTCTCTTCTTTATAAATTACCCAGTCTATGATATTTTGTTATAGCAGCACAGACTTAAGACATCAATCATTTGCCTATCTCATTAAGTAGGGAAGAGCATAATCTCCTATTATACTGACAATGGAAATATACTGAATAAAAGACAAAAAGCAATCTTTTTAAACATTAGGATAGGTCTTTTATTATTATTTTTTTCAGTGACATCCAAATTCTCTAGCACTTCGAAACAGTAAGCTTGTTTTATCTCATTTTTGTTGTTTCCAATTCAATGTAAGAATTTCCAGCCAGTCACAATGGTTCATACCTGCAATTCCAGCACTTTAGGACACCAAGGTGAAAGGACTGATTGAGGCCAGGAATTCAAAACTAGCCTGGACAACATAGCAAGATCCTATCTCTACAAAACATTTTAGAATTAGCCAGGCATAGTAATGGGTGCCTGTAGTCCTAGCTACTGTGGAGGCTGAGGCAGGAGAATCCCTTGAGCCCAGGAGTATGAGGTTGCAAGTGAGCTATGACTGTGCCACTGCACTCCAGCCTGGACTACACAGCAAGACCCTGTCTCTAAAATAAATAAAAAAGAAAAAAATAACTTTGTCAATAATTTTTCCTGGTTCTCAATACAAAGTTTTCTAAATCTTGAAGGGAGGAGGAGATTCTGTATAGACTAATATCCATTTTCTCCAAATTCTTCCTAATATTTTATAATTTCAAAAATAAGTTACATTTCAAATTATACCACAGATAATGCTAATACGGTAATAAATTCTTTAATATTCTTATCATTTAGAGATGCATGCTAAAAGTTAAGAATATATCTGAGATTACTTCAAAATAATAAAGGGTACAGTATATGTAGGGGAATATATTATGTAAGATTAGCCAGGAATTGTTGAAACTGGCTGATGAATACATAGAGGTTCACTTTCTCTACTTTGCTAAACTATGTTTAAAGTTCTCCATAATAAGATTTTTAAAGAGTAAACAATAAGAATTAAATCTAATTAAAGTGTTCTTAGAAATAGAGACAAAAAATGGTATTCATCGTAAATTACTTAAAACAAAATTTAGAAGGAAATTAAATGTCTAAACATAAAATATTACTATGGAAGATTCATTCCATAAGATACCAAGTAGCCACTAAGAATCATGTTGTAGAAAACTCATTGATATAAAAAGAGTTCATGATATATTTCTAAGAGAACAAAAGGCAGGTTACAAAATAATATGTACAGAATTGAACTGTTTTCATTTTTTAATTGTGGGAGTGTGTGTGTGTGTGTGTGTGTGTGCGCGCGCGCGCGTGCGTGCATATGTGTGTACTTCTGTCAAAATATGACAGACTGTTTCATTCACTGCTTTATCCCCAGCACAAAAAAAAAAAAAAACGGTACCTGAGACATAATAGGAACAACAAATGTTCCGTGTAAAGGTTTTAGAATTCCAGACAACAGGGTTTCACTTGGGGTATGATTCTCCTCTATGCTTTTGTTTCATAAGGTTTCTCAAATAAACATTCATTTTTTTCTGTAATTGGGAGAAAACCTTTAAAAATTGTATCTCACATAACAAAATTAAAATTGATTTGCATGATTCAATAATTATTTCATGAAATGCATTCAATAAAATCATTTTACACACTGAAAAAAGAAAAGACCTCTTCTATACTTAAATGAATAAATTAGCCACAGCAATCAGAAATAGTGAAAACAATCACATGTTAATCAGTCTTATCCTTGTGAGTGAATTCTGCAACTGCTTAGCAACAACATAGCCTTACTATCTTTAGGAAAGTAATACTTCTAAAATGAATCTTTAAATGGGTATAAAAATTATAAAATCAGTTTTAAAAAATTAGTCCACTATATTCATTCAATATAGACTTATTGAATTTGTAAACAATAAGTTATCTGCTAGGGTAATAAAAAAAATTAAGTTATAGCCCTTGATAACCAAGAGGGTCCCAATCCAGTGGGAAAGATCGATGAATAAAAGCTAAATGAAACATAATAATAAAGGTAGCTGACATTTATTAGGTTCTTTTTTGGCATTGTGCTGACACTTAACAAGCTTTTTTTTTTTGAGACAGAGTCTTATTCTGTTGCCCAGGCTGGCGTGCAGTGGCACAATCTCAACTCATTGCAACATCTGCCTCCAGGTTCAAGCAATCCTCCTGCCTCAGCCTCCCAGATAGTGGGATTACAGGTGTGTGCCACCACCTCTGATTAATTTTTGTATTTTTAATGGAGATGAGGTTTCAACATGTTGGTCAGGCTGGTCTCAAACTCCTGACCTCAAGTGATCCTCCCACCTCAGCCTCCCAAAGTGCTGGGATTACAGGCGTGAGCCACCACACCTGGCCAAACAAGCATTTTCTTATTTAATCTCTACAATGGTAGTTACTATATTTTCAGTTTTTAGATAAGAAAATGTTAAGACTTAAAAGACTTCCTCAGTTACTTAGATAATAAATGACAAAACAGAATCAAACCAAATACAACCTGTCCCAGATGATTTGGTGTCTCTCATTGTTAGGATGCTAGTAAACACCAAAGTGGATGCTATCGTTTCCATGAGTTACTATCAAGTATAACACAACAGTCACCTTTAAGGTAGATATTCTTTTGTAAGTGTTACCAGGAATTTCTTATCTTCAACTCAACTAGTTTATCTCTACTTTGAAAGGCACTATTAGAATCACTAAACTAGGAGCCTCTAGAGCATAGAATTCTGTCGTTTCTCTTCTCCCAGTGCTATACCATATATGCACTTAAGAGATATTAAACAGATGAACTTTTAGCTTGTTTTATGCTTCCTAAATTCCAAATCACTGTCCCATATTACATAATAGTTGGTCTAAGTCAATAACAATTTCATTTATGTTATTAGGAAAATGTGGTATGGGAGAACCAGAGGAATAAAACTCTGAAGTGCTAAAATATGGTGGTTATGGTAATGGCAGAACACTACTGACCATATAAGATAAACCAACATATTCTTCCTCCAGGGACTTCTTCCTAAGCTTCTAAATGTCCTATAGGCCAAATTTCACAATACATATGCAAACTGGAAATCTGCAAAACTAGGAGGTAGTTTTGTTTCTTGCAAAAATCTGGTGATAAAGATCTGAGCTAAAAAATAGTGAGAATGACAGGAAAGAATTTAAGAGATATTTCAAAAGAAAAACCATTTCTCACTACATGCAAGACAAAAATCATAACTAACTATAGAACCTAAGACCTTCTCAGTCATCTCATTTCTGTTTCCTACAGCCTAGCCAGAGTGAACTACTCCTTAAAGGTCCTGAATACTCACATAACATTTTAAAACTCCCATAATAACTGTAATGTAAAAAGCAGATACTGTGCAGTCACTTGTATGTTACAAAAGAAATAAACAGTATAACACAGGAATGGGAAAGGCACTCAAATTTTGTGTTGGAAAATGAATGAAGATAATGCAGAAGACCTTCATACCTGATTTGAGAAGGGACTAGCAGCTATCTCTTTGTGATGAGATAATACAGGCCCTACCTCTGTATCACCATTTTCTCTTACAACATGATCTTCCCCTTCTCTCTGCCTGTCAAAATTAACCACTTCCTTAAAGACAAAATAAAAAATCTTATCCTTCTGTAGGAAGTTTACAGAAATAACCTTCTAGCCTCTACCACGGTTCCCGCCCATCCACACGAGCATACACACATACACAAAGAACTAGTCCCACTGTCTACTATAGTCCCACAGCACTTGGCACCTTCTTCTATTATAGTACTGAGTACAGTGAGTCAATATTCCTTTCATTATTATGTACTATATGAAAATATCACTAGAGCTAGAATACAGGTTCCACAAAGGTATGGATCATGTCTTATTAGCCTATTTCCATTAAACACCTAACACAGAACCTCACACACTACCGTTTAAATAACTTACATTTAATATAAAATTTGCTAACTCCTAGAGAGCTAACAGAACCTCAAAATGCCTGTAACTTAAACAGCGTCTTTAGGAGAAAAGAAAAATATCTTCCTATATAAACGCTTATGGCTAACCATGACCTGCTTCAACTTAAATCAGTTCTGCTATCACAGCAATAAAAAATACACATATAAGGCTAGAAGTTGATGCAAAGGCCAAAAGCATCCCTACAAGAGCTGAAATGGCCAATGGGGATACTCCAGATTTCATGGTTGCAAAATGACCCAATTAATCTTAGATTTCAGTAAAGTGTACATGATAACCGAACAAAGACAAAGGTCATGAGACTTCAAGTCATTATTCCAAATGACTCTAAGCTGTTAGTCCCTGTGTTAATGGAGCCTGTTACACAACCCAGTATTAGAAAACACTGGAGCTCAGAGGGAGCATGCCACCCCATGCACATTTCCCAAGTATCCCCACAATAAATTTATATTACTGAGGATAATCTATGTACTTCTCTACTTTGAGTCTTAAAAGATCTAAGTAACAGAGCAAATAATATAGGAAACCAAGCAGAAGAAAGAATTGCACACCAAATGTGAACTAGAAAAAGTGATTATGCCAATTAGTAAAGGCTAGGTGGAAGGTAAGGATTCAGTTCTCAACATAATGCCTTTAAGGAGACAGTAATCAAATATTTGGGATTTTTGTTTTTTGTTTTTTTGGAGACAGAGTCTCACTCTGTTGCCCAGGCTGGAGTGCAGTTGTGTGATCTCGGCTCACTGCAACCTCTGCCTCCTGGATTCAAACAATTCTTATACCTCAGCCTCCCAAGTAGCTGGGATTATAGGCACACACCATCACACCCGGCTAATTTTTTGTGTGTTTTTTAGTAGAGAGGGGGTTTCACCATGTTGGCCAGGCTGGTCTCAAACTCCTGGCCTCAAGAGATCCAGCCGCCACGGGCTCCCAAAGTACTGGGATTACAGGCATGAGCCACGGTACACTGCCAGTAATCAAACGTTATTTAGGAGACTGGAAATAGTGAATAAGACTGAGTGCTTATGAATTGCAAAGATCAGTTCATAATTGAACATAAAGCAGGCAGAGAAACAGAGGCCAACAGGAGAATCAAGAAGCCAGAAAAAGAGAAAGCTTCAAGAAGCAGATAGGAGAAATGTTAAGAACAGAGAAAAAGTTTCTGGTCTAGCCAAAACAATGACTGATTAATTTGCAACCTAAAAGCAGTTTCATTAATAAACAAGGTCTGAGCATGTTGGAATGCTGAAACAGAATATACTTGTAGAAACAGATTTTTGAACTGGGGGGGAAAAGTGTGATTACAGGAATAAAGTCCTAAGAGCTATGACCAGGGAAATGTTCAAAGATCAGATGACAGGAAGAAGACAAGAAATTGTCCTTCTGTGACAGAAGCAAAAATTATGTAGAACAATAATCAAATGAAATTAAGATAAAAGTACATAACGTAGCACCTCTTCCTACCAGCCAGTGTATTTCAATCTTCTCTACAAAGCAAAGGAAAACATCTGTGTGAAATTACATGAAAACATGAGGGTAGAACAGGAAAGAAAGGGTAAAGTGAGAGGACTGGAACTCTGAAGCTAGTCAAGAATTATAGCTGTTTCTGAAAAGTCTGCAAACACCAAAACACAAGAAACCGCTTAGTCAGTCAAAGACCTTAGAGTAGAAAAAAACAAAGGGACTATATTTGGTCCTCTTTTTCTCCTCTTTGTTTCCAACCTTGGAACAACAGTTTGCAAGTTTGTGGACAGGTTCTAACTTCTGGTAAGGATGTCTCTTCACCTTTGAAGAGACTCAGGAAAAGCTCAGAAGGAAGGAGAGAGCTGTTTATGATTGGCTAAAGGCTTTTTTTTAATTGTAACAAAATATACACAACATAAAATTTACTATTTTAACACGTATACAATTCAGTGTTTAAGTACATTCACACTATTATGCAACCATCACTGTTATCCATTTCCCAAACTTTTTCATCATCTATAATACGGTGATCTAATAAGAAATATAAATTCCTGGAACACTGCCCCTAAAACCCTTGGAATTTCCTGAATGATAAGGTGAAAGGTGGGCCGGGCGCGGTGGCTCAAGCCTGTAATCCCAGCACTTTGGGAGGCCGAGGCGGGTGGATCACGAGGTCGGCAGATCGAGACCAACCTGGTCAACATGGTGAAACCCCGTCTCTACTTAAAATTACAAAAAATTAGCTGGGCACGGTGGCGTGTGCCTGTAATCCCAGCTACTCAGGAGGCTGAGGCAGGAGAATTGCCTGAACCCAGGAGGCGGAGGTTGCGGTGAGAGCCGAGATCGCGCCATTGCACTCCAGCCTGGGTAACAAGAGCGAAACTCCGTCTCAAAAAAAAAAAAAAAAAAAAAAAGGTGAAAGGATTGTTTTTGCTATTCATAGTAAGTCCCTTTCAAACATACTTGAGCTTCTGCTAATGAGATGACTCTTGGTAGGTCCCTACAAAACTGCAGGGGAGCAGCGGGTAGGGAAGCTGGTCACCCAAAAAACCAATCATGTGACTACATGATCAGAACTTTCAGCCCCACCTCCAGGGAGGAGAGAAGGACTGGAGATTGACCTAATCACCAATAGCCAATAATTAAATCGATTGTGCCTACTGGGTAAAGCCTCCATAAAAACCCTGTATGATGGGACTCAGAGAACTTCTTCTGGGTCAGTGAACACATCCACATGCTGAGGGTGATAACACCCCAACTCCAGGGCGACATCAGCAGACTGGAGACCCTTCCAGACCTCACCCTATGCGCCTTTTCATTTGTATATCCTTTATAGTAAACTGGTAATAGTAAGTAAAGTGTTTCCCTGCATTCTATGAACCACTGTCGCCAATGATTAAACCTGATTTGCAGCCAAGTCAGAAGTACCAGAGGCCTGGGACCTGCAACTGAGATCTGAAGTGGTAGCAGTCTTATACAACTCAGTTCTTAACCTGTGGTGTCCGACACTAACTCCAGGGAGTTAGTATCGAAATTGAATTAAATGCTAGGACAGAGCACTAGGAGCTGTGGAGTGTCAGAAGTCTTATAAGTGTAGAAAAAGTTTTTTATCATCTCCAACCAAAACTCTATAAACTCATTAAATAACTTTCCATTCTCCACTCTCCCATAGTCCCTGGTAACCATCATTCTATCTGTTTCTATGACTTTGATTATTCTAGTGGAACTATATAAATTTGTCCTTTTTGTGTACTTTATTTCACTTAGCATGTTTTCAAGGTTCATCCATGTTGTAACATGCATCAGAATTTTATTCCTTTTTAAGGCTGAATAATATTCCATTGTGTGCATATAACATGTTTTGTTTATCCATTTATCTGCTGATGGACCTTTGGGCTGTTGTAAATAATGCTGCTATGAATACAGGTGCACAAATATCTCCAGACTCTGCTTCAATTCTTTTGGGAATTGTATTCATCCATACTGGCACTGCTTTAAAGAAATACCTAAGACTGAGTAATGCACAAAGAAAAGAGGCTTAATTGGCTCATGGTTCTGCTACACAGGAAGCATAGCAGCTTCTGTTCTGCTTCTGGGGAAGCCTTGGGAAGCTTCCAATCATGGTGGAAGGCAAAGGGGGACCTGCACTTCACATGGCTGGAGCAGGAAGAAGACAGAAAGAGATGGGGTGGTGCCACACACTTATAAACAACCAGATTTCATGAGAACTCTGTCACAAGACCAGCACTGGGGGAATGGTGCTAAACCATTCATGAGAAACTGCCCTCATAATCTAATCACCTCCCACTAGGTCCCACCTCCTACACTGGAGATTACAATTTGACATAAGATTTGGGTGAGGACACAGATCCAAAGCCTATCAGGTATATACCCAGAGTGGAATTACAGAATCACATGGTAATTCCATGTTCATAATTTTTTGAGGAATTGCTATACTGTTTCCCACAGTGGGTACACTATTTCACTCTCCCACCAGCAATGCACAAGGGCTCCAATTGCTCCATATCCTCACCAACACCTGTAAGTTTCTGAGGTTGTTTTTTTTTTTAGTAATAGGCATCCTAAAGACTATGAAGTGGCATCTCATTGTAGTTTTGATTTGCATTTCCCTGATTACTAGTGATGCCAAGTATCTTTTCATGTGCTTATTGGCCAATTTATATTTATTCAAGTTCCTTGCCCACTTTTTATTTGGGTTGTTTTGGCTAAAAGCTTTTAAAGAGAAACCCAAAGGAAGGCTTTCTATACAATCCTAGCTCTCTAGTCAAAAATAATTGGTGATATAGTTTGGTTGTTTGTCCCCTCCGAATCTCATGTTGAAATGTGATTCCCAATGTTGGAGCCTAGTAGGAGGTGTCTGGGTCATGGGGGCAGATCCTACATGAATGGCTTGGTGTTGTTCCCTTGGTGGTAACTGAGGTCTCGCTCTATTAGTTCCCAAGAGAGCTGGCTGTTTAAAGAGTCTGGCATCTCCTCTTCTCTCTTGGTCCCTCTCTCCTCCCATGTGCTACACCTGGTCCCCCATACCTTCTGCAATGAGTAAAAGCTCCTGAAGTGTCAAGAGAAACTAAGCCGATGCTGGAGCCATGCCTGTACAACCTGCAGAACCATGAGCCAAGTTAACCTTTCTTTATAAATTACCCAGTCTCAGGCATTCCTTTATACTAGCAACACAAAACAGACTAATACAATTGGTATCTACCCTCTAGATCTCTTAAGAAACTAATCATGGAGAAGAGGCACTGTCAAGATTGCTAATCCAACAGAAGAGAAAAAAACTTCCAATCCTGAGAACAGAGATTCCTTCTTCATAAAGCGTCTTCTACATGATTTCAGCTCGGTAACTGTCAGTCTCTTTTTCTCTTCGGGCAGGTTTCCCTATTACTAAAGCATAAGTTTTAATGACCACATTGCTGGTAGCTGTATCGCTACTAATAGCATATATTTAATGAGTCAGAAGTGTTACTGTTATGTGCTGGCATAATCCTTCATCTCATATGCGACATCTCATTTAAAATTAAGTCACACTAATGGTGCCGACAATATTAGCATGGCTCTTACACAAGGATGACAGGCAAATTAATTAAGTGTTCCATTTAAGGAAAACTATTCTACCCTAACAGTCTCATCTTAAATATTGTTTAAAAAAAGTCATACATCTTTAAAACAAATGAAAGGTTCTCACGCTTTGGCCCTTCAACATAACATTATTAAGCAATGTCAGAAAGTCTCAAAGTTAGCCTGAAAGAACGAGCATTTTCTAAATTACACATTGAGGAATCTGATCTTGAATCTACAAAACAAAATATCTTTTCTACATCAACCACAGGAAATATATTTTTACCTCAAACTAGTAAAATTAAAGGTGGTTTTTTTTTTTTTTGAGATGAAGTTTTGGTTTGTCACCCAGGCTGGAGTGCAGTGGCACTGCAGCCTCCACCTCCCAGGTTCAAGCAATTCTCCTTTCTCAGCCTCCCAAGTAGTTGGGATTACAGGCGTAGGATACCACGCCCAGCTAATTTTTGTATTTTTAGTAGAGACGGGGTTTCACCATGTTGGCCAGGCTGGTCTTGAACTTCTGACCTCAAGTGATCCGCCCACCTCTGCCTCACAAGATGCTGGTTACAGGCATGAGCCACCGTGCCTGGCCATTTGGTTGTTTTTGGTTTTTTTTTTTTCCATCCTGCTCCCTTTTGCCTTTTAAAAGCTCAACATTTTATAAATATTTAGCAGATGTTTAGCTCTGAAGTCATAAAATTGATTTTTTTTTTTAAATATTCAACTAGAACCAGAAGTGAACATTGTCTTTTTATACTTAGAAAGTTATGTTTCTTCAAAAGATGCTGACAATGTCAGGCACATTTTATAAACAATTTGGAAACTGTCTGCAGAGACAAATGCTTTACAATCAATATTTCATTTAATCTTCACAAAACCCAAGGAGAAGGTAGTATATAACTTCCCTTTTACGAGTATATTCAGACAGAAAGCTAAGTAACTAACCCACCACTGCATTTCAGTAAATGGCAGAGCTGACATTAGAACCAACATCTATCAGACTCTAAAGCACCAGCTCTTAATTGCTTCACTTTGTATCATTGTTTTAAGAGCAAAATAGATGTAATCTGATGATCTCATAGTATATTTACTTTTATAAAACAGTATTAAATTTACAGGGGTTTAATTAATTATTGGCACCATAAAGAGCTGAAACCACCTAAGAAAATAAATCTCTACAATAGACAGAAGAGCTTTTTTAATTAAATGAAAGTCTTGTTTTTCAACTCTATCATACCATTTCCTCTTAAGTTGGGCTCTCTGCCCAAAAGTACTCTAAAATTATAATTTTCTGGCAAGAAGTTTTAAAAGAAAAGAAGCTGAAATTTTCTCTTCTTCCTTCACCCTTGGACTCTAACTTTTATTATCGAAGAATTTTCTCCACTTACCATAAACTAGAAAGTGATATGATTCCTTTCCATTTCTTGTAACAAATCTGCACAAAGTTAACAAACACTGCAACATGCTCCCTCCTAAGATGTGTTACTACATTCACTTTCTTAACTACTAATTCTTCAAAAATCACAAATTCAGAAAATGTAGACAAATTTGAAAATGCTCTAACATATTCATGTCCTATTAAAATAAAAATTAAAAACAATTTTATAAGAAATATGGACACCTATAAGGCTGACACAATTTTAATCCAGTTCATTATAAATATTCCAAAATACTTAACCATACAGATGCAACAGAATATTTGATTTCTCTTTCTTTTTTTCTTTGAGATGGTGTCTTGCTCTGTCGCCCAGGCTGGAGTGCACTGGCGCAATCTCGGCTCACTGCAACCTCTGCCTCCTGTGTTCAAGCAATTCTCCTACCTCAGCCTCCCAAGTAGCTAGGACTATAGGCGCCCACCACCAAGCCCAGCAAATTTTTTTTGCATTTTTAGTAAGACAGGGTTTCTCCATGTTGGTCAGGCTGGTCTCAAACTCCCAACCTCACGTGATCCGCCTGCCTCAGCCTCCCAAAGTGAGCCACAAGCCTGGCCTTTTTTTTTTTTGTCACCCAAACTGGAGTCCAAGCTGGAATGCAGTGGTATAATTACAGCTCATTGCAGCGCAACCGCCCGAGTCGCTGGGACTAAAGGCATATGCCAGCACACCCAGTTAATTTTTTGTTTGTTGTAGAGTCAGGGTCTCACCAGGTCCCCCAAGCTGGAGTGCAGTAGTACAGTCACAGCATGCTGCAGCCACACCTCCCAGGCTCAGGCAATCCTTCTACCTCAACCTCCTATGTAGCTGGGACTACAAGTATGAACCACTACACCTGGCTAATTCTTTTATCTGTAGTTTAGTTTAGTTTAAGTTTAGTTTAGTTTGAGACAGGGTCTCACTCTGTAGCCCAGGCTGGGGTGTGGTGGCATGATCATGGCTCACTGGAGCCTCCATGTCCTGGGCTTAGGTGATGCTTCCACCTCAGCCTCCTGGCTGGGACCACAGGTGTGCAACACCATGCCTAGCTAATTTCTGTATTTTTTTGTAGAGACTAGGTTTTGCTATGTTGCCCAGGCTGGTCTCGAACTCCTGGGCTCAAGCAATCTGCCTGCCTTGGCCTCCCAAGTGCTGGGATTAGTGCATGAGCCACTGCACTCAGCCTAAAATCTGTTCTTATCAACAGTGGTGTTATTTGTCTTGGATTATTTTATTTTCTAGCCTTTTCATTTAAAATGACACTAAGTCATCTGAAACATTTGGTGGTGAGAAAAAAGTGAGACTGGGTATTCTGATTATAATGGGTCAAAGAGGAACCAGAGCAAACAGGAAAAACATAAAGATAAAAGTCTGCTCTAAATAGTCTATATCACATAATTTTAATCTATATATGCCCAATTTTGGACTCAAACTTAGAAAATAAATGTGTAGTGGAGATACTATCCAGAAAGGGAGCTCAAAACTACCAGTGCCATCACATTTTTTGACAGAATATCCCACCGTCTGAAAGAAAAAAAATCAGTTATCCTATGTATGAATAAAATGCTATTAAAAATAACGGGACACTAATTATTAGGATATTAGTGTCCAGGTTCAGATCTTAAAACATCATTTCTCAGTAAGAGAAACCAAGAATTCTTGGAAAAATGGATGATTCCAGATCTGAGAGAAGAAATATACAAGATAGGCCCCAAATATCACAGCAGACAACAAGGAAACGATCAAAACCCACTAGGGTTATGTTATCTCCTGAAGAGACTCCCACTAACCAAAGATGAAACAATTTGGGCTTCAATGACAGTAATTGCAATGGATTAAATCCATCAAATACATTTAAATCCATCTTCTCATAATGGTATTTAAAAGAAAGAAAAAAAAATGGTCACCTTTGGAGGAAAACAGGGAACTAATTCATTATCTTGAAAACTGGTAAATGAAAGAATCAAACATTTATCCTGTCTTTCCTTTATCAACCATACCACTGGGTAACTAAACAGAAGATGAGGGGAAGTTACTTTTTATAAAAACACTGCAGGCCAGGCACGGTGGCTCACGCCTGTAATCCCAGTACTTTGGAAGGCCAAGGCGGGCAAATTGCCTGAGATCAGAAGTTCAAGACCAACCTGGATAACATGGTGAATCCCCGTCTCTACTAAAATATAAAAACTTAGCCGGGTGTGGCAGCATGTGCCTGTAATCCCAGCTACTCGGGAGGCAGAGACAGGAGAATTGCAAGAATGGCAGAGGTTGCAGTGAGCCCAGATTGTGCCACTGCACTCCAGCCTGGGAGATAGAGCAAGACTCCGTCTCAAAAAAAAAAAAAAAATTCCAATTAGTAAATGAAAACAAAATACTGCATTTAGAATTTCATTATTTTATAATACCCACTAACCATCAACAGCTGCTAACATCACAAAAAAAGAAAGACAATTAGACACTAAGATATTCCCATGGTGTTGCCAAACCTCACATAGGTATATATAAAACAATGCCTAAGGGATTGAATTTGAGTCTGCTCCATCTCTGGATCCAGGAAATACAGAGGACAAAGGAACATGTTGAGCTGACCTAGATTAAGCAATCAGCAAAATCCAGACTCCAGGAAACTTGTTCAAACAATGTGGGTTCTTCAACAGGAAAAGGAAAAGGATGAAGGACTAACCTAAAGATTAAAAGTGGCAACACATATAAAAACTACTTTTAGGGCCGGGTGCTGTGGCTCATGCCTATAATCCCAACATTTTGGGAGGCCAAGGCAGGATCATTTAAGACCAGGAGTTCAAGTCCAGCCTAGGGAACATGGCAAGACCCCATCTCTACAAAAAATACACAAATTAGCTGGGCATGGCGCCCAGTGCCTTAGTCCCAGCTCCTCAGGAGGCTGAGGCAGGAGGATCCCTTGAGCCCGGGGGGGTGAGGCTGTAGTCGACTGAGACTGCACTATGGCACTTCAGCCTACGTGACAGAGTAAGAACCTGTCTCCCAAAAAAAAAACCTACTACTTCTTTTTTTTCTGAGACAGTTTTGCTCTTGTTGCTCAGGCTGGAGTGCGATGGCATGATCTCATCTCACTGCAACCTCCATCTCCTAGGTTCAAGGGATTCTCCTGCCTCAGCCTCCCGAGTAGCTGGGATTACAGGTGCCCAAATATCACAGCAGACAAGGAAACGATCAAAACCCACTAGGGTTATGTTATCTCCTGAAGAGACTCCCACTAACCAAAGATGAAACAATTTGGGCTTCAATTATCTGGGTGACAATCACACCCAGATAATTTTTGTATTTTTAGTAGAGATGGGGTCTCACCATGTTGGTCAGGCTGGTCCTGAACTCAGGCGACCCACCCACCTCGGCCTGCCAAAGTGCTGGGATTACAGGCATGAACCACCGCATCCAGCCAAAACCTACTACTTCTTAATCATGAAGACTAACCTAGAGTATCTAGCAGTGCACACTTGCGTTATTACCGTACAAGTCAGGATAGTGATTACGTATAGAAAAAAACCAATGGATGATTACAAAGGTGTCTGCCTTATAATAATTCACCAAACCATACATGTGTTTTGCACAAATGTTTCAGATTGCAATAAAAAGATTTTTTTAAAGAAATAGGTTACCAGCACACCTGCATATTTCAACATCTAAAAAAGGCTAGATGTTTTCTATTATCTACTCTAAACGAGTGAAAACAATGGGTTATAAATAAAAATCAGGTGAGGCATAGCAGCTCACGCTTGTAATCCCAGCACTTCGGGAGGCCATGACAGGTGGATCACGAGGTCAGGAGTTCAAGACAAGCCTGGTCAATATGGTGAAAGCCTGTCTGTACTAACAAATACAATAATTAGGTGGGCATGGTAGCATGCACCTGTAGTCCCAGCTGCTCTAGAGGCTGAGACAGGAGACTTGCTTGAACCTGGAAGACGGAGGTGACAGCTGAGATTGCACCACTGCACTCCAGCCTGGACGACAGTGTGAGACTCTGTCTCAAAAAAAAAAAAAAAAACACACAGAAATCAGCGCCCATCATTTCCTCCTATCCACTTCCTCTTAACATCACATTTTAGGCCAATCAGATTGACTTTCTTGGGATTGCGAAATTCCAAGAAAGAGATTACAGATATCCAAACCTGTTTTTCTCCCAGTCTTTCTTCATTCCCCAAGTTGTTTCAACCCAAAACATAGGAGCCAGGATTGATTCTTTTTTTTTTTTGGTCTCATTCCCCATATCTACTCTATCAGTAAGTCCTTCATTTACAACTTCAAAATATCACAAATCTGTCTACTTCTATCTTCACTGACTCCACCATCGCAAAGCACAAACTATTCAAATAGCTTCCTAACTTGTTTCCCTGCTTTTATTCTTAACCCTCTACAATCTTCTCTACCGAAAGCAACCAAAAGGATCTTTTAAAAACATAAACTGCTTAAAACCTTTCAAAGACAACACACAGTGCTGACTTCAATCCAAATTCCTTTCCAGGGCCTGCATCATTGAATCCGTGCCCATCTCTCTGACCTCATCTCTAGCCACTGTCCTCTTCTCCAATCCATTTCAATTCCTCCACACACTAAGCTCTTTCCCACCTCCAGGCCTTCTCGTCGCTTTCTCCTCTGCCTGGAATACTTTTCCCCAGCTACTCACGTGGATAATTTCTCAACGTTAGGTCACAACTTAAATAACACCTTCTCAGAGAAGACTCTGCCAACTGCCCTATTAAGCAAGTTCCACCGTTTTTCTCTACAAACTACTTCTATCTTTCACAGCTCAAGCTCCAGCAAGAGTCTATGTTATATGAGGGCAAAGATCCCATTTGTTTCATTCACCAATGAGCATCTGGAATGTGGAAAACAGTCAATTAATTACTGAATGTATGAATAAATGAGAAAATGAATGAAGTCAAAGCCAAATGCCAATTTTGCCATGAGTAGTGATCAGTTTTCAGAAAAAAACAGAATAGAGCAACACCACAGAGAACAGGAGATTATGTGGCTTGCTTCCATAAAGAAAGATCAAGAAAATTAGCTGTGAATTATAAATGTATATGTGTGTGTATCAAGATAGCTGAAACATCTGAAAAATTCACCTCTTTACTAAGATGTCTGGTATTATATAAATCTTTTTTTTTTTTGAGACAGTCTTGCTCTCTCACTCAGGAATGGAGTTCAGTGGCATGATCTCAGCCCACTGCAACCTCTACCTCCCAGATTCAAGCGATTCTTCTGCCTCAGCCTCCTGAGTAGCTGGGACTACAGGTGCACGCCACCACACCCACCTAATTTTTGCATTTTTCGTAGAGGCGAGGTTTCACCATATTGTCCAGGCTGGTCTTGAATTCCTGACCTCATGATCCGCCCGCCACAGCCTCCCAAAGTGCTGGGATTACAGGCGTGAGCCTTGGTATTATATAAATCAATAAACTAATTCAGAATTCAAAATAATACTACCAATACTAACTATCATTAATGTCAACACTTTGTAATTCTCATTTTGCTTTGAGTCATTTTTCAAGATATACTCCCATGATGTACTTCATGTTGATATTCATAGTATGATATGCAAACAATGAACTTTTTTATTTTGAGACAGTCTTGCTCTGTTGCCCAGGATGGAATGCAACCACAAGACCACGGCTCACTGCAGCCTCAAGCTCCTGGGCTCATGCAATCCTCCCACCTCTACCTCCCGTTTATGTTAAATGTGTAGGTCTGTACTGAGTCTCATTATCAATGATTTTTTTTTTTACTTTTGAAAACCAGTAATATATGATGGCCTGAAGTGTTAGTACTTCTAGTTCAACACAGACTTCTTTGAAACCAAAAAAACTGAAATTCTTCATAAATTTTAAGCACTTATTTTTTTCCTTACAATTCAAAAAGAAATGTTCAATTTAAACATTTTGTTATTAAAACTTTACTGATATGTATTTCTGGAATTAATAAATTACTTGAGAAAAGCATATTTCAACCTAGCTTGTGTTTCATGTATAGCTACCCTTTCCTTTACATTTCTAACAAATTCTTTAGCACTAGTATATTCTATAGTATAGCATATTCAGCCCTTTAAATTATTCATCCCTATAAATTAATCATTTCCTGGAGTCAACTAAAGACTAAGTTTCTCTAGTTGATGTGCAATGAAAGTCTGTTTACCAGGAACTATTGCAAATTTTACGTCACATTCCCTCTCTCCAAAAACGAAGAGCCAACTGACTGTTGCCAGCAGCAGGGCCTAAACCAATCCTAATGAAGTTAATCACACCCTAAACTAACCAAGAAAAGCCAAAGGGAAGACAGCAGATGCTTTAGGAACCAAGTTGTTAATTCAGTGACGCTCCTGTTTGCTTGGTTCTTTTCCCCTTGGACTAACTACTTGGAACATTTTGCCCACCTGCCTACCTCTAAAATTGGAAATTTTCTCTAGGGCCTGTCTCCTGAGGCTGCTGGGTTTTTTTAAGAGTTCTTCGAGTTCATCTTCTCCAAGACAACTCCAGCTCTCTACTTAGTCAATCTCTCTGACGACATACACAGAAGATGTATGTGTGTATTATGATATACGTACAAGAATTTTACTTTTATGATATACACACAAGATGATATACACACAAGAATTTTATTTTCCAACATTCCAAGAATACATAAATTAGGAATACAGATATAACATAATGTCCACCCCTCTTTTCTCTGCAATATCTTCGTGATATTCCTATCTACTTAACTGGTGTGTTGCGTTGTCTCACCCAATTCCATTCATGAGCACTGAGAGTTACCTGCTGTCTCTCTCCATTCCTAACTCCTGGCCTAATATCAGGGCTACACATGGCTACAAGATGATGTGGGCTCTTCATGCTGAAGAATTCATGAATACTTTCTAATTAACTCCTCTATAGCCTCATCCCTTTACCTTTGCTTTTTCATTCCATAATAATCTATCTTCTGATGGGTAATTCATCCAAACACTCATTTGCCCTTATGAAATGAATGTTTTCTTGCTTTCTGTTTGTGTGAAGGCACACAAACAGATGTCTGACCTCAACCTTAAACTTCATTTCCACCAAACTACCCTTTCACACATTAACAAAAAAAATTGCCACAGAATCCAACCATAGCTTAAAGAACTCTCCTCACCTGTCTTGAGAGTAAATATGCTTTAATAGCTTACTCTCTTACTATCCTTCTAGTATTTTCATTGTTCAATGCTGACCTGTCCTCCAACTATAACAAGATCAACAAATTACACATTTTAAATAACTACTGACACTATAACCTATTTGAGGAACAAGCCTACCTAGTAAAGTATCTCTCTCCAGCAGGGATACCGTGTGCTTTAAATTTAACTACCTACCCTTCAAACACCAGCGTTCTCATGCTGCCCAGCTGTCTATCATAGAGACCTCCCTTCTATGAAGGTTCCACCTGGTGAAGAGCCCATGTCTTCTATCATTTCCCTTTCTACCTATCAAAGCTGGACTATTCTGTGGTCATTTTTCTCTCAGCTAGCAATTCCCATACAAAAAATCTGATAAATTCAATCTAACCAAAATGCTAATAATTAATAATCATTTAATACAGGAGTCTCCAACCCCTGGACAGTGGACCAGTACTGGTCTGTGGCCTGTTAGGAACCAGGCAGCACAGCAGGAGGTGAGCAGTGGGGGGGCCAGCATTACTGCTCTTGCTCTGGGCCCCGCCCTCCATCAGATCAGTAGCAGCATTAGATTCTCAAAGGAGCACAAACCCTATTGTTCTGTGCATGCTCCTTATGAGAATCTAAGTAACGCCTGATAATCTGAGGTAGAAGTTTCATCCTGAAACCATTTCCCCCCTCAACTAAACCATCTGTGCAAAAATTTTTTCCCACAAGACTGGTCCCTGGTGCCAAAAAGGTTGGGGATCTATGATTTAATGGATTTCCCTGTCCAGAGGGAAATCCTTTTAGTAATGACTTTGGCCAGCTTGGACAACATGGCAAGACCTCATCTCTACAAATCAAAAAAAAAAAATTAGGTGAGGTAGTGGATGCCTGTGGTCCCAGCTACTCAGAAGGCTGAGGTGGGAGGATCACCTGAGCCCAGAGATGTCAAGGCTGCAGTGAGCCATGATTGTGCCACTGCACTCCAGCCAGGGCAACAAAGTGATACCCAATTTCAAAAAAAAAAGGACTTCTGAAGACCTCAGTGACAGATAAGAAAATCTAAGGAATCTAAAAGCTACTCTGGTTCCTCAAGTCAGTGACATAGGTGACCACATCTGTTGCCCATGTCTAACACAAAGCTCATCAAGGAGATCAAATCAACGAGTGGAAGGGTGAGAGGTGCCTTAAAAATCATCTAGGTCTCTGAGTCGTGATTCTTGAACCTGGCCACACACTGGAATCTCCAACTCCCAGAGGAGAAGCAGATATCCAAAGCAGCATATTTCAAAGTCAGTGACAAAGCCAGGCCAAATACCCAGGCCTAACATTATGTGTTGATATGTGTACATACATATATACATACATATACACACATATGTATATAAATGTATCATACTAAAAGTATAAAGACATGTATGGGAAGGACAAATATCCAATTTATGGCAGTGATTACCCTTTAGGGGATGAGAAGGGAGTGTAACTGAGAAGAAATACACATGGTAGCTTCAAATGTATTGGTAATATTTTTATCAACATTTCTTAAACTGGGTGGTAATACCTAAGTATTTATCAAATTAGCCCTGTCACCTTTTTTTCTTTTGGTTTTGTTTTTATTTTTGTTTCTTTGGGACAGGGTCTCACTTTGTCACCCAGGCTGGAGTACAGTGGCACAATCATAGCTCGCTGAAACCTCCCACTGCTGGGCTTCAGCAATCCTCCCACTTCAGCCACACGAAGTGCTGAGACTATAAGGCATGCACCACTGCAGCAGGCCCTTATCATCTTTTGGATGTCTAAAATTTTGTAATTAAAAAAAAAAAAAGATGGTATATAATCAAATGGATATCATGTTAGGAATTTAGTGAAATATCTCAGACTAGAAAGTACTCAGAAAAGATATTATACTTTATGAGGCAGGCTTTGAAGGAAGACTAAAACATAGATTATTCTTTAGGCAAAAAGTAACACAAACTTTTCTAAAAGAAAAGTGTGAACAAAGGCAAAGCTGGGAGTACCCGCAGCCTATAACCTAAATAAAGAACAGTGGGTGCCAACCACGGTGGCTCACACCTGTAACCCCAGCATTCTGGGTGGCTGAGGCAGGTGGATCACCTGAGGTGAGAAGTTGGAGACCAACCCAGCCAACATGGTGAAACCCTGTCTCTACTAAAACAAAAATGAGCTGGGCATGATGGCGCCCGCCTGTAATCCCAGCTACTCAAGAGCCTGAGGTACGAGAATCGCTTGAACCCAGGAGGCGGGGGTTGCAGTGAGCCAAGACTGAGCCACACCATCTCAAAACAAAACAAAACAGGGTTGTGGTGTGTCCCCTATTGCTGTGCTGAGGTGCTGGATCCAAGAAATAAAGAGACAGGACACAGGACTGGAAAAGAGCAGCTGGGCTCAGGGGCTAGCCAGCCACCTGTGAGCAGAGACAGGCGAGGCCTGGAACGTCCAGAAGCATCTGCATTTACTAGGTACAAGGCAGGGGGAAGGGTCATGAGGTCATCTATAGGCTTAATGATAGGGCATATATAATCACGTGAGTAGCAAGCGAGGGGGCCACCCCATTAGGTCACCGAGTTAGAGAGGTGGGCCGTGCACAGTAGGGGGCTGTGCCGTGCGCAGCTGTTGAGGGTCATATACAAAAAGAAGGTCCACCCCCATTAGGTCACGGGGCAAGGAGGTGAGCGGTATGCAACAAGTGCCGTGTGCAACACTTCTTATCTGGGGGCTGGAGACTTCAAAGGATTCCTATAGAAGGGTGCTGTAAACCAATGCAGTCGGAGCTGACAGAGTGTGCTCTTCTCTAAGATAATTTATAGGTGGATGATGCGAGCCAGCCTAGTAGCAAGAAAAAGCTGACAGGGTATACAGCCGCCGTGGCACGATTACACCAGAGGGGTTCTTCTTCCTCAGTTGTTCACAGGATCTCAGGCCTGAGGCCTACTTCCACAAGAACTGGAAGCAAGGTACTGGCACTCCTTTTCAGGAAGAATAACTCTTGCTCCAAGCCAGCCATGCAGCGGGTATTGAGTGCTGCCGTCTAAGCCCTGACCTACCATGTAGCCTATGCCCTTTCCGGCAGGGGCGCTACCACCTGGGTCATTGGTTCTTGTGTTTTTCCCATCTACTTGCTTCCGCTCTGTGACTGCTCTAGGCATTCCTCCTACTACAAACTACTATGTGATTATATAGAAAGATTATATAAATCAGCACTAAATGTGTCGGTACAGCTCTGATTACAATCCATTATACAGAAAGGTTATATAAAACTAAGTTATATATATATATAAGCTAGATATAAGATTATATGGAACTAAATATGATTATATATATAAGCTAGATATAAGTAAACAGTAAGTTATACTTCAAGCACTAATTGTGCCTGGGGTCTGCACAGCTCTTCTTCCTCAGTGCCCATGTTGGGGGTTACCCACAAAAATATTTTTGAAAAATGCTGGACTGAAGTGTCCAGCTAGAAGGTACTGCTGCAATTCAAAAGTGAGGGTCATAAAACCATGGAATGGGTTTTATGGGGTAGTACTCTTGGGAAAGAAAAGAGAAAAAATGAATCCACCAACTTTTTAATAGAGTATCTGATAGGCTTTGCTGACAAACTAGATGGGATAATCAAAGAGTAAGACCTCGCTGGGTGCGGTGGCTCACACCTGTAACCCCAGCACTTTTAGAGGCCAAGGCAGGCGGATCACGAGGTCAAGAGACCAAGACCATCCTGGCCAACATGGTGAAACCTCCTCTTAACTAAAAATACAAAAATTAGCTGGGTGTGGTGGCACATGCCTGTAGTCCTCAGGAGGCAGAGGCAGGAAAACTTGAACCCAGGAGGCGGAGGTTACAGTGAGCTGAGATCACGCCACTGAACTCCAGCCTGGCAACCGAACAAGACTCTTATCCCAGAAAGAAAAAAAAAAAAATGAAAGAAAGAGTAAGACCTACCTGAAAAAATTAAAAATGCCAACTGAGCAGCAGCTTCTTCTGGTCATACCTGGACATCAACGACATCGATAAGGCCATGTAAAAGTCAGCACTAAGGAAGGGTTATTCAAGGCAGAAAAGCAAAATGGCACGTTTACAGGGATTAAGAACAGAACAAGCAACAGCGACCAGGAAATTACAGAAAAAGATAACCACTACATCCTGGAATGATAAGAAATAGAGTTTCAAAAAGAGGCATCACTGTGTACAATGAGGGACTGCACAGCCTTTGTAGCCCATCAGATGCAGAATTCTGGCAGCTTCTCCACTTGCCCACATTATTTAACCACTTTGAGCCTCACTTAATAAGGAAAACATAAAATCTGACCAATATATTTGAACACGTAGGGGCTTCAAATATATTGGTCATATTTTATTTCTTTTTTCTTTTTTGAGACAGAGTTTGGTGCTTGTTGCCCAGGCTGGAGTGCAATGGCATCATCTCGGCTCACTGCAATCCCTGCCTCCTGGGTTCAAGCGATTCTCCTGCCTTAGCCTCCTAAGTAGCTGGGATTACAGGCATGTGCCACCACGCCCAGCTAATTTTGTATTTTTAGTAGAGACAGGGTTTCTCCATGTTGGTCAGGCTGGTCTCAAACTCACAACGCCAGGTGATCCACCCACTTTGGCCTTCCGAAGTGCTGGGATTACAGGTGTGAGCCGCCGCACCTGGCCCATATTTTATTTCTTAAACTCAGCTGTGATACATAAATGTTTATTAAATCAGACCCCATTATCTTCCGTTGTTTTTGTTTTGTTTTTGTTATTTTGAGACAGGGTTTTGCTCTGTCCCAGGTGCTTTACATATCACCTCATTTAATCCCCACAATACATTTTACAGATGAAAAAATTGAACTTAGAGGTAGCATAATAAGCAGCAGAGCCAGGATTACTATTTCTTAGGATTTAAACAATGTATATATAATTTTCCTGGTAAACAGGATGACCTCAAAATGAGTAGCTATATTTCATTATTAAGAGATAATGACCAATAAGGGCAAAACTGCCAGTAATTCCTGTTACAGCCTTCCATGTGGCAACCTCTCTCAACATCCTCATCTATACACTAGGATTAATGCCTATAACCCAACCTACTCCATAGGGTTGCCATGAAGATTACATATTATGAATATGAAAACGCTATGAAAAAAATCTTAATAGGCATGCAGATATGAGGGATTGATGTCACACACCTTTTGCCTTCAAAATACTCCGAAATAAGTCTCTGAATAAGCTAAAAATAAGTCTGTTAAATGTAAAACCACCATTTTGAAAAGTATAAATCAACATGGAATTACCACCTACACCTGCCACTGACTCCTCCAGGTTCTCTAATGTCTCTCTACAAGGGCAGGGATTCCCTTACACCTTTTAGTGAAATTCTGATAACTTACAGTACAGCTAATCAATAGAGACCTTCATTTCAATTAAGAGTTTTTCAAACTGGCCTATTGTGTTTTCTCAGAGGTGCTCCTTCCAGTTCTTCCAGAAAAGAAAAAAGTGCCCAATTTTCTTCTCTTTTATTAAAAGGGTGCCCAGTGAGTAGACTGTAGGTAACTTACAAAATGCTAGAAAAGAATCTATCAATTGACTTGCTCAAGATATCTGACAGCAGTTCGCTTTTGGAAACCCCTTCACAAATCCCGTCTTTTCACCTGAGCAGCTGGCTTCCAGGCCTCAAGGCTCACATGTCTAGTCACACAATTCACAGTAGCTCCCAAAGTTCCTACCTTTCCAATTATCCCATGTTCTTGAACACAACACGTTTCATCTAAGGACCTCTAGCTGTCAAAGCATATGAACTCTTTAATCTTCACCACAGCACTGAGGGATTACTATCCTTATTTTATAAGTTAAAAATGAAAGACTGAGGTTAAATGTTTTAGCAATATCAAACAATTCGTTAAGTCATTCCTGGGGAGAGAGGAATGAATATTACCAACTTCTGTCAATGGACAACCTAGATTTGGCTTCATAAGATCATTGCAAATATTAGTTCGAACACATACACTCTTGTATGCATACATTTCCAACATATGTATCAAAGATTAAATATAAACTATTAATAATAGTAAATACCATACCAAAGCAGCACTATTTTTACACACAAAACTATATTGGGGGGAGGGGGTCTAATTTAAACCTCCCACTGTCTTGCATCCATAAATACTTTTGAACTTGAGAGGGTAGAAGGAGGAACACCTGTCAGAGCAGCACATCCACAATGTTTTACAGACTGTGTAGCTATTAATATTTAATTCCTTAGCCATAAGCAAACCACCTTCTCAAAAAAACAAAAAAGGCAGCAATATGAAGTACTTGACAAGAAAGTCTACGCGGTTGTAAGAAGACCAATAATTCCCCGGTTTTAGGTCTCCCAGACTTCGTGAACTTGCCACGAGGCATCACTCCACCCGCCCGGGAGGTCAGGCCGCCGGGACCCCGGCGCTGCCCACCCGACTTTCCACGCGCCAGGCCGCGGGGGAGGCTCCGATTCCCGCTCCCCTCAGGCCCCCAGTCGCCCCGTGGACAGACGTGGAGGGGCACTCAGACCCGCCTCCCGACCTCGGCGCGCCCGGCTCGGGCCAGGCTGGCGGGGAGAGGGTCGCAGCAGGGCCTGGCCTAGCCGCCCCCGCCCCGCGGCCGCCGGCGCAGCTTCCCTCCTTCTTTCCGCTCCCCGATTCGTTACCTCTTAGGCGCCGGCGGCTGCTCCATGACGGCCGGGGGCAGAGAGAGGGACCCGGTGGACCGCGAAGGCCGAAAGGAGGAAAGGAGCCGGAGCACCAGCCAGCCGAGCCTAGGGAACCACAGAGGGAAACTCTGGGAACTCGGACCAACTTTCCCGTAACTCCGCGGCGGATCTCCCTCCCGCTCCTGAGCACGACTCCTCCCGCCCCGCCCCCGGCAGCCGGCCGCCCGCCCGCCTGCCTGCCTGCCTCAGGCAGCTGCCCAGAGAAGGTGGGCGGAGCCGGGAGCCGCAACGGGGGGGCGGAGCCTGCCGCGGTCTGGGGTGGAGGGCGGGGCCGGAGCCGCGGCTGGTGGGCGGGGCCGGGGACGAAGGCGGGGCTGGCCCGAGAGCCCGTAGACCGGGAAAAGGAGGAGGTTCTGCTACAGCGAGGGGGCGAGGCCGGAGCCGCTCTAGGCCGGAGAAGGGCAAGTCCCTCCGAGCTAGCCCAGGGCTCCGCCCCTGGCTTGCCCTCGCTAGGGTTTGCCCTGATCAGATTTGACTCCTTTCTTCGGCTTTCCCAAGGATACATCCAAACATCGTGTGAATCCGTTTGAAGCATTACTTTCTAACTGCCCACGCTTCCCTCTCTAGTTCTGTTTATTAATTATTGACAGCCATTTGACATGCGTGGGCCACAGTACTAGGGATACTTCCGGAAATTCTTGTTCCATTTTTATTTTGGCAAGCTCCTCGCTAAGTTTCACAATAATTACCTCTAATTACAGAGAAAATAATTAGTGCAGTGAGAGCTCTCGGTGCACCAAACTCAGTTCACTGGATTCTTGCAGCTGTCCAACTGGGTAACGTGGCAAGCCTGTCACAGATTATGGTGCCAAGAATAGCCCAGAAAAGCATGTTTCCTTCCATTTTTGGTCCTCTCCCACAACCTGGTCCCCGTAGCCCTCATCCCATTGTAATTTGACCACTGCATGCATCCATACTGTGAGTATACTTTTAACTTTAAATTTCATATGTAGATACCTTTCATATAACAATATATAGCTGCTACATGAATTTGCTTGTTTTTGTCGGAAATTGTCAAGATGGGCCCAGCGCCGTGGCTCATGCCTGTAATCCCAGCACTTTGGGAAGCCGAGTCGGGCGGACTACTTGAGCTCAGGAATTCAAGGCCAGCCTGGCCAACATGGTGAAACCCTGTCTCTACTAAAAATAAAAAAATTAGCGGAGTGTGGTGATGCACCTGTACTCCCAGCTATTTGGGAGGCTGAGGCAAGAGAATCACTTGAACCTGGAGGCAGAGGTTGCAGTGAGCTGAGATGGCACCCCTGCACTCCAGCCTGGGTGACAGAGCAGATTCTGTCAAGAAAGGGAAGAAAGGAGGGAAAGGAAGAAAAAGAAAGAAAGAGAAAAGGAAGGAAGGAAGGAAGGAAGGAAGGAAGGAAGGAAGGAAAGAAGGAAGGGAAGGAATGAAAGAGAATGAGAAAGAAAGGAAAGGAGGGAGGGAGGGAAGGAAGGAACGGAAGGAATTGTCAAGATGTAGAGTCATAGAGTTTTCTTGGAAGTTAGAACAATAAATATGAAGAGAATGTTAAAGGAAACAAATTTGAAGGGAATGTTGAATAATGTGAATATTTGCCAAAATTAAGCTTGTCTATTAGCAGCTAATACAAATTTAGTTTAGTCCTCTTTTTGCATTAAGTTTCACTATGTAATAAACTTACACTATTTATTTTCAAACCATTATATTCCAGTTATTTTATGACCATTTTGAAACTCAAATTTTAAGAACAAGGAAAAGGTTGTTTTTGTTTTTGTTTTTGTTTTGAGACAGGGTCTCACTGTCACCCAGGCCGGAATGCAGCGGTGTGATCATGCCTCACTGCAGCCTCAGCCTCCTGGGCTGAAGCCATCTTCCCACCTTTGCCTCCCAAACTGGCACTACCATGCCTGGCTATAAAATTTTATACTTGTTTGCATTTATTAAAGATCCACAGTCTGACTGTTCAGAAGTAACAGGACAATAACAATTTAAAAACCTAAATATTTAAAATGTTAAAGCTGAGAAGAAGCTTTGAAATTACCCCACACTACCCCCTACTCTCATCTTCACTTCTTCACTTCCATGCCATACTCCCTTTTTTTTTAGATGGAGTTTTGTTCTTGTTGCCCAGGCTGGAGTCCAATGGCATAATCTCGGCTCACTGCAACCTCCGCCTCCATGGTTCAAGCAATTCTTCCACCTTAGCCTCCCTAGTAGCTGGGATTACAGGTGCCCACCACCACGCCCAGCTAATTTTTTGTATTTTTTTTTTTTTTTTAGTAGAGATGGGGTTTCACCATGTTGACCAGGATTGTCTCGATCTCTTGACCTTGTGATCCACCTGCCTCGGCAGGTACTCTTTATTAACTGACCAGCTTAGAAAAATAATCATGGGAGACACCTTAGTTCATTCTTCTAATAAGCCTGTTGATCTGATCCTCCCTGTTGCCAGCATCTCCACCTTCTACAAAATGCGTGGTCTTTTTCTTCATTTCACCTCCTAGAGAAGATCATTTAGAGGGCCACGGGAAGTTATTTGCTTCTTTGAAGCTTTTTCAACAGTATAGATCTCATGAATCAGATCCTCCATGCAGATGATGACATATTTTCCAAGAGATCGAGCAATCAGAGCGTTATCTGTCAAAGCAATTCACTTCTTTTTGATTTTGCCATAACCACGTTTGTAGATTAGTTCATTTACTGACTTCAGATTTGGGTACCCCCATGCAATATATGGCTCTACGATCCTCAGCATGTTAATTGAAGCCTTGTTGAGCTTCACAGAGGTTCCATTGAAGATTTGAGGAAGGCAGAGAAGCTGCAACACCTTTCAGACCTTTGGGCTCACACCATTGATACCTCTGATCCTGATGACAAATGCCAGTTTGGGTTCTGCAGGTACATGGAAGTTGCCAGCTTTCCTTGCCATCCTTGCCATTCGAATTTCAGTTCTGTACGTCCGCCTATATTCCTTGTGATAATGCTTCGCTTTTTCATAGATAAGCTTCCTCCTTGCCTTTCGAAGCCATCTTTTGGGCAGACTTCTTTCTCAGGTGCTTGATCTTCAGCTCTGCAAAATTCCTTCACTTTTTCTTAAGGGTTTCTGGCACAGCAGGAACCTTCTTCTTCTTTTCTTCTACACCCTCCATGGTCTCAAACTCCTGACCTCAGGCTATCCACCTGATTCAACCTCCCAAAGCTGGGATTACAGACATGAGCCACTGTGCCCGCTCACTCCCATTTTTGTATTTCATAAGAGAAACCTTTTAAGGAAGGCTGGGCGAGGTGGCTCACACCTTCAACTCTAACACTGGAAATCCGAGGCAAGCAGATAGCTTGAGCCCAGGAGTTCGAGATCAGCCTGAGAAACATGGTGAAACCCCATCTCTAAAAAAAAAAAAAATAGCTGGGCATGGTGGCATGCACCCTACTAGTGCTACCTACTAGAAAGGCCAAGGTAGGAGGATTGCCTGAGCCCAGGATGCCAAGACTTCAGTGAGCCATGATCAAGCCACTGCACTCCAGCTGGAGCAATAGAGTAAGACCCTGTTTCAAAAAAAAAAGATAAATAAATAAATAAAATGATCTCTTTTACCAACCATAATTTCCAAGGAGACTTCCCAGGTCAAACCACCAGTGCCATCACCCACTTCCTGTCACATTTAAGTTGTGAAAGAGATGCCTGTCTTATATATGTCCGTAGCACCCTGTGTTGGCTTTTGTATGAAACTTATCACACTGTATTGAAGTTGTGTTTATTAGACTGTCATCCCAACTCAACTATGAGTTGATTGAAAGTTGAGCCATATCTTTATTCTCGATACCTTGCATAGCAAGTGCCTGATACATACTAAGGGCATTGGGTTGGATAGCTTCCCTTTAGTCCTGCAGAATCATTCTCCATTCTTTTCCATCTGTCTCGGCTCTGAGAGCAGAAGCCTCTTGGCTTTTGGTTGGGTCTGATGATAGGCCCAGCAAGAGATCATCTGAGAGAGAAAGGAGGGTGAGACTATTTGATGCCCTGGTTCCCTTCCTGTGATGTCACCTAGGGCTAGATGTGTTCCAGAGAATCATGGCTCTTTGCAAAGCAAACTACTCTACCCAATTATCCCTTCTTCCCCTTGACCCTTTGCGCCTAGGTGTCATGACTGCTCTGGTATTCCCTGGGGTTCTTCTCTATGTCCTATGTTCCCCTAACCTCAATCCTCAACTGATGCTTTGTAAATTAAACTCTCTTCAACTGACCCTAATTTGATTGTACCTTCTAAAGGGCTTAGAATCCTGACTGATATGCCCATAAAGAAGTGTGGAAGGAGGAGGGATAATATCAGAAAATAAATTTCTAAGGTCTTTCTTCAACTTGAAAAGGGAGAAGGCTAATAAATATCATATGACTCCTCCATTTTCTCATTAAACCCTTAAAACTACCTTGTGAAGTAGTTATATCCATTTTATAGGTGAGAAAACTGAGGTTCAAAGGTGTGAAAGAAGTTACCCTAGGACAAGCAGAATGTCTGTATTCTGATCCAGGCCTTTATGACTCCAAAGCTGGGCCTCATTCCACTGTAAATCAGTCAACCAATATTTCTTGATCACCTAAATATGCCAGGCACTGTTCTAGGTGCTGGAGATTCATCAGTGAAGAAAAGAAACAAATAAACAAAAATCCCTGCCTTCAGTGGGTGGGGCTTACATTCTGGATGAGAAAACATAATAAGATTAAAAAGTACCTAATAGAGCATGTTAGATATTGAAAACTGATAAGGAAAAACGGTGACATGGAGAAAAGGGAATATAAAGTGAAGGGGAAGAGGCCAGATGCAGTGGCTCAAGCCTGTAATCCCAGCACTTTGGGAGACTGAGGTGAGCGGATCACTTGAGGTCAGGAGTTTGAGACCAGCTTGACCAACATAGTGAAACCCTGTCTCTACTAAAAAAATACAAAAATTATCTGGGTGTGGTGGTGATCGCCTATAATCCCAGCTACTCAGGAGTTTGAGGCAGGAGAATTGTGTGAACCCAGGAGTCAGAGGTTGTAGTGAGCAAAGATCATGCCACTGAACCCCAGCCTTGGGCAACAGAGCAAAACACTGCCTCAAAAACAAAAAAAGGCCAGGCGCCTCCCAGCACTTTGGGAGGCTGAGGTGGGCAGATATCCCGAGGTTGGGAGTTCAAGACCAGCCTGACCAACATGGAAAAGCCCCGTCTCTATTAAAAATTCAAAAAATTAGCCGAGCATGCTAGTGCATGCCTGTAATCCCAGCTACTTGGGAGGCTGAGGCAGGAGAATCACTTGAACCTGGGAGGCGGAGGTTGCAGTGAGTCGAGATCGTGCCATTGCACGCCCGCCTGGGCAACAAGTGCCAAACTTCATCTCAGAAAAATAAATAAAAATAAAGTGGAGGGAAGGGTTGGAATTCAGGTAGGAGAGCAAAGGAAGGCCTCAATGAGAGAGTAAGGAAGTAGAGGCAGGGCCATGCAGATAGCATGAATGTGAGGTCAAGGGAACGTGAGAATGTGAGGCCAAGGGAACAATAAGTGCTAAGATCCAGAAGCAGGAGTGTGCCTGGTGTGTTGTGTGTTATTGAATAAAAGGAATTTTTTTTTCTCCTGAATTAGAAGAAGAGAAAAAGTGCCTCAAGCTTCTGTTTTACTTTGTCTGTAGAAAGCCAACTTGAAGGTTCCAAGAAGAAAGCATAGAAGTCATCATTCAAACTGCAAATTAGGGGCAGCAGCATTCATGAACAATGAAAGCTGCAGGAACATTTGAGATACAGATAAGGGTCACCCAGCTTCACTTAACTGTGAAATTAAGGTAATCTGTTTCTGCTTCCAATAGCTCCATTTGGAATCGAGATTAAATATACACTTTAATTATACTAGCAAACAACTGATTACAATTCTCAGTTGAGTGCTTTAAGAGAAACGGGAGAGAAATCTGCAACTCGAGATCCAGTTCCTTTGAATAACGAAAAGCACATTCTTTGTAACTGAATACATACACCACCATGTTTAAAATATTAAGATAGGAAAATATTAAGGTAAAAAAAATTTTCCTTGTACTAGTTGCAGTTATTCTTTGAAACTATAACTTTGTATCTCTCCTAGGCTGGAGTACACTGGCAGAATCGAAGCCCACTACAATCTTGAACTCCTAGGCTCAAGGATTCCTCCTGCCTTAGCCTCCCAAGTAGCCAGGACTACAGGCATCCACCACCATGCCCAGCTAAGTTAATTTTTTAGTTTTGTAGTGACAGGGATCTCACTGTGTTACCCAGGCTGGTCTTGAACTCCTGGTCTCAAGCAATCCTCCCACCTTACCCTGCCAAAGTGCTGGAATTATAGGCATGAGCCACCATGCCGAGTCTCATTTTTATATTTGTTTGTAAAATAATATTAATTAACAAATGTTAATTAATCTTTTCTGCTATAATAAGAAGAGTTTGGAGGAGAGAGAAATCTCTAATCAAATATATTTTGTAGGTTTTTATTTGCAGGAAAATTTGGAAATGTTTTCCTCTGTCCTCCTTTGTCATAACAATTTTTTTTTTTTTTTGGCTCTGTTGCCAGGCTGGAGTGCAGTGGCATGTTCTCGGCTCACTGCAACCTCTATCTTCTGGGTTCAAGCGATTCTCCTGCCTCAGCCTCCCCAGTAGCTGGGACTACAGGTCTGTGCCACCATGCCCAGCTAATTTTTGTATTTTTAGGAGAGACGGGAGTTTCATCATGTGGGCCAGGATGGTCTCGAACTCCTGACCTCAGGTGATTCGCCCACCTTGGCCTCCCAAAGCACTGGGCTTACAGGCATGAGCCATATCAACAATCTCAAACTATTATTTAACTTGTTCCTCTGACCATGCTGTGAGCCTCTTGGGAATAAGGACAGTATCTTCTTCTATTTGTCATCTCAGGAGTCTAGCATAACTATTAACTACAAGTAACAACTCAAAATGATTTTTAAAACAAGAAGCCTAGAAGGAGGTGTTTCTAGGTTTGAATAATTCTTCAATTTACTTCCATTTCTTGTTGTCAACTTAAGAATCACAAGGTTCACAGATTTGGAGTGGAGCATTTATTTCTCGTAAAAGTCTGCAGCCCGCAGGCTGGCCATCCTGAGATCTGGGAAGCGTAGCCTCTGTCAGAAACTGGAAGTAGGCACTTTAAAGAAGGAAGAAGGAGAGAGGAATTAGGCTGAATGAATTGGCTAAGTATACATATTCAACAGGTTATAGAAGGAGCTATGAATATTCACAAAGGAGAGGCACTCACATGCACAATATGCAAACATGCATGTTACATATGTCCCATGTTCACTTTGGGGTGGAGACTTGACATTTTAATGCTTTAAAATTAAGCTGTATACTTTAAAATATGAAACAGAAGACACGTCCTCTGTAAATCAGCCAGAACCACTCCATGGTAGTCACTTACCAGAAAGGAATGCTGGTCAATTGTACTGTCAAAACCACAAAAAAAAGAGTCCAGCAAGTCTTTCAAAAGGGCTAGTTCCTGTTTAACTCTTAGGAAGGAAAGTCTAATGACAATTAGCAAGAGAAGAGGTATAATGAGATATGTCTGACCTCCTATCCTGTCATGGCTGGGAATCTAGTTTTTAAGGTTTCTCTGTGGTCCCCTCGGCCAACGGCGATCCATTCAGTTGACTGCGGAGCCTAGGATTTCGTTTTTATTTCTCACTGCTCTGCTGTGCACAGCAGACCTAGTTGTCTCCTCAAACTATCTCCTACCCTTCCCAGGGCCAAGATGGACACCAGTGTTCCAGACCTTCCATGGAGACATGACAATGCCAGCACCAGAAGAGAATTATTTATTTCTGAATACAATTTTTATAAGATGGTAGGAAAGGTCTATTCCAGAAGCCCCTCTGCAGACTTCCCTACATTTCCTATTGGCTAGAAATGTGTCACAGACATGTTAATAAAAAATGCCAAACTGTGTAAAATATTTGAAGAGATTTATTCTGAGCCAAATGTAAGGACAATGACCTCAGGAGGTCTTGAGAACATGTGCCTGAGGTGGTTGGGTTACAGCTTGATTTTACACACTTTAGAGAGAGAAAAACTGCAGGCAAAAACATAAATCAATTTATGTAAGGTTTATATTGTTTTGGCCTGGAAAAACAAGGCATCTCAAAGTTGGGAGGGGGAAGAGTTCCAGGTCATAGGAGGATCCAAAGATTTCCTGATTGACAGTTGATTGAAAGGGTTCAGCTTTGCCTAAAGAGTTCAAGTCAGCAGAAAGAAAGTCTTGTGGTTAAGATAAGGAGGCTTATGGGAGCCAATGTTCTTGTTACATAGGTGGAGCCTCCAGGTAGCTGACTTCAAAGAGAATAGATGGTAAATGTCTCTTAGCAGACCTGAAAAGGTGTCAGACTCAGTTAAATCTCTCCTGGATCAGGAAAACATATGGAAAGGGAAGAGGATTCTCTAGAGTAAGTAAATTTTTCCCACAAGCGACAGCTTTGCAGGGCCATTCTGAAATATGTCAAAGAAATATATTTGCGGGTAAAAACACTTGGATTTCCTTTAGGGTCTGTTATTTGTCATTCGATGTGACCAGAGGCAGTTTGGAGTTGGTATCTCATTGCTACAAAGAGTCTGTTCTATCAGTCTGAGGATCACTATTGTAATGTTAACACTGGTTGTGTCTAAACTCTACTTCCGTCAGGACCTGAACGAGTTTTTCAGGTTTCTTTGGAATCCCTTGGCCAAAGGGTCCAATGAGTCAGTTGGGGGGCTTAGATTTTAGTTTTGTTATCTCTGACAAAGAAAAGGGGTTAACCACAAAACCTGTTAAGACTATTTGTGATTCACCCCATGGAGGTGGGCTTAGAGCTGAGGCTAGGACCAGATTTCCCTGAAGCTTATGGCAAAAAGAAGCATGCAGAGAAGAACTAAGAAAAGAAAAAAGCTTTATCAGAGGGATGTGAGTCTAAAAGTTATCAGGCCCAGTGAGACAGCAATCACGTTCTACTCCCCCGCAACCACCTGTTGAGCTATGTATCCATCTCTTTTTTTTTTTTCCAATTGAGAACAGGTACTCTTTATTAACGACCAGCTTAGAAAAATAATCATGGGAGACACCTTAGTTCATTCTTCTAATAAGCCTGTTGATCTGATCCTCCCTGTTGCCAGCATCTCCACCTTCTACAAAATGGGTGGTCTTTTTCTTCATTTCACCTCCTGGAGAAGATCATTTAAAGGGCCACGGGAAGTTATTTGCTTCTTTGAAGCTTTTTCCAACAGTATAGATCTCATGAATCAGATCCTCCATGCAGACGATGACATATTTTCCAAGAGATCGAGCAATCAGAGCGTTATCTGTCAAAGCAATTCACTTCTTTTTGATTTTGCCATAACCACGTTTGTAGATTAGTTCATTTACTGACTTCAGATTTGGGTACCCCCATGCAATATATGGCTCTACGATCCTCAGCATGTTAATTGAAGCCTTGTTGAGCTTCACAGAGGTTCCATTGAAGATTCGAGGAAGGCAGAGAAGCTGCAACACCTTTCAGACCTTTGGGCTCACACCATTGATACCTCTGATCCTGATGACAAATGCCAGTTTGGGTTCTGCAGGTACACGGAAGTTGCCAGCTTTCCTTGCCATCCTTGCCATTCGAATTTCAGTTCTGTACATCCGCCTATATTCCTTGTGATAATGCTTCGCTTTTTCATAGATAAGCTTCCTCCTTGCCTTTCGAAGCATCTTTTGGGCAAACTTCTTTCTCAGGTGCTTGATCTTCAGCTCTATGAAATTCCTTCGCTTTTTTCTTAAGGGTTTCTGGCACAGCAGGAACCTTCTTCTTCTTTTCTTCTACACCCTCCATGGTTCCAGCCGGAAAAAGAGGACGTCCATATCCATCTCTTAAAACTGCTTGCTAGTGGCACAAGTCGCTACAAGTGTACCTAATAATGTAGCACCAGACACCATAACCCACACTTTACAGTTGAACAATGTATTGCAGATCAATAGCTTATGTTATTTTAGTATACATTCTTGGCAATGGATCTGCCTTTTCTTTCCCTTTAAAATTGCACTTGTAACTGCTGCTAACTGGAGTGCATATTCATGGCAACTTGAATCTGTGCTCCCAGGTTGCCATCTTCCAAATAAACTCTCTACTTATATTAATTTTGTCTCAGCTTCTTCCTTTCCATCAACAGAACAAAACTGGAATTCTATTATTAAGAAAAAATGGGGGAATTGTAATTAGACAACAGCCTACAATGTCTGCTACACATAAGTACCCAGAACATTATAATCAATGGATAAATGTTTGCTGGATGAATGAATGGATTTCCACACGAAGAAAACATAAAGAGGCTAGGAGGTCCAAGATCAAGGGCCTGGCAGATTCAGTGTCTGGTGAGGGCCCACTCCCTGATTCATAGACAGCCATTTCCAGCCTTGTGTCTTCACGTGGTGGAAAAGGTAAACAACTTCCTCAGACCTCTTTTGTAAGGATACTAATTCCATTCATGAGGTTAGCCCTCATGACTTAATCACCTCCAAAGTCCCCAACTCCAAATGCCATCACCTTCATGGTTAGGATATAAGGAATTTAAGGAGACACAGTAATTCATAAAGTATGTATTGTGTCAACCTTAAATGATGAGATTCAGAAAATACAATTAAGTATAGAGTTTATTCCAACCCAAAGCTTTCCAATGACCTTCTGATAAACAGCAGTTACAAGTTGGGGATAAGGAAAAAAGAAGAGGCAATTCCTAAATTGTTACCAGAAATTTACATTGAAATAACATAAGCTATATTTTTTTGACATGGAGTTTAATTCTTGTTGCCCAGGCTGGAGTGCAATGTCGTGATCTCGGCTCACTGCAAACTCTGCCTCCCAGGTTCGAGCTATTCTCCTGCCTCAGCCTCCTCAGTAGCTGGGATTACAGCCGTGCACCACCATGGCTGGCTAATTATTTTTATATTTTTAGTAGAGACACGGTTTCACCATGTTGACTAGGCTAGTCTCGAACTCCTGACCTCAGGTGATCCACTGCCTCACCCACTCAATAGCTTATGTTATTTCTTGGCTATTCATTTTTCTTTGAATCACTAAGTCCAGGAACAAAGTCTCCATCTCAAAGGAGATAGTGAAGATAGTGGGTGAGGCATTAGGAACAAAATGCTTTTACACAGTTGCCCCTGGCCATGGGTTGGAAGAGGTATGACTGAAGTTCCATACTTTTGATTCTCTGGGCCTGATATATTTTGCATACCTCACATAGCTGATACTACTCTGAGCTCTTTTTCTTCTCTTGTAAGAGAAAGTAAGTTTGCTAAATCTGTGATTTTGTTCCTTCTCCACTCTAGATTCATCATTGCTTGCTCTGTTAAAATAGAGCTAGATCCTTTAAGTAATTTTTCTTTACTTAAGATGGCAAGATGTTAAACTTTGTTGGTAGACAGCACTGGAGAGACTGCAAAAGATAAAGTTTTCCTTCCTGGTTGGCAACCAGGGCTGCTTCTCTGGGTCCTGCTAAATGGGCGACTTCAACAGTGTCTAGCTTCTGCAACACGTGCACCTTCTTCAGCACTTGGTTCCTGTAGCGCAGAGCAGCAACAGCACCCAGTGGCCAACAGTTTCCTTCCCACCACACTCCACCCCTCTCCCAGGCAGTTTTGCTACGGAGTGCCCCCAGTGAGACACTATACCATGAACAGCTTTCCCAGAAACCTAAGAGAAAGATTTCTGGAAAGTTCCAGAGGGAAGAATTCCAGCAAGTTCTGCCAGCATGGCACCGCAGTAACTTCTCTGCCATTCAGTGAGACACAGTTGTGCCCTCTCTGTAAGGTCTGGATCTCAGTCATGGGGGGCCTCTTCCTTGGGTGCTCTAGCTCAGCCCCGGTGGGGAGTAGCTGTTATTCCTGTTGTCTTGGTTAATTCAGGCTGCTATAACAAAATGCCATAAACTGTTGTCTTATAAACAAGAGAAATTTGTCAGGCACGGTGACTCACATCTGAAATCCCAGCACTTTGGAAGGCTGAGGCAGGCGGATCACCTGAGGTCAGGAGTTCAAGATCAGCCTGGCCAACATGGTGAAACTCAGTCTCTACCGAAGGTACAAAAATTAGCTGGGCACAGTGGTGGGCGCCTGTAATTCCAGCTACTGGGGAGGCTGAGTCAGGAGAATCACTTGAACCCAGGAAGTGGAGGTTGCAGTGAGCCAAGATTGCGCCACCACACTCCAGCCTGGGCAACAGAGCAAGACTCCATCTCAGAAAAAAAAAAACGAGAAATTTATTTCTCACAGTTCTGGAGGCAAAGACATCCAAGATCAAAGGTCTGGCAGATTCAGTGTCTGGTGAGGGCAGATTCACAGACAGCCATTTTCCCCCATGTCTTCACATAGTAAAAGAGGTAAACATCTTCCTCAGACCTCTTTTGTAAGAGTGCTAATTGCATTCATGAGGGTAAACTTCATGACTTAATCACTTCCAAACTCCCCACCTCCAAATGCCATCACCTTCAGGGTTAAGATTTCAACATACGAATTTTGGAGGAAAACAGACATTCAAACAATAGCACCTATATTCTTTAGAGGTGGCTTTGCTTCTTACTAGCCAATACCTTGGTACTCCAGTCCTCAGTTATAGTTAATAATTCTTTATATTAAACTTTTCCTGTTCAGATAACTGTGTTCTCTATCTCTTGTGGTTTCCATATCAGACTGGACCTTGACTGATACAGAGAGTAGCAGCAAAGAATCCCAGGCCCCACTATAAACTCAAAAAAATGATTTAGATAAGATCAGATTGATTTCACCTTCAATTCAACACACAATGATCTACACCACCACGTCTCAAACTTTTTTGTCTCAGTACCATTTTACACTCAAACTATGAAGAACCTTAAAGAGCTTTTGTTTACGTGGATTATATCTATCAATATTAAGAAATTAAAATGGAGAAATTTTTAATACAAGATACATGAGCATACATTTCATTAGGCATCAGATCAATGACATCACTACACATCCATGTAGCATCCAGAAAACTCCATCATACACTCATGAAACAGTGAGACTGAAAACGGCAAATATTATCTAAACATTGTTTTTAAATAGTTTTGATCTTGCGGACCCCTAGAGATACCTGGATCACACTTCAAGAACCATGTATCTACACTAACTTTATATAAACATAATAACTAAGACCTATGAAGGAAAAAATATAAAAAATATGGTCCTTGCCCTCTCAGAACTGCTTAGTTGAAAATATAGAATATATATTCAAGAAAGAGTAAAAAAAAAGTCAATTCTGTAAGGAATAAACTATCAGTAAGTTCTGTCATTCAGAAAAGTACTAAATGACACTTTTGACAGTTCAGGCTGATAATGACAGTTCAGGCTGATAACAGGCTGGAGCTCAGTAAAACAAAATGACTTCCATTTTATAAAATTCACTCTCCTTATACATCGGTTGTAAGGAGAAAAGACATTTCCTTTACGTACAAACCTAAGTTCCAGAACAAGCTGAAGATCTCTCAAAGCACAGCAATGATTGGTTAAGACACTAAACACAGGCACAGAGCTAACAAAGAGAAAGGAATCAACACTAAGAATTTGATAACTGTGAGATGAAGCCCTATCATGATGAGTCTTTAGTTATATTAATATAAGGAAACTTGTCCAGGTGCGGTGACTCACACCTATAATCCTAGAGCTTTGGGAGGCCCAGACAGGAGGATCCCTTGAGGCCAGGAGTTCAAGACTAGCCTGGGCAACGTAGTGTGGACCCCCATCTCTACCAAAAAATGTAAAAGTCAACTGGGCATAGTGGCACACACCTGTAGTCCTACTTGGGAAGCTGATGTAGAAGGATCACTTGAGCCCACGAGTTTGAGGCTTCAGTGAGCTATGATCGTACCACTGCACTCCAGCCTGGGTAACAGAGCAAGACCCTGCCTCTAAAAATAAATCAATTAGTCTGAGAGTGGTGGCTCACATCTATAATCCCAGCACTTTGGGAGGCTAAGGTGGGTGGATCACTTGAGGTCAAGAGTTTGAGACCAGCCTGGTCTACATGGTGAAACCATGTCTCTAATAAAAGTACAAAAAAAAAAAAAAAGAAAAAAAAAGGTGTGGTAAGGCACACCTGCATTCCCAGCTACTCTAGAGGCTGAGGCAGAAGAATCGCTTGGATCCTAGAGGTGGAGGTTGCAGTGGGCCAAGATAATGCCATTGCACTGCAGCCTAGGTGACAGAATGAGACTCTGTCAAAAATACATTAATTAGAAAATATATAAGAAACCTAAAATCTATAAACCAATATGTGTCATACTTTAATCATTTTTCTTTATGTATTTTTGGTCTTTCAATTTCTTTTTATTCCTGCCTGTGGTCTCTGAATAATTTCTATTGCGTCTTGACTGAACTAAGTAGAAAGAAGACTTGCTTACTTCTAGGCAAGGGAAGTTAGGGAAGTAAGAATACCCCTAGATAAGTGTGTAGTGGTGGCATCAGTTAATGCTGTTGGAAAACAGGGCAATGAGGCCTAAGGCAGGAGGGAGAAAGGAGGGGAGGTAGATGCTTAGAGAGAAGCTGGAGTAACAGTGAGCCGCTCTAAAGCCAGTCTGAGCATGTGATACATTCAAAGCAAGCTCAAATTCAATTGCAAAAAGTTAGGAAAGATGAAGATTTTTTACTAACAATCTCATGCAAATGCTGAGGGAGGAATTACATACGTATTAACACAGCAAACTTTCCTCAAAACCGTCTCTACCAGTCTTTGTCCCTAAAGTTTTCCTGAAAAGCTGCCCAAATAACTTTTCCCTTGCTCACCAAACTCTCAAGTTTCTTCCCATTTCTCATCCTCACCATTCTCTCCCTCCCCAGCAGCTTGGCCCCCACCCTATTATTAGGCAGTTTACTCTCCTTGGCTGTTATTTCAAGCCGTTTGCTGACACACAAGAGAATAATTTAACCTTCTTCTTCTTTGCTTTTGTTGTTTGTTTGTTTAGTTGGGGATTGAGACAAGTTCTTACTCTGTCACCCAGGCTGGAGTCCAGCTGCGTGATCTAGGCTCACTGCAGCCTCAAATTCCCAGGCTCAGGTAATGCTTTTGTCTCAGCCTCCAGAGTAGCTGGGACTACAGGTGTGTGCCAGTAGGCCTGGCTAATTTTTAAAATTTTTCATAGCAATGGAGGGGTCCCACTATGTTGCCTAGGCTGGTCTTGAACTTCTGGGCTAAAGCAATCCTCCTGCTTCAGCCTCCCAAGTAGTAGGATTACAGGCATGAGCCACCATGCCCAGCCCAACCTCCTTCTTAATGCAACATTTTATAGAGAGATAAAAAACCGAAGGATCCTTCCTTTAGTGGGTGGGAGAAGCAGGAGGGAGAAAGACTGAATATTTAAACTTGAGTATTTTTGTTCCTTTCAAACATTCTTTTTATTAACATTTATTTACTAAGTTGCCAGACACAGATAATCAAGTGTGGTCCCTAACCTAACCTCTGTAATGGCGGAGTAGCCCCATTACAACCTTCCTTTTGCTCTTTCTTTGGATTTCCTTTCCAAAGGGAGTGATTCTCTTAGAACAGTTATTATTATTATTACTTTTTGCTTATTGAGATGATTATTTTACAAAAATTATCCATGTAATATTTTTACATGGTTAATTTCCCTCAGGCATTTAAACTATTATTCAATCTCAGTCTTCACTGAGAAAGAGAGTAAGATGACTGTGGCTTCTAAAATTTCCTTTGAAAAAAAAATCAAAGGTATTAGGAAAGTTATCTCAGGGGCACCTTGCTAATAAATCATCATCCAAGGGTTTTGAATAGCTCGAAAGTAAAAAAAAAAAAAATAGATTTTTCTGCCATATAATCAGTTGTTATAAAATACCCTCAACAAAGAACTGTTGAATTATCTCTTTATAGTTAGCCACAAATAAGGGGGGAAAGAGTCAGAGAAGCTTCTGAACACCACAGATGTATGCTTAGTAAACTGAAATTATTTTGAAAAAAATAAATAGTAAGAGCATTAAAAAATATAGGCTGGGTCCAGTGGCTGACACTGTAATAATTCCAGCACTTTGGGAGGCTGAGGCAGGAGGATCACCTGAGCCAAGGGGTTCAAGACAAGCCTGGGGCTGGGCATGGTGGCTCATGTCTGTAATCCCAGCACTTTGGGAGACTGAGGCAGATGGATCATTGAAGCCAGGAGTTCGAGAGCAGCATGGTCAACATGGTGAAACTCCATCTCTGCTAAAAATACAAAAAATTAGCTAGGCATGGTGGCGCATGTCTGTAATCTAGCTATTCACGAGGCTGAGGCATGAGAATCACTTGAACCCAGGAGGCAGAGGTTGCAGTGAGCCAAGAATGCACCATTTCACTGCACTACAGCCTGGGCAACAGAGACTCTGTCTCAAAAAAATAAAATAAAATAAAATAAAGACCAGCCTGGGCAACATGGTGAAACCTTGTCTCTACAAAAATTACCTGGGTATGGTGGCGCCCATCTGCAGTCTCAGCTATTCAGGAGACTGAGGTGGGAGGATCTCTCGAGCCCGGGAGGTGAAGATGCTGTAAGTGTGATCACACCACTGCACTTCAGCCTGAAGCAACAGACTGAGAACCTGTCTCAAAAAAAAATGTGTATATGTGTTTGTATGTTATATAATATATACATTTAATGTATAATAATGTAGGTATATACACACATTTTATATATATATACACAAACATTTTATTAATTTCTATCTGTATTAGTTGCCTATTGCTGCATATCAAGTTACCCCTAAATGGAACCATTTAACACACATTTATTTATTTATTTTTGAGACAAAAGTCTAGCTCTGTTGCCCAGGCTAGAGTGCAGTGGCACGAACTTGGCTCACTACAACCTTTGCCTTCTGGGTTCAAGCGATTCTCCTGTCTCAGCCTCCTGAGTAGCTGTGATTACAGGCACCCGCCACAACCACTACCCAGATAATTTTTGTATTTTTAGTAGAGACAGAGTTTCACTGTGTTGGCCAGGCTGGTCTCGAATTCCTGACCTCGTATTCCACCCATGTTGACCTCCCAAAGCGCTAGGTTTACAAGCATGAGCCACAGCGCCCAGCCAAAACACATTTATTATCTCCCAGTTTCTATAAGTCAGGAATCCAGGTGCAACTTAGCAGGGCCCTTCAGTTCAGGGCCTCTCAAAAGGCTGCAACTGAGGCACCGGACCTGCGTCTCTCACAAGGCTTTAGTCAAGGTGGTGGCCAGGGCCACAGTCACCTCAAGATTTAACTGGGACAGGATTCTCTTCCAAGCTCATTTGGGGGTTGTTGGCAGGATTCATTCCTCATGGGTGCTGAGCTCAAGACTTCCATTCCTTACTACTAGCTGGCCTCTGAGAGGCCCCTAGGGTTCCAGCATGTGGCCGTCTCTAGAGGGCAGCCCCCAGCACAGAGGCTGTCTTCATCCAAGTGAACAAGTGAGAGAAGACAAGAGAACAAGCAAGATGGAAGTCAGTCTTTTGCAACCTAATCACAGAAGTGACATCCTATTATTTTCTGTGTTCTATAAGTTAGAAGCAAATCACTACGTCCAGCCCACACTCAAAGGGAGAGGATTACACAGAGAGAGGATTCCCAAGAGAGAACTGTTGGGAGGGATGGATTTGTTCATTGTCTTGACTGTGGTGATGGTTTCACAACGGTGTATATAAATCAAAACTTATCCAACAATTGACATACAATAAACTGCACTTGAAATACGTGCAGTTTATTGTATGTCAATCATATCTCAATAAAGCTGTTTCAAAAATAAAGCATTATTTTATCTGTGTGCAAAACTGAGGTTTTTGAAAGCAGGAATTATCTTGATAATTTTGCTATTTCACCTTAAGAACTCAAAAAAAAAAGAAAAAATATTACAGGGTCTAGCATGGTGGCTCATGCCTGTAACCCCATGGCTTTGGGAGGCTATAGTAAGAGGATTGTTTGAGCCCAGGAGTTGGAGATTACAATGAGCTCCACTGAACCCCAGTCTGGGCAACAAAGAGAGATCTAGTCTAAAAAAAAAAAAAAAAGTTAAAAGAGAATTAAAAAGTGTGGACTTGACAGTTATATGGAAAATGGAAAAAGATAAAAATATAGTAATAAAAAATACAAGGTTGTCTATTGCAAACTATAGGAAAAATAGGACTTCGACAATCAGGAACAACAAGGTATCTTTCTAATGTAGTGGCTCTAACTTTAGCATACACTAAAATCACTTCGAAAATATTTATTTCTAAGTTTTCAGGAAATGTTGCTGCTGCTGGTCCAGAGACTATACTTTGAGAATCACAGTTCTAGTTCATCAGCAATAATCAATTAGAAATTGAGAAAGAAAAAGATAGCATTCACAAAAATCACAAACTCCATAAAATATGTAGAAATAATCCAAATAAAAAACATACAAAACCTATATGAATAAAAAAATTATTAAAGGGCATACAAGAGCTCTAAATAAAAGGTACACCATGTTCCTAAATGAAAAGATTCAATATTTAAATTTTCAAATTCTCCTTGACTTAATATATAAATTTAGTTAACTCCAATTTCTTAAAGTCTCATAAGGACTTTTTACAGAATTTAACAAGTTAATTCTCAGGTGCAAATGGAAAAAAAAATACACAAAAAGAGCCAATAAGTTTTTGAAAAAATGAGCAATGAGGAGAGGTTTGTCCTAGCAGTTGGCAAAACATGGGATAAAACTGTGGAAACTGGCCAGTCTCACACCTGCACTTTGGGAGGCCAAAGTCGGCGGATCGTTTTAACTCAAGAGTTTGAAAGCAGCCTGGACAACATGGGGAAATCAAGTCTCTACAAAAAATTAGCTGGACATGGTGGCACACACCTGTAGTCCCAGATATTCAAGACACTGAGGTGGCAGGATTACTTGAACCTGGGAGGTTGAGGCTGCAGTGAGCCTTGATGACACCATGGCACTCTAGTCTGAACAACAGAGTGAGACCCTACCTCAAAAACAAAAAACAAAACAATGGAAATTAAAACGGTGTGGTATTGGCTGAATGCAGTGGCTCATGCCTGTCATTACAGAACTTTAGGCTGAGGCAGGTGAACTGCTTGAGCTCAGAAGCTTGAGACCAGCCTGTGCAACATGGTGAGACCCCCTGTCTCATCAAAAGTACACAAAAATTAGCTGGGAGTGGTGACACACGTCTGTGGTCCCAGCTACTCAGGAGGCTAAGGTGGGAGGATTGCTTGAGCCTGGGAGGCGGAGGATGAAGTGAGCCAAGATCATGCTATCATGCGCTACAGCCTGGGTAATGGAATGAGGCTCACTCTCAAAAACAAGGTGTGGTATAACTTAGATATAGATAAATTTATATCTATAATAAATAATAAGCCCAGAACAGAACCATTTCTATCTGGAAATGTTGTTTATGATAAAGTGACGTTTACGTCACAGAGAACAGATCACTCAATCAGTTGAAATGACTGGACTTTCAGGAACTCCTGGAGCTACATTGAAATCTACCTTAGCAAAGTTGCTGCTACCACTGCTGCTGCACCACTACTGACCTAAAGACCAGGCTGCCTGTAGGCCATGGTCAAGAAAGCTGTGAGAGTAGGAAGTTGCTGTTGTCACTGCTGAATACACAGAGCTAGGAATTCACTAGACTCAGGGCTACTGACAGTGGCTGCAAAAGCACCAAAATGCCTCTGCCGCTGTGCTGCCAGCATAGCCACCTCAAAGGACCCATAACCCTCTTCCAAATCTCATTCATATGCATCTATTTGGTGGATGCTGCATCCCATGCAGAAATCTTCATTGCAAAGGCGTGTGGGTAATGCAGACTTCCATCTTCTAGCCCCTGATGTACACAAAGTCATGTTAGTATGGTTTTGGAGCAGTATTGAGTAAACTTATGTACAATGTCTATGCCATACTCATTAGAATGAAAGAAATGTGTTGACTCATGTCCCTGGGAAGGCCAAGGAATAGAGCTGGCTATAGACACAAATGGAAGCAGAAATTCAAACCATGTCACCAGCATTCTTTCTCTCTTCCTATTTTTCAGTTCTACTTTTATTCATTTAACTAACATTTATTAAGCACCTACTACGCCGGTGGCTCAAGCCTGTAATCCCAGCACTTTGGGAGGCCGAGGCGGGTGGATCACTAGGTCAACAGATCAAGACCATCCTGGTCAACATGGTGAAACCCCGTCTCTACTAAAAATTACAAAAAATTAGCTGGGTACGGTGGCGCGTGCCTGTAATCCCAGCTACTCAGGAGGCTGAGGCAGGAGAATTGCCTGAACCCAGGGGGCGGAGGTTGCGGTGAGCCGAGATCACGCCATTGCACTCCAGCCTGGGAAACAAGAGCGAAACTCTGTCTCAAAAAAAAAAAAAAAAAAAGCACCTACTACGCTCCAGACACTGTTCTAAGTGCTGAGATGCCACAGTGAACAAAGCTTACATAAGTCTTTCCCCGCTTTGGTCCTTATTTTCCTCTGGATTAGCTTTGTTTTCTGTCAGATTATTTGAAAATGGTGGCAAAACTAGTTCCCAGAAGCTGCAAACTTACAGGTTACTTAGTGCTTGAACTATCACAAGGAGAAAGGGCTTTCCTTCCCCAAAGCCATATAAATTCCACACAATAAAAAGATTCTGGGCTGGCCATGGTGGCTCACGCATGTAATCCCAGCACGTTGGGAGGCTGTGGTGGGCGGATCACAAGATCAGTAGTTCAGGACCAGCCTGGCCAACATGGTGAAACCCCATCTAAAAAAAAAAAAAGTAAATAAAAAAATTCTAATTGATTTTATTGTATGATGCATCCAAGACCAATCAGGGTATTGAGGAGGGGCATGTACCGTTTGTCCACCAGATGTATAGAGACTGTTCCCAAACACAAAATGTGCTGAAACCACAGAGTTGATGTGCATTCCATTCCTATTCAGGATCCTACACACACATACACGCATGCACACACACACACACACTCTTCCATATACTTTTAAAAGATCCCCGCAATGACAATGCAAAATTTTCTTCCACAAAAAAAACACACTCTTCCCAAAAGAAGAAATCCCAAAACTTGTCTAGTCACCATATTGTGCTCTAAAGTCCCAGAATTTTAGGTCTAGATATGACTCTTCACCATTTAATAACCAATGGATAAATTAAAAATATAGGCTGGGCACAGTGGTGAGTACCTGTAGTCCCAGCTACTCAGGAGGCTGAGGTGTGATAATTGCTTGAGGCCAGGAGTTTGAGGTTGCTATGCTATGACTGTGTCTGTGAATAGCCACTGTGCTCCAGCCTGAATATTCAGTTTTGCAACATACAAGGTAAATCAGGAAACCACAACAAAACCTCTTATTTGAAAACTGAGAGCCAATTTCCAGGGGCCACCACTTTATAGCATACACTTGTGCTGCTAAAAGAAAAAGTAAGAAGTCTGCCCTGGCAGTAGGGTGAATCTTGCATTGTCAACTCCGTGAGCTAGTAACCAAAGCCAAAGATCTGGCCGGGCCTGATTTTTGAACCTGAACCCACAGCCCGGTGGCTGTTTCTCTTGGCCACAGAGCTTGATGCTTTGCTCATATTCCTTGGTCTTGGTTTAACTGTTTTGCTCCTGGCTGTGACCCAACACCCCAAGATCCAATAGTCTTTCTCAGACCACATCCCAGTGGCTGCCTTTAGCAGCTGAATTACTCTCACCTTTGTAGTGCTGAGAAGTAACAGCAAGAGGTGTCTGTAGGAGGCCTGGGGGTCAAGCTTCTACTACAGTCAGTCTTTTTTCCTTTTTTTAAAAAAAGGATTTTTTTGGTTTTTACTTTCAAAAATATTTCTTCCTAATTATGTGCTTACTTAACCCCAGCCAGTTTTATCTTCTGCAGTTCCCACCTCCCTGCCTTACCTCTCACTAACTTTAGCTCCAGGTTCAAGTAGGGAATAGTGTTCTTAGACTTCTCCAAATGCAGGATTAGCTGCCTCTTAATTATCCTACCGGCATCTCAGGTATTTTGCTGTTTACAGACAGAAGGGGCCTCTCCACAAAGGTATATGCCATTCCCTTTCAGCATGCTGTTCAGGCTAAAGCCTTCTTGTTTAAAAAAAAAAAACAGTTTTATTGAGATACCATTTCCATGCCATGCAATTCACTCATTCAAAGTGTAAAGTTCAATGACTTTTTAATATCTTCACAAAGTTGTGCATCCAGCACCATAATCCATTTCAGAACATTTTTATCACTCCGAAGAAACCTAGCTCTAACCTCTGAATTTCCTCATCCCTCCCAGTCCCCGGCAACTACTAATCTACTTTTTTTCTTTTTTAGACATAATTTCACTCTTGTTGCCCAGGCTGGAGTGCAATGACACGATCTCGGCTCATTGCAACCTCCACTTCCTGGGTTCCAGCAATTCTCCTGCCTCAGCCTTCTGAGTAGCAGGGATTACAGGCATATGCCATCACACCCAGCTAATTTTGCATTTTTAGTAGAGACGGGGTTTCTCCATATTGGTCAGGCTGGTCTCAAACTCCCGACCTCAGGTGATCACCCCACCTTGGCCTCCCAAAGTGCCAGGATTACAGGTGTGAGCCACCGTCCCTGGCCTGATCTACTTTCTGTCTCTTTAGATTTACCTATTCTCGACATTTTATATCAATGGAATCACTTAAAATGTGGTGCTTTGTGACTGGCCTCTTTCATTTAGCATAATGTTGTCAAGGTTCGGCCATGTGGTAGCACACATCAGAACTTCTCCTTTATTTCTGGATAATATTTCTTTATGTGGATGTACTACATTTTCCTTATCCATTCATTAGTTGGTGGACATTTGGTTGTTTCTTACTCTTGGCTATTACGATAATATTGCTATAAACATTCATGTACAAGTTTTGATGTGAACATGTGTTTGTATTTCTTTTGGAATACCTAGGAGTGGAATTGCTGGGCCATATCCCAACAATATGCTTAACTGCTTGATGAAGGCCATAATTTTATCGAAGTTATTAAAAGCATCAAAAAATCATCAACTTATTCCAAGTTCTGGACATTTTCAGGTCACCAAAACACTAGCCATAGAAGACTTGATCAGATTTTCCAAATATAACATGTGTGGTTACCCTACAATCCAGTGTACAGTTCTTAGATGGGGACAGAAGAATCCTCATTCCCACTTACATACCTCAATTCACCCAGTTCTTTGTGTCAAGGCCCGAAACTTGCTGTACTCCACTTCTAGTTACCAATATTTACCTTATGATTGCAGGTAAACCAAAGAGTTAGGTCTCACATAACTGGGAAGTTTGGGAGACCTGACTTCAGATATAGCTGGATGCAAGGGTTCAAACTGAACAGAGACAGATGTCAGCTTTCTACTTTTCAGCAATCCTTTCTCTGCTTTGGTTTAACTCTCAGGTCGGCTTGCTCTGCTTGACAACAAAAGTACACTTAGAAGCTCATAATTTCAGATACCTAAAGAGGTCCACATCAGTCTCTTCATAAACTGTTAACTGGCCCTCCTTGGAGGTGGGGGTGGGGATCATTTCTTCTCCTGGTTCAATTTCCAAGTCCAAGGGAATAGCTGGTCAGCCTGGGTCACAGGCCCATTCCTATGGCAGGAATCAGGGGTCAAATGATTGCTATCCACCGTAGGTATGGGATGAGAGGTTACTGAAAGGAAAATATGCCTGCAAAACAGAAAAGAAACACCTGTTCAATACTTTCTGTTTCTATTATTCAATCTCATAATTTTCATTTTTATCTCTTTATCACTTTTATATGTTTCCTTTGAAATGTTTCTCAAATTTGCCCTGTACATCATTTATTCAGTTTTCTGCAAGGTAGAGTTTACAATTCACCTTCTGCACTTTGGTTTCTGTGTAGATTTTTTAAAATGATTTAAATATTTATTTAATTTTTTTTTTTTTTTTTAGAGATGGAGTCTCTCTATGTTGCCTAGGCTGTAGTGCAGTGGCTATTCACAGGCATAATCATAGCTCACTACAGCTTTGAACTCCTGGGCTCAAGCACTCCTCCCCCTCAGCTTCCTAAGTAGCTGGGACTACAGCCAACATGTCACTACACTTGGCTTTGATGTATGTATTTAAATGCTTATCATGAATCTACTCTGCTCTGGGTAGTGGGCTAGGACAAGGACCCTGTCTTCAGAGAGATTACTGTCTAAAGGAGGACGAAACCAAGAAGCAGACAATTACAATAAAACAATAAGATTAGGGTAAACTCGGGGGCACAGCACAGGCATCCAATCCAGCTTGGGGGCATGCAAAGGTTTCCTAAAGGTGGTGACATCTTTCAAGAATGAGTATTGATTACACAGGGAATGGGGGCCAAAGAAGAAAGCGAATTTCCGGTCATGGAGCAGTAAGTACCAAGGCATGAATATCTGAAAGGGCCTGTCAAAAAAGAGGAACACCAGTGATTTCAATATGACTGCAACATGCAGTGCGTCATGGGCAGCAAGAATGAGGCTGGTGAGGAGCACAGGGGCCAGGTCATCAACCACACTGCACCTGTGTGCCTGGGGGTTCAGAGTTTAACCTGAGGCAGTGGAAGGGTTTAAACAGGAGAGTGTCGGGATCGGAGCTGCATTTTAGAAAGGCAACTCTAGGGGCCTTCAGAATCAAGAAGATTGTTCAAGAGGTTATTGCAGCCACAATGGCGAGAGACAGTGAGGGCCTCAATTATGAAAGTGTGGCAGGTGTGTGATCTTCACATGCCCAGCTCCTTCTTGTGATTGTCAGAAGTTCAGCAGCCATCTCCTTGGAGATTTTCTCTGCTCTCGTAGAAAGTGATCTTCATATGGCTAAAGCCTCCTCATCTTTGAGAGCAGATGTCACATCTCGAAGAGGCCTTCACCATTCCAAGGGAGCAACACCCCCAACCATCAGCCTGACTCAAGTATAATTTCCATGAGGACAGGACTCATCTATTTTCCTGTTCTCTGTACTCTAGAGCCCACACAGAGTAGGAGCTTAAGAGCATGTGTTTAGTGGATGAATGTCAAATGAACTAAAGCCATCTCATCTTCAGGCAATATGTGGAAGTTCCTCAAGCCCACACTAGTATAGAGAAAGGCTCTTGTGGCAAGGTCTTGGTTGAAAAGACAGAGGTTACAGAGTCAGAGGGACCTTCAGATATGACCATTCTCTGAGCCTCTTGTCTTCTGTGTTACTACAGCTCTACTGGCCTGAAGTGTGTTGTTAGTTCTTTAATGTAATTAACAATTAGCTCTAAGGAGTATGACATTACATTTTTGTCAGAAACTGTCTTCCCCAACTACATGGAAAAATACATTTTTAGAATGGATTAAAGCAACATGAGATTAAAGAAAAAGAAGAGAAGAAGACAAAGAAGGATGAGGAAAGGAGGGTGGGGAGGAATAGAAAAAGAGAGAGGAGCTGAGCATGGTTGCTCATGCCTGTAATCCCAACATTGTGGGAGGTCAAGGTGGGAGAATCGCTTGAGGCCAGGAGTTTGAGACCAGCCTGGTCCACATGTTGGTTTTTTTTTTTTTTTTTTTTTAAACAGAGTCTCGATCTGTCGCCAGGCTGGAGTGCAATGGCACAATCTTGGTTCACTGCAACCTCTGCCTCCTGGGTTCAACCGATTCTCCTGCCTCAGCCTCCTAAGTAGCTGGGATTGCAAGAGTGCACCACCACACCCAGCTAATTTTTAATTGAGATGGGGTTTCCAGCAATTCCCAGCACTTTGGGAGGCCGAGGCGGGTGGATCACCAGATCAGGAAATCAAGACCATCCTGGCCAACATGGTGAAACCCAGTCTCTACTAAACAATTTTTTCAAACAGTCAGGTATAGTGATGCAAACCTGCAGTCCTACCTACTTGAGAGGCTGAGGTGTGAGGATCTCTTGAGCCCAGAGGTTCGAGGGTGTAACGAACTATGATTGTGGCACTGTATTCCAACCTGGTCAACAGAGTGAGATCTGCTCTTAATAAATACATGAAAAAGAAAAAAGAAGAAGGCAGAGCCAAGAGATGGAAGGACAAGAGAATAATGTATAGTGTTCAGCTACATCTCTTAGACTTTGCAATTCTACGAACCAACAAGCTGCCTTTCAAGCTAAACTAATTTATATTGGCTTTGGGCACTTTCAAGTAAAAATGCCCTGACCCACTTAATAACAAATCAAATAATCAATCTATCCCTACACTTATTTGTTAATATATTCTTCAAGGACATAGTTCACAATTCACTCTTTGAATTCTTTTCCTTTATCTTTTCTACTCTCATCTTTTCCTTGAGATTTTAAAAAAGCTGGAGGGTGGAAAAAACTTTGCAGGGGCAATTCTCACAGTTTATTTTTGTGTTTCTCTCAAATCTCCTTACATGTTTATGTAAGATACTACTGTGGGTCTCATGTTATCCACAGAATCTTAAAAGGGATTATTAGCATAGCTGTGGCTTTCGCCCTTTAAAATAAACCCCATCTTACTTGGAATTTGTATTCCTCAAGGGACCATTTCTTCCAGATACACATCATACTAAATATTTTAATCAAATGTGTGATCAAAAATATTTTCCATTTTACTTCTTTTATTTATTTAATGGATTCATGTTACCCATTCTTTTTGGAAGAGAATTAATTTGGAATAAAAGCTCAGCTTTTATATTCCAAAATATGAAAAAAATACTTTATTGTTTCTGGGACATATAAAATGTCAATCTAATTGTGCATTGTTTGGTATAGTCATGTGTAGTTCTAAGGAATATGAAATTATGTATACTAATATTAAATTAATTTTTCCTAGGATATCTCTCTCATACTTAAAAGAGTTTGGTATAGGGTATTACAAGCAGGCTATATAGATCCTTTTAGGATTCTCACATTGTTTCTTTTTCTTTTTTCTTTTTGAGATGGAATCTAGCTCTGTCACCCAGGCTGGAGTGCAGTAGCCTGATCTCGGCTCACGGCATCCTCCACCTCCTGGGTTCAAGCAATTTTCCTGCCTCAGCCTCCTGAGTAGCTGGGACTACAGGCACGAACCACCATGCTCAGCTACTTTTTGTGTTTTTAGTAAAGACGGGTTTTCACCACGTTGGCCAGGATAGTCTCGAACTCTTGACCCTGTGATCCACCTGCCTCAGCCTCCTAAAGTGCTTGGATTACAGGCGTGCGCACCGCACCTGACTGGACTCTCACATTATTTCAATTATCACTCTTTCATTACCTAATATTGTCAGACAGTCCCACATATCTCTATCTTTGAATCCCATGGCACCAAGCTCAGAGAGTGGTTCCTACCTTCAACACAGTTCAGAAAAGGTCCTGGGTTGGCCAGGTGTGGTGGCTCATGTCTGTAATCCCAGCACTTTGGGAGGCCGAGGTGGGCAAATCACAAGGTCAGGAGTTTGAGACCAGCCTGGCCAACATGGTGAAACCCTGTCTCTACTAAAAATACAGAAATTAGCTGGGCGCATTGGTGGGGGCCTGTAATCCCAGCTACTCAGGAGGCTGAGGCAGGAGAATCACTTGAAACCGGAAGGCGGAGCTTGCAGCGAGCTGAGATCATGCCATTGTACTCCAGCCTGGGGGACAAAAAAAAAGATAAGGTCGTGGGTTGAGGCAGAAGTTGGTTCAGTACCAGGGAGTGAGCCCTGCTCTTACTGCTGGTCTCTGGTCTGTCTGGCTAAGCCTTGGCCTGTGTTTTCTTTTATTGCTGTTTTCCCTCCCCTGCTTTGCATACCTCCTGGTTCTTATTTTCCCTCTGGGTTTAATCTCCCACTGGCTCTGTTTTATGGCTGGTCTTGACTTCTCTGCTACTGCACATTCTGGCTTCTACTGCTCCATGGGTTGCTGACCTCTGACTGCTTTTTAATCCTTCCAAGTCTTGCCTCTAGCCACTCATTTATGCTCCACAATCCTAGTGCTGATTCATCACATCTGCCAACACTTAGAGATAATGGAAGTGGGGAAGCTCAGACAGAATCAGGAACCAAAAAAAAGACAGCAACTGCTGAAACTGACTCAAGAAGAAATAGAAAGTCTGAAAAGAATTACGTAAGATTGATTTAGTAACTAGTAATGAATAATTAATTTGTACTTTTTGTAATGCCCATAAAGACAGACCCAGGCCCAGATATCATCCCCACTGAATTCTACCAGACATTCCGCGAGGATACCAGTTTTTCACAAACTCTTCCGAAAATAAAAGAGGCAGGAACACTTCCTTCCCAAATCATTCTGTGAGGTCAATATTACCTAGATATTAAAATCACACCTACGTATCACAAGAAAAGTATAGACCAATATCTCTTATGAATATGAATGTAACTGGGCAAGAAAAAGAAATAAAAGGCATTGCATTTGGAAAGGAAGAAGTAAACTACTTTTATTTATTTATTTTTTAGATGGAGTTTTGTTCTGTCACTCAGGCTGGAGTGCAATGGTGTGATCTCGGCTCGCTGCAACCCCCACCTTCCGGGTTCAAGTGATTCTCCTGCCTCAGCCTCCTGAGTAGCTGGGATTACAGGTGCCCACCACAAAGTCCAGCCAATTTTTATATTTTTAGTAGAGATGGGGTTTTACCATGTTGGCCAGGCTGATCTCAAACTCCTGGCCTCAAGTGATCCACCCACCTTGGCCTCCCAAAGTGCTAGAATTACAGCCATGAGCCACCGTGCCTGGCCTAAAACTATTTTTAAAGATGATATAATCTTGTATATAGAACATCCTTAGAACATAAAAAATTATAGTTAATAAATGAATTCAGCAATGCTACAGGATACAAGCATTAATATACAAAATTATTAATTAATATACAAAAATTGTATTTTTATAGCTTTGCAATGATCATTTAAAATTAAAATTAAAACTCATTTATAGTAAGTTTAACAAAAGAAGCGCAAAACATACTCTGAAAACTAAAAACATTCTGTAAAGAAATTAAAGAAGATCTAAATAAATGGAAAAATGTCCCATGTTCAAGGATCAAAAGACTCAACATTGTTAACATGTTATTAATACTCTCCAAGGCTGAGCATGGTGGTTCACACTTATCATCCCAGCACTTTGGAAGGCCTAGGTGGGCAGATCACTTTGAGGTCAGGAGTTCGAGACCAGCCAGGTAAATATCGTGAAACACCATCTCTACTAAAAATACAAAAATTAGTCAGGCGTGGTGGCATGCACCTGTAATCTCAGCTACTAGGGAGGCTGAGGCATGAGATTCACTTGAAACTGGGAGGCAGAGGTTGCAGTGAGCCAAGATCACGCCACTGCATTCCAGACTGGGCGACACAGATTGAGACACTGTCTCAAAACCACCACCACAACAAAATGTTAATACTCTCCAAACTGATCTATAGATTCAATGCAATTCTAATATCATCTCAAATGACAGCTTTGTACAAATCTACAAGCTGATTCTTAAATTCATATAGAATTGCAAGGGACCCAGAGTAGCCAAAACAATTTTGAAAAAGAAGAATAAAGTAGGAAAACTCATACGTCTCAATTTCAAAACTTACTACAAAGCAACAGTAATCAAGACAATGTGGTACTGGTAAAAGGACAGACATATAGAGCAGTCAGAGAGTCTAGAAATAAATTTATATAGCTATGGTCAATCAACTGATTTTTGACAAAAGAACCAAGATCATTCAATGGGGAAAGAATAGTTTTCTTCAATAAATGATGCTGAGACACTGGATAACCACATGCAAAAAAATGAAGTTGGATACTTACCTCACACTATTTTAAAAAATTAACTCAAAATTGGTTAGTGACATCATGGAAGAGCAAAAACTATAAACCATTAGAGAAAAATATAGGGGTATATCTTCATGACCTTAGATTCAGCCATAGTTTCTTAGATATTATACCAGAAGCAAGAGCAACACAAGAAAAAAGTAAATGTATTAGACACCATCAACATTAAGAGCTTTCGTGCTGAGGGGTTTGTATCTAGACTATGTAAAGAAGTCTTTCAGGCTGGGCACAGTAGCTCACACCTGTAATCTCAGCACTTTGGGAAGTTGAGGCAGGAGGATTATTAGAGATCAGGAGTCTGAGACCAACCTGGCCAAAATGATGAAACCCCATCTCTACTGAAAATACAAAAATTAGCTGAGAGGCCGAGGCAGGAGAATCCCTTGAATCTGGGAGGCAAAGGTGGCTGTTAGCTGAGATCATGTCATTGCACTCCAGCCTGGGTGACAGAGTGAGTGAGACTCCATCTCAAAAAAAAAAAAAAAAGGAACTATTTCAACTCAATAATAAAAAGCCAAATAACACAATTTCAAAATGAGCAAATGTCTGAATAGATGTTTACCAAGAAAGAGATACAAATAAATGGCCAATAAGCACAGGAAAAAATGGTTGACATTTTAGTCACTAAGGAGACACAGACTGAAGCCACAGTGAGACACCATTGCACACAGTAGGCTGGCTAGAATAAAAAGTCAAATAGCAATTAAGTGTTGGTGAAGATGTTTGAAAGTTAGAACTCTCATACACTACTAGTGGGAATGTAAAATGGCACAACCACTTTGGAAAACAGTCTGGGTGCTCCTCAAACTATTAAACATAAGATTACCAGAAGTAACCCAGCAATTTCACTCTTAGGTATATGCCCAAGAAAGATGAAAACATTTGTCCACACAGACACTTGTATTCGAATGTTTATAGCAGCATTATTATAAGAGCCTAAAGGTGGAAACAACCCAAATGTCCATCAACTAGTGAACAGATAAATGAAATGTGGCACATCTATGCATGGAATATTACTGGGCCATGAAATAGAACAAAGTACTGATATACTACCATAACATAGATGAACCTTGAAAACATTATCGTAAGGGAAAGGAACCAGTCACAGAAGACTACATCCCATAGGATTCCATGTATAGAAAAGTCCAGAGTAGAGCAATCTATAAAGAAAAAACCTGGATTAATAGTTGCTTAGGGCAGGGGAGGACAGTGGGTAGAGAGTGAGGGAGCATATAGCTAAAGATTAGGGGGTTTCTTCTTGAGATGATGAAAATATTCTAAAATTGACTATGGTAATGGTTGCACATATTTGTGAATGTGCTAAAGGCCACCAAATCACACACTTTAAAGAGTGAATTGTATAGTATGAGAATTATATCTCAATAAAGCTTTAGAAACAAACAAACAGGACCAGGCACAGTGGCTCATGCCTGTAATCCCAGCACTTTGGGAGGCCATGGTGGGTGGATCACCTGAGGTCAGGAGTTCGAGACTAGCCTGGCCAACATGGTAAAACCCTGTCTCTATAAAAACAAAAAAACAATAACCAAATCCACCCAAGGACTGTATTTGATGACTTTTCAGAACATTGAAAACTTTGAACATCTAGTGCAGATTCGTGAAGGTTTAGCTTCATGGATGTGTTTATTTTGCAATTAACAAAGGTTAAAGGTACATTCTCTAGTCTCTCGAAAACTGTTACTTGGGAGCTTAGAATTTCTAGTTATGATTCTAAGCACAAGAACAGCACTTGTCATGCCTTTCAAAGGAGAATGTGTTTGCCTTATTAACAAATCAAGAGTACTAAGTTTCTATTAAAAGAGCAGAATAAAAAAAGATTAAATGGCTTATTTGCTCATTGTTTGCAGAAGTATGGTAGTGAATAATAGCATTTCAAGTTCTTTAAAAACATACATTAAAGTCCATTTAAATCTTCTAAGAGTGACATCAATAACCATAAAATAGAAGCTGAATGAGTATTTCAAGTTAAAATTAATTACTAGACCAACTACCGGCCATAAGCCGTTAAACTAAATACAGAGTCATTGAGATAGGGATAAGAGGAAAAGAAAAATATAAATCCTGATGAAAGGGCCGTAACAATATCTGGATAGGAGGATAATAACAGAATCGGTTAGATGCAGAACTGGAGAAAGAAAAGGAAAAGAAAAGCCTGTGTGAAATATTTAACTGGATGTTGAAAAATATGATAATTTTGATAGGCTCATTTTTAAAAACTAACTTCTCACATGTTTACCAATGGCTGGATGTGCAAATGGACAACAATTTTTATCATGCAATAAAATGAGTTTTAAAAATATAAGGTAGGGACAGGCAGGGTGGCTCATGCCTGTAATCATAGCCCGAGGGAGGCCAAGGTGGACAGATCACTTGAAATCAGGAATTCAGCACCAGCCTGGCCAACATGACGAAACCCTGTATCTACTAAAAATACAAAAATTAGCCTGGTGAGATGGTGTGCATCTATAATATATCTATATATATATATATACACACTACTAAATATATATGGTAGACCTGGTAATATTTATTTATTTATTTATTTATTTATTGAGACAGAGTCTCACTCTGTTGCCCAGCTAGAATGCAATGGCACCATCTTGGCTCACTGCAACCTCTGCCTCCTGGGTTCAAGCAATTCTACTGCCTCAGCCTCCTGAGTAGCTGGGACTATAGGCACACGCCACCACGCCTGGTTAATTGTTGTATGTTTCGTACAAACAGGGTTTTACCATGTTCAAGACCAGCCAAAGCCAGGCTGGTCTTGAACTCCTGACGTCATGATCCATCCGACTCAGCCTCCCAATGTGCTAGAAGGTGCAAGCCACCGTGCCAGGCCCAAGCCACCACTCCAGTCCCAGTAATTTTTTTCAAAAAACATTCTCTTGTACCTATGTCTTATGTTTAGCAAAAAAAAAAAAAAAAAAAAAAAAAAAAGGAAAAGAAAATTGAGTTCCTAGACTTAATCATTATTTTCTCTGTCTGAAGGGCTAGTGGGAGGGGTCAAGCCTCTAAAAGGGAGATCTTTGCAGATTGGCAGCAATGTGAATGAAAGAAAATTACTGAATATTTGTCAGTTAGAGGAAAGCCAACTCAGTGTCTATAAGAATAAGTCATTCTTTACTATTCTTTCAGAAGGAAAACAAATTTACAGAGAAAGAGGGGAAAACATGAATTTATTTGATTTTGGGAAAATCTTTGAAAAATTTTCACACCAGTCGCTATTCCTTAATTGAATTAGCTTAGGGTTTTACTATGAGAAAAGAATTAACATCAAGGTAGTAGGGCAGAGACGTCATTAAATGGAGAAGTGTAAGTTGTGGTATTTCCTCAGGAAGCAATTATGGGTCAGTCTGATGTAATAGTTTATTATATTTTGGAAAAGACAGTAAAATCTCTACATTTGAAAATGATACTAAATTTCTATAGGGAGTGAGATGTCAAAATGACAAGGATAAACTATGCAAAGCAAAAACAGAATAATTGTGGCCTATATATAAGTTAACAAGCACAGTAGTGAGGAAATTATCCAAGCTCTAGTTATATATGGATTTCATTGCCGAGTCACCATGGGGCACAGGACTCTAGGCGTCACTGAGGCTGCTTTTTAAAGATATCCCAATGTGCTGCTGACAGTCAAAAAATCAGCACAAGATTACTGGAAACAAGATGACTGACGCTGTTGACTTTCCTATCCGTGAACAACATGGCTGTCATGACGCCTCTCAGCACGTTTGGCTCTGAGACCCAGAAGCATGAATGGAAGCAGCTGGCCGTGCAGGGCATGCTTTTCTACCCTGTGCAGTCGTATCACACAGCATGGCCATGCTTACGCATGAGGACAGAATGTGGGTTGGCCACATCACTGGTAAGAACCCAGGTAGCATTTCTTGGGCTCTGATAGGTACCAGAAAATGGAGGAACGTTTATTGAGAAGTTACAATGTGAAAGGCACTCTGCTGGGTTTAGGAAGGATATGCAGATAAATTAGACAGTGTGCTTGCCTACTTGGGCTCCAAATCTACTCAGAGAAATAGAACTATTGTAATATGGAGGAGTTGATAATTATGCTGTCCGAGAGGTACGGCTGTGGCTGTTCAGAAGAAGGGTAAACAAATTCTGTTAGTTATTTATGCATCAGTTAATTCAACTAACATTTGTTGAATACCACTGTTCATTCATGTATTAATCAATATTTATTTATTGCTGTGTGCCAGCCACTTTTCTAGGTGCTGGGATATAGCAATAAACAAGACAAGATCCCTATTCTCATAAAGTTAGGACAGATTTTTAAAGGGATCAAAATAGATGTGATAACATTAAATAGATAAGTGCAGTGAAGAAAACAACACAAACCATGTGATGGAGTGGCTGGAGATTGGTGGCTCCTTTATATGGGGTCAGAAGAGGTATCCCAGCGAGGTGGTCTGTGATACCTGTTGATGAGAAGGAGTCTGCTGTGGGAAAATGCCCAGGGAGAGCTTTCCAGGCAGAGGGAACAGCAAGTGGGAAGGCCCTGAGGTGGGAAGGAGCTTGGTGTGCTTGAAAAGCAGATCAGTTATCGCTCAGCAAGCCTGGAGAAGCCAGAGAGACAAGGCTTGAGGAAGACCTGGTTCTTGCTTTGGTGGATCTCTCAACCCTCACAGCCCAACAGAAGAAAGAGAACATGTCAGCAAGTATATGATAGCATGCAAATTGCACATATTTACAAGGCAGATCAATTTTCTTTTAAATGTGAAACAGGAGTGAAAGATCATAGGTTATGAATTATACTTTCAGAAAGAGCTAGGAGCATAATGTTCAGGAAGAGGGACTGTGGACAGTATGGACCAGGGTACCATAAACACAAAAAAATCTGGACACAGGGTGGCTGTCAAACCTGTAATTCCAACACTTTGGGAGGCCAAGGTGGGCAGATCACTTGAGTCCAGGAGTTCGAGATCAGCTTGAGCAACATGGTGAAACCCCGTTCCTACAAATAAAACAACAACTACAAATTAGCCAGGTGTAGTGATACATGCCTGCAGTCCTGGCTACTCGGGAGGCTGAGATGAGAGGACTGCTTGAACCCAGGAGGTGGAGGTTGCAGTGAGCTGAGATCATGCCACTGGACTCCATCCTGGGGGACAGAGCAACACTCTATCCCAAAAGAAAAAGAAAAAATCTGGACCAGGCTAAGTAAACTGTCCTGTGGGAGTAGTAGCAGCTGCAAGAACGGCAAAGAGCGTACTGTCCCGGACTGGGATATGGGCTGCAAGACTAAACTCCTTACACTGCAGGGTTTGAATGACCCTTGAAAGGTCAATCAAATCCACTTCCTCTTCCACCAGAAACCTCTCAGGACTCACTCTGGGGAGGAGAAACACTTTACATGTCATGCCTTGCAGTGTATCATTAGGGCTTCATTTCCTTGGATATTTAGTCTTTAAGAGGTCTCTGTTATGAGAGAATGGCAGCACCTTGGTATGAACTTATAATTATAATTATAGTCCTTCCATGTTTATAACAAGGCAAGAGATAGTAATGAGGCACTTGCAGCTTCTGAATCAGAACAGAGTAAAGAGATGGTTTTAAGGAGGCAGCAGACACAGCCTTGTGAACCAGGTACCCTGTTCATGGACTTGCCTCATTGTGGATCCTAGAGAAAATTTATTATTCGAAGTCTCAGTTTCCTCATCTGAAAGAATGTCAGCCTGAGAGATTTGTTACAGAGATTTAATTGGATAATTTAAATGAAAGTGCCTGCCAGATTCAGTAAATGCTAAGTGGTCTTTTTTCCCAGTCAAGCCTGTGGCCCCAACTCACCCAAATCTTGGGGGCCCTCTCTGGGTGGGGAATAGGGAGTCCACAGATCCTAAGGAGAAAGGGCAGAAAGAAGGTGAGGTGAGTAGGAGAAGCTAGTACTACTTACGAGGCAATGAATTGAGGAAAGATGTGTGAAAAATGAAGTTTAGCTTCATGCCAAAAAGGATTCTGAGAAGAGAAACTCTGGAAGTTCTGGAGTAATGTATTTTATCCCTTCTTAATGCAGGAAGCTAACACAGACATTGGTTTCAATGGTGTTAAAATATAATAGGGCTAAAATCATTTATTGCCAGGATTTTGATAACAAAATCCAAACATAAGAACTATCAACCCCACTTGCCAGAATTTAAACCAAGTTAAGCTCAAATCAATGCGCAGTATATCCAACAAGGGAAAACATTTTTTACACTGCTTGACCTGGGATTCCAGCAAACACTCTTTAGCTTTGTAAATTCATAGGCCCCTTTAATACCATGTTAGTCTAGGTTCATGGTATTCCTTGCCAGGAAAATGGGTTTTTCATTTGGTGATGGCTCAATGGCCAGACTGAACAGGGCTTTTTAGAAACATTGGAACTCTCAAATGTCACTAGCGGCAGTCAATGCAATTTCAAGCACATGCAATTTTAGTTAATGTAATCATTTAAAGAATGAAGAAGGCAGAAAGAAGGACGCTGGTGTCAGAGGGATTGCAAAATCTATTGAAATGGCATCTACTGAAGTAGGAGTCAGGAGACGTAAATGAGGCCCTTAGTTCTATTAATAAATCAAGGTAGGACTCAATTGGATGAAGTGACACATGTCTAATGTTTTTCATTCTTAATGTACACACAACAGGTTCAAACCAGCCTAGCAGAGATTCAGACACTCGGTGGATTGGCCAATTTGGTCTGAGGCAAGGAGGCACTCCCAAACATACCAGACTCCTTGGAAATATGTTAAGTGGTACTGATGATGGCCAGGGCTGCCAAGGATGTCAAATGTATTTAAAAGTGAGTGGAGCCCAAGCCTGCTGCCCTCTGGGTGAAGACATGGTTGATTTCAGGAGGATATGATTCTTTTTCTGTGGTATGAGCAGGAGGCCCCCAGCCAAGGATGTTACCTGACACAGACAACATCAACATAATATGAAGGACGCTAGAGTTTCAGCTCTTGCCTTTGTGAAAATAGTGAGAATTGTGTTATCATTGAGATGAGAAGCATTTGCCTTTTTATTTTCTTTGTTTAATTTCCTTTTAGGAAGGGCAGTACAACCTTGAGCTGAAGGCAGACTATCAGCTAGATTCCCTGGGTTTCAACACTGCTCTCCCACTGGCTAAATGAGTGACATTAGGCAAGTCGCTTAATTGCCATGTGCCTCAGTCTCCCCATATGTAACAGAGATAACAGTAGCATCCACCTCAAAGATTTACTTCGAGAAATTCATAAATACATACACGCATGCGCACGTGCACACACACACACCACCAACTGTTTACAGCATGCCTAGCATGTGGTAATCAATAAAGTTATTGGTTATTATATTTCTGTGTGGGTGATTGAAAAAATAATACATATTTGCTATAAAACAACCAGTATACAAAAAATTTTTAAATGAAAACAACGCATTACCATCCATATTCTCACTATCCATAGGCAATGGAAATATTTTGGGAAAGAAGTACAAGGTAGAAACAACCATTTGCCTATGCAATATTTATTCTTTCCTTCTTCCTTATTAACTACATCCTGATTTTCTTGTGGGTAGCAAACTATATTTCCCAGCCTTCCTTGCAAATAAGATCAGGCATGTGACTGATTTATGACCAATGAGATGCAAACGGAAGTTGTTGGGTGGGGCTTCTAGGAACAGCTGAATTTCACTCCAGTTTGTCATCAATCTTCCCCCTTCCTGCTGTCTAAAACATGGGAGTGATGGCTGAAGTTCCAGCAACCATCTTGTAAACCTGAGTAAAAAAAGCACACCATGGGAATGGTGGAATATAAAACTAGAAGGAGACTGAGTCTCTACTAAGAGCATTATAGAACAGCTGTACCTGCCAGGAACTGCTGTCTTCTGGATCTTTCATTTGGTGAGAGAAAACCTCTTGTCCAAGCCACTAGCTATTGAAAATATCTGTTTTCATATAACTAAACTAGATTCCCGAGTACTTCCATTGTCTCTACCTTGTATTAAATACTCTGTTTCCTGAATCTCATGGTTTCTTTTTTCTTGGTTGATTACCCTATATTGGTGGAGCGTGTCCCAGGTAAATTCATGAGAAAGGTATGCAACAGGCAAACTTTCTGAGATTTAAGAGTTTAGGTAAAATACTCGTTTATTTGCTACATCAAAGGTCAGAATAACAGTAGCTTAAATAAGGTAGAAGTTTATATCTGTCACATAACACTCTGAACGTAAGAACCCAAGGCTAATATGGTAAACTCCGGGCTGCTTCCACTCCTTCTATTACAGCTGCATTTTAGTCAGAGAGAAATAAGAGGTGGGAAAAACAAGCTCCTTTCTCTTTAGGATATGGCCCAGAAGTTGCATATTATCACTTCAGCTTTCATCACACTTTATAGAACCTAGTCCCATGGTCACACCCGGATGCCAGGACAGATCAGAGATACAGTCTTTTTCAGGGCGACCAATAGAAGCCATACATAATTATTAGCATAAAAGAAGAGGCCAGGCATGGCGGCTCACACCTGTAATCCCAGTGCTTTAGAAGGCCAAAGTAGGAGGATTACATGAGTCCAGGAGTTCAAGACCAGACAGGGCAACATAGCAAGACACTGTCTCTACAAAAAGTTTTCTAACAATTGGGCGGGTGTAGTGGACCCAATTTGAAACCAGGTTAATTTTGCCAGAGATTGTGTTCCTTCCTCTATACCTCTTAGCCTCCCAACATAAGCAATCCAAAATGGCCTTTCTGTGCCATATAGTTTACCACTTTTTTTTTTTTTAAGACCGGGTTTCACTCTGTTGCCCAGGCTGGAGTGCAATGATATGATCATAGCTCATTGCAGCCTCAACCTCCTGGGCTTAAGCAATCCTTTTGCCTCAGCCTCCCAAGTAGCTAGAACTACAGGTGTGTACCACCACACCCAGCTTATCTTTAAAAATGTTTTTAGAGATGGTGTTTCATTGTGTCGCCCAGGCTGGTCTTTGTCCTCCAACCTTGGTCTCCCCAAACACTAGGATTATAGGCATGAGCCACTGTGTCTAGCCTAGTCTGCTATTTTTAAGCACAAGTCATTTCTCAGGTGTACTCCCTAATAAAGTTATACCACGTGCCTTTAAAATAGAAGTAGGCCAATGCCATTGGCTACAGAGTACCATTATGGACATCAAAGTCCATTCTGAAATCCATCAAAGTCTATGTGACCTTGCAACACAGTGGAATATCAAAGCCCCATTACTGCCCTACAGTGATCACTGTGTGAAATAGCCCACTAGGTGTTCTGCAAGGCCTGTCGCCTGCCCACAGGGCAACATGCAGGGCTGCCACAGACTGTTTCTTCCTCCTGGCCACACAGTCCCCTAGCCTGGAGTGGGCAGAGGATCTGCAAGCAGCGTTTCTGGGGTGCAGGATCGTGTGCCTCCTTGCTGTGTGTAGCTGCCTGCACACTGTGGCTGCTGCTTTCTGCTCTATCTATACCCTATAGTTTTTAGACCATGGTGCTCAGATCTCTTAGGCATGTTGCTGATGGAGCAGAAATTCCAAATTTTGTGAAGTTCTCAAATCACTCACTGTTGAGAGAGTATCTGTCTAGTTTTTGAATTCTACCTATTTAAAATCTACAAACTGAGTGTTCATTTTGCAGCATCAGTAGTGGCCTTACATCATCAACAACAAACATTCACTGAAAGCCTGTTATGTCTAGGGCTGTGGGCAGCTACCTACATGGTGTAATTGGATCTCCTCTAGAATCAAGCCCTCACCCTGTGACTGTTTAATGAAGTCTAGGAGGTTATGAACCCCACAACCCAGGTGAACAGAGACATTAATTGACTCATGACTAACCAGCTTTTGACAAGGTGCTTTGCTGTGGCAAGATGTGGGGCTGCTAAATTTCACTGAAACAGGTAGCTCAAGGCACAAGTGCTCTGGGTGGTGAGGCATTGCAGTAGGAAGAATACGAGGTGGGTAGGAACACTGGAAGGAGTTTATTGAATGTGTACTGTGTGTCAGGCGTTCTGTATACATCAGCTGGTGTAAGTCAGGCTCCCCAGGAAACAGACTCTGAAATGGAGAGCTGAATGTAGAGGTTCACTGGGAAGTGATCTCAGCACCAATTCCTGAGAGGACTGAAGGAAATGGGATTGGGCAGAGGAAAAAATGAAGGAATAGTTGCAGTAGAGGTTTCAACCAATCCTTCTACAGGAAGCTGCTAGAACTGGGGTGGTCCTTCATAGGTGTCCTAAGTTGAAGTAAGGGAGTGGAACTTCATGCTCTTCCCACACACAATTGATAAGTCAGTAGATGCCAGATGCCCCTGGGGAGGGGCATAATTTTGGACTGAATACCTTCAGCTGAAGGCAATTTCTGGCCGAGGCTCAGTTGCAAACTGTTAACAGATAATTCTCTTGGCAGGAGGGGAGCCAGGGAAGAGTGCCTTGATCCTAAAAGGGTGATCTGGACCGCACACCGCAACATCCACCACACTGTATTATTTAATCCACAGGACCATCCTATGAAGTTGTCATTATAATTATCATTTCAAAATGGGGAGACTGGCCTGGCACAGTGGCTCACGCCTGTAATCCCAGCACTTTGGGAGGCCTATTCGGGTAGATTGCTTGAGCCCAGGAGTTGGAGACCAGCCTGGGCAACATGGTGAAACCCCACCTATACAAAAAATCAAAAATCAGTTGGGTGTGGTGGGGCATGCCTGTAGTCCCAGGTACAGGAGGGTAGGGTGAGAGGCTCACTTAAGCCTGGGAGGCAGAGGTTTCAGTGAACGGAGATCGCACCACTGCACTCCAGCCTGAGCAATAGGAGTGAAACCATGTCTTGAAAAAATAATTTTTTAATGGAGAAACTGAGGCTCAGGAAGTTTATCTAACCTGTCTAGGCTCACATAGCTGGGTTAGATTGACTAAAACATCCATATGCTTTCTATGCCACCCTACCTCAGAAAGGAAAAAGCAAAGGGGTGAGGGCATGGAAAAACACTGGAGACAGCCTCACCCACTGCACAATTTTGTCAGAAATGGATCAGAAGATGCAGATTACAAAGTGGTTATGAGCACAGTCTCTGGAGCTACTCTAACTGGTTTGTAGCTCAGCTTCCTTGCTTCCCAACCTTGGGCAAGAATTTAACCTCTCCATGCACTGGTTTTCTCATTTCTGAAATGGAAATAATAATAGTTTATGTTTCATAGGGTTATTACAGTTTAAATGAGAGAATAAATGCAGCACATGCCAGAGCCTAGGACTGAGCCAGGCCTATCATAAGCCCCTGCTAAAGGTTAGCTACTATTATAATATTCCCATTTATGGTAACTCTTTTGACAGTGCAGGAATACTCTCTTTAGGGGCTCTGCTGAGACTTGCCTACCATTTCAAAGAATGATGCCTGTCCCTGAGCACCACACACAGCCTCATCCACAGTGAAGGCTCTAGATGTTCCACCAATCTGAATAATTTTTTAAATCCAGCTTTTAGATAGTCAGGGTGACTCCTGAAATATGAAAGGGAGCAAGTGCCAACAACACCTATACCTTCAATGTATAATCCTGGAGGCAGAATAAATAAAACTGTAAAAACAAAAACACCTCTTTATTGTCTGCCAAACAAAATATCTTTTGTTGAAGTCAACTTTGTAGAAATCTTGGACAGTGCATGATTGGAAGCTATTCAATTCTCAAAGAAGCCTCAGTTGAGTTTTGTAATCCAAATCCCACAGCCTAGGGAGAAAGGTCATTAACCTTATTGCTACAATTTCACCACCACTTCCTCTGGATAGCAAAGCTCAGGGAGCATGTTTGCATGCAAACATGCAACAGTGCATGTTTCTTAGGTGTGTGGACCATTTGTTACCGTATATCCCCCATCCCCGCTGGAGCCACTCAGTGAGTTCTGTCATAGCTCAGTTCTGCCTACCATACAGCCATGTGATAAAAAGACCTGGAAATTTAAATCAATCACTCCTTTAAAAAATAATTTTTAAGAAGAAAATAATTTAATGAAGTATAGTGAGGCTATGTGTGGTGCTCAGAGACAGGCATCATTCTTTGAAATGGTAGGCAAGTCTCAGCAGAGCCCTCCAAAAAGATATGTCCACTTGGAACTTGTGAACATGACCTTATTTAGAAAACAGGATCTAGTGCAGTGGCTTGTGCCTGTAAATCCCAGCACTTTGGGAGGCCAGGGCTGTGGATGGCTTGAGCTCAGGAGTTTGAGACCAGCCTGGGCAACATAGTAAGACTTCATCTCTACTAAAAATTAAAAAAAAAAAAAGATAGCTGTGGTGGCACACACTTGTGGTCCCAGCTACTCAAGAGGCTGAGGTGGAGGATGGCCTAAACCTGGGAGGTCAAGGCTGTAGTGAGCTGTGATCATTCCACTGCACCTGAGTTTGCCTGACAGAGTGAGACCTTGATGAAAGAAAGCAAGAGAGAAAGAAAGAGAGAGAGAGAGGAAAGAAGGAGGGAAGGAAGGAAGGAAGGAAGGAAGGAAGGAAGGAAGGAAGGAAGGAAGGAAGGAAAAAAATAAAATAAAAGGATTTTTTGCTGATATCATTAAGAATCTCATGCTGGGTCTGGTGGCTCTTACCTGTAATCCCAGCACTTTAGGAGGCCTACGGCAGATCACTCTAGCCCAGGAGTTCAAGACCAGCCTAGCCAATGTGGTGAAAACCAATCTCTACCAAAAATACAAAAATTAGCTGGGTGTGATGGCTCATACTTGTAATCTCAGCTACTCAGGAGGCTGAGGCATGAGTATCTCTTGAGCCCAGGAGGTGGAGGTTACAATGAGTGGAAATCATGCCACTGCACTCCAGCCTGGGTGACAAAGTGAGACCCTGTCTCAAAAAATAAATAAATAAAATAAAAAAGAATCTCTAGGTGTAATCATCCTGAATAATATGGGCAGGCCTTAAATTCAATGATAGGTGTCCTTAAAGAGAATGGCAGAAGGAGATTTGAGAAACACAGAAAATAAGGCCATATGAAGACAGAGGTAGAGATTAGAGTTATGCAGCCATAGCTAAGGGATGCCACCAAAGCTGGGAGAGGCAAGGGAGGATTTTCCCCTAGAGTCTTCAGAGTGAGCACTGTCCTTTATGTCAGACTTTTGGCCTCCAAAACTAGGAAAGAATAAACTCCTGTTGTTTTAAGCCACCAAGCTTGTAATAATTTGTTACAGCATCCACAGGAAACTAATACAGCAAGATTGGCTAACTCAAATAGACAGTCTTGCTTCATTGTTTCCTATATAATCCATATGTGTGTGTGTGTGCGTGTATCCATGCACACATATGGGTTACATAGGAACCCATCTGTGCTATCCATTAAGATGTTTATATATATATATATATATATATATATATATATATATATATATATATTTTTTTTTTTTTTTTTTTTTTTTTTTTTTTTTTGAGACAAAGTCTCCCTCTGTCACCCAGGCTGGAATGTAGTGGTATGATCATAGTTCACTGCAGTCTTTCTTGAACTCCTGGTCTCAAGCAATCCTCTCACCTCAGCCTCCCCAATAGCTTGGACTACACCTGCACACCCATCACATCCTGCTATTTTTCTTTTTTTTTTTTTGTAGAGATGGGGTCTCATTATATTGCCCAGGCTGTTCTCAAATTTCTAGCCTCAAGCAATCCCCTCACCCTAGCCTCCCAAAGAGCTGGGATTATAGGCATGAGCCACCACACCTGGCCCTTATTTATAATTTTTAAATATATTCAGTAAATTTAAAATGCAAGTTGTAAACAACATGATCCAATTTTTATTTTGAAGTGATACATGACAACTATCCATTACCCAATGAGTGTGTGCACTACATATTTTTCTGAATAAATAATTGGAAGGCTTGAAACTCATATAGCATCAATGGATAGGTCCCAGATCCTATTCCTTTGTCCAGATTTGAGGAAGTCACTTCTGAGATTGAGCCAATCTTCCTCAATAATGCAGTAGAAATATTCAGTTCTTTTCCCATCAATAGACTCAGACCAGAGATCAAAAATGGAAATATCTATATAAGCCAGGCAGAAAATATGCTGTTGATACCATAGAAGATGTTCAGGCATCCTGGGTACTGTGGCAAACTGGAAGGAGCATTCTTGTCTTGAGTGGAGCTCCAACTCATCCCCAACTGCCTGTTGTCTCAAAGAAGTAAGGCTGAATGTTATCAAATCTTCTGATTTTTAAAGAGATACTGGAAATTTTGTGGTTTTTATATGAAAACTCCTGTTTTTAAATGCAAGTATCTAATTCAAATTATCTTAAAACATTTTCAGTCCAAATAAAATCCAGAAGCTCAGTCCTTCAAGTTTCCACCTGTGATTTAGACCTTTATAAATTAACACCATTTCATTCTTCCCAGAGGTCAAAAGACATCTAGGTTTCAGAACACAGTGCCTAGGCTTCTTTGTTGGAAGAGATCTGGAAAAATTCCTCTCATTCTTTGCTGATGAGCCTACAGCCTTGAACACAAGATACAGTTAACTCTGTAATCAAGTTATTCTGCCACGTGAAAATTTTCACAAACTGTCCTGCTAAGTAAACAGTGTGCCAGGTATATGGTGTATCTCAGTGCATGGTACGTCATCACCATGATGATGAGTGTGAGTTTTCGATGATGAGTATGAGTTGGACCTCCTTTGGATAACAGCAGAGATAGGGGTAGGATAATGTGGTTCCCAAAAAATAGTAAAAGAGGCTTTATTTCTCAGGCCATCACAGTAGCAGATGCTTATTGGCCAAACCTGCAGGGTCAGTTCAAAGGTGAAGGACGCTATTCTCTCCACTACACTCAGTATCAAGCAGAGTCATAGAAAATTTCCATTGTGACACCAAAGGCAATGGTTCTTGGTGTTCAGTCTGGTCCCCCAACACCAGTGCTCCCCATTCCCATCAAATGTCCAGTCCCGTCTGGGGTACAACCTGGGAGCAGCTGGTCCACTTAGCCCCCTTCAGCCTTTGAGATCCCTCTGCTTCTTGGATAATCCAGCACCTTTAGGAACCTAGGGCTTGAGAGGTTGGGTAAGGAAAAGTCTTTTAATTCCACTAGAGAACAAAAGCAGGCTCACTTGACTGCTTGGAAGAGTGGGGTCAAAGACCAATAGGAAAAAATTCTACTTATTGTTTTCATGTTTTCTTACTATAAGAAACCTAAGAGAAATTAATCTCTCAATGGATCCAGCTACCACATTATTGTATTCAGGAGAAATATCCCTAAATTCCAGAATTTGGAGTCTGCCCTAGAGTCAGAAATCAAAGATCTCTGGCTGCTATTTGAGAAGCTAACAAGCCAAGTAGTGCCCAGGAATAATAAACCAAAGGCATAGGCAAGAGAGGCAGAGAGGCGTTTGTATTGGGAAGGTCCACGGGAACACTCTACTACACTGTGGCTCCACAAAGCTTTGTTCTCCTGCCCGGGACTAGAGGAAAGTCTCTTGAGGCCAGGATATTATAGATGACTTCTAGGACTGGAACAATGACTTGCTCCTAGTAGGGCTCAATAAACTTGTTGCTTAATTGTCTCTAAGGAGCTGTGCAAAAGTGAGAAAGCCTCAGTCTCACTGTTTCGGCACCCCTGTCTATCGCTGAGAACTGCTGTGCAGGTCAAAAGAGTAAATGTAGGCAATGTGCTTGTAAGTTTGCATATGGAAAAGCTAGAAATGCCCTTGAGTAAACTGCCAACTCCTTGCAGAAAAGATAAAGGAACTTTTGTACCGCCTAGAACAAAAAGATCCTGGCTATTCTGTTAAAACGCTAACATAGCCTTGCAGTGTTATCTAAGAATTTGTTACACACTTTGCAAGCTTTGTTAGCTAGAACGATTAGACAGATAACTGTGATTCTGAATTATAACATCTGTTCCAAAAGATTTTAAAAACAATATGCATTACCATATAACTAAAGATTCAAAGTAAACAGGTCTTTTAAGGTTTATCTAGGCTATGTAATGACAATACAAACGGGCGTTTTGATAACAAAGAAGTATTGGTCAGCACTTGCAACTCTTTGTGAGTCTGGAATTTAAAATAATAGGCAGGTTGACAGCCTCCAGATGGTCTCTGTTCTAGCTCAGGAGACTGTACAGTCTACTTTTCAAACTCCAAAGCTTAAGGTGTTGGAAAAAATGCCTTCAACTGATTATTTAGACTTTTCACTCTTAGGCTCACTTAAAAAAATTTAGCAGCAATATATTAATAAATTCAGTCATTCCATGTTTTGTGGGGGAAAAAACTTGAAAAAATATTGAAATAATTATTATATAGTACTTTAAAAATGTTTTCCAGACACTTTTAAGACAATAATAAAATAAAAGAATTATAGAGATTGAGGAAACCTAAAAGAAATAGTCGCTCGTCCAATTTTACAAATAAAGAAATGGGCCCCAGAGGTCTGGATGAACTGACCTGCTCAAACTGGTGTTAGTAAATCACAACCAAATTTGTTGCAAAAAAAAAAAAAAAAAAAAAAAGACTTCTTGGAGTGCAGTGGTATGATCTCAGCTTACTGCAAACTCTGCCTCCCTGGCTCAAGTGAGTCTTGTCTCAGCCTCCTGAGGAGCGGGGATTACAGGTGTGAGCCACTATGCCCAGCTAATCTTTGTATGGGTTTCACCCAAACAACGTTCGAGGCTGGTCTCGAACTCCTGGGCTCAAGTGATCTATCCACCTCGGCCTCCCAAAGTGCTGGGATTACAGGGGTGAGCTACCAAGCCTGGCCAAAATCCATTGATAAAGAATTCTTTTAGAAAGAGGGCTATTTCAAATTGGTGTTTTTTTTGTTTTTTGTTTTTTTTAAATTGTTTTTGAGATGGAGTCTTGCTCTGTCGCCCAGGCTGGAGTGCAATGGCATGATTTCAGCTCACTGAAACCTCCGCCTCCTGGGTTCAAGGGATTCTCCTGTCTCAGCCCCCCAAGTAGCTAGGATTACAGGTGTGAGCCACAGCACCCAGCCGTAAATTGGTGTATTTGTGTAAGCATGCTCATATACCAAAATCCACAGATACTCAAGTCCCTAATATGAAATGTCATAGCATTTTCATATAACTTATGCATATCCTCTGTAATCCCAGCTATTTGGGTGGCTGAAGCAGGAGAATTGCTTGAACCTAAAAGACGGAGGTTGTAGTGAGCCAAAATTGCATCACTGCCCTCTGGCCTAGGTGACAGAGCGAGCCTCCATCTCAAAAAAAAAAATAAATAAATAGATAAATAAAACAAAATTAATATAAAATAAGCAGCAAGTAATAAGTCATCAGCAAAAAAGAAGTGAGAAATGTGCTTTAAAATGATATATAACATAACCACATTTATTTAAGAATGTATTCCAATATCAAATGGCAAATTTCAACAATGCAAAAACTGCAATTACTTTTGCACTAAACTGATACCTTGTAAAAATGTAATAGAATGTGTGACTAAATTTTTAGGTTATTTGTAAAGTTAGAGGTATCATAAAAGGCATAATATTCTTCTGAAAATTTTATTTTAATTGAACTCTGGTGTTCATTTTTTGGGAAAGGATAAGAATCAAGAATAAAAATCAAACTCCATTATGAAAATAAAAAGACAAGCCACAGACTGGGAGAAAATATTTGCATTATCTGATAAAGGATAGGCAAGACCTGAAAAGACCTCACTTCACCAAAGATATACAGACTGAAGTAAGCATATGAAAAGAAGTTCAACATCATATGTTATTAGGGAATTACAAATCAAAACAAAAATTAGTAACTACTACACACCTATTTGAATAGCTAAAATGGAAAACACTGACAACACAAAATGCTGATGAGAATGTGGAGCAACAAAACCTTCAATTCACTGCAAATGATAGAGCCAGCGTGAACGTTCAGTTTGGCAGTTTTTCGTAAAATTAAACACTCTTAATCATGCAGCAACAGTTTGGCTCCTTGGTATCACTCAAACTTATGTCTACCCCAAAACCTGCATATGAATGTTTAGTTAATAAATAAATAACATATTTATGCCAATAACATATAGCATATTATTATTTAATTAATAATAAACATAGCAGCTTCATTTGTAATTGCTAAAACTTGAACACGACGACAATTTCCTTCAACAGGTTAATGGGTAGACAAGCTGTAGTACATCCATACAATGGATATTATTCAGCACTAGCATGTAGTGAGTTATCAATCCATGAAAAGACACAGAGGATCCTTTAGTGCATATTACTAAGTGAAAGAAGCCGACCGCAAAAGGCTACATACTATATGATTCCAACTATATGACATTCCGGAAAAGGCAAAACTATGCAGACAGTAAAAGGTGAGTTGTTTCTGAAGTTGTGGGGAAGAGATGGAAGAACAGGTGGACCACACGAGCATTTCAGAGCAGTAAAACTCTTCTGTCTGATACTGTTATGGTGGGTATATGTCATTATACATTTGTAAAAACCCATAGAATACATTACACAAAGAATTAACCCTAATGTAAACTGTGGACTTTAGTTAATAATAATGAATCAAAATTGGCTCATCAATTATAACAAACGTACCATACTAATGCAAGATATTAATAATCAGGGAAACTTCGGGGGCCGAGGAAGAGGCAAGGAGATATATGGGAACTCTCTGTACTTTTCAGTCATTTTTTTCTTTAAACCTAAAATTGCTCCAGAAGTCTGTTAATTTAAAAAATATCAAACTCTATAATTTTGTTTAAATCATGATCAAAATTTCCCTATGAATTAATGAAAGAAAAGTGTATGCATTGCAAAAAAAAAAAAAAAATTCCAGAAGCTAGCATGTTATTTCTTGGTTATCAGAAGAAAAAAATATGCAAAATTTAATGAACGAAAATGAGAATTACACCAAGGAGGGAGAAGGCCAGAGGCTTGAGGCCAGGAGGTTGAGGCCACAGTGAGCTAGTATCATGCCACTGCACTTCAGCCTGGGTGGCAGAGCAAGACCCTGCCTCTAAAAAAATTGTTTTTCTATTCAAAATACATTTTTAAAGAAGAGAACTGACCATATTTGAAATAAATATTTCATGATATAATTTGATAATCAATTTTAACTATATTTATATAATAATATATAGCAAATCCAAATACATAAAAAATTTATCTATGGCTTATTCCTAAAAAATTAGGTACTCATGAAAAACATTTCAAATAATCAGAATTATTCACCTGTACTCTTTGGCTATTCATAGTTGCTTCCCTTTCCTTTATAAACTTTTTTTATTTTTAATTTTTGTGGGTACGTAGTAGGTGTACATGATTATGGGTTCCTTTCTAATTGATTTTAGGAATAAGTAATTGGAGAGGTAAAAAAAAATCAATATTTAAATATATTGGCATTCACTTTTTCATACCAATATCGTTTTTTTTTTTTTGCAGTGGAGTCTTGCTCTGTTGCCCAGGCTGGAATGCAATGGTGCAGTCTTGGCTCACTGCCACCTCTGTGTCCCAGGTTCAAGCCATTCTCCTGCCCTCAGCCTCAAGTAGCTGGGATTATAGGTGCGTGCCCCACGCCCGGCTAGTTTTTGTATTTTTAGTAGAGATGGGGTTTCACCATGTTGGTCAGGCTGGTCTCAAACTCCTGACCTCAGGTGATCCACCCACCTCGGCCTCCCAAAGTGCTGGGATTACAGGCGAGAGCCATCACACCCAGCCCAATATCCTCTTCTTTTCCTCACCAGGTAATGCATTCTTTAACAGCCGCCTTATTTAGAGGAACCACTAGGAAAGGGCTGCTCAGATTAAAGATGAAAGATGTTAAACAACAATTATCATTACTCCTACCATCACCGTCAACCACATATCTCAAAGCCAAAATGCCTATTTCTAATGCGAATGCTGCTTTTACTCTCAGAAATAAAGTTTTCTAAATAAGGGTTTTCTAAGCCCTGTGTGGGAACCACATCATTGTAGGAGCCTTCTCTTTGGTGTCCTGGGAGTTCTCATACCCAAGGCCAGCATGATTTGGGATGGTTATGGGTCTATCTTTCTTTGCAAAGTGAGAAAATGGCTATGATAAGCACAAGCACATTATCAGCAAGGGTTTTGTTTTGTTTTGTTTGAGAAAGTATTGAAAGAAAGTTGAATATCTAACATGGAATCTCTCAAAAGTATCCAGGCACCCTTACGCAAAACTAATTTATCCCCCCTTTTCCCTTTACTGTTTTCCTTCCATAGCTAAGGGTGAGAGGGAGTCCAGAATCTGCATTTTTAAAAAGCGCCTCCAGGCAATGCTGGTGATTAACCATCCAGTTTGGAAACTACCCAACAATGTACATTCACTGGGACTTGATGAGGTCATTCTCCACCATTCATCACATCCCTTATGGATTAGTCTGGTCTGCCAGAAAGTACAGCATATTATAAAATTTCATCGAAACTATCTAAATCACTCTCTTGGGCTAAGATATTTGGAAATCCAAACACTCTTCTCTATTACTTAAGTCATTTGGTTCCAAGTAACACATCAATTTAAGATAAATAAAAAGAGGAATTTATTTTTAGGACAATAAACATCAAAAGAAATTCAATACCAAAACTGCTGCCTGGTCTCAGGAGGGACTGCAACCAGGCATTTCTTTACCCATCTTGCTTCTGTTTTCTTCTCCCGGTGCTCTAGTCTTTTTTCTTGAAGACAGAGGGGCTGCTCTGTTCCTAAGGCAGATGGTAACGCCACGGTCCATGAGTTGTAACATTTCCTCCACTGACGAGTCTAGCTCAGAGAGACATCTCCATCCTTTTTCCAAATTCCTGAAGAAGGGACATTGAATGGCCTATTTAGAATAAAAAATTCACTACTTAATTCCATCCACTGAAGCCAGAGGGGCAGAGTCACATATAAATAGGGTTTCTGGGGGGTGACCTTAGCATGTTGGGAACAGGGAGGGAAGAGCGAAGGGAGTCATTCTAAGAAGAGCAGGAGTTCCCCAAGGTGTACTACTACTACATCCTGTAAGTTCCACACAGCCAACGTGGACACAGTAAGGACATCTTCCAAGATAGCACTTATTAGCTACTGTAAGGAATGAGGTCACCGAGCCCTTACCACCAAGACTATTTTGCTGTGACTTGTAGTTTTCAATAACGCCATTGATAAGTTTTGTGCCCATAGGATTTTCATAATTATGTATGTGATCTATTTTTTCCCCTCTCTGAAAGCCTTCAGGATATTTCTTTACCTGTGGTGTTCTAAAACTTCATGATGATATTCTAAGATGTGAGTCTATTTTTATTTATTGCCCTGGGCACTTACATGGGGAGCCCCCTTTTTAATCTTCATTTTAATTTTTTTAAATAAAAATTCCCATTTGGAAGTAATCTCAGACTTTTTACAAAGTTGTAAATATGGTATAAAGAATTCCCAGATTCCCCAAATATAACTTGGTACATCAGCATAATTTATCAAAACTAAGGAATTAAGAATACAATAGCTTATCCTACAGATCTTATTTAAATTTTGTCAACTGTCCCCTTAATTTTCTTTTTCTGGTTCAGGATTGCAATGGACTGAATGCTTATGTCCCCTCAAAATTAATATGTTGAAATCTGAACACCCAAGATGATAGCATTAGGAGGTCGGGCTTTTGGGAAATAATCAGGTCATTATACAATTTCATAGCATCTCTCCTGTATAGAATGTGTTCCAGTTGTAACTTCACATTTCTCCTTGTGATTATTTGATTAATTTGTCTCCCCCATTAGAATATAAGCTTCATGAGGGTAGTAACCATGTCGGGTTGCTTTGGTCACCATTATATTCCTGGTACCTAAAATAGTGTCTAGCACATATTATGTGTTCAATGAATACTTATTTATTAAACAAATGAATAAATAAATTCCTTTAAAACATTTTATGATGCTGGAAACCATTGTTAAGAGAATTGTTTTGCCTAAAAACTCAAAGAACACTGCAATACTATCTTCCCTGTGGTTGGGCCTGGCTTTGTAAAAAAGATTAAATAAATTGCAAACAAATGAACTACCCTATTAACAATGTAGAATGTGTTAGCGAAATCACCTATAACTCATTGTAAATGGCCACATTATTACGGAGAATGGCCTTAGGGACTTGAACAAACTTCTCATTACATACCAGAGTCTGGTCTTACCAGGAGTATAAAATCACTGGGTAATTAACTGAGCCAAGACCAGGCCTGCTTCCTTGCCACAGCACAGATGTGCACTGATTTCAAGAGAGCATAGTTTATGTTTCATGGTGAGTAAAGGAGGCTTCAGACCAAGGACTTGCCAATCACTAACAATGTTGAAGCCAAACTTTTCCCTTTCTTTGAAAAGTGCAAAAATGGTGTCAAATTCAACATTTGTGTAATTTCTTAGAATTTTATGATTTGGGTTTTTATTTATTAGAAAAGCATTGCATTTATTTGTAACAGCTAAAAATTGGAAACACTTCAAATGTCCCTCAGTTGGGCAAAAGATTAGAATGTGGAACAGCTATATCATGGAATATGACTCAGCAGTAAAAAGGAACAAGTTATTGATACCCACAACACCTCCAGTGGATGTCAAGGGAATTATGCTAAGTGGGGAAAAAGCCAATATCAAATACATATTGTGTGATTCCACTTATATAACATTCTCTAAACGACCAAATTATAGAGATAGAGAACAGCTTGTGATTTCCAGAAGTTGGGAGTAAGAAGGCGGGAAAGGCATGACTATAAGATAGTAGCATAATGAATCTTTGTGGTAGAACAGCTCTGTATCTTGATTGTGGTGGTGGTTACACATGCCTACACTAGATAAAATTGTGCAGAATTATGCACACATACACGCAACTACATCTAAAATTGGTGAAATCAATAAGATCTGAATTGTACCAATGTCAACTTCCTAATTCTGATCCTGTACTGGAGTTGAGTAAGATTTTGGCATTGGTGAAATCTGGGTGAAGTATACATGAAACCTCCACATGACACGTTGAGCAACCCTAATCTGAAAACCTGAAATCTGAAATGCTCAAAATTTGAAACGTATAAAAACAAATGTTCAATGCAATATATTTATAAGAGCAAAACAATTTAAGCAATATAAAGGCTCATCAGTAAGGGATGGTTTAGGCCAATTATTCACATGCAGCATTAAGATAATATGGAAAGAAATGAGGGCGTACACATGCTAAACTGTTACAAGTGGTTACCCTGGGAGTAAAGAAATACACATTAACTTTTTCTTTAGATATTTCAACACTGTTATACTACTTTTGTAATTTAAAAACTTTAAAGAATATTGTGCTCAGAAAAAGAGAGAACAGTCATTTGTCATTATCCATAAGAGATTGGTTCCAGGACTCCCTAAAATCCACAAATGCTTAAGTCCCTTATACATAATGGTGGAGTATTTGCATATAACCTATACACATCCTCCTGAATACTTAAGATCATCTTTTGGGCCAGGCATGGTGGCTCATGCCTATAATCCCAGCACTTTGGGAGACTGAGGTGGGTGGATTACCTGAGGTTAGGTGTTTGAGACCACTCTGGCCAACATGGCGAAACCCTGTCTCTACTAAAAATACAAAAATTAGCCAGGCATAGTGGTGCACACCTGTAATCCCAGCTACTCCGGAGGCTGAAACAGGAGAATGGCTTGAACTGGGAGGCGGAGGTTGCAGTGAACCGAGATCTCACCACTGTACTCCAGCCTGGGCGACAGAGCAAGTCTTCATCTCAAAAACAAAAATCATCTTTGGGTTACTCATAATACCTAATACAATGTAAATGCCATGTAATAGTTGTTACAGTATATTGCGTAGGGAATAATGACCAAAAAAAGATCTGTCCATGTTCAGTACAGAGACAACCATCCATTTTCCCCCAAGTCAAAATCTGAAATTTTTCAAGTGCTAAAATGGTGCTCAAAGAAAATACTCATTCAGTCATTCGGAGTTCAGATTTTTTTGATTAGGGATGCTCAACTGGTAAGTATAATGAAATATTCCAAAATCTGAAATCCAAAACACTTCTGGTCCCAAGCATTTTGGATAAGGAATACTCAACCTGTATGTTTGCAACTTTCTGTGAATCTAGAATGGCTTCAAAATAAAAACATCTTTTAAGGAGTGTAAGTTATTTCTAGTAAAACAACATTCAGCATATATGTTTGCCTTCATTTACTTCTGAAATCCCACTAAATGGAGTAAAATGAAAGTGTACACATACACACACCCCAGTATGAGACCATAGAGACTGAATGACTGTAAAAATATAGAAACTAGAAAATAGATGTACATGAGAGAACTATTTATAGTAGACTTCTTGTGAAACTGTAGTATTAGAGATGACCCCAGAGCAAGGAGCAGACAGCAGGGATGACTCCATTCTGGACAAGGCCACTAAGAAGACCTGTTATGTAGGCCTGCACAAAGTACCACAAAGCCAAGCAGTTATGGAGAACATATGGCTCAAGGCATTCTCTGGCCTTTCTGTCTTTGAAGCAGGTGCTTAGTGATGTGACTAGATGCCAGACAGTTGGAGACCTGAGTGAGTATTTACATGCTAGGGGAGAAGCAGAGGAATGGCTGAATGTGGGGCTAGAGGTGGATCTAAAGTCTGAACTATTGGGGGCCAGGTGCAGTGGCTCATGCCTGTAATGCCAGCACTTGGGAGGCCAAGGTGAGTGAATCACTTGAGGTCAGGAGCTCGAGACCAGCCTGGCCAACATGGTGAAACCCCGTCTCTACTAAAAGTACAAAAATTAGCCAGGCATAGTGGTTTGTGCCTGTAACCCCAGCTACTTGGGAAGCTGAGGCAGGAGAATCGCTTGAAGCCGGGAGGTGGAGGATGCAGTGAGCTGAGATCGCACCGTTGTCCTCCAGCCTGGACAACAGAGTGAGACTCTATCTCAAAAATAAATAAATAAGTAAAGTCCACGCCATTGGAAAAAAATCAAATAGCACAGGGGCTGAGGAAGAGTGGTCCCAGAGCCGCAGGTGTCTGAGCCTTGCTCTGTGGACTAGGAGGGAGTAGACAATCCTGATTCCTAAGGCCAAGGTTGGCCGGACACTCCCAGTCTAAATCAATGATTTTCAAACTTTGTAAAGCAGTGGAACATTTTTTCTAAAGTAATTCTTAAATAAAAGTGTAAATGACCAAAACAAAGTGGGGTTGCTCTGGTAGCAACTTCATCCTTGATTTTCAGGCCTCCTGAGGGTCCCACACCTGGGTGTTAAAGCAAAAAAGAATTTAAAAACGCAATAATAATTTTCTCAATTGAGAAGTTAGATTTGAATCCCAATTTTCAGGTATGCAAATTAACTAGAATGTCTCCAGTCTCAGTTAGATAGAACCTGAGAAGGGAACTTTTGGACTAGCACCTCAGTCACTGTTTTCAGTCTGCTCTCTTAGCAGGCCCCATGGCCCCTGTAATTTAGCTGGTTAAGATTTTCCTCTGGCCAATGGCTAAACTTGAGCCAGGTGGACTTGAACACATGAAGCAATTCAGTTTACTCTCTAAAAATGAAACAGAAAAGTCTGCCAGCATCTTCTGCTCATCCCCACGAAGTTCCCAAGAGCAGAATTCAGCCCGCCTCCCCTCCCACAACAAACACAGGGGAGAGGCCAGCCCAATATAACTTAAAACAGAGCGACCCTGCAGCCCTCTCAGACAAATTACATCAAAACAAGTCAAAGCAAATGCAACTGTCCTTACCAGTTTTGTAAAGGAATTGCCTGGAAACCATTCCTTTTCAGACCTAATTAAAAAGTCAGTTTTGAATTACAGAACAAGATGGTATGAGAGCCAGTGTTCAACAGGCAGAAAAAACAAACACGCAAAGATAAAATGCACGGGCTTTTACAGAGAGCTGCTGCCAGTGCCGGCAGAAATGGCTGTCTTTCAGCCAAGTCTGGGGTGCCCTGGAAAACTTCAGACCTCCCCAGGGAGATGGTTCCCAGAACCCTCCCTCCCCTTTACAAAGCACCCCTATAATGAATAAATAAACTACATTTCCCAAAATTCTCTTTGCTCAGGCCTGGGGCTATATTTTACCATTCTGTAATAGTCCCCCACCAAAAAAAGCAGAAATGTTTAAATGTGACAAGCTTTTGACCTGCAGAGTTGACTCAGCTCGTTTCAAATTTCATCTTATCTCAGGTGTCCTTGGGCATGTTTTAAAAGATAAAAATACCAACTGTGACCAAGATCAGCAAGACATAATAGAACAAGAGTCCAATGCTTTTTAGCCTCATCGAATGCATTGTACTTCATTTAGACCAGTGGTCTCAAATATTAGCATGAGTCAGAATCACCTGAATTCAAGGCTTATTAAATACAGATTGTTGAACCACACCTTCACAATCTCAGATTTGGCAGATCTGAAGGGGGTCTGAAGAATATGCATTGCTAACAACTTCCACCAGTTCTGGATTACATTTTAAGAACTGCTGATGGAAATTTCCTACATGGTCAATTACAAATCTATTGGAAAAACAGGCAGACGTTTACCGATTTCTGCAAGCTTTGAACTAGCAGTATCTTTAAGGAGAAGACCCCAGCCATCTCTAGCAGTGTGAGGAAGAGTAAAAGGCAAAGCAACTAGTTCTGGGTGATCCAAAAACTGGCACTGCCTGGTGCAGCATTTTCATTTTCCCACTGAGGAAATTTACACTTAGAGGGAATCAATTTGTGCAGTCTCCCAGTGAGTCCATGGTAGTACTGGGACAAAGTACCCAGTTGTCCTGAATCCCACTCCAGTGCTCTGGCCCTTGCTGGAATAAAATGGGATACATGGGCTTGGCAAGGAACAAAGAAGCCAACATGATTCTGATTCATCCCAATTTCTCCACAGCTTTCTACCTTTTCATTTTCTCCGCATTGGTAAAGGTATAATCCCCAAAGCAAGAATTCCCACCCTCCCTTTTGTTCATGTCTTTGTAGCCTAAGACAGGCAGTCAAAATGGGCCAGCCAATAGCCACAACAGCTTTTAATGACAATATCGGGAGGATACCTTAATGAATGTAGACCCATGTATTTACTTTTCTATGTACCTTGTCTATGTGACAGCAAGCAGTGATAGAATCTCAGGAAACACCAACCAGACCAGGCATCAATGCGCTACTCTGTTATTGGAAGGAAATTAGCCTTTAAGAAAAATTGTCTAGGTTTACCAATCACTCCCATCAGCCATCAGGGGTCACATAAATAGAAGTTTTCACTGGACCTCTCTAATTCACAAACCTACCCTCTTCCACCACAGGCCTTGGTAGGCACATAATTCAGCAACAAGAATCCCTTGAGGAAGAAAAGAAAACACCTATAAAACTATATCTTTTTCTAATTCCAGAGATATGAAACCCTTCAGGAGTTTTGGCCAGGGTTCAAGACAATCCATTATCTGAAAGCACAGATGTACAGATAAACCATTATTTTGTTAAAAATACATCTTCTAAAACACCAGTCAGCTTGGTGTCGTGTTTGTCCTTGAATTGAAGAACGATACCATTTTATCATCTCAGCCTTGAGCATGGTTATCAATGCCAGTAACCAGGAGGCCTAACTTGAAGGATGGCCATGCTGTTCGCCTTCAGATGCCTTCTATTCAGTTAATAGGGACTGAATATTTGAAAGCAAATGGTTTATCTACTGTTGCGCAAGTGAAAAATCTGGCCTCCTAACAGTTGTTAAATGTGCCGGCTAGGAGCCTCTGAAGGTCAGTCTGCCAGGGCTGGGGCAGTGACCACAGCCATGCTGCGCCTTTTGCAGCTCAGCACCGCATGGTGCAGCTGTTGTGTTGGCTAAAGAAAGTGCTGGCAGCTCCGGGAGAAACAGAGACTTAATTCACTTGCAGGAACTTTCCTGAAAGAGTCTTTTAGAAAGCATTTAAGGCAGACCAGGTGCACTTATTTTCTTTTTAAATCTCATTGCTTTGTCAAGTATTCTCATTTACAGCTCTAACACTCCTTACGTGCAACATTAACCATCCTTGGTTACATTATAAACTATAATGAGAACTTTTATAAAACATATTTAATGATAATTCCTGATTTTTAGGTAGACTCCTTTAGACGTACAACATCGAAATATCTATGGCATAGCACTCTCAATATGTACATAGCAGGGATTGCAATTTAGGATGCCCAGAGTTTTGTTAAGTTTGTCAAGTTGTGCAGACTTTATCTTTAAATAAATCTGTGTGTGTGTGTGTGTGTGTGTGCATGCGCATGCGCGCGTGCGCGTGTATGTGTGTGTGTGTGTGTGTGTGTGTGTGTGTGTGTGTATGAGAGAGATACACAGTGCTCAGATATAAACAGTAGTAAAGGAAAGCTGATTCAATTCAGTATGTCACACAGTTAAGACTTCCAGCTGTCAAGTGCTTCCACTTTAAACGGGAGGTGGCAAGAATGGGATCTAGAGGGAAACGAGATTGCATAAAAGTGAGACTTCATGATGTGAGGGCAGGGGGCTGGACTCAAGTTATCATCATTCAGATGAAAACTGCCAATACCCTGAATAATTCTAGAAAATACTCTGTGGTCCTTCACTAGACTCTGAAAGTACTCAGGCCACAAACACTCCCGGTCCTCACATGACAAAAGAACTCCCTATGCCAGGAAGTAAAAATGATTGCCAGAGCCATCCTCAAAGGTAAATATTTGGGATAAACAGCTGTTTGCATAATGTGATTTTAAGTGTCACAAGCATGCACTCCACCCAAAAAAATATCTATGCTATAGACCCAGGTCACGGATGCCAGCAATTATACCATCATGGAGTATTTCCATCCCAGTCAGAGACTTAGGAATCATCCTTGACTCCTCTCTCTCCTTCTCTGACCCCATTCAATCCATCATGAATGCCTTCTTCCTATCTCTTGACTCTGTCCCTTTATCTTCATCCCCTCTGACAGTACATAGTTCAGGTCACTGTCGACTCCTGCCAGGATGACTGTGGTTACCTCCTGACCTGTCTCTGCCTCCAATTTGTTCTCCACACTGCAACTGCAACAAATGTGATCTTTCTAAGATGCAGATCTGATTATGACAATCCCCAGATTAAAACCATTAGCTGGGTCCTCAAGGCCCTCAGCATGAAGTCCAGATTCCTTAATAGTGTTTACAAGCCCTTATGCTCTGGCCATTGCTGACCACTGCAGGCTTTCCTATGCTACTACCTCCCCATCAGTGCACTCACCTTTTCTTAGTCCCTTATTCTTGCTTCCAGGCCTTCGTGCACATTGCCCCCCTGGCTTGGAATACTCTCTCCCCTTTCCTACCCCTGTTCCCAAAGACTGCATTGCCCTTAATTTATCCCTATTTTAGCACTTTCTTACTATGTAAGTTTTACCCATCTGACTCTCTAATTCTTTCTGAATTAGGACTATGTATTTGACGAATGCCAGAACTGCTACTTACTCGCTACTTTATTTCCAGGACCTAGCAAGTGCTTGTCTCATGATAGTCACTCAACAAATATCTGTTGACTAGATGAACAAGTGAATTCTAGTAAATGCCTTATCTTTTATTAACAATGTTGGTAATTCACACTTCAGTGTGATTTTTCTTGCTACAGCTCTCTAAGACTATATTTGAGAGTGTTAATGAAATAAAGGCAGAATTGGGACAGTATAAAGGCAATGGTTAGCCAAGAGAGAAAGGAACTGGGAAGGAAGATAAGAACAGGAACTGTTGGGATTGCTTAGATTGGGGTCCTTTATGGATAAAAAGAAAATAGCAGCTGGGTGTGGTGGCCCATGCCTGTAATCTCAGTACTTTGGGAAGCTGAGGCAGGTGGATCACTTGAGGTCAGGAGTTCAAGACCAGCCTGGCCTACATGGTGAAAACCTGTCTCTACCAAAAATATAAAAATTAACTGGGCATGGTGGTGCATGCCTGTAGTCCCAGCTACTTGGGAGGCTGAGGCAGGAGAATCACTAGAACCGAGGAGGTGGACATTGTAGTGAGTCAAGATTGCACCACTACACTTCAGCCTGGGCGACAGAGTAAGACTTGTCAAGAAAGAAGAAAAGAAAAGAAAGAGAGAAAGAGGGAAAGAGAAAGAGAGAGAGAGGAAGGAAAGAAGGAAGACAAGGGAAGGGAAGGAGAGGGGAGGGGAGGGGAAGACAGGGAGGAGGGGGAGGAGAGGGGAAGGGAGGGGAGGGGAGGGGAGGGGAGGGAAAAGAACTTAAAAGTAATAGCAACCAAGGCTTGAGTTCTGTCCCTGATTTCATCCCCAAGGTTACCACCAAGAAAAATTGGTTCCTCTGCATGGGTTGAACAGTGAAGTACCTGCACTTGGCCTGTGGCTCCACCCACAGTTGACTCAATGACTGTGCCATATTCCCAGCCTATTCCATGGAGAAGTTGCAAGAACTAGGCAGAGTGGACTGGACAGCCTCTGTCGCCCCTAGTCACAGATGGTTATGACGAATTTTTTGCTTATCACAGCCTTTTGGAAAAGTATTGAAGTTTTGGCAGCCCATGCTTCATATATTTTCCTCCCCAAGTGTACTTTTTCATCTATTATCAGGACTGGGGAAGGATAAGATGTAAAATGTGTTCACTGGCTTGTTTGTTTGTTTTACTACTGACCTTAATCAATCACCCAGTGATGTTTCTAGACAATACAAAAATATCTTCTTCCTTCTAACCCATGATAAAGGACATTTTCTAAGCCTCAGACATGAGCCCCCAATTTTTTTCCTCTCTATTCTTTCTTTGGTGAAACAATTCTATATATTGATGATACCTAAATCTAATACATCCACCCTGACCTCATAAGCAGACTCCAGCCCCACATATTTACTTGTCTATAGGGCATTCTCCTTTGGATAATTCATCAATAGCTTCAACCCAACAAGCCCACACTACCGTGTTATCTTATCTTCCTCCAAAAAATATTTGAGCCACAGATAGATGCAACATCCTGACTTTTTCCAGTACACCATTATTCTCTTAGTTACATTTCAGAAAACTCATTCCTCCCACTAGAACATAAACTGTCACCTCATCAATAAGGGCCACCTTGACTACTCCATTTAAAATTTCATCTCTATGGCCCCAGCATTCTTGATTCCCCCTTAAAGTGTTCTGTTTGTTCCATAGCATTTTCTAGTATGCCACGTAATTTATTTATCTATCATTCAGAATGATATTATTTATCATTCTGTCCCCAAGAAGACAGGGATTTCTGTTCATGGATCTCATCTCTGTGCTTATAACAGTGTCCAACATATAGTAAGTCCTCAGTAAGTATTTGTTCAATTAATTCATTCACTCTACAAGTATATATGTAATATAACAAATAATGTAACTTAAAATACCTTACTCCTCTGATTGGAACTCACAGTCTGTGTAGTAGAGATTTTTGGCTGCTTTGTTAACAGTTATGTCCCCAGAATCTAGAATGGCACCAGGTAGTATAGGTGTTCAATCAAAATCTGTTGAATAATTGAACAAATGGATAGGAACTCATTGAGTACCTTTTAGTACCAAGTATTAAGCTAGGTGCTTGGGGATTCTAGATATTTTAAATAACTAAATATGATGCAGTGGGATAAAGATATATAATAGAAGTAGGAACAAAATGCCATGGGAGCTCAGGAGTGATGGCACTGAAGATCATTCTTCATGCCTGGGTCTGGAAGAAGACATAGATGTTCGTCTGCTCTCCGTGCTGGGTAAAGGGCCGCAAAGGGATTCAAGTGTATGGTACGGAGCAATGTTTCTCAAATGTTATTTGCATGAGTCGCCTGGGGACTCTTGTTAAAATAGACTCTGATTTGTTGAGCCTGAGATAAGCCCTAAGATTTCTCATCTCTAACAAGGCCCAAGGTGATGTTGAGGCTGCTGGTCCTCAAACCACACACAGAGTAACAAATGTACTCAACTCAGCACCCATCTCCCTTATTTCTTTTTACTAGACTCAGATTTTGTTCATGTAACTAACATTCCCTCCTCCAGTATGCAGGGGAAGGGGTCTTAGTCCCAGCTCCGGGGTTAGACTGGATTCGAGCTCGGCCAATCAGGACAAGGCATTCTTTTGGTTGATTACTGGGTGAGAATGGAATGAGAAGAAAGGATGTATGATCTGTTTAGGGGAAAGGTTTTTCTTTTTATGCTGCTGTCCTTAAAGAAGCATATGGCTTGATTGCTACAGGCAGCCATCCTCCAACATGAAAAGCATCAGCCTCAATATTAAACCAATGCCACGGGTGCTGAGTGGAGAGAGGGAGAGAACGTGGGTCCTTGATGATGCCACTTAGCTGCTAATTGTGTTGATCCTGGAACCTCATCTACCTCTGATCTTTCCGGTATGTGAAACGATAAATGTCCTTATTGTTTAAGCCAATTTGAGGTCAAGACTTCTACTTGCAGCAGAAATTACCCAAATGGTTACATCTGATTTTTGTTTATTTGTTTAGAAAACAAATATTTATTGAATATTACTATGTCCCAGGCATCAGATAAACAAGACAGGCATAATTCTCATAAAATTTATGGACTAGATGATAAATTAATTTGATAGAGTTTAAATTTCTGAGATGAGCATGATTTCATTTTAAATTATTTATATACTTGGATGGGGACTACTTCTCCCTCCCTAACTCTGCCCCCTGAAATAGTTCTTTATTAATCATCTCTGCCCTGGTACAACTGCCTTCATCTTCAAACAGAGCTTTGCCTCCTTACACTTGAAAATTGCAACAGTGCCCTAACACCCCTCTCAGATCCAGTCTACAGACTAGTACCCAATTAATCTTCCTAAAGCATCAAATTCATGAGAGAAAAATCTTCAGATACCCTCTGTTGCTTAAAGCAGTGATTTTCAAGCTTGTTTTATGAAAGCAAGAAACTGTTTCTTCAGAAGCAAAAAATGTTCTTATACAAAGTCACAGTGTATTAAATAGACAAACTAGTGCTGTGCTGTAGAAGTGAGACACCCAGAATCTTGTCCCCTCCCTACCCACACCCCTACCTCACATCCCAATACACCCTCTGCCTGAGTAGTGGTAGAGTTCAACTGGTGCCTTCATTTCACATAGTTTCACAAGCAGTAGCCTTGCCATACAGTAAAATTAAAAACTTCCACTTGTCAATCTATTACCTACCTCTATTATCTGCCCACATTCTTGATTTGATCAAGTCCAACCTCGCCACTACCCTTCAAACATACACACTCAACTCTTTGCGTAGGCATTTTCTTGCATCAGAAATGTATGGGCTGGGCCCAGTGGCTCACACCTGTAATCACGGTAACCCAGCACTTTAGGAGGCAGAGGCTGGTGGATAACTTGAAGTCAGGAGTTTGAGACCAGCCTGGGCAACATGGTGAAACACCATCTTATTAAAAAATACAAAAATTAGCTGGGTGTGGTGGCTCATACCTGTGATCCCAGTTATTCAGGAGGCTGAGGAGGGAGGATCACTTGAATCCAGTACGTGGAGACTGCAGTGACCTCTGACAGTGTCACTGCTCTTCAGCCTGGGAATCAGAGCCCCTATCTAAAAAAAAAAAGAGAAGAAAGAAAAAAAAAAGAAACATTGTGTGTCCACCTCTGTGTCTATGCAAAACGGATTCACCTCCACTAGAAACCTGAAAACAACATGGAACACACACTCCAAGCATCCACAGGGCAGGCATGACCAATCGATCCCAATTCACCAATCTGGTTTTCCTCTGAGTTTGATAGCTCCACAGTTCGTTTCCATGTATCACATCGGTCAACCACTACCAATCCTATTATTTCTTACTCTAAATAAATGTCTTTTTCTCCTCTGCAGTAAATACAGTCCTCATTCCATCATTTTAGTGACTCACATTGGCACTTAATTGTAAAATAGTTTGATGTGTGTGGTTCCTCAGTTCGATTATAAATGACTGGAAGCTGAGGCCTACATTTTCTCTTCTTTACCCCGGTTTCCTGGCTCAGTTCTAGCCATTTAGCAGGTATTAAATAAATGAATACATAATGAATATATGTTAAGACAAATATTTATTTGTATCTTCTAAAGCATACTGATGTGATCACCACACCATAAGACACGAGACAGCCCTACAGCTGGAAGAACTACTAGGAATCAAGAAATCAAAGCTCTTCTCCCCCAGGTGCACTACTAACTAGCCATGTGGTCTTTTGTCTTCTGGACCTTGGTTTTCCTCATCTGTAAGAAGGGACATGATTATATTATTTCCGAGGGTCATTATTAGGGATGTTCTTCAGGTTTGCTGAGAGAAGAAGGAGCTTTACTCTGAGTTCCTGGACTTCCTAGTCATGGCCTTATGCTGGACCTCGTGGAAAACTGGCACAACAGCTCCTGCCATGGAGCATGACTACCCTTCTCTGTGTGAAAGCATCATCAGTTTAAACCCATCGAACAGACTCTGCCGGTAGGGCAGAGTTTCACAACAAAATCTGTTGAGGCTTTTAACCTCCTGCTTACCCAGCTTCCACATTAGTGTCTTTGGCTTGGATGCTAATCCCTGGTCTAATCAGCTAGGACCGAAACGACAAGGTCAGTTTCACTCAGGGAATAGTTGAGCCACTTTATGTAGGGAATAACTAATTTGGGTCATAATTCTCAGAAAAGGGGGATGCAGGTGTGGTATAACCTACAGCTCCATAAACTCTTTTCTCTCCCTTTCTAAAACATTTTTATGTGATTTAACCAAATACTGACAATCATCATAAAAAGCATTAAATGTGCATCATAAATGAAAGATTACATTATTCACTTAGTAGTAACTTAATCTTTCTGCACAGTAGAAATGCATACAGGAAGAAGACCTAGAGAAGAGGCTAACTACACAAATGGCTGAAAACTGACCCCCCTAAAGACTTTACAGGATCCAAAGATCTTAAATATAATGTAGTGTTCCTCCAGTATTTAAAAAGAAAGAAATACTTTTAAGAGGACACAGAGAGTAAAAGTGTTTTATAACCTTCTGACATGCAGCTAATTCAAACACAGCCTGCCTGGTAAGTGCTCAGCCACAGCCAGTAACAAGATCTCCAGCCTGTGGACCAGTCCCGGGTCCCCTCTCCTAAGATGCAGACACAAGTGTGCTTTTCAGAATGGGTTGGGGTGCGCTAGCCCACACATCTCGCTTAAGCAGATAAATCAGGGGCTGACTCTTGAGTCCAAGGCCTTTGGCAACGGATACTTTTTTATAAATAGAAGTAAACAAAATATGACATTACGTTTTCAACTATCATTTCAAAAGCAGATTTGAGAATGTCAGTATCATATCTGTTACACCTGGAAGATAGCATAGAGGTTGCCATAGGATCACCTAGGCAGTACCTCATGGAGAAAAGAGCCTAGACTTCGCTCTCATACAGCCCTAGGATTGAATTCCTATTTTGTCTTGCCCCAGTTTGCAAAAAAATGTTTTTAGAGTGCTTAATATTAATAATAGTTACCATTCATCCAGCACAGTCAGCCCTCCCTATCCATGAGTTCCACATATCTGGATTCAACCAACCTCAGATCGAAAATATCTGGGAAAAACTGTATTTATACTGAACATGTACAGACTTTTTTCTTGTTGTTATTCCTTAAACAGTATATTACATTAATAACAATGATTTTTACAGCATTTATACTGTATTGGGTATTATAAGTAATCTAGAGATGATTTAAAGTATGAGAAGATATGCATAGGTTAAATGCAAATATTACACCATTTTATATCAGGGACTTGAGCATCTTTAGATTTGAGTATCCATGGGGAGTCCTGGAACCAATTCCCCTTGGATGCTGGGGATAACTGTACTTTATTCTGTACCAAGGGCATGATATGCATAATGATACTTACTCTTCACAAGAACCCTGGGAGGTAGAAATTATTGAGTCTCTGAGATAGTAACATGCAGGAGGGAAGCCAAGATTCAAAGCCAGGTCTGAAGCTCTATCACCTTTCCTATTCATCCTCCCTGAGAGTTCATTTCCTCATTTATAGAATAGCTATAATAATACATTCCTTAGAAAACTGTAGGAAGATGAGAACGATCCAAGATGGCTGATCGCTAACATCTCAGGATTGCAGCTCCCAGTGAAAGCGCAGAGAACGAGAGGACGCCACACATTCAGACAAATTTTTGTCGCTCACGGAGCAGAAGATTCCCAGTGGAGGAGCCGCACGGGTCGCCAGCGCTACTCTTGTGGCCAGGGCAGCAGTTTTGCCGGCACCTCGGCGCGGCAGCTTTTGGTGCAGAGTAAACGGGACTGGTTTCCCTTCTGACCGACGTTTGGAGTTCCAAGAAGGCAGAGTCACCTACTAAGGACTCAAGAAGGAAGCCAGACTGGAGATTCCTGGGCAGAAAAGCACCATCAGTCTTAACACCGCTGTTTTGGCCGGCTCATTGGGTCGCTCATATTTCGGCCCTGGGAATTAACAACTTGAACGTCCACTCAGAGACCTAATTTGAAAGTTGGTAATTACAAAGACGACAGGTGGATAAATTTACAATGATGGGAAGAAACCAGCGTAAAAAGGCTTAGAATACTCAAAATCAGAATGCCTCTCCCTCTAAAGAGGATCACAGTTCCTCATCAACAAGGGAACAAGGCTTGATGGAGAACGAGCACATCCTATTAACAGAACCAGGCTTCAGAAGATGGATAATAAGAAACTTCTGTGAGTTAAAAGAACATGTTGTAGCCCAATGTAAAGAAACTAAGAACTTTGAAAAAAGGTTTGACGAAATCCTAATGAGAATAGACAACTTAGAGAGGAATATAAGTGAATTAATGGAACTGAAGAATACAATACAGGAATTCCCAAGAAGTATGCGCAGGTTTAAACACTCAAATTGTTCAAGCAGAAGAAAGGCTATCAGAGGTTGAAGTCTAACTTAATGAAATAAAATGAGAAGACAAGATTAGAGAAAAAAGGATAAAAAGGAATGAGCAAAGTCTCCAAGAAATGTGGGACTATGTGAAAAGACCTAATTTACGTTTCATAGGTGTACCTGAATGCAACGGAGAGAATGAATCCAAGCTGGAAAATATTCTTCAGGATATTATTCAGGAAAATTTTCCTAAACTAGCAAAGCAGGACAAGATTCAACCCCAGGTAATACAGAGAACACCACAAAGATATTCCTCAAGAAGAGCAACCCCAAGGCACATAATCGTTAGATTCACCAGGGTTGAAACGAAGGAGAAAATACTAAGGGCAGCCAGAGAGAAAGGTCAGATTACCCACAAAGGCAAGCCTATCAGACTTACAGCAGATCTCTCAGCAGGGACTCTCCAAGCCAGAAGAGAGTGGGGGCCAATATTCAACATCCTCAAAGAACAGAACCTTCAGCCCAGAATTTCATATCCAGCCAAACTAAGCTTCACAACTGAAGGAAAAATAAAATCTTTTATGAACAAGCAAGTACTCAGAGATTTTATTACCACCAGGCCTGCTTTACAAGAGCTTCTGAAAGAAGCATTAAACATAGAAAGAAACAACCAGTATTAGCCTTTCTAAAAATATACCAAAGAGTAAAGAGCATCAACATAAAGAAGAATTTACATCAACAAATGGATAAAACAGCCAGTTAACATCAAACGGCATTAATCCTAAATTTCAATTGACTAAATCCCCCAATCAAAAGATACAGCCAAAACCCAATGGTATGCTACATCCAGACCCATTTCACATGCAAGGATACACAAAGACTCAAAACAAAGGGATGGAGAAAGATTTACCAACCAAATGGAGAGCAAAAATAAAAAAATAAATAAAAAGCAGGCATTGCAATTCTCATATCTGATAAAATAGATATTAAAGCAACAAAGATATAGTGGTAAAAGGATCAATGCAACAATAAGAGCTAAATGATCCTAACACCCAGATACATAGAGACTTAGTCTCAATGAGACAGAAAATTAATAAGGATATCCAGGACTCGAACTCAGATCTGGAACAAGTAAACTTAATAAATATTTTTAGAGCTCTCCACTTTAAATACACAAAATATACATTCTTGTCAATACCACATCACACCTACTTATAGGTTTAAATGAAATATTGATTGGCCATTATTAATACCCATTTTTTTAGAATAAAGCACATTTCCGTTCTCTCTCCCTCTTTTTCTTCCTCTTTGTTCCTCTCCTTCACTCCTTTTTTTTCCTTTCCTTCTCTCAAAAAAAAAAAAAAAGAAAAGAAAACTGTAGGGAGATTTACATTTTGTTTTTTTGTAAACTTGACTGGAACATAGTAGTTGCTTAATAACTGTTGGCTAGTAATATAAATTTACACATGAAATACTGAAGTCACAAAGAGACCTGCTGTCCAAAAACTGGTTTCCTTGATTTCCAGTCTGCTTTTTATTTATTTATTTATGAGACAGAGTCTTCCTCTGTCGCCCAGTCTGGAGTGCAGTGGCACAATCTCGGCTCACTGCAATCTCCACCTCTCAAGTTCAAGTGATTCTTCTGCCTCAGCCTCCCGAGTAGCTAGGATTACAGGTGCCCGCTGCCACACCCAGCTAATTTTTGTTTTTTTAGTAGGACAGGGTTTCACCATGTTGGCCAGGCTGATCTCAAACTCCTGACTTCAAGTGATTCACTCACCTTAGCCTCCCAAACTGCTGGGATTACAGGCATGAGCCACCATGCCCGGCTTCCAGTCTGCTTTTTAAAAACATTTTTAAAGAAGTCTAATATAGCATTACCACAAGTACAAAATGCAGAAGGAGAATATGCAATCACCCCAAATTCCATCGTACTGGGGAGTTTTCCCTTCCTAGCTTTAGTAAGGTATCAGGGACAAAAATTGTATATATTTACAGTATGTAATATGGTATTTTGATATATGTATACATTACACATAGTTTTTTGCATATTTTCTCCTGCTGTTTTTCCATGTATTTTTTTAAAAAATTGTGATAGCTTTATATTCTTTTTTTTTTTTTTTTTTCTGAAACAGGGTCTTGCTCTATCGCCTGGGCTGGACTGCAGTGGCACAATCTTGGCTCACTGCAACCTCCCCCTACTGGTTTCAGGTGATTCTCCTGTCTCAGCCTTCAGAGTAGCTGGGATTATGCCATGACACCTAGCTAAATTTTGTATTTTTAGCAGAGGGAATGTTTCAGCATGTTGGCCAGGCTAGTCTTGAACTCCTGGCCTCAAATGATCTGCCTGCCTTGGCTCCTAAATTGCTTGGATTACAGATGTGAGCCACTGCACCCAGCTTATAGTTTTATATTCTATTTTTTTCACTTAGCATTGTCATAAATATGAATATCATAAATAATATGAAGACTATGCTACATCCTATTTATACTTACCATCTTTTTTTTGAGATGAAGTTTTGTTCTGTCACCCAGGCTGGAATGCAACGGTACAATCTCAGCTCACTACAACCTCCTTCTCCTGAGTCCAAGTGATTCTCCTGCCTCAACCTCCCAAGTAGCTGGGATTACAGGCACCCAGCCCACCACCATGCCAGGCTAATTTTTGTATTTTTAGTAGAAATGGGGTTTCATCATGTTGGCCAGGCTGGTCTCAAACTCCTGACCTCAGGTGATCCACCCACCTCAGCCTCCCAAAGTGCTGGGATTATAGGCATGAACCACCATGCCCAGCCTATACTTACCATCTTTAATCGCAAAATAAGTGAACCATTCTAGAATATTTTTTTTTTCTTCTTCAGATGAGTTTGGACTCTGTAAGAGAAATCTAGAATAGAATCCTCAGCTCTACCACTTATCACCATGTGACTTTAGGAAAGTTCCTAACTCTCTAAGCCTCTGTTTACTTATTTGTAAAATGGGGCTGATGATTCCTACATCAGAGGATTATTGCGAGGACTAAGTGAGGTAACACTGGTAAAGCCGTTATGCCTTTCCTGGTCACAATTAGCTTTTATTAACTATAGCTATTCTTAACTGGAGGCTTCTCGTTCCCCATCCAAACAGGATTACTTCACATTTTCTGTTAATCAATGGCTTTAGAGAAATATGCTTTTAGTGATTACGTTGGTTTAAGAGAGGGAGAGGTGAAAGGCGGAGAAAAATAGAAGAAATCCTGGGAGCTGGAAGGCTCTGCTAGACGCTCTGAATACATGCGGTGACTGCCTTAGCCCTTTTCTTGCAACTCTCGCAACTGCAGGAGCAGCAGGGGTTCCCAGGCTGAAATTCCATTCCCAGGTAGCTCACAGAGCAGATCTGGTCACTGCTGGAATGTGTGGGCTGTGCCCACCTGCTCCCTCAGGCAGCCTCATTCCACACTGGCTCCCTCGGGATGACCGAAGCCGCTGTGGCCTGGGATAGAGGCAGCTGGGGAGGTCAGGGCAGCTTTCTGTGTTCTGTGAGAGCTTCTCAGTTGTCTGAAATCCTCAGCCTTCAAAGTAGAGCGGATCCCTACATAGAAATGTGAAACTGGTGTGAGTCAAATAAATCATTAATAGGCGAGCTGGGAAAGAATGGGCAGTAAAGAAGACAAAGGGTCCATCCTAACCCTTCTCAGAATGCCTGACTTTACATGTGCCCTCTACTCCCATACTCCATTGCCTGCAACACACAAGATGCTTTTTGCTGCCCCAGGAAGGCTTCAGAAGCATTCCACAGAAGTGAGCACTCCCTGGTTCTGGAAACACTCTATTCTCTTGGCTTCCATGATGCCATCCTCTCTCCCATGCTTTCTTCTGCTTTTCTAGATGTTCCATCTCTCTCTCCTTTGTCTGCCATTTCTCCTCTACTTGACCTCTAAATGTCAGAGTTCCTTAGGGGATGGCTTTAAGCTCTGTCCTCTTTATGAACTTTCCCTCTCCCTAGATGACCTCATCCATTTCCAAGATTTGAAATATCACCTAATCCTAAATTTTTTTTTTATCTTCAGCTCCGACTTCTCTGAGCTTTGGACGTATTTGTCCAATACCATGGATACACACATCTCCACTTGAATGTCTCTAAGATCTTTTGTAACTTAACATGTCCAAAACTCTTGATCTTAACGCCCAAATACATATTCTCCCAAATTGTCCCTTCATTCAGTGTTACTCTCTTAGTAAATCTCAGTGATTCCCCTCTGCTCATTAGTTCAAGCATACCTGAGACCTAGAAGTCATCTTTGATTCATTGTCTTCCCTCACCATCCCCATCCGATTGATCACAAATCTCTCAATTTCTTCTCTACAATTTTTCTTACATCTTCCCACTGCCACCGTGCTAGTCCAAGCCTTCTCTCTGATAGCCAGCTAGTTAATCACCCTGAGCCCTCCGTATGAAAACCAGGAATCATTTAAAAACATAGTAAATGGGGTTATGTCATTATCCTACACAAAAACACTTCAATGGCTTCCCATTGCACTTATTAATAGTCAATGTGTCAGGCACTTTGCAGAGATTATCATGCATTACACACATGCCTTATCTTAGTCGTCACAGCCTTGTGATTACCATCCTATTTTACAGATAAGGAAATTGAGGTTTGGAGAAATTGAGTAATTTGCCCAAACTGACAGCTAGAACAGTGTAGAGTTAAGATTTCAACTCAGTCAGTCTGACTCCAAAACCCAAGTCTCTCAGTCACCACTATCCTGCCTTTCACTTAAGATGAAATCCAAATTCCCTAACATAACCTAAAAGACTCTGGCCTCCACCCTCTCTCTAGCACCATCCCCTTCTGCATCTCCATTGTTCAGTGTGTTCTAGCCATGTGGATGTTGTTTCAGTGACTCTAATACCCTAAGGGGCCATTGAAATTATGTTGACTGCAATTTCATTATAGCACAGGGAAATGGCTAGGATATGACATTGAATGCACTGAATGAAAATGCATAATTGCTTATATTATATTTGCCTGAATAGGAGGCAACTTTGACTATTATGCAGTCCCAAGTTATCCTGATTAAAATATTAAAACAATTGGGTTTTTTATGGGCAGGTGATGGAAAATTGAAACTTTTAGCAATGGGGATGATTTTTTTTTTCTGATAAATCCCAGAAGAAAATGCTATTTTTAGTAGTCAAATCCCAGAAGAAAATGCTATTTTTTAGGAATATGTTTAACTGAAAAAGCTAATATTTCCACTTAAATTTAGGCAGTTCTTCTTCTTTTTTTTTTTTTAAGTGGGGTCTTGCTCTGTCACTCAGGCTGGATACGGTGGCACAATCGCAGTCCAACTGCTGGGTTCAAGTGATCCTCTACCTCAGCCTTCCAAAACACTGCATTACAGATGTGAGTCACTGTGCCTGGCCTTAGGCAATTATTTTTGACAGAAGGTATGAAAACTAATGCTGCATTATAAAGTCCTCATCAAATATCTTACACTTAAGCAAAGACCACAAATCATAGTTTGTAGATTTGTTGTAGCTTTCATTCAAAATACTTTTTTTTTTATCATCTGTCACACAGGAAAACCCTAATATCTTCCTACTAGCCTAAAGAAATAAGAAAAGAGTTCTCAAGTAACAAGGTAACCAAAAATAAATAAATAAGAAACACAACAGGACAGTGATTATACTTTTAAATATTTGGGAGTTTAGAGCCCTAGATATTCTATATGCAGACCACTATGCTCATGCTTGTCTTTATTTTTCTTATATGTTAAAAACATTTATTTGTCAAAAAATTATTATTATTATTATTATTTTTTGAGACGGAGTTTTGCTCTTGTTACCCAGGCTGGAGTGCAATGGCGCAATCTCGGCTCACCACAACCTCCACCTCCTGGGCTCAGGCAATTCTCCTGCTTCAGCCTCCTGAGTAGCTGGGATTACAGGCACGCGCCACTGTGCCCAGCTAATTTTTTGTATTTTTAGTAGAGACGGGGTTTCACCATGTTGACCAGGATGGTCTCGATCTCTTGACCTCGTGATCCACCCGCCTCGGCCTTCCAAAGTGCTGGGATTACAGGCGTGAGCCACCGCGCCCGGCCAAAAAAAAAAAATATTTTTAAAAATGGGAGGAGTGGAGTAAAACAAGGCTAAATTTCAGCTAATGCTATACTACAATCACAGGTCAGACATAAAAAACCAAAACAGCAACGACAAAACTTGGTCCTGGCAATTTCAGAAGATTAACTTCAATGTTAGAGTCCAGAGCTAACAGAGCAGAGTAAAAGGCTGCTTACCACTGTATAGTCATTTTAAAGGGAAAAGAGATGCTGCAGGTGGGCAGGGAAAAGGATTCATCTCCTAGGGAAACAAGATAAGAGGGGTTCCACTGCACAGGAAAAAGAGAGTATCAGCATAATCCTAAGGCTGCTCAGAGGCTGAGAACATAAGCAAGAGAGTAGAAGGCTACAGAGACTAGTATCAGGATGAAAGAAAAGTCAATTTAGAAGAATTAAGTTACGAAAGAAAATGGTTGGTCACAAATTCCTTTAGTGTACTGAAACATGAAGCAATGGAAACATCCTGACAAAGGGAACCCTGGGGAGCAAGTTCTTATATATGACCACAGCCCAAGGGTTCAGTCTGCAAATATCCGACCTCCAGTTTTTAAAAGGCTGAGTACTAGGCTCGGTTCACATACTGCTTCCATTCATACTGGGCCATGTCATACAGAGAATTCCGTGTAACTGCTGAAGCCTGAGATAACTCACTTTCTGACCCATAACCGTAGCCCTCTCCAACCATGGGGAGCATGGCAGTAGCATGGCAGTAGCATGGTGCAGTGGACTCCTGTCCTTTCTACAATAGGCAGAAGTGGTGGCCGCAGAAGCAGCCATAGCAGCTGAAGTGGCAGCAGTGTAAGAGTTTGGCAATAGGTGTCTGTCATCGGGATTGACAGAAGTAGAGTTGAGGTGGCTGGTCACAGTTGTGCTTTGGACTTGAGGCAGATGGGACATGGCCTGCTCTGCCTAATCGTATGCAGAAGCTGCTGCCACTGCTGCTACTGCCTCTTAAGAGCAAATCCAGTATCGCTTATAGTAGTTGAATGCTCCATATGCATCATTGTAATACCTGGATTCCCAGTAGCCCATGGTGGAAGGTGTGCAAACTGCTCCATACTGTTTATTATACTGCTCAGTAAAGTCGGCCACACGATCTACTGGGCACTCTTTGGACCATTGACCTTCTTACTTACACTAATAGCGGCCACTCTGGTCTCCTATCCCAGGGGCAGTCCGAAGCCAGCTTGTGGACAACTGCACATGCATTATTTTGCCTTGAAACACTGTGTTGTCAAGGCCCCTGATGGTCTCCACTGCATCCTCTGACCGCTCCACGTATACAAAGGCATAATCTTTCATGATGTCACATTCGATGACTGGACCATACTCCTCAAACTTGGCTCGAAGCTCTTGGTTGGTACAAGTGGGACTGATGTTCCCTACGTGTAACTTGGTTGAAGCTTTGCTCTTCTTGTTGCTGGCTTCCACACTAACGTTCACCCCATGAAGTTTGTAATGGTACAGATTGCCTATGGCATCCTCAGCTTCCATCTTGTCTGTACAAAGCCATAGTTCATAATGATGTCATACTCCAGCACCTTGCCATACTCCTTGAAAAGAGAGCAGATCTCCTGCTCTGTGGCCTCCCAGGGCAGGTTTCGGATGAACAGCTTCACCATCCTGGCAAGGCCTCCAGGTGGCGGCGGCAGAGGCAGCTCCTGCATCAGAGAGAACCCTACAAAGTAGTTTGTCTTGATAAAAGAAAAACTTCAGCCAAATTAAATTTGAGCAATTAACGATTCACAAATCCAGAGCCAGAGTAGGCTCACACACAGCCACATGGTGGAAGGAGATTTATGGACAGAAAAAGGAAAGTGTGCAGAAAACAGAAGTAAGGTACAGAAACAGCCAGGTTGTTTACAGCTCAGTGTTTGCCTTATGTGAACACCATTGGAACAGTTGGCTACATGTGATTGGTCAAAACTCAGCGATTGACACATGTGTAGGCTACGGTCTGTTTACACCTCCACTTGTTATAGTTCATGATGTACAGAGAAACCTGTTGGTCAAAATTAAAATATGTAAGGAGGCAGCTTTAGGCTAAACTTGATTTAACAGTCTTAATAAGATCCTGGTCCAAAGGTTAACATTTCCATAGAAGCTACAGTTTTCAGTTTCAAGAATAGGTAACAAAGAGGGCAGCACCATGATCCATAAAATCTAGAGTGAGGCTCAGAGTTGGGGCTGTTTCTTGGTGACATTGTGATGGCTGAGCTAGTCTACAACAAATCTATGAGAGCGGCACTTGGAAGTGTTGGCCGCCTTCACGGCATGGAAGGAGTGTGGTTGAGCTTCTGCGTGTGGTCAGGTAGGACACGCTTGCTCAGTGGTAGTTCTCATGGTCTGCGGCCACCAGTGCTTCCAGATTCACTGCCTTCCAGAAATGCGACCACAACACAGGAGGGCAGTCAGAAACTTGGAACCTTGGGCTGCACTCATCAGACAGCCAAGTCGTTTTGGCCACTGATGCAAAGATGAAGTATTTAACTATCTTCTTATAATATATAACAGTAATTTAGTTTAAAATGCATATACAAAACTGCATGTATTAAAAAATGTTATTTTTAAAAATTGCTTTTTCCCACTCACACATTTCATGAAAACATTTTATTCAAGCTTTTTATAGAATCTTTCATCACCTCTAAAGAGATGTTCTCTACCAATTTTCCTGACCACCTCATTTTCACTTCCATTCAAACTATTTTCAACATAGTACTTTTTTCTTAAAAACAAAAAATGTATTACAGACTGGGTATGGTGGCTCACACCTATAATCCCAGCATTTTGGGAGGCTAAGGAGGGCAAATCCCTTGAGGTCAGGAGTTTGAGACCAGGCTGAGAAACATAGGGTTAACCCCATCTCTACCAAAAAAAAAAAAAAAAAGAAATTAGCCAGGCATGGTGGCATGTACCTGTAGTCCCAGCTACTCTAGAGGCTGAGGTGAGATGATTGCTTGAACCCAGGATTTGGAGGCTACAGTGAGCCATGATTGTGCCACTGCACTCCAGCCCAGGTGACAGAGCAAGATCCTGTCTCAAAAGCAAACAAACAAACAAAATTTGTTACAGAAAACTTCAAACACAAGTAGAAGTATATAGAAATCTCAACAACTATCAACTCATGGCCAATGCTTTGTTCATAGTCCTCCAAGCCCTCCTTCCTGAATTGTTTTTAAGCATTCCAGACATCTTTTCATTTCACCCAAAAATATTTCAATATGTATCCTTACGAGAAAGCTCTTTTTATAAAATATAACTGCAATAGCAGTATAGTACCTAAAAATTAAATTTCTTCACATCTAAACATTTAGTAAGTGTTCGGATTTCCCCAATTATGCCGTAAAGTTGTTTAAATCAGGATCCAGACTAGGTCGATACCTTGCATTTAGTTGATATGCTTTTAAATTATCTTTTAATCTGTGAGTGTCCTCCTTCCTCTGGCTCTTTTTCCCTTGCATACAATTTATTTGTTGATCAGCCCTTTAGAGTTTCCCACATCTGGAATTTTGCTGAGTACATTCCTGTGATGTTTCATAAATGTTCCTCTGCTCCCCTTTAACTCCTGGGAACTAGTAGGTAGCTCTAGAGACTATCACATTCACATTCTATCTGTTTTTTGGCAAGAATATTTCTTAGCACTTTCATCAAGAGGCTAATTGGTTGGTTGTTTTTCTTTTTGTGTTATTATAATCATTAATCATCACTACCTAGATTCACCATTTCAGAAAGGGCACAAAACAGTGATACTCTGATTCTATCATTTCTTCTTAATTTGTTAGCTAGAATACTTCCACTAGGAAAGTGTTTCCTTGTCAACTTTTGATTACCCTAAGGTGCAATCTGCAGGAAAGACAAGATAAATGTGTGATTCCTTCTCTTTATAAGTTTTCAGAATAATGAGTTGGCTTTCTAACATCCATCAAGAGTGACCTAATGTCTCTGAATTACTTGGTTTTCCTTTTGGGTGGGCATAGTGGGTCATGCTTGTAATCTCAACACTTTGGGAGGCCAAGGTGGGAGGACCACTTGAGCCCAGGAGTTTGAGGCTGCAGTGAGCTATGCTTACCCCATTGCACTCCAGCCTGGGCAACAAACCAAGACCTTTTGTCCAAACAAAAACAAGGCTGGACGGGAGCACAATCCCAGCACTTTGTGAGGTTGAAGTGGGTGGATCACTTGAGTCAAGAGTTTGAGACCAACCTGGTCAACATGGTGAAACTCTGTCTCTATTAAAAATACAAAAATTAGCTGGGCATGGTGGCGCACACCTGTAATCCAAGCTATTCTATGATTGAGGCAGGAGAAATGCTTGAACCCAGGAGACAGACGCTGCAGTGAGCCAAGATCAAGCCACTACACTCTAGCCTGGGCAACAGAGTAAGATTCTGTCTCAAACAAAAACAAAAACTTAGCTTTGTTTTATCTTGTTTGTGATATGCTACTTTTTATTTTATATAGGCTTCTGGCCCTGGAATTTTTATTATAAGATACAACCAACCAGTTATAAACTATTAGGATAGTTGACCTTTTTTTCAGTGGATATTTGTATCTTACCAACAGATGTTGAATTTTTGAGATAGAATTCACATATCATGCAACTTCCAAATTTAAAGTGTATGATCCAATTTTTTTTGTATATTCACAGATATATGTAAGCATCACCACAATCAGTTTTAAAACATTTTCATCACTTTGAAAAGAAATCTCCATACCCTTTAACTACCACCTCCTTATCTACCCATCCCCTCCCCCAGGCCCAAGTAACTAATGGGCCTGGGAGGCCCATCTGCTTTCTGTTCTATAGAGTTCCCTGTTCTGGATTTCATACAAATGGAATCATATACTATGTGGTCCTTTGTGACTGGCTTCTTTCACTTGGCATGCCATTTTCAAGGGTTACCCATGTTGTAGCATGTATCAATGCTTCATTTCTTTCTACAGCCAAATAATATTCCACCGTATAAATATACAACATCTTGTTTATCCATTCATCAGTTGATGAACATTTGGGTTGTTTCCAGCTTTTGGCTACTATGAATAAAGTTGCTATAAACATTCATGTACATGTTTCTACATGAACATATGTTTTCATTTTGCTTAGGCATATACCTGGAGTAGAATATGGTAATACTATATTTAATCATTTGAGGAACTGCCAGATTTTTTTCAAAGCAGCTGCACCATTTTGCATTTCCACCAGCAGTGTATGAGAATTCTGATTTCTCCACACCCTCACCACCATTTGTGGTTATCTGACTTTTTGTTTCCAGCCAACCTAGTAATTATGAACTAGTATCTTACTGTACTTCTGTGATAATGCTAAGCATCTTTTCATGTGTTTATTGGTTTCTTGTATAGCTTTTTTGGAGAAATGTCTATTCAGATCCTTTGCCCATTTTTAATTGAATTTTTTATTGAGTTGTAGGATAGATAATTTTTCTAATTTGCCACATTGATATGTATTAACATAACCACTTATACTTTTTAAAATAATTTTTTAAAAACTTACTTTATAAATATAACCAGCACTTAAAATTGTGTAGTAGTAACCTCAGGAATGAATTACTGACTCCATATTAAGTTTTTCAGTAACTTTTAAATATTCCAGCAGATGACCTCAATAAACATGAAGAACTAGCATTGGTTGAAGTTTTTTTCAAACTAATACGTCTTCCCTAAACAATATGTTGTTATTCAGTATAAAATAATTGAGAAGGAGCCTTCTACAGTATGATCAACTTTGTAAAGACTTGAACATATGGTGACTGTTTTCTGAGGAATATTTTTAGGAAAATCCTGTCTTTTATTGGATATATGTGGTATATTACATAATTTACAACTGTGTTTTAAAATAAAGCCCATGTAGCCCACATTATTGGATGACATTAGTCCCTGTGCATTACTGCTGGGTTGTAGGAGATTGCAGTGTTAAATGACATCACACAGGAAGTGTTTAACACAGTCTACGACCTGCCTGTGAGAATATCCTTCTTCAACTTAGACTCCAGAGGAAATGAGTCTTTTCACTGAAAGGTGTTAAACATGTCCCTCCCATGGTTACAGTGCTCAAGAGAAAACTGACTGGGCAGAGAGATTACAGCCCCAAGGAGAGCCTAAGGGAATAGCCCACTGGAGGGAGCTTAGTGGTCAGCCATTGCACTTAGCAAGGGAAACAGAGTTGACACATCACAGGGCTTCTGGTGAGGTCCATACATAGCAAGGCAGCAGGTAGCCAGCAATTTTGTGGACTGCTGGAAGAAGCACATGCTGGAAAAAGGTTACCACTAGTTCTTTATGAGGAAGAACTAGGGTCTGGAGTCAGATGTCACTGTTCATTTTTTGTAGTTTGTTGCATATAATCTTGTAAGCAAACTCTAGTTTTTTCACCATGGGTGGGTCGGTCATTCTCAACAATTTATTGTCTTCCTAAAGTTCTACATTTAAAAAGCTTTTTAGGTATAGATATATTAGGTAGACCACAACTAATTATTACGTCAAGATTCTGCTTTTGCAGTGATTAATCATCTATCAGCAGCCTCCCTTACAAAATTGCTAATGCAGCCACAGGATGTGTTACTGATAAAAAAAATTCTTTTTATTTATATATTTATTTATTTATTTTGAGAGAGAAGGTCTTGCCCTGTTGCCCAGGCTGTAGTGCAGTGGCACAATCTTGGCTTCCTGCAACCTCTGCCCCCAGGTTCAAAAGATTCTTGTGCCTCAGCCTCCCAAGTAGCTGGGATTACAGGCACATGCCACTATGCCTGGCTAATTTTTGTATTTTTAGTAGAGACAGGGTTTCACCATGTTGGCCATGCTGGTCTAGAACTCCTGGCCTCAAGTAATCTGCCTGCATCAGCCTCCCAAAGTACTGGAAGTACAAGCATGAGCCACCATGTCCAGCTCAGAAAATATTATTAATGAAAATATACCAAAACTGTGGCTTTAGTATATTTCAAATGGGCGTCTTATAATAAGAGTATTTATCCCACTTTTTTCTATTTTTCTAATTGTACATAATGAGCATTTTAAAAAAATGAAAACTAATAAAAAGTAAAAAATCTTATTTCTAAATAATTCAGATTTCTTACAGTTCCTATAGTAGTGCTTTCCACCCTTGAAATATTGACCAAAATAGATTACTCCCAGTTCAAAACATTAGGTTATAGAAAAATATTAAGAATTTGCCTACACAACATTATATGCATTGAAGTTTTATAAAACTAAGCCCTTTTCCCCCCATCTGAGTTTAAGACCAACTGAGAGATAGACACCACAGGCAGACAGTTGAAGATCAAAAACTTTATCTTGGGCCAGGCGCTGTAGCTCATGCCTGCAATCCCAGAACTTTGGGAGGCCAAGGCAGGCAGATAATGT